>NC_086454.1:226589635-227276510 GCF_028390025.1 Pseudophryne corroboree | reverse complement strand
ACTTATATGGCAGCACCACTGGACTGGACTTATATGGCAGTACCCCTGGATTTATATGCCAGTACCCCTTGACTTATATGGCAGTACCCCTGGACTTATATGGCAGCACCACCGGACTGGACTTATATGGCAGCACCACTTGACTGAACTTATATGGCAGTACCCCTGGACTTGTATGTTGGTAACCCTGGACTTATAAAGGAGCACCACTGGACTTATACGGTAGCACCACTGGACTGGACTTACGCGACAGAACACTTGGACTTATATGGCAGTACCCCATGACTTATATGGCAGCACCTCTGTACTGGACTTCTATGGCAGTACCCTTGGACTTATACGACAGTACCCCTGGACTTATACAGTAGCACCACTGTACTTATATGGCAGCACAAATGGACTGGACTTATATGGCAGTACTGCAGGACTTATATAGCAGTACCCCTGGACTTATATGGCAGTACCCCTGGACATATAGGACAGTACCCCTGGATTTTTATGGCAGTACCCCTGGACTTATATGGCAGTACTTCTTGACTTTTACAGCAGTACCGCTGAACTTTTAAGGCAACACCACTCTATTGGACTTATATGGTAACACACTGGACTGGACTTATACTGCAGCACCACTGGACTGAACTTATACAGCAGTACCCCTGGACTTATATGGCAGTACCCCGGGACTTATATTGCAGTACCCCTGGACTTATATGGCAGCACCACTGGACTTATGTGGCAGTAGCACTGGACTAGACTTATACGGCAGTACCCCTGGACTTATACTGGCAGCACCACTGGACTGAACTTATATGGCAATACACCTCAACTTATATGGCAGTACCTCTGGATTTATATGGCAGCACCACTGGACTTATATGGCAGCACCACTAGACTGGACTTATACAGCAGTACCCCAGGACTTATATGGAATACTGCTGGACTTATACGGCAGTAACCATGGACTTACATGACAGAACTCTTGTACTTATATGGCTGCACCACTGGACTGGACTTACATGGCAGTACACTTGTACTTATACGGCACTGCCCCTGGACTTATACGGCAGCACCACTGGACTGGACTTTTATGGCAGCATTACTGGTCTTATATGGCAGTAACCCATGACTATGTTGGCAGTACCACTGGACTTATATGGCAGCACCACTTTGTTGGACTTATACGGCAACACCACTGGACTGGACTTATATGGCTGCACTACTAGACTAAACTTATACAGCATTACCCCTGAACTTATATGGCAGTACCCCTGTACTTATATGGCAGTACCCCTGGACTTATATGGAAGCACCACTGGACTTATATGGCAGTAGCACTGGACTGGACTTATACGGCAATACCACTGGACTTATACTGGCAGCACCACTTGACTGGACTTATACGGCAGCACCACTTTGTTGGACTTATATGGCAACACCACTGGACTGGACTTATATGGCAGCACCACTGTACTATACTTATACAGCATTACCCCTGAACTTATATGGCAGTACCCCTTGACTTATATGGCAGCACCACTGGACTTATATGGCAGCACCACTGGACTTTTATGGCAGTAGCACTGGACTGGACTTATACAGCAGTACCCCTGGACTAAGCTGGCAGCACCACTTGACTGGACTTATACAGCAGCCTGCACCACTGGACTGAACTTATATGGCAATACACCTGGACTTATATGGCAGTACCTCTGGTCTTATATGGCAGCACCACTGGACTTATATGGCAGCAACACTGGACTGGACTGGACTTTTACAGCAGTACCCAAGGACTTAGACGGCAGTACCCCAGGACTTATATGGCATACCGCTGGACTTATACTGCAGTAACCATGGACTTACATGACAGTGCTCTTGTACTTATATGGCAGCACCACTGGACTGGACTTACATGGCAGTACCTTTGGAATTATATGGCACTACCCCTGGACTTATATGGCAGCACCACTGGACTGGACTTATAGGCAACACTACTGGACTTATATGGCAGTACCCCTGGACTTATATAGTTGCACCACTGGACTTATATGGCAGCACCACTGGACTGGACTTATACAGCAGTATCCCAGGACTTATATGGCAATACCCCTGGACTTATATGACAGTACCCCTGGACTTAAAGGGCATTACCCCTTGAGATTTATAGCAGTACCACTTGATTTATAAGGCAGTACCCCTGGACTTATATGGCAATACCCCTGGACTTTTATGGCAGTTCAGCTGGACTTATATAGCATTACCACTGGATTGGACTCATACAGCAACATCAATGGACTGGATGTATTCGGCAGCACCACTAGACTGAACTTATATGGCAGTACCCTTGGACTTATGCGGCAGTACCATTGTACTTATATGGCAGCAACACCACAGGACTTATATGGCAGCACCACTGTACTGGACTTATACGATAGTAACCCAGGACTTATATGGCAGTACCCCATGACTTATACAGGAGCACCACTGGACTTATACGGCAGCAAAACTGGACAGGACTTACACGGCAGTACCCTTGGACTTATATGGCAGTACCCCTGGACTTATACGGCAGCACTACTGGACTGGACTTATATGGCAGTACCCCTGGACTTATACTACAATACCCCCGGACTTACACAGCAGCACCACAGGACTTATATGGTAGCACCACTGGACTGGAATTATACGGCAGTAACCCAGGACTTATATGGAAGTACCCCTGAACTTATATGACAGTACTCCTGGACTTTTACAGCAGTACCACTGGATTTATATGGCTGTACCCTTGGTCTTATATGGTCGTACCCCTGGACTTTTCACGGCAGTACCGCTGGACTTATATGGCAGCACCACTGGATTGGATTTATATGGCCGTACACCTAGACTTATATGGCAGTACCACTGGACTGGACTTACATGGCAGTACCCCCCCTGGACTTATACAGCAGCACTACTAGACTGGACTTATATGGCAGTACCCCTGGACTTATGCTACAGTTCCCCTGGACTTACACAGAAACACCACATGACTTATATGGCAGCACCACTGGACTGGACTTATACGGTAGTAAACCAGGACTTATATGGCAGTACCCCAGGACTTATGTGGGAGCACCACTGGACTTATACGGCAGTACAACTGGACTGGACTTACACGGCAGTACCCTGGGACTTATACGGCAGTACCCCTGGACTTATATGGCAGCACTACTGGACTGGACTTATATGGCAGTTCTCCTGGACTTATACTACAGTACCCCTGGACTTACACAGCAGCACTATAGGACTTATATGGCAGCACCACTGGACTGGAATTATACAGCAGTAACCTAGGACTTATATGGCAGTACCCCTGAACTTATATGGCAGTACTCCTGGACTTATAGGGCAGTACCCCTGGACTTTTACAGCAGTACCGCTGGATTTATATGGCCATACCCCTGAACTTATATGGCCATACCCCTGGACTTTTAGGGCAGTACCCCTAGACTTATAGGTTAGTACCCCTGGACTTTTATTGCAGTACTGCTGGATTTATATGGCAGTACCCCTGGACTTATATGACAGTATCCCTGGACTTTTACATCAATACTGCTGTACTTATATGGCAGCACCACTGGATTGGACTTATACAGCAACACCACTGCACCTGACTTATACAGCAGCACTACTGGACTGAACTTATACAGAAGTACCCCTGGACTTATATGGCAGTACCCCTGGACTTATATGGAAGCACCACTGGACTTATACAGCAGCACCACTGGACTGGACTTATAGGGCAGTACCCGGGGACTTATACTGGCAGCACCACTGGACTGGAGACTTGTACGGCAGCCAGGACCACTTGACTGAACTTGACCCCTGGACTTTTATGGCAGTACCTCTGGACTTATATATCTAAACACCACTGGACTTATAAGGCAGCACCACTGGACTGGACTTGTATGGCAGTACCCTGGACTTATACAGCAGTACCACATGACTTAAACAGCAGTACCGCTGGATTTATACGGCAGTACCACATGACTTATAGGACAGTAACCCTGGACTTTTACGGCAGTACCCCTGGACTTATATGGCAGTACTTCTGGACTTGAACAGCAGTACCGCTGGACTTTTACGGCAACACCACTGGATTGGACTTATATGGCTGTACCCCTGGACTTATACGACAGTACCCCTGGACTTATACCGTAGCACCACTGTACTTATATGGCAGCACCAATGGACTGGACTTATACGGCAGTACTCCAGGACTTATATAGCAGTACCCCTGGACTTATATGGCAGTACCCCTGGACTTTTACGGCAGTACCCCTGGACTTATATGGCAGTACTTCTGGACTTTTACAGCAGTACTGCTGGACTTTTACAGCAACACCACTCTATTGGACTTATATGGCAACACCACTGGACTGGACTTATATTGCAGCACCACTGGACTGAACTTATACAGCAGTACCCCTGGACTTATATGGCAGTACCCCTGGACTTATATGGCACTACCACTTGACTTTTATGGCAGCATTACTGGACTGCACTAATACAGCAGTACCCCTGGACTTATACAGGCAGCGCCACTGGACTGAACTCATATGGCAATACCCCTGGACTTATATGGCAGTACCTCTGGACATATATGGCAGCACTGCTGGATTGGACTTATATGGCAGTTCCCCTGGACTTATACGGCAGTACCTCTTGACTTATATGGCAGTACCCCTGGACTTATATGGCAGCACCAAAGGACTGGACTTATATGGCAGCACCACTGGACTGAACTTATATGGCAGTACCCCTGGACTTGTATGTTGGTACCCCTGGACTTATACAGGAGCACCACTGGACTTATACGGCAGCACCACTGGACTGGACTTACGCGACATAACACTTGGACTTATATGGCAGTACCCCAAGACTTATATGGCAGCACCACTGGACTGGACTTCTATGGCAGTACCCTTGGACTTATACGACAGTACCCCTGGACTTATACAGTAGCACCACTGTACTTATATGGCAGCACCAATTGACTGGACTTATACGGCAGTACTCCAGGTCTTATATAGCAGTACCCCTGGACTTATAGGACAGTACCCCTGGACTTATAGGACAGTACCCCTGGACTTATAGGACAGTACCCCTGGACTTTTATGGCAGTACCCCTGGACTTGTATGGCAGTACTTCTGGACTTTTACAGCAGTACCGCTGGACTTTTATGGCAACACCACTCTATTGGACTTATTTGGCAACACCACTGGACTGGACTTATACTGCAGCACCACTGGACTGAACTTATACAGCAGTACTTCTGAACTTATATGGCAGTACCCCTGGACTTATATGGCACTACCACTGGACTTTTATGACTGCATTTCTGGATTGCACTTATACAGCATTACCCCTGGACTTATACTGGCAGCACCACTGGACTGTACTTATATGGCAGCCAGCGCCACTGGACTGAATTTATATGGCAGTACCCCTTAACTTATATGGCAGTACCCCTGGACTTATATGGCACTACCACTGGACTTTTATGGCAGCATTACTGGACTGCACTTATACAGAATTACCCCTGGACTTATACTGGCAGCGCCACTTGACTGAATTTATATGGCAATACCCCTGAACTTATACAGTAGCACCACTGTATATATATATGGCAGCATTACTGGACTGGGATTATACAGCAGTACCCCAGGATTTATATAGCAGTACCCCTGGACTTATACGGCAGTACCCCAGGACTTATAGGACAGTAACCCTGGACTTTTACGGCAGTACCCCTGGACTTATATAGCAATACTTCTGGACTTAAACAGCAGAACCGCTGGACTTTTACGGCAACACCACTGGATTGAACTTATATGGCAACACCACTGGACTGGACTTACATGGCAGTACCCCTGGACTTACAAGACAGTATCCCTGGACTTATACAGTAGCACCACTGTACTTATATGGCAGCACCAATGGACTAGACTTATACGGCAGTACTCCAGGACTTATATAGCAGTACCCCTGGACTTATATAGCAGTACCCCTGGACTTATATGGCAGTAACCCTGGACTTATAAGGCAGTACCCCTGGACTTATAAGGCAGTACTTCCGGACTTTTACAGCTGTACTGCTGGACTTTTACGGCAACACCACTCTATTTGACATATATGGCAACACCACTGGACTGGACTTATACTGCAGCACCACTGGACTGAACTTATACAGCAGTACCCCTGGACTTATATGGCAGTACCCCTGGACTTATATGGCACTACCACTAGACTTTTATGGCAGCATTACTGGACTGCACTTATACAGCAGTACCCCTGAACTTATACTGGCAGCGCCACTGGACTGAACTTATATGGCAATACCCCTGGACTTATATGGCAGTACCTCTGGACTTATATGGCAGCACCACTGGACTGGACTTATATGGCAGTACCCCTGGATTTATTTGCCAGTACCCCTTGACTTATATGGCAGTACCCCTGGACTTATATGGCAGCACCACCGGACTGGACTTACATGGCAGCACCACTTGACTGAACTTATATGGCAGTACCCCTGGACTTGTATGTTGGTACCCTTGGACTTATACAGGAGCACCACTGGACTTATACGGCAGCACCACTGGACTGGACTTACGCGACAGAACACTTGGACTTATATGGCAGTACCCCATGACTTATATGGCAGCACCTCTGTACAGGACTTCTATGGCAGTACCCTTGGACTTATACGACAGTACCCCTGGACTTATACAGTAGCACCACTGTACTTATATGGCAGCACAAATGGACTGGACTTATATGGCAGTACTCCAGGACTTATATAGCAGTACCCCTGGACTTATAAGGCAGTACCCCTGGACATATAGGACAGTACCCCTGGATTTTTATGGCAGTACCCCTGGACTTATATGGCAGTACTTCTGGACTTTTACAGCAGCACCGCTGAACTTTTAAGGCAACACCACTCTATTGGACTTATATGGTAACACACTGGACTGGACTTATACTGCAGCACCACTGGACTGAACTTAAACAGCAGTACCCCTGGACTTATATGGCAGTACCCCGGACTTATATTGCAGTACCCCTGGACTTATATGGCAGCACCACTGGACTTATGTGGCAGTAGCACTGAACTAGACTTATACGGCAGTACCCCTGGACTTATACTGGCAGCACCACTGGACTGAACTTATATGGCAATACACCTCAACTTATATGGCAGTACCTCTGGATTTATATGGCAGCTCCACTGGACTTATATGGCAGCACCACTAGACTGGACTTATACAGCAGTACCCCAGGACTTATATGGAATACTGCTGGACTTATACGGAGGTAACCATGGACTTACATGACAGAACTCTTGTACTTATATGGCTGCACCACTGGACTGGACTTACATGGCAGTACACTTGTACTTATACGGCACTGACCCTGGACTTATACGGCAGCACCACTGGACTGGACTTTTATGGCAGCATTACTGGACTTATATGGCAGTAACCCATGACTATGTTGGCAGTACCACTGGACTTATACGGCAGCACCACTTTGTTGGACTTATACGGCAACACCACTGGACTGGACTTATATGGCAGCACTACTGGACTAAACTTATACAGCATTACCCCTGAACTTATATGGCAGTACCCCATGACTTATACAGGAGCACCACTGGACTTATACGGCAGCAAAACTGGACAGGACTTACACGGCAGTACCCTTGGACTTATATGGCAGTACCCCTGGACTTATACGGCAGCACTACTGGACTGGACTTATATGGCAGTACCCCTGGACTTATACTACTGTACCCCCGGACTTACACAGCAGCACCACAGGACTTATATGGTAGCACCACTGGACTGGAATTATACGGCAGTAACCCAGGACTTATATGGAAGTACCCCTGAACTTATATGACAGTACTCCTGGACTTTTACAGCAGTACCACTGGATTTATATGGCTGTACCCTTGGTCTTATATGGTCGTACCCCTGGACTTTTCACGGCAGTACCGCTGGACTTATATGGCAGCACCACTGGATTGGACTTATATCGCCGTACACCTAGACTTATATGGCAGTACCACTGGGCTGGACTTACATGGCAGTACCCCTGGACTTATACAGCAGCACTACTAGACTGGACTTATATGGCAGTACCCCTGGACTTATGCTACAGTTCCCCTGGACTTACACAGAAACACCACATGACTTATATGGCAGCACCACTGGACTGGACTTATACGGTAGTAACCCAGAACTTATATGGCAGTACCCCAGGACTTATGTGGGAGCACCACTGGACTTATACGGCAGTACAACTGGACTGGACTTACACGGCAGTACCCTGGGACTTATACGGCAGTACCCCTGGACTTATATGGCAGCACTACTGGACTGGACTTATATGGCAGTTCTCCTGGACTTATACTACAGTACCCCTGGACTTACACAGCAGCACTATAGGACTTATATGGCAGCACCACTGGACTGGAATTATACAGCAGTAACCCAGGACTTATATGGCAGTACCCCTGAACTTATATGGCAGTACTCCTGGACTTTTACAGCAGTACCGCTGGATTTATATGGCCATACCCCTGAACTTATATGGCCATACCCCTGGACTTTTAGGGCAGTACCCCTAGACTTATAGGTTAGTACCCCTGGACTTTTATTGCAGTACTGCTGGATTTATATGGCAGTACCCCTGGACTTATATGACAGTATCCCTGGACTTTTACATCAATACTGCTGTACTTATATGGCAGCACCACTGGATTGGACTTATACAGCAACACCACTGCACCTGACTTATACAGCAGCACTACTGGACTGAACTTATACAGAAGTACCCCTGGACTTATATGGCAGTACCCCTGGACTTATATGGAAGCACCACTGGACTTATACAGCAGCACCACTGGACTGGACTTATAGGGCAGTACCCGTGGACTTATACTGGCAGCACCACTGGACTGGAGACTTGTACGGCAGCCAGGACCACTTGACTGAACTTGACCCCTGGACTTATATGGCAGTACCTCTGGACTTATATATCTAAACACCACTGGACTTATATGGCAGCACCACTGGACTGGACTTGTATGGCAGTACCCTGGACTTATACAGCAGTACCACATGACTTAAACAGCAGTACCGCTGGATTTATACGGCAGTACCACTGGATATATATGGCAGTACCCCTGGACTTATATGGCAGCACCACTGAACTTATATGGCAGTAACCCTGGACTTATACTGTCATCACCATTGGACTGGATTTATAAGGCATCCAGCACCACTGGACTGAACTTATATGGCAATACCCCTGGATTTATATGGCAGTACCTCTGGACTTATGCGTCAGCACCACTGGAGTAATATGGCAGCACCACTGGACTGGACTTATACGACAGTACCCCTGGAGTTATATGGCAGCACTACTGTACATATATGGCAGTACCACTGGACTTATACGACAGGATCCCTGGAGCTATACTGCAACACCACTGGACTTATATGGTAGCATCATTCTTCAGGACTTATACAGCAGTACCCCAGGACTTATATGGCAGTATGCCTGGACTTATAGGGCAGTACCCCTGGAGTTTTATGACAGTACCACTAGATTTATATGGCAGTACCCCTGAACTTTTTTGGCAGTACCGCTGTACTTATATGGCAGCACCACTGGATTGGACTTATATGGCAACATCACAGGACTGGACATATATTGCAGCACCACTCGTCTGAACTTATACAGCAGTACCCCTGGACTTATACGGCAGCACCACTGGACTTATACGGCAGCACCACTGGACTGGACTTATGCGGCAGTACCTTTGGACTTATATAGCAGTACCCCTGGACTTATATTACAGCACCACTGGACTTATACGACAGTACCCCTGGACTTATACAGTAGCACCACTGTACTTATATGGCAGCATTACTGAACTGGGCTTATACGGCAGTACCCCAGGACTTATACGGCAGTACCCCTAGACTTATAGGACAGTAACCCTGGACTTTTACGGTAGTACCCCTGGACTTATATGGCAGTAATTCTGGACTTGAACAGCAGTACCGCTGGACTTTTACGGCAACACCACTGGATTGGACTTATACGACAGTACCCCTGGACTTATACAGTAGCACCACTGTACTTATATGGCAGCACCAATGGACTGGACTTATACGGCAGTACTCCAGGACTTATATAGCAGTACCCCTGGACTTATATGGCAGTACCCCTGGACTTTTACGGCAGTACCCCTGGACTTATATGGCAGTACTTCTGGACTTTTACAGCAGTACTGCTGGACTTTTACAGCAACACCACTCTATTGGACTTATATGGCAACACCACTGGACTGGACTTATATTGCAGCACCACTGGACTGAACTTATACAGCAGTACCCCTGGACTTATATGGCAGTACCCCATGACTTATATGGCACTACCACTTGACTTTTATGGCAGCATTACTGGACTGCACTAATACAGCAGTACCCCTGGACTTATACAAGCAGCGCCACTGGACTGAACTCATATGGCAATACCCCTGGACTTATATGGCAGTACCTCTGGACTTATATGGCAGCACTGCTGGATTGGACTTATATGGCAGTTCCCCTGGACTTATACGGCAGTACCCCTTGACTTATATGGCAGTACCCCTGGACTTATATGGCAGCACCAAAGGACTGGACTTATATGGCAGCACCACTGGACTGAACTTATATGGCAGTACCCCTGGACTTGTATGTTGGTACCCCTGGACTTATACAGGAGCACCACTGGACTTATACGGCAGCACCACTGGACTGGACTTACGCGACATAACACTTGGACTTATATGGCAGTACCCCATGACTTATATGGCAGCACCACTGGACTGGACTTCTATGGCAGTACCCTTGGACTTATATGACAGTACCCCTGGACTTATAGAGTAGCACCACTGTACTTATATGGCAGCACCAATTGACTGGACTTATACGGCAGTACTCCAGGTCTTATATAGCAGTACCCCTGGACTTATATGGCAGTACCCCTGGACTTATAGGACAGTACCCCTGGACTTATAGGACAGTACCCCTGGACTTTTATGGCAGTACCCCTGGACTTGTATGGCAGTACTTCTGGACTTTTACAGCAGTACCGCTGGACTTTTATGGCAACACCACTCTATTGGACTTATATGGCAACACCACTGGACTGGACTTATACTGCAGCACCACTGGACTGAACTTATACAGCAGTACCCCTGAACTTATATGGCAGTACCCCTGGACTAATATGGCACTACCACTGGACTTTTATGACAGCATTACTGGACTGCACTTATACAGCATTACCCCTGGACTTATACTGGCAGCACCACTGGACTGTACTTATATGGCAGCCAGCGCCACTGGACTGAACTTATATGGCAGTACCCCTTAACTTATATGGCAGTACCCCTGGACTTATATGGCACTACCACTGGAATTTTATGGCAGCATTACTGGACTGCACTTATACAGAATTACCCCTGGACTTATACTGGCAGCACCACTGGACTGAACTAATATGGCAATACCCCTGGACTTATACAGTAGCACCACTGTACTTATATAGCAGCATTACTGGACTGGGATTATACAGCAGTACCCCAGAATTTATATAGCAGTACCCCTGGACTTATACGGCAGTACCCCAGGACTTATAGGACAGTAACCCTGGACTTATACGGCAGTACCCCTGGACTTATATAGCAGTACTTCTGGACTTAAACAGCAGAACCGCTGGACTTTTACAGCAACACCACTGGATTGGACTTATATGGCAAAACCACTGGACTGGACTTACATGGCAGTACCCCTGGACTTACAAGACAGTAACCCTGGACTTATACAGTAGCACCACTGTACTTATATGGCAGCACCAATGGACTAGACTTATACGGCAGTACTCCAGGACTTATATAGCAGTACCCCTGGACTTATATAGCAGTACCCCTGGACTTATATGGCAGTAACCCTGGACTTATAAGGCAGTACCCCTGGACTTATATGGCAGTACTTCCGGACTTTTACAGCTGTACTGCTGGACTTTTACAGCAACACCACTCTATTTGACATATATGGCAACACCACTGGACTGGACTTATACTGCAGCACCACTGGACTGAACTTATACAGCAGTACCCCTGGACTTATATGGCAGTACCCCTGGACTTATATGGCACTACCACTAGACTTTTATGGCAGCATTACTGGACTGCACTTATACAGCAGTACCCCTGGACTTATACTGGCAGCGCCACTGGACTGAACTTATATGGCAATACCCCTGGACTTATATGGCAGTACCTCTGGACTTATATGGCAGCACCACTGGACTGGACTTATATGGCAGTACCCCTGGATTTATATGCCAGTACCCCTTGACTTATATGGCAGTACCCCTGGACTTATATGGCAGCACCACCGGACTGGACTTATATGGCAGCACCACTTGACTGAACTTATATGGCAGTACCCCTGGACTTGTATGTTGGTACCCCTGGACTTATACAGGAGCACCACTGGACTTATACGGCAGCACCACTGGACTGGACTTACGCGACAGAACACTTGGACTTATATGGCAGTACCCCATGACTTATATGGCAGCACCTCTGTACTGGACTTCTATGGCAGTACCCTTGGACTTATACGACAGTACCCCTGGACTTATACAGTAGCACCACTGTACTTATATGGCAGCACAAATGGACTGGACTTATATGGCAGTACTCCAGGACTTATATAGCAGTACCCCTGGACTTATATGGCAGTACCCCTGGACATATAGGACAGTACCCCTGGATTTTTATGGCAGTACCCCTGGACTTATATGGCAGTACTTCTAGACTTTTACAGCAGTACCGCTGAACTTTTAAGGCAACACCACTCTATTGGACTTATATGGTAACACACTGGACTGGACTTATACTGCAGCACCACTGGACTGAACTTATACAGCAGTACCCCTGGACTTATATGGCAGTACCCCGGGACTTATATTGCAGTACCCCTGGACTTATATGGCAGCACCACTGGACTTATGTGGCAGTAGCACTGGACTAGACTTATACAGCAGTACCCCTGGACTTATACTGGCAGCACCACTGGACTGAACTTATATGGCAATACACCTCAACTTATATGGCAGTACCTCTGGATTTATATGGCAGCACCACTGGACTTATATGGCAGCACCACTAGACTGGACTTATACAGCAGTACCCCAGGACTTATATGGAATACTGCTGGACTTATACGGCAGTAACCATGGACTTACATGACAGAACTCTTGTACTTATATGGCTGCACCACTGGACTGGACTTACATGGCAGTACACTTGTACTTATACGGCACTGCCCCTTGACTTATACGGCAGCACCACTGGACTGGACTTTTATGGCAGCATTACTGGACTTATATGGCAGTAACCCATGACTATGTTGGCAGTACCACTGGACTTATACGGCAGCACCACCTTGTTGGACTTATACGGCAACACCACTGGACTGGACTTATATGGCAGCACTACTGGACTAAACTTATACAGCATTACCCCTGAACTTATATGGCAGTACCCCTGTACTTATATGGCAGTTCCCCTGTACTTATATGGCAGCACCACTGGACTTATATGGCAGTAGCACTGGACTGGACTTATACGGCAATACCACTGGACTTATACTGGCAGCACCACTTGACTGGACTTATACGTCAGCACCACTTTGTTGGACTTATATGGCAACACCACTGGACTGGACTTATATGGCAGCACCACTGTACTATACTTATACAGCATTACCCCTGAACTTATATGGCAGTACCCCTTGACTTATATGGCAGCACCACTGGACTTATATGGCAGCACCACTGGACTTATATGGCAGTAGCACTGGACTGGACTTATACAGCAGTACCCCTGGACTAAGCTGGCAGCACCACTTGACTGGAATTATACAGCAGCCTGCACCACTGGACTGAACTTATATGGCAATACACCTGGACTTATATGGCAGTACCTCTGGTCTTATATGGCAGCACCACTGGACTTATATGGCAGCAACACTGGACTGGACTGGACTTATACAGCAATGCCCAAGTACTTAGACGGCAGTACCCCAGGACTTATATGGCATACCGCTGGACTTATACTGCAGTAACCATGGACTTACATGACAGTGCTCTTGTACTTATATGGCAGCACCACTGGACTGGACTTACATGGCTGTAACTTTGGAATTATATGGCACTACCCCTGGACTTATATGGCAGCACCACTGGACTGGACTTATAGGCAACACTACTGGACTTATATGGCAGTACCCCTGGACTTATATGACAGTACCCCTGGACTTATATAGTTGCACCACTGGACTTATATGGCAGCACCACTTGACTGGACTTATACAGCAGTATCCCAGGACTTATATGGCAATACCCCTGGACTTATATGACAGTACCCCTGGACTTAAAGGTCATTACCCCTTGAGATTTATGGTAGTACCACTTGATTTATAAGGCAGTACCCTGGACTTATATGGCAATACCCCTGGACTTTTATGGCAGTACAGCTGGACTTATATGGCAGTACCACTGGATTGGACTCATACAGCAACATCAATGGACTGGATTTATTCGACAGCACCACTAGACTGAACTTATATGGCAGTACCCTTGGACTTATATGGCAGCACTACTGGACTGGACTTATATGGCAGTACCCCTGGACTTATACTACAGTGCCCCTGGACTTACACAGCAACACCACAGGACTTATATGGCAGCACCACTGTACTGGACTTATACGATAGTAACCCAGGACTTATATGGCAGTACCCCATGACTTATACAGGAGCACCACTGGACTTATACGGCAGCAAAACTGGACAGGACTTACACGGCAGTACCCTTGGACTTATATGGCAGTACCCCTGGACTTATACGGCAGCACTACTGGACTGGACTTATATGGCAGTACCCCTGGACTTATACTACTGTACCCCCGGACTTACACAGCAGCACCACAGGACTTATATGGTAGCACCACTGGACTGGAATTATACGGCAGTAACCCAGGACTTGTATGGAAGTACCCCTGAACTTATATGACAGTACTCCTGGAATTTTACAGCAGTACCACTGGATTTATATGGCTGTACCCTTGGTCTTATATGGTCGTACCCCTGGACTTTTCACGGCAGTACCGCTGGACTTGTATGGCAGCACCACTGGATTGGACTTATATGGCTGTACACCTAGACTTATATGGCAGTACCACTGGACTGGACTTACATGGCAGTACCCCTGGACTTATACAGCAGCACTACTAGACTGGACTTATATGGCAGTACCCCTGGACTTATGCTACAGTTCCCCTGGACTTACACAGAAACACCACATGACTTATATGGCAGCACCACTGGACTGGACTTATACGGTAGTAACCCAGGACTTATATGGCAGTACCCCAGGACTTATGTGGGAGCACCACTGGACTTATACGGCAGTACAGCTGGACTGGACTTACACGGCAGTACCCTGGGACTTATACGGCAGTACCCCTGGACTTATATGGCAGCACTACTTGACTGGACTTATATGGCAGTTCTCCTGGACTTATACTACAGTACCCCTGGACTTACACAGCATCACTATAGGACCTATATGGCAGCACCACTGGACTGGAATTATACAGCAGTAACCCAGGACTTATATGGCAGTACCCCTGAACTTATATGGCAGTACTCCTGGACTTATTGGGCAGTACCCCTGGACTTTTACAGCAGTACCGCTGGATTTATATGGCCATACCCCTGAACTTATATGGCCATACCCCTGGACTTTTAGGGCAGTACCCCTAGACTTATAGGTTAGTACCCCTGGACTTTTATTGCAGTACTGCTGGATTTATATGGCAGTACCCCTGGACTTATATGACAGTATCCCTGGACTTTTACATCAATACTGCTGTACTTATATGGCAGCACCACTGGATTGGACTTATACAGCAACACCACTGCACCTGACTTATACAGCAGCACTACTGGACTGAACTTATACAGAAGTACCCCTGGACTTATATGGCAGTACCCCTGGACTTATATGGAAGCACCACTGGACTTATACAGCAGCACCACTGGACTGGACTTATAGGGCAGTACCCGTGGACTTATACTGGCAGCACCACTGGACTGGAGACTTGTACGGCAGCCAGGACCACTTGACTGAACTTGACCCCTGGACTTATATGGCAGTACCTCTGGACTTATATATCTAAACACCACTGGACTTATATGGCAGCACCACTGGACTGGACTTGTATGGCAGTACCCTGGACTTATACAGCAGTACCACATGACTTAAACAGCAGTACCGCTGGATTTATACGGCAGTACCACTGGATATATATGGCAGTACCCCTGGACTTATATGGCAGCACCACTGGACTTATATGGCAGCACCACTTGACTGGACTTATATGGCAGTAACCCTGGACTTATACTGTTATCACCATTGGACTGGATTTATAAGGCATCCAGCACCACTGGACTGAACTTATATGGCAATACCCCTGGATTTATATGGCAGTACCTCTGGACTTATGAGTCAACACCACTGGAGTTATATGGCAGCACCACTGGTTGGACTTATACGACAGTACCCCTGGAGTTATACGGCAGCACTACTGTACATATATGGCAGTACCACTGGACTTATACGACAGGACCCCTGGAGCTATACTGCAACACCACTGGACTTATATGGTAGCATCACTCTTCAGGACTTATACGGCAGTACCCCAGGACTTATATGGCAGTATGCCTGGACTTATATGGCAGTACCCATGGACTTATAGGGCAGTACCCCTGGAGTTTTATGACAGTACCACTAGATTTATATGGCAGTACCCCTGAACTTTTTTGGCAGTACCGCTGTACTTATATGGCAGCACCACTGGATTGGACTTATATGGCAACATCACAGGACTGGACATATATTGCAGCACCACTCGTCTGAACTTATACGGCAGTACCCCTTGACTTATATGGCAGCACCACTGGACTTATACGGCAGCACCACTGGACTGGACTTATGCGGCAGTACCTTTGGACTTATATAGCAGTACCCCTGGACTTATATTACAGCACCACTGGACTTATACGACAGTACCCCTGGACTTATACAGTAGCACCACTGTACTTATATGGCAGCATTACTGAACTGGGCTTATACGGCAGTACCCCAGGACTTATATAGCAGTACCCTGGACTTCTACGGCAGTACCCCTAGACTTATAGGACAGTAACCCTGGACTTTTACGGCAGTACCCCTGGACTTATATGGCAGTACTTCTGGACTTGAACAGCAGTACCGCTGGACTTTTACGGCAACACCACTGGATTGGACTTATATGGCAGTACCCCTGGACTTATACGACAGTACCCCTGGACTTATACAGTAGCACCACTGTACTTATATGGCAGCACCAATGGACTGGACTTATACGGCAGTACTCCAGGACTTATATAGCAGTACCCCTGGACTTATATGGCAGTACCCCTGGACTTTTACGGCAGTACCCCTGGACTTATATGGCAGTACCCCTGGACTTATATGGCAGTACTTACAGACTTTTACAGCTGTACTGCTGGACTTTTACGGCAACACCTCTCTATTTGACATATTGGCAACACCACTGGACTGGACTTATATGGCAATACCCCTGGATTTATATGGCAGTACCTCTGGACTTATGAGTCAACACCACTGGAGTTATATGGCAGCACCACTGGACTGGACTTATACGACAGTACCCCTGGAGTTATACGGCAGCACTACTGTACATATATGGCAGTACCACTGGACTTATACGACAGGACCCCTGGAGCTATACTGCAACACCACTGTACTTATATGGCAGCACCAATGGACTGGACTTATACGGCAGTACTCCAGGAATTATATAGCAGTACCCCTGGACTTATATGGCAGTACCCCTGGACTTTTACGGCAGTACCCCTGGACTTTTACGGCAGTACTTCTGGACTTTTACAGCAGTACTGCTGGACTTTTACAGCAACACCACTCTATTGGACTTATATGGCAACACCACTGGACTGGACTTATATTGCAGCACCACTGGACTGAACTTATACAGCAGTACCCCTGGACTTATATGGCAGTACCCCTGGACTTATATGGCACTACCACTTGACTTTTATGGCAGCATTACTGGACTGCACTAATACAGCAGTACCCCTGGACTTATACAGGCAGCGCCACTGGACTGAACTCATATGGCAGTACCTCTGGACTTATATGGCAGCACTGCTGGATTGGACTTATATGGCAGTTCCCCTGGACTTATACGGCAGTACCCCTTGACTTATATGGCAGTACCTCTGGACTTATATGGCAGCACCAAAGGACTGGACTTATATGGCAGCACCACTGGACTGATCTTATATGGCAGTACCCCTGGACTTGTATGTTGGTACCCCTGGACTTATACAGGAGCACCACTGGACTTATACGGCAGCACCACTGGACTGGACTTACGCGACATAACACTTGGACTTATATGGCAGTACCCCATGACTTATATGGCAGCACCACTGGACTGGACTTCTATGGCAGTACCCTTGGACTTATACGACAGTACCCCTGGACTTATACAGTAGCACCACTGTACTTATATGGCAGCACCAATTGACTGGACTTATATGGCAGTACTCCAGGTCTTATATAGCAGTACCCCTGGACTTATATGGCAGTACCCCTGGACTTATAGGACAGTACCCCTGGACTTATAGGACAGTACCCCTGGACTTTTATGGCAGTACCCCTGGACTTGTATGGCAGTACTTCTGGACTTTTACAGCAGTACCGCTGGACTTTTATGGCAACACCACTCTATTGGACTTATATGGCAACACCATTGAACTGGACTTATACTGCAGCACCACTGGACTGAACTTATACAGCAGTACCCCTGAACTTATATGGCAGTACCCCTTGACTTATATGGCACTACCACTGGACTTTTATGACAGCATTACTGGACTGCACTCATACAGCATTACCCCTGGACTTATACTGGCAGCACTACTGGACTGTACTTATATGGCAGCCAGCGCCACTGGACTGAACTTATATGGCAGTACCCCTTAACTTATATGGCAGTACCCCTGGACTTATATGGCACTACCACTGGACTTTTATGGCAGCATTACTGGACTGCACTTATACAGAATTACCCCTGGACTTATACTGGCAGCACCACTGGACTGGACTTATATGGCAGCCTGCGCCACTGGACTGAACTTATATGGCAGTACCCCTGGACTTATATAACAGTACCTCTGGACTTTTATGTCAGCACCACTGGACTTATATGGCAGCACCGCTGGACTGGACTTATACGGCAGTTCCCCTGGACTTATATGGCAGTACCCCTTGACTTATATGGTAGTACCCCTGGACTTATATGGCAGTAACCATGGACTTATACAGCAGTACCACTGGACTGGACTTATATGGCAGCACCACTGGACTTGACTTATATGGCAGCACCACTAGACTGAACTTATACAGCATCACCACTGGACTGGACTTATATGGCAGCACCACTGGACTTATGGCAGCACATGTCACCACCACTGGACTTATGACAGCACAGGACACCACCACTGTACTAATGCAGCACAAGACAGCACCACTGGACTGGTCTTATAAAGCAGCACTGGACTTATGGCAGCACAGGACACCACCTCTGGACTTATGGAAGCACAGGACACCACCACTGCAGCACAAGACAGCACCTCTGGACTGGACTTATACAGCAGCACTGGAGTCATGACAACACAGGACACCACCACTGTGACTGGACTGATGCAGCACAAGACACCACCACTGGACTGATGCAGCACAAGGCAGCACCACTGGAATAATACAAAATTCCAGGTAGCCACCCCATGTGCCACACTACTTTCCCACACAGACACTGAGGAGACATGTCCTCTCGCTACAATCTCCAGGACTGGAGTGAAATTGGAAGTGATGCATGGCTCCTTTATGAAATCCAAAGCCCACGAGAATCCGACAGAAGAATGATGACATCTTCCCTCGTTCTGGTTTCCGAGTCTGGTGGGAAAACCCAAGGCGGACTCGGATCTGGACTTGAAGCGTGAAGCTCATATCTAGTTTAAATGCATAATTTGCACCAGGGATAAGTCTAGTTTATGTGCAGACTAATAATCATGACTGACATAAATCCATGGGTAGTGATAGCAGAGGTCCTCCTGCATATGACTTATTTATTTCTGAGTACATCCATCATCTTTAAAAAACAAATTTGTTTTATCATTATAATTTGTTTTTTTATATGTGTCTTTGTAAACTAATGGTCGAAATGTTCAGAACACCCCACGTTCTCAGTTTTTATTGAAATTTAAATAACTATAGTCCAGTGAATAACCTAAAATGTTACAAAGGTAAGCGGTAAACAGCTACAGGTAAAAAAACAAAAATTTAGCAAAAGGCAAAATATAATGTACATTTCAGATCTATAAGGGAACAAGTAATGGGTTAAGGTTTTACAAATGTTCTGCAGCAGTGATAAAGTGGCTTTCCTTAGACATGAACACTACCAGTGAATTGCTGAAGACTGGACAGATTAAACACATTTAAATCTTTGGTTCATCATGTAGGATTCTTAGATGTTATCAAGTAGGTGAAAGGATGGATCCCTAGTGTGTGGGGTTTATTTACTTAGCTGTCAATTCCCAGCATGTTAAATCCCAAAATTTAAAAGACAATTCTTTTCATCCCATCTTTTGATATTACAAGTATTGCCCTTAAAATTCTGAGCTATCGGCAAACAGATGATTTTATAAACCAACACTAAGTGAATAAAACCCTTTGACAACAACAGTCTAACACAAAGGTCGGTAACTTACACAGTTTGACTGGGGTGTGGATCATAGGGTCGACATTAACTAGGTCGACAGTCATTAGGTCGACCACTATTGGTCAACAGTGACTATGTCGACATGTCATTAGGTCAACATGGAAAAAGGTCAACATGAGTTTTCTTTATATATTTTTGGTGTCGTTTTCTTCATAAAATAACCGGGAACCCCAATTAGTGAAAAAGTAAAAAAAAAAAACTCATGTCAACTTTTTCATGTGTCGATCTTTGCCATGTCAACCTATTGACCATGTCAAGCTAATTCATGTCGACCAATAGTGTTCGACCTAATGAGTGTCAACCAAAGTGCTGTTGACCTAAAGGCCGGATACCGTTTGACTGGTACGCTGAATCAAAAGAGCTACCACAACAGTTTGATATTGTAAATAGTTATTAAAATAAAACACTAGATATTTTTTGACAAAACATTTTTAAATTTATTGATACCCATTAACTTATTATTATTATTATTATTATTATTATTATTATTATATTACCGATATACACATACTTATATTACCATAAGCAAAAAAATCCCTTTTAACGTGCTTATCTTTTCCACTTACCATGTACACATTGATGGTGACTGATAGCAAGCCAGGGACACACACAGGTGGTTGCATCTTGAGACACATATAAGTCTGCATACAGTTAAATATATATTTTTTTCTATGTGCACTACTTTCAAGGAATATACACCTGATTTACTTCCTACTCTCCAATAGCTTGTACAGTATGTGTTTCTGTACCCACAAACATTAACCATGGTGAGAACAGAATAATGATAACAATTTACTATTGAAAGACTCTATTCCCTGAAATGTGTTGTTCAACTAAATGTTTTCCTGATATTATACTGCCACTGCGAGCCTTGGCAACTTAAATGACAACACCTACCCAGTGCCAAATTACAGTATTTACAATATTGTGAATTAGGATTTAACAATCCCAGAGGGCAAAGGCTTAGAACCACATTATTTTAGGTTGATAATTTGTTTCAAGTACGGCCACAATCAACCTAAAATTGAAATAGTATGTTGATGTTTTACACAAGATGTCTTAATGCACATCAAATATTAAAGATAACAGCTCGACTAGCATTAAATATTTAGTTTCCTTCTCCACTAATTGATCTTGCTTGTATTGGCCGTGGCTAGTAGATTAATTGAGCCAAATGGAAATCATGGTGTGCTCTGCCCCACCAGAGGGCCCTGTTAAATCTATTCACATGTCCCTTGGTCTACATTTACTGTCTCCACCCATCTAATACCAAGAACACTTCATGTGGAAGTTTTTCTTTTGTAAATGTAAACACAGATTGTGTATAGTGCATTCTGTCACTACCAGCATTACTATCCTGTGTTTATATATATAAATATATATATATATAAATATATATATATATATATATATATATAGTATATCATGAGCCGCGCAACACTAAAAATATCCACCAAAGGGTGCCCGGTCAAGAAACTTTACAATATGGATACAACCACACCATGAGGCTCCAGCTGGGGCTATGTTGTAGATGAGACCAGCACTCCAAATGTAATTCAACGTTTTTATGCCATTTCATAACACATCACAAACGGGTTTTTTGTGCAAATTCAGCAATAAATGGACATAGCTTATTCAGTATCTCACACGTCCAGTGTATGCTGGGGATATACATCCTACCCAGCTGAGAATCTCCCAACAGCCGTTTCGGCTACCGTCGTCGTCAGGGGAGCTGTAACTTGTTCAGTGCAAAATAGCAAAGTGTATTAGGCAAATCACAATTCTAACGTTTCGGGGCCCATAGCCCCTTTGTCAAGGTGTGAATAAGTGTGTGTGTAAAACTCCTTACCTTTAAAGCTGGTGCAAGGAGGAGCTTTCCCTGTGTTGTCCGTCGCTCTGGGAGCCGAGGGTTTCCGGCGCTGTGCAAGTGATGCAGCACCAGCGCCGCCTGACCACTTCCGGTCTCCCGTTGCCATGACATCACGATTGGTCCCTGGCCTGGTCGCCGTAGCAACCCAGCCGCTTTCCAATGCGCTTGCGCGCCAGGGTCTGCAGGGTGAAATAGTGAAAAATTAAAGTGACTGTGTACAGATAGATAAATAACTGCATCTATACAAAGATACT
This sequence comes from Pseudophryne corroboree, assembly GCF_028390025.1. Taxonomy (NCBI): domain Eukaryota; kingdom Metazoa; phylum Chordata; class Amphibia; order Anura; family Myobatrachidae; genus Pseudophryne; species Pseudophryne corroboree. The sequence continues at coordinate 227,253,336 of NC_086454.1, read as the reverse complement.
ACAGGTTACATTAATCAATCCTATGCCTATTAGAGCTAAATATATAAACCTAACTATGTATCTGAAAATATTTGAATATTAGGGGCCTTAACCAGGGTACCAGCCCTTGTCCCCAAGTGGGACCCTCGGGTCACCATAACCAATGCAGTCCATAAGTGGCTAATACCAGGGGGATGCCTACTACGTGTGGTAAAATATCTCCATATCCATCACCTCAACTATAATTAGGGATGTAGAAACATATTAACAGAGATATAGATCTACCCTTCACCAATTACTTCTCTATTGTGCCACCACGTGTCGCATATTCCCTCTTAGGCCATAAGGACTGCAAAGTTCAATATCTTCTCTGGGCTCAATTCCTGCCCAACGAATTCCACAGGATCTGTTCGTTGAGACCATTCGGCTGTATTGTCTCCAATTTCATCTCGCCTCCAGTTTTAAAAATTTTCTATTTCTATCGCCCCCTCTCAAACTATTGGGCACATGGTCAATAACCATATGTCTTAGTGAACTTAATGGATAGTGTTTGTCCGCAAAATGTTGGGCCACTGGTTGTTCTGACTTTACACTTTTAATTGCAGCAGATATAGCAGAGCGGTGGAGTGCCGTTCTTTGTCGCATATTTCTGATGGTTTTACCCACATAGCCAAGCCCACACGGCATAAAATGAGGTACACTACGTGGGAAATGTATTTTTTTATATATATGTTTTTTTTAAGTCCCATACTATTTGTTGATTATTAAATTTTAGTCAAAAAATAGTAACATATGTATTTTTTGCAACCTAAAAACCCATATAGATACTTTCATTATTATTATTATTATTATTATTATTATCGTAAATGTGTGTGCCATCTATAGACATATTTTAATTTCAAGTTGCTTTAGTGTGGATGTAAGTGTCAGTAAGAACCATGATTACTTATTGTACCTACTGTGTAGATGTCTATATTTTTTTTAAATAATGTTCATTCAAGATTCAGAGATAAACGAGAAATGTAACAAAAACAATGATAGCATTAATGGGCCCTACACATTGGCCGATCCGCCGCCAAGCTGCCCGACGGCGGATACAGCCGTCGGGCGACCCGGCGGCGGGGGAAAAGTGACGGGGGGAGTGAAGTTACTTCACTCCCCCCGTCACACGACTCCATAGACCTGCAGGCAAATATTGACGAGATCGTCCATATTGGCCTGCATGCACAGCTGACGGGGCACCAGCGATGAATGAGCGCGGGGCCGCACATTGTTAATCGCTGGTGCCTTCACACTGCACGATATGAACGTTATCTTGTTCATTAATGAACGAGATCGTTCATATCGTGCAGTGATGTCGGCCAGTGTGTAGGGCCTATAAGAGTTGATCATTCAAAGCAATAATTGTACTGTAATACATGTTCAAAGTCATGGAATCTGATTTTTAACTTGAAAAGGGGGAAGGGAAGAGGGAAGAGTCTATACTTATGATGGTCTATGCTTATTCTAAAAAAAAAAAACTTATTAAGTAAGAAACTGAGACCCAAAACAAGATTTTGAAATAAATGTGAAATGAAAATAATTATTACTTTATAGCTCTGTGGGGCTTAATTATTAAGGGCCCCCTTAGAATATGCAGATTCTTGCCTTAGATGCAAAAATTAGATAATGTTTAACAGTATGAGATAGCGTAGTTTAATATTATTTATGGCAAATAAGTCATAGTCCGTTTCAATCACCGTGGTGCCAAAGCACAAAAACTATTTATTAAAATGCAAAGGGTTCACACATGTAAAGTATACAGTTTTTATAAGAATATTCATATGCAGAATAATGTTTACTTTCATTTTACACAGAGAAGCACTTCACAGATCTGCTTCTGCAGAACACGCTGTTTACAGGCAGAACTTTACAATTTGGGCACAAACATGGCTGAACATGATTACATACACATTGGAAAACACAATTCTGTCAAACACGATTTTTAGTAAATTTGAGTGTTTTGATCATGAAAAACGTATCAAAGCTTAACACGATTCTTAGTAAATTTACCCCCAAGGGAGAAGGCTTTTTTGTAATTCTAAGACTGTAGCTCAGAAACATACAAAGACAATGGGCCTAATTCATGTTTATATGCAAATGCATTCGCAATTGCAAGTTTCCAGGCTTCAAAACTGCTAATGTTAGCAAGTGAAGCTGCCAACCAGAAATGAAAAGAGATGCCAACCGGAGCCATCGCATACTCATTTGCATTTGCGTACACATTCACAGTCTACAGTGTACGCAAAAACCAGGAACATTGAGACTAGGGTTGGCCTATGCCTACACAGACTAGGCACAGCACTAGCGATGCAGGCACCATGTTTTTGTATGAAGAAGCTCTAAGCTGATGGTAGATACATGCCCAGAAAATGTCCATGACATGCCTGCATTTTTCCAATCACTCCCCATTAACACCTCACACGGTCACTTCCTGTCAATCATTTTCTCATGAAATCCTCATTACGAGGAACAAAGATTTATCATGCCCATTCTCCTTTCTAAAGTGATCCCTGTTAAAGCACATATCACACCCACGGTAATCAGGTTTAGCTATGTATTGGGTTGGGTGCCCTCGATACCACAGGGGTAGAGAGTTGAAATGATTATACCATGCCCATCAGCAGAAACAGAACAGGTGTGGAAGGGGGTGAAAATAATTGATTACCGCCCAGTAAATGAATATTGTTAAAGTGTACTGTAAGTACAGTATATATAATGTTTAAAGTTGGTATTGTACTCTTATTGTCATCAGACCTTTTTGATGAATTAAGCCCTGTCATTAACAATGCCCATACATATCCTATTGTACAATAGGTCTACTGTATGTGGAAATTAATTCAACAAGCAAAGTGGTTACATTTTGCCATTATGAAGCAGTTACAATCGACTGCATTTGCAGTACCATGACATGCAACTGCTAATCATGGAGAATTGCAATAGCATCGCACACAGGAAAAACAATATTTAAGCAAATCAGATTGATTTATTTGACTGATATTTTAATTTACAGATCCTTGCTACAGAAGGCTGCGTATCGTGGCACATCGCAGCATAGCACAGCCTCCTGCAGCCACAGCTTTACCCATTGTCTCACCCTCACCATTGTCTCATCCTGCTGAAGTAATTATAGTGGAAGCACAAATTTCCTGTACCCTCCTTTATGATCCTGTGTCAGCTCTCTATTAACACTACCTCTGTTAAATCACCCTGCTTTTTGTCTACAGTAGTGCTGCTAGCGGGAGTGTGCATATGCAACACTGTGACATGACTTACAGCCCGCAATGCGATCACATCGCAGGCTATAAGTTTCAGAACAGCATTGCATATGCATACTCCCACAACAACAGAAAGTGACACATCTGTTTCTTTAACAGTCCACCCTTTGGTAGTTTCTATAAACTATCACATCATAAGCTCTAATGTGGGATCATAATGTAGGATCCTTGTTTCCATGTCGGTAGTCCCCATTAGTAGCGATGTTCATATTATTATATATTACTTTCAGTTGCTACCATGATTACTCTTTTTCCACATTTCAACACAGCAGGAAAACACCTCTAAACTGTATAAACTATTAACAGCATACTAAATATAAGAATAAGGAGCTTATCCAAAGCTGAATCTAGTTCTTTCACCCAATCACTAAAACCTTAAAAACAATTTTAAGGATTTAACCATGATACTCAACCTAACTTTCCCGCCACAGAAGAAATAAAAAAAATAACTAGCTCTTTGAAACTCCCATTATATCTGTAAGATCTTGTATGGTCAATTATTTCCCTAAGGTCATCAGTATTGTTATTTATGTAAGTGGAAACCATATGTACCTTTTATAAGATTTAACTAGTTGATTTCATTTGGTTTTCCATCAGCCCGTTTAGAGTAGGTCTTTGTCTGATTGAGCCTCACTACTTCCCAATACCAAGATTTCTTTGTGAAATTCATATATATATATATATATATATCTATCCGTGTGTTGCAGTAGGCACTCCTATATTGCATATATAGCCGGGGTGCCCTCCTTCCAGAAATACACTGTGTATGGCTTGCAGCAGTGGAAGAACGATCCTCCGTTCCCAAAGAACAAACACAGGCGGCACTCCACGGGCTTGTATAAATAGTGATAGCATGAATGGTCCGACGTTTCAACACTGCACAGGATGTTTTTTTCAAGGACTCATGGTGAGCAAACACCATGAGTCCTTGAAAAAAACATCCTGTGCGGTTTTATTCACTAAAATATCACTATTTATACAAGTCCGTGGAGTGCCGCCTGTGTTTGTTCTTTGGGAACGGAGGATCGTTCTTCCACTGCTGCAAGCCATACACAGTATATATATATATATATATAAATACCTGTCTACTGAGTATTGACAAAGTTTCATACTAGAAGATTTAGTAACATTATGCTGTCTATCCGTTGGCCTTCGCTCCTGGATTTCAAGAACCTCAGACACATTTAATGGAATGTGGTCTAATCCTTCATTGACTTGTCCCTGAGGTACATGGGAGCACAACCAGCAATCACTTTGATTTAAAACCCTTTCCACTTAAGCATGATAATGATCTAGAGGGTGTCTGTCAAAATCAAGGTAACTGTTAGACTGACACCACTGCTTGCATCTTTCTTATATTACTGGTCCACAAAATTTACAAATGCAGTACTCATCAGACAATAACCCCTCATATTGCCTCTCAATTTCAGAGTGGGCAGATCCTTTGGGGACCCCTGAGTTGAGTAGAGTGTGGAGCCAGACTGAGTGAATTACTGTACCAATTCATCCTCCATCTCTACATCATGAACTCCATCCCCAGAACTGATCTCCATCAGAAAAATTGATGCTCCATGGTAAAGTAATAGAATCAGCTTTCAGCTCAGGCTACTCCCTCTGCAATTCAAGTCTCTTGAAACAGGCTCATGACTAACGGTGTTGGTTAATCAAAATCTGCCTCATCCCAAACATCTTCTGGATTGTTGATTCTACTGCAAAGAGTGGCATGGATACAAATGTGTCTTTCTGCTACTTTCAAGGATGTGATGCTGATAATCAACACTTGATATGGCCCTGTCCAACCGACTACTAAATGACCTGAGTGCATTATGTATTCTCCAGGCCCAATATGATAATATTTCCTGGCAGACCTGGAGACAGCTGTTTCTGCTACTGTCTCAGCTGTTTGCTCATTTAAATGAGATATTGTACAGTCATTTCACTGGTACACTTTAAGTCATACTGATGATCTACTGTACCATCAAGTACAATTGTCAAATAAAAATCTCAAATGGTGACAGGTTAAGAGGTGGTGTAGGAGTGGTTCTGATGCTGTGCAGTATTAGTGGCAAAGCTACTGGCCATGCTAGCCTACTCTCAGTTTTCACTTTGCTTAGCTTATTCTTGATAGTACTGTTAACTTTCTCTACTTTCCTACTAGTTTGTGGCCAGTGGGACTGTGTAATTTGCTATTAATGCCTATAAGTTGAAACATAGTCTGAAAAACAATACCCGAGAAATGGGTACCCTGATCTCTCTATAACTTTGGGGATACAAAACCTACACACCAATTCCACCACAATTTTCTTACCAGTATATACAGCTGTACAACTTGTGTCCAGTCAGAAACAGTTAGACACATTAATGCATACAAACACGTATTTACATTTCTAAAAGGAGGTGTGAAAGAATTGCCAAGAAAGGGTCATCTGTTTGTGTGATGTGTGACGGTTTAGGGGGTCATTCCAACCCGATCGCACGCTGCACTTCTTCACAGCCGTGCGGTCGGATCAGAACTGTGCATGCGCGGCGGCCGCATTGCGCAGGCGCATCATTGCCCGGTGATGGCCGTTGCCGGGCAGCGACGCCACGTGCAAAGAAAGTGGTCACAGCAGCAGCTGCAAGAAGATTGACAGGAGGAAGGTGTTCCGGGGCTTCAACTCCCTGTTTTCTGGGAGTGGTTCAGCGAACACAGGCATGTCCAGGCGTTTGGAGGGTGGATGTCTGACGTCAAATTCGGGACCTTCATTGCTGGATCCATTGCACAGGGTAAGTAACTGCAGGGCTAGTCTTGTTTTACACAAAACTTTTTTAGCATAGCAGGGCTGCACAAGCGATCGCAGCCTTGCTATTCTAAAATACACTCCACCATAGGCGGCGTCTAGCTGATCGCACGAGCAGCAAAAAGTTGCTATGTGCGATCAACTCAGAATGGCCCCCCTAGTTGGTATAGCCTTCCCTGTGTTCTCACTCAGACAAGTAAGGCATGAAACAGCTTTCTTATCAGCATAGATGGAAAACTCATGAAAATGCCAGTACATCCTAGTACACTTATCTACCCATACCTTCCTTAAACAACTTACAGGATCCAAAACAGAATGGATTTACTGTGGAGAGATCATGCCAAACAAATCTTAGTGACTTTTTGGACTCTGTGACCAAAATAATAGATCAAGGGGGAGCTGAAGATGTAGCATATCTAGACTTTAGTAAGGCATTTGACACTGTCCCACATCGCAGACTGCTAAATTAACTTAGATTGTAAGCTTGCAAGCAGGGCCTTCCTACCTCTATGACTGTTTGTTATCACCCATTTTGTTATTGTTATTTCAAATTGTAAAGCGCAACGGAATTTGCTGTGCTATATAAGAAACAGTTAATAAAATAATAAATAAACTTGAGAGTGAGGGATTGGATTATAAAACAGTTAAGTGGATAAGAACCTGCTTGCAGGGTAAGAAACAGACAGTTGTAGTAAATGGAAAGCATTCTATGGAGTAACATGTTATCAGTGGAGTACCCCAGGGAACCATTGAAAATGGTATTGAAGGGAAAGTACAGTATGCTTTTTTGCAGATGACACAAAGATATGCAACAGGGTAGACACACCAGGAGGGGTACAACAAATAATTGATGATCTAGGAAGACTTGAGAAATGGTCAAGAGCATGGCAACTACAGTTTAATGCTAAAAAATGCAAAATCATGCACTTGGGTCTCAAAAACCCAAAGGCTTAATATAGTATCAAGGGTACTGTAATGTAAACTACTGAGGAGGAAAGGGATTTAGGAGTCACTATTTTAAGTTACTTAAAGGCAAGAAAGCAATGTAACAAAGCAACGAGGAAGGCAAGTTGTCTGCTTGGTTGTACAGGGAGAGGAATCAGTAGCAGGAAAAACGAAGTGATAATGCTACTGTATAGGTCATTGGTATGGCTTCATTTGGAATACTGTATCCAGTTTTGGAGACCATATCTTCAGAAGGATATAAATACATCAAAGAGCGTACAAAGAAGGGCAACTTAAATGGTGCATGGCCTACATCACAAAACTTCCCTGCACGGAAAAAAGATCTTAACATGTATAGTTTGGAGCAGAGAAGGAAAAGGGGGGACATGATAGAAACTTTTCAAATATATCAAGGATTTCAACAAGGTACAGGAGGGAAACATTCTTCAAAGGAAGAGGCGTATTAGATCTCGAAGACATACACTGAAAATGGAGGGAGGTATGTTCAGGGGAAATGTAAGAAAAAATTACTTCACAGAAAGGGTAGTGGATAAGTGGAATAGCCTCCCATCAGAGGTGGCAGAGGCTAAGACAGTAGAGCAATTTAAACGTGCTTGGGATAGGCATATGAATATCCTTAAAAAGAACTAAGGTTCAAATAGACTTGAGATTGCCTAAAGGATTAAAAAAGGACAGACTTGATGGGCCAAGTAGTTCAAATCAGCCGTCAAATTCTATGTTTCTATGTTACCCAAATGCATCAAGACGTATGCAGCTTCTGCTAAACTCAAAATGTATACTTTTGCTGCTACCAGCATACATGTTCTATCTTTCCATAAGACTGTTGCATCATGTCCACATCCCTTCAACTTACTGAGGGCATTTTCCTGTGTAAAACAAATTTCTTGCATTCTGATGAGCATGTTTGTGCTGAGAACTTGAAATACCAGCAATGAGTCATCGCCAGTGTCAGCCTCTATGTTTCAAATCACAGGTGAAGCAGCTGCCCTCTTTGCAGCCGCATCTGCTCTACTGTTTCCCATAGAGAATATGTGAGTGTGCTTGACATTTGATGACATCTACCGCCTGTGGTAGCTGTTTGGTTGTCAGTAGTCCTTGTATGTATTGTGCGTGTTCTATGGGTGTGCCTGCTGCTGTAAGGAGAAAGAATCCAATGGTACATATTGATGGTGCAGCCAAAGGATAATGGTTCTCCTCACCTGTTACCCCCAAAGCAGGGGTGTTTCTACAGAGGAGGGGGCCCGTGTGCACCTCCGGGTGGGCTCCCTCCTCTGAACGGTGCTGTAGACTCTGGCAATGTGCCGGAGTCTACCGCGCATGCTCAGGTCTCCGGAAACATGGCACCCGAAGACCATGATCTGAAGACCATGATCCAAAGACCAATTTGGCTAACGCGCATGCGCGGCGGCCATTTTGGTGGTGATTTCCATCGCAGACGCTGCGCCCGCCGCTGGACTCTGGTAAGGTAAGTATTTAAATGGGTGCAATGTGTGCGGTGTGGGCCCCCCTGGACCCAGGGGCCCGTGTGCACCGCACACATTGCACCCATTATAGAAACGCCAATGCCCCAAAGCCAAAATAGTTTCCTGGTAAGAGACAATTCAAGAGAGAGTCTAATACAGATCTGGTTTCCCACATATTTTCTAAGAAAGTTTGTTTACTCCCTGCAATCTTAAATTCCACATTTGGCTCCTTATCAGACCCACTAATTTATAATAATAATAATAATAATAATAATAATAATAATAATATTTCTATAGCATTTTTTTCCTAACAGGACTCAAAGTGCCTTAAAGTTGTCTTTACAGCTAAAAATACAAAACAAGCTTAACAGTAGATATTAGTGAAATTCTTGAGTAAATAGGTAAGTCTTTAATCTATTTTTGAAGGATTCTAGAGTGGAGACTTCTCGCACTGTGCGGGGAAGAAAGTTCCATAGAGTCAGAGACACAAAGTTGAAAGCTCAACCCTCAGATTAATTCCGGGAGCTTCTAGGTACTGTTAGTAGTCCTTCATCTACAGATCTTAGTAATTGAAAAGGATAGTAAAGAAATCAGAAGCTGCTTTAAATACCTTGGGCCCTGGTCATGTAGAGCTTTGAATGTAAGACAATCTTTAAAACAATTCGCCATTTTACAGGTAGCCAGTGAAGAGAGTGGAGAATGGGTGTTATGTGGCTGGAATGAGGGTGGTTTGATGATAGTCTGGCAGCTGTGTTTTGTACCATCTGCAAGTGGTGCAATTCTTTTGCTAGGAGACCAAGTTAGAGGGTATTGCAGTAGTTTAGGTGTGATGATACAAATGCATTTATGACATTAGGAAGATCTTCTGAGGGAATTTAGTGCTTTTTTATGGCTTTGTTCCTCAGATTAAAGAATGAGGATTTGATTGTGGCTGACACCTGATTTTTAAGTGTCAAGCCACTATCCAAGACAAATCCAAGATTCTGCACATGTTCAGTGTTTTGTAGTTCTGAACCTGTCAGTTGGCTATGCTGCAGTCTTGTCCTGTGACCTATCATCAGGACTTCTGTTTTATCAGGGTTCAGTCTCAGCCAACTGGAACTCATCCACTCCTGGAGCTCAGCTAGGCAGCCATTTAGGGATGTTATTAGATTACCAGTACCTGGACAAAGGACAGGTCTAGTTGTGTATCATCAGTGGTAGAACATGCAATGATGTCTGATTATTTCACACAGTGGTAGATTGTATACTGCAAAAATCATGGGAGATAGTATAAAACACTGTGGGACACGACAGGTCAATGGCACTGGTAGTGAAGAGTATACTCCAGACACAAATCTCTGTGACTTGCCAGCAAGAAATAAATTTAACCAGCTAAGGACTCTGGCATCCAGACCACAGAAATTCTTTAGGCGCTCAATTAGAATCACATGTTCCACTGTGTCAAATGCTGCAGAGATCTAGAAAGATTAAAATTGAGCAGTTAACTCTGTTACTTGCCATTAGTAGATCATTAAGCGCATACACCAGGGCTGTTTTGGTGCTATGTCTTCTTGTGAATCTTTGTAAAGAAAAAAGTGTTATCCGCACAGACCTAAAAATGAACCCAGAACAAAATGAGTAGAGATCAAAGGACAGTCAATGTATAAGTAACACTTGTACCCCTGTTTTTTATAACATGGACAACTATGCTTATATATCTGTTTATGACACGGGGGGTGCTCCCTGAGAGTTAGGTTAAACTATTACACAAAAATACCAAAGAAAGGTAGACAAGAACTCTCCTAGAGTGGGGCACTCACAAGTGTAATAATACGTGTGCAACAATATAGGATCAAGAAAGAAAGTATGATAAGACTTAACTTTTATTAAAGATCAAAAATTAAAAATACTTAGAGATATTCTCTCTTATTCTAAAAAGGCGAAATATAAACACAATACATATAGTACAACATATAACAAATTAAAAGGTACAGGTAATTTACAAACTCCAGCGGGCATTGGCCCTTTCTATAATGGAGAATCAGTATATGAATAAGACTCAAATAACAGTAAGTCAAGACATTAGAGCATGTTTCGTGGTTCTGCTGCCTCGTATGTGCTATAGCATTATATACGTGGTGAGAGAGACCCTTACTCGTGCCAGTCTCCAGAGTCACAGACAGTGCCAGAGAATCCAAAGAGAGCGTCTCATTCGCTTCTGCTTTTGGTTGATGACACTACGGTCAGCGCAGCCAATGAGAGAGTTACTGACACTCTACCTGCTCTGATGTTGAAAAACTAGGATGAACTGATAAAGGATAGCAATCCGCTCTTGAATTAGAGAAATATAGAGAGTATAGAAGGCAAGACTGTACAGCAAATTTCGTGGTTCTGCTGCCACGCATGTGCTATTGCATTATATGCGTGTTGAGAGACCATTACTCATGCTAGTCTATGGAAATACAGACTGTGCCAGAACAATGCGCAATGTGTCTCATTCGCCTCCAATACTGGCTGATGGTACTACGATCAGTGCAGCCAGTTTGGGGGTTACTGACACTATGCTGTTCTGGTGTTGAAAGACATAGAGGGCACTGTTAAATTAAGTACAGGAAAGGGGGATACCACATGAGCTCACTTTTCCATATACATGCTGCGTCAGTCACAGTGTCCCAACCTCACCTTAATATGTAATCTGAGGAGAGTTCATCCCTTTAACTAGTGCCTTCTAGTGCCACTTGGTAGCTGGTCTCTAAAGAAGGGTCTACTGTATGACTAAGTCTCACTTATTTGCAACATATGTAGCCATATAAAGCACACATTCCACAATAAAGATCAGTATATATTATAGAGATAATACATTTCTCTCAACAACCATCATAGGTAAAGCTTGAGTTTTGTATTCTATGTGCACATATGAGTGATTCATCTTACTTGTAACCTTTTGCACAATTGAACACTGATTCTAATGCAACATACTGACAGTATTATTCCGTTGACCTCCTATCTTTTACTACTAATTTCTTATTGCTATATAAACAATTATGATCATTCATCCAAGAAAACAACAATAGATTTTTTGTATGTCCTGACTGTGAAGCACGGTAAGTGCACGTGCAGTGCCAGACGGTCTGTTGCCCCTGGCAATAGTGCTCACACTAACCCGTGTTTTTATTTCATATCCCTAGACACAGGAAATATGCAGAATTAATCCCTCTAAACATATCATTATATGAAAAAACAAGGTTATTCACTTTTTGTGCTTAATCAGAACCTTTTTCATAGAACAATGATTTTATCAAAGAGGGTACTGGCAATTACATCCAACGTGCCTCCTGTCTTAATATCTCCAGATTCTCACTGCTGTATTTTACAGATAGAGTCATTCAATAAAAGAAGACATAGTAAAATTATACACATCCTAACTGCGAAACATTTTTAGGCACACATGTACCGTCATAAGGCCTATCACCCCTGGCAACCATTATCATAGTAACCAGTATTATTGCATCATAAACCTGGATACACAGAGGTCATGCACGCTAAAGCATAAATTGAAATACAGCGCCGGGCCGTCAGGTGCCTTTAGCTAGAGGCTCCACAGTTAAAGAGTGTTCTACGTCATACAACCTGTACCGGGGGGCAGCCCGCCGTGCACACTCAGCGGGGCGCCCGCAACGCTCCTTCCTTTAACGTACGTTACGTCTGGTGGCTTGTTCACAAAGGGGGAAACGGTTGCCAGGGGTGATAGGCCTTATGAGGGTACATGTGTGCCTAAAAATGTTTCGCAGTTAGGATGTGTATAATTTTACTATGTATTCTTTTATTGAATGACTCTATCTGTAAAATACAGCAGTGAGAATCTGGAGATATTAAGACAGGAGGCACGTTGGATGTAATTGCCAGTATCCTCTTTGATAAAATCATTGTTCTATGAAAAAAGTTCTGATTAAGCACAAAAAGTGAATAACCTTGTTTTTTCATATAATGATATGTTTAGAGGGATTAATTCTGCATATTTCCTGTGTCTAGGGATATGAAATAAAAACACGGGTTAGTGTGAGCACTGTTGCCAGGGGCAACAGACCGTCTGGCACTGCACGTGTACTTACCGTGCTTCACAGTCAGGACATACAAAAAATCTATTGTTGTTTTCTTGGATGAATGATCATAATTGTTTATATAGCAATAATAAATTAGAAGTATAAGATAGGAGGTCAACGGAATAATACTGTCAGTATGTTGCATTAGAATCTAGAGATGTGCACTTGAAATTTTTCGGGTTTTGTGTTTTGGTTTTGGGTTCGGTTCCGCGGCCGTGTTTTGGGTTCGACCGCGTTTTGGCAAAACCTCACCGAATTTTTTTTGTCGGATTCGGGTGTGTTTTGGATTCGGGTGTTTTTAAAAAAAACCACTAAAAAACAGCTTAAATCATAGAATTTGGGGGTCATTTTGATCCAAAAGTATTATTAACCTCAAAAACCATAATTTCCACTCATTTTCAGTCTATTCTGAATACCTCACAATATTATTTTTAGTCCTAAAATTTGCACCTAGGTCGCTGGATGACTAAGCTAAGCGACCCTAGTGGCCGACACAAACACCGTGCCCATCTAGGAGTGGCACTGCAGTGTCACGCAGGATGGCCCTTCCAAAAAACACTCCCCAAACAGCACATGACGCAAAGAAAAAAAGAGGCGCAATGAGGTAGCTGTGTGAGTAAGATAAGCGACCCTAGTGGCCGACACAAACACCGGGCCCATCTAGGAGTGGCACTGCAGTGTCACGCAGGATGGCCCTTCCAAAAAACCCTCCCCAAACAGCACATGACGCAAAGAAAAAAAGAGGCGCAATGAGGTAGCTGTGTGAGTAAGATAAGCGACCCTAGTGGCCGACACAAACACCGGGCCCATCTAGGAGTGGCACTGCAGTGTCACGCAGGATGGCCCTTCCAAAAAACACTCCCCAAACAGCACATGACGCAAAGAAAAAAAGAGGCGCAATGAGGTAGCTGTGTGAGTAAGATAAGCGACCCTAGTGGCCGACACAAACACCGTGCCCATCTAGGAGTGGCACTGCAGTGTCACACAGGATGGCCCTTCCAAAAAACCCTCCCCAAACAGCACATGACGCAAAGAAAAAAAGAGGCGCAATGAGGTAGCTGTGTGAGTAAGATAAGCGACCCTAGTGGCCGACACAAACACCGTGCCCATCTAGGAGTGGCACTGCAGTGTCACGCAGGATGGCCCTTCCAAAAAACCCTCCCCAAACAGCACATGACTCAAAGAAAAAAAGAGGCGCAATGAGGTAGCTGTGTGAGTAAGATAAGCGACCCTAGTGGCCGACACAAACACCGGGCCCATCTAGGAGTGGCACTGCAGTGTCACGCAGGATGGCCCTTCCAAAAAACCCTCCCCAAACAGCACATGACGCAAAGAAAAAAAGAGGCGCAATGAGGTAGCTGTGTGAGTAAGATAAGCGACCCTAGTGGCCGACACAAACACCGTGCCCATCTAGGAGTGGCACTGCAGTGTCACGCAGGATGGCCCTTCCAAAAAAACCTCCCCAAACAGCACATGACGCAAAGAAAAAAAGAGGCGCAATGAGGTAGCTGTGTGAGTAAGATAAGCGACCCTAGTGGCCGACACAAACACCGGGCCCATCTAGGAGTGGCACTGCAGTGTCACGCAGGATGGCCCTTCCAAAAAACCCTCCCCAAGCAGCACATGACGCAAAGAAAAAAAGAGGCGCAATGAGGTAGCTGTGTGAGTAAGATAAGCGACCCTAGTGGCCGACACAAACACCGTGCCCATCTAGGAGTGGCACTGCAGTGTCACGCAGGATGGCCCTTCCAAAAAACCCTCCCCAAACAGCACATGACGCAAAGAAAAAAAGAGGCGCAATGAGGTAGCTGTGTGAGTAAGATAAGCGACCCTAGTGGCCAACACAAACACCGGGCCCATCTAGGAGTGGCACTGCAGTGTCACGCAGGATGGCCCTTCCAAAAAACCCTCCCCAAACAGCACATGACGCAAAGAAAAAAAGAGGCGCAATGAGGTAGCTGTGTGAGTAAGATAAGCGACCCTAGTGGCCGACACAAACACCGTGCCCATCTAGGAGTGGCACTGCAGTGTCACGCAGGATGTCCCTTCCAAAAAACCCTCCCCAAACAGCACATGACGCAAAGAAAAAAAGAGGTGCAATGAGGTAGCTGTGTGAGTAAGATAAGCGACCCTAGTGGCCGACACAAACACCGGGCCCATCTAGGAGTGGCACTGCAGTGTCACGCAGGATGGCCCTTCCAAAAAACCCTCCCCAAACAGCACATGACGCAAAGAAAAAAAGAGGCGCAATGAGGTAGCTGTGTGAGTAAGATAAGCGACCCTAGTGGCCGACACAAACACCGTGCCAATCTAGGAGTGGCACTGCAGTGTCACGCAGGATGGCCCTTCCAAAAACCCTCCCCAAACAGCACATGACGCAAAGAAAAAAAGAGTCGCAATGAGGTAGCTGTGTGAGTAAGATAAGCGACCCTAGTGGCCGACACAAACACCGGGCCCATCTAGGAGTGGCACTGCAGTGTCACGCAGGATGGCCCTTCCAAAAAACCCTCCCCAAACAGCACATGACGCAAAGAAAAAAAGAGGCGCAATGAGGTAGCTGTGTGAGTAAGATAAGCGACCCTAGTGGCCGACACAAACACCGTGCCCATCTAGGAGTGGCACTGCAGTGTCACGCAGGATGGCCCTTCCAAAAAACCCTCCCCAAACAGCACATGACGCAAAGAAAAAAAGAGGCGCAATGAGGTAGCTGTGTGAGTAAGATAAGCGACCCTAGTGGCCGACACAAACACCGGGCCCATCTAGGAGTGGCACTGCAGTGTCACGCAGGATGGCCCTTCCAAAAAACCCTCCCCAAACAGCACATGACGCAAAGAAAAAAAGAGGCGCAATGAGGTAGCTGTGTGAGTAAGATAAGCGACCCTAGTGGCCGACACAAACACCGTGCCCATCTAGGAGTGGCACTGCAGTGTCACACAGGATGGCCCTTCCAAAAAACCCTCCCCAAACAGCACATGACGCAAAGAAAAAAAGAGGCGCAATGAGGTAGCTGTGTGAGTAAGATAAGCGACCCTAGTGGCCGACACAAACACCGTGCCCATCTAGGAGTGGCACTGCAGTGTCACGCAGGATGGCCCTTCCAAAAAACCCTCCCCAAACAGCACATGACGCAAAGAAAAAAAGAGGCGCAATGAGGTAGCTGTGTGAGTAAGATAAGCGACCCTAGTGGCCGACACAAACACCGGGCCCATCTAGGAGTGGCACTGCAGTGTCACGCAGGATGGCCCTTCCAAAAAACATTCCACAAACAGCACATGACGCAAAGAAAAATTAAAGAAAAAAGAGGTGCAAGATGGAATTGTCCTTGGGCCCTCCCACCCACCCTTATGTTGTATAAACAGGACATGCACACTTTAACCAACCCATCATTTCAGTGACAGGGTCTGCCACACGACTGTGACTGAAATGACGGGTTGGTTTGGACCCCCACTAAAAAAGAAGCAATTAATCTCTCCTTGCACAAACTGGCTCTACAGAGGCAAGATGTCCACCTCATCATCATCCTCCGATATATCACCGTGTACATCCCCCTCCTCACAGATTATCAATTCGTCCCCACTGGAATCCACCATCTCAGCTCCCTGTGTACTTTGTGGAGGCAATTGCTGCTGGTCAATGTCTCCACGGAGGAATTGATTATAATTCATTTTAATGAACATCATCTTCTCCACATTTTCTGGATGTAACCTCGTACGCCGATTGCTGACAAGGTGAGCGGCGGCACTAAACACTCTTTCGGAGTACACACTTGTGGGAGGGCAACTTAGGTAGAATAAAGCCAGTTTGTGCAAGGGCCTCCAAATTGCCTCTTTTTCCTGCCAGTATAAGTACGGACTGTGTGACGTGCCTACTTGGATGCGGTCACTCATATAATCCTCCACCATTCTTTCAATGGTGAGAGAATCATATGCAGTGACAGTAGACGACATGTCCGTAATCGTTGTCAGGTCCTTCAGTCCGGACCAGATGTCAGCATCAGCAGTCGCTCCAGACTGCCCTGCATCACCGCCAGCGGGTGGGCTCGGAATTCTGAGCCTTTTCCTCGCACCCCCAGTTGCGGGAGAATGTGAAGGAGGAGATGTTGACAGGTCGCGTTCCGCTTGACTTGACAATTTTGTCACCAGCAGGTCTTTGAACCCCAGCAGACTTGTGTCTGCCGGAAAGAGAGATCCAAGGTAGGCTTTAAATCTAGGATCGAGCACAGTGGCCAAAATGTAGTGCTCTGATTTCAACAGATTGACCACCCGTGAATCCTTGTTAAGCAAATTAAGGGCTCCATCCACAAGTCCCACATGCCTAGCGGAATCGCTCCGTGTTAGCTCCTCCTTCAATGTCTCCAGCTTCTTCTGCAAAAGCCTGATGAGGGGAATGACCTGACTCAGGCTGGCAGTGTCTGAACTGACTTCACGTGTGGCAAGTTCAAAGGGCATCAGAACCTTGCACAACGTTGAAATCATTCTCCACTGCGCTTGAGACAGGTGCATTCCACCTCCTATATCGTGCTCAATTGTATAGGCTTGAATGGCCTTTTGCTGCTCCTCCAACCTCTGAAGCATATAGAGGGTTGAATTCCACCTCGTTACCACTTCTTGCTTCAGATGATGGCAGGGCAGGTTCAGTAGTTTTTGGTGGTGCTCCAGTCTTCTGTACGTGGTGCCTGTACGCCGAAAGTGTCCCGCAATTCTACTGGCCACCGACAGCATCTCTTGCACGCCCCTGTCGTTTTTTAAAAAATTCTGCACCACCAAATTCAAGGTATGTGCAAAACATGGGACGTGCTGGAATTTGCCCATATTTAATGCACACACAATATTGCTGGCGTTGTCCGATGCCACAAATCCACAGGAGAGTCCAATTGGGGTAAGCCATTCCGCGATGATCTTCCTCAGTTGCCGTAAGAGGTTTTCAGCTGTGTACGTATTCTGGAAAGCGGTGATACAAAGCGTAGCCTGCCTAGGAAAGAGTTGGCGTTTGCGAGATGCTGCTACTGGTGCCGCCACTGCTGTTCTTGCGGCGGGAGTCCATACATCTACCCAGTGGGCTGTCACAGTCATATAGTCCTGACCCTTCCCTGCTCCACTTGTCCACATGTCCGTGGTTAAGTGGACATTGGGTACAACTGCATTTTTTAGGACACTGGTGAGTCTTTTTCTGACGTCCGTGTACATTCTCGGTATCGCCTGCCTAGAGAAGTGGAACCTAGATGGTATTTGGTAACGGGGGCACACTGCCTCAATAAATTGTCTAGTTCCCTGTGAACTAACGGCGGATACCGGACGCACGTCTAACACCAACATAGTTGTCAAGGCCTCAGTTATCCGCTTTGCAGCAGGATGACTGCTGTGATATTTCATCTTCCTCGCAAAGGACTGTTGGACAGTCAATTGCTTACTGGAAGTAGTACAAGTGGGCTTACGACTTCCCCTCTGGGATGACGATCGACTCCCAGCAGCAACAACAGCAGCGCCAGCAGCAGTAGGCATTACACTCAAGGATGCATCGGAGGAATCCCAGGCAGGAGAGGACTCGTCAGAATTGCCAGTGACATGGCCTGCAGGACTATTGGCATTCCTGGGTAAGGAGGAAATTGACACTGAGGGAGTTGGTGGGGTGGTTTGCGTGAGCTTGGTTACAAGAGGAAGGGATTTACTGGTCAGTGGACTGCTTCCGCTGTCACCCAAAGTTTTTGAACTTGTCACTGACTTATTATGAATGCGCTGCAGGTGACGTATAAGGGAGGATGTTCCGAGGTGGTTAACGTCCTTACCCCTACTTATTACAGCTTGACAAAGGCAACACACGGCTTGACAAATGTTGTCCGCATTTCTGGTGAAATACTTCCACACCGAAGAGCTGATTTTTTTTGTATTTTGACCAGGCATGTCAATGGCCCTATTCCTCCCACGGACAACAGGTGTCTCCCCGGGTGCCTGACTTAAACAAACCACCTCACCATCAGAATCCTCCTGGTCAATTTCCTCCCCAGCGCCAGCAACACCCATATCCTCCTCATCCTGGTGTACTTCAACACTGACATCTTCAATCTGACTATCAGGAACTGGACTGCGGGTGCTCCTTCCAGCACTTGCAGGGGGCGTGCAAATGGTGGAAGGCGCATGCTCTTCACGTCCAGTGTTGGGAAGGTCAGGCATCGCAACCGACACAATTGGACTCTCCTTGTGGATTTGGGATTTCGAAGAACGCACAGTTCTTTGCGGTGCTTTTGCCAGCTTGAGTCTTTTCAGTTTTCTAGCGAGAGGCTGAGTGCTTCCATCTTCATGTGAAGCTGAACCACTAGCCATGAACATAGGCCAGGGCCTCAGCCGTTCCTTGCCACTCCGTGTGGTAAATGGCATATTGGCAAGTTTACGCTTCTCCTCCGACAATTTTATTTTAGGTTTTGGAGTCCTTTTTTTACTGATATTTGGTGTTTTGGATTTGACATGCTCTGTACTATTACATTGGGCATCGGCCTTGGCAGACGACGTTGCTGGCATTTCATCGTCTCGGCCATGACTAGTGGCAGCAGCTTCAGCACGAGGTGGAAGTGGATCTTGATCTTTCCCTAATTTTGGAACCTCAACATTTTTGTTCTCCATATTTTAATAGGCACAACTAAAAGGCACCTCAGGTAAACAATGGAGATGGATGGATACTAGTATACTTATGGATGGACTGCTGAGTGCCGACACAGAGGTAGCTACAGCCGTGGACTAACGTACTGTGTCTGCTGCTAATATAGACTGGATGATTGATAATGAGATGAAATCAATATATATATGTATGTATATATAATATCACTAGTACTGCAGCCGGACTGGTAGATAATATATTTATTAGGTAATGATGACTGATGACGGACCTGCTGGACACTGTCAGCTCAGCAGCACCGCAGACTGCTACAGTAAGCTACTATACTCTATAGTAGTATGTACAAAGAAGAAACAAAAAAAAAAACCACGGGTAGGTGGTATACAATTATGGATGGACTGCCGAGTGCCGACACAGAGGTAGCTACAGCCGTGGACTAACGTACTGTGTCTGCTGCTAATATAGAGTCTAGACTGGATGATAAATTATTGATAATGAGATGAAATCAATATAATATCACTAGTACTGCAGCCGGACAGGTACTATATATATTTATTATGTAATTTATTATTTATTTATTTATTTATTTATTAACAGTTTCTTATATAGCGCAGCAAATTCCGTTGCGCTGTAATGACTGATGACGGACCTGCTGGACACTGTCAGGTCAGCACAGCACCGCAGACTGCTACAGTAAGCTACTATAGTAGTATGTATAAAGAAGAATGAAAAAAAAAACCACGGGTAGGTGGTATACAATATTATATATATATATATATATATATTATATACAATTATATATATATATATATATATATATATTAAACTGGTGGTGATTGATTATTAAACTGGTGGTCACTTCAGGTCACGTTGCAACTTGCAACTAGTACTCCGAGGCCTAAGCAGACAATCACAAAATATATTATTATACTGGTGGTCAGTGTGGTCACAACAATGGCAGTGTGGCACTGACTCTGGCAGCAAAAGTGTGCACTGTACGTTATATGTACTCCTGAGTCCTGCTCTCAGACTCTAACTGCTCCCCACTGTCAGTGTCTCCCCCACAAGTCAGATAATACACTTACAGTCACACTATCTATTATCTAATCTAGTATAAATATCACTTCAGCAAGTAGTATAGTAGTATACAGTATAGTAGTACTCCTCCTAATAATGCTCCCCAAAATACTGTGTCTCTCTCTTCTCTAAACGGAGAGGACGCCAGCCACGTCCTCTCCCTATGACTCTCAATGCACGTGTGAAAATGGCGGCGACGCGCGGCTCCTTATATAGAATCCGAGTCTCGCGATAGAATCCGAGCCTCGCGAGAATCCGACAGCGTGATGATGACGTTCGGGCGCACTCGGGTTAGCCGAGCAAGGCGGGAAGATCCGAGCCTGCTCGGACCCGTGTAAAAAACCTGAAGTTCGGGCGGGTTCGGATTCAGAGGAACCGAACCCGCTCATCTTTTTCAAAAAGCTGTGCCAAACAGCGAAACGCGTCGGTGGGACAGCTGGACTCTATTCTCTCAAGCCTCCTAAAAAGCCTAGAAGTCGGATATAGGAACCATCATCGTTTGCGATATGGACATCTGCAATATTTGACCTGAGTAAATTCATTGGACCAAGTGATATCTTGAACCAGCTACGTAAGGTCTATTCCAACAGCAGTTGGTAATCTCCATTCGCTTACAACTGTTCCTGGACTGTGGCAATTGTTTTGGAGGATGAATTGGCTATTATTGAGTACCAGCTAATTAACCATATTTCAGTATATGGTATTTTTAATTATTCTGCAGTGCTAAGTTTTGCCCATATCAAATTCAATACATTGTGGTTTTATTAATTGTTGCAACAATATTATTATACATTCTTTTATTATCAATTTATTAAAATTGTTATATAGAAAAATTACTATCCAGTTTCCAAGCGCTATTAATTCTTTTGTTGGTGTTTTAGTTGGGGGGCCTGACAAACCCCGGTAATCAGCTGCTGTAAGAGAAGCTACTCATTAATCAGCGCCAAGGTATTACTTGTTAATTCCTCATTTTACATTACTGTTATTTGAGTCTTATTCATATACTGATTCTCCATTATAGAAAGGGCCAACGCCCGCTGGAGTTTGTAAATTACCTGTACCTTTTAATTTGTTATATGTTGTACTATATGTATTGTGGTTATATTTCACCTTTTTAGAATAAGAGAGAATATCTCCAAGTATTTTTAATTTTTGATCTTTAATAAAAGTTAAGTCTTATCATACTTTCTTTCTTGATTCTATATTGTTTCATAAGTATTATTACACTTTTGAGTGCCCCACTCTAGGAGAGTTCTTGTCTACCTTTCTTTGGTATTTTTGTGTAATTCTTGTGAATCTTGACTGGAATGGATCATAAATGTCAAGGGTTAACAGGCGGGTTTCTAGTTGAGTTGCAACCACTTTCTAAAGAACCCTTCCTAGAAAAGGAAGGTTTGATACTGGCCTGTAGTTGGTCATGCAGTCAGGGTCTAAATTAGATTTTTTAAGGAGTGGTCTGACTATTGCTTCCTTTAGTGGTTCAGGAAAAATGCCTGTCTGCAAAGAGCATTGAACTATTTTTGCAAATACACGGCTGATTATTTCCATAAACCGTAAAAGAAGCTTGGCTGAGGCTGGGTTCAGATCACAGGTGGAGAGACGCAACATTCGGGTATTTTCAGCAAAGTTTTGTACTTCCCCTTGGTCAAAGCTGCTCCATGAAAATAGGTGGCTTCCATTGGCAGGCTTCCTAGATTGGTACTCCTTTGGTGTCACTGTGCTGGTAGTAGCTTATGAGTGTGGTCTAATACTTATTGACCAACCTCCCCTTTGTCTGTCTATATGGCAGTCATGCACAGTGCCAGTGATAGTGTACAATCATACTCATTTAATTGTGTTGGTTGCATACACAGGCACAATGAATATTGGTAGAGTATAAGTATATCTAATGACTAAAGTTAGTATTGCACTGGTGCACAGCAACTCTGGTCCTCAGACATTTTTAGCAAATGAAATACCTGTCATTAGCAAAGCTCATAAATATCATATTCTCCAATGCATCTCTATGGGAATACAGTTATTGTAATACAACAAGTGTTGTGTGGTTACATTTCACCATTATGACGCAATTGCACACAAATACATTTGTTATAACATGCGATCGCTACACAAACAGGAAAACAATTTATAAGAAATTCAGATTGATTTATTTGACTGATACTTTAATTTATTTTTAACAATGTAAACATTTACATTTGGGTGAGGAAAAACATCTCGGTTTGAAGCTTATCTTTTATATGCCCACCATTCTTGTCCAATGGATGTACTGTACTTTAGAATATCATATGCACCAACTAAGCACATTTACAATAGAAAATCAGTTAAATGTACACTTAAATCATTATAATTAAAACATTAAAATGTACAAATGTGACAGATGAAATAAAGACAGCCCTGATGTCATATTACTGTCGTGAATTATTTAAGACAAATGAAGCACCATTGAGCAGTGATTTAAAGTAAAAAGCTGTAATTAATTAAGCGGGTTGTCCACAGGGAATACTGTGCAGGACTATGAAGTGACATTTTTACTTTAACCACTTTGCACATTACTTATATGGACTATAATCCTAAAATTTCAAGCAAAGTGATTCACATATTGAAACTCAGAATATGGGTTGTTTTTTTTGCATGTATGCTGCAAGAAAACGGTATCCGTTCAGATGGTCGACAGTGTTAAGATCGACACTAATTAGGTTGACCACTATTGGTCGACATTGACATGGTCGACATGGACAAATGGTCGACACATGAAAATTGTCGACACATTAAAAGGTCAACGTTGGATTTTATTTAACAAAATTAGATTTGTAACTTTTTCATACTTTACCATTCATGTGGACTATGATTGGGAATAGTAACCTGTGCCGATCACAGCAGTAGTGGAGCGAGGCACCTTGCCTGCAGCATGGCAAGCCAAGCGAGCCATGCAAGGGGATGTGGTACACTAATTGGTGTTCCTGGTCATGTTACGGAAAAAATGACACCAAAAACAGCTCAAAAATCCATGTCGACCTTGTCATGTGTCGATCTTTCATGTGCCGACCAGTTTCACGTGTTGACCATGTGTCTATGTCGACCATGTCAATGTCGACCAATAGTGGTCGGCCTAATGACCGTCGAACTTAACATTGTCGACCATTCATACCGGACTCTAGGAAAACATGCACATTTCTGGCAAACAATTTTGCTCTCTCTCTCTCTGTCTTTTCTCTTATGTACTGTACTTTATACACTAGTGATACGCTGTTCAGATTTGAAAGGATATTACATTACCGAATATTGGTATTAAGTGGAACCGGGTCTATGGGCCTGATTCTGAGTTGGGAATAAAACAAGAAAATAACTTTGCAGCTGGGTAAAATTATGTTGCATTGCAGGTGGGGCAGAATTAAAATGTACCGAGATATTTAGATTTGACAGGGGTATGTCCAAACTCAAACATAAATTGCAATGTAAAAATGAAGCTGTCTACCATTTGTGGACTATATGCAAAAGCAGCCAGTATTTAAATTGCATGCCAAAAAAGTAAGTATTTGCACCCCTTGCATTGCAACATGGTTTATCCCTTTACACAGTTACAGATGTAGCCTGCGGTATGGCCACATGGCACATGCGCCACTCCTAGGTGCACATGCATCTTAAGATGCAGGCAAAAATAAGGAAATACCCTAGGGTATAGGTGAGACCTGTCTGATTGTGTCAACTCCCTTCTTGTGGATGATCTGGACCTGGACCAAGTCCCTGTTGGAAATTTCCTTTGGACATACAAAGACATTCCCCATCCATCGTGGGAAGTTCATCACCACTACATCACGAGGAACAACCTATTGCGGACGCAGATTCGCTTAATACCTCTGAAGCGTATGGTGGTAACTATGATCCATGGATAAGACATTGGGCCCTATGAACTATAGGGGACTGTTATAGGAACAGGTCCATCACACCAGGCACTTACAATTAGAATATTTGCCATTGGGAGTAACGCAATCCAACAGTCGTTGTATTGATTTTATTCAGTAATTTATGTGGTATTGACCACCTACATGCAGTGCACTTTTGATGTTTTATGCTCATATATTTTATCTTGATTAAATTGTGATTATACTTGTGATCCACCTTTGCTTTTGTGACCACATTCCAGCGCTATATTTCTTTGTTCCTATCTTAAGATGCAGAGCTGCACCTTAGCATGCCGCCCATGTATTTCTGTGGTCGTGCATACTTAGACGCACGTACGCGTCCTATTTGAGGGCACACTTTTGCCGCGCCTGGCTAGATGAGCATATCTACATCTGTACTTGCTCTTTCTTGCTTTATTACAAAATCAGAATCCGGCCATTCAGTATAATTAGCTCCTCTATTCAACATCAGAACTAAAAATGGGGCAATATGTAATTTACAAGAAATTTCTGGATTTCTGAATATGATGAGTTCTCGATTAGGGCTCAGTTTAACATCAGTGGGCTCCTAAATTTAGCTAGAGATGCCCAGGCACTGTTTAACCCGCCACCTTTAATGCTACTTTCGTAGTGATGAGAGAGCCAACAGCTTAGAGAGAGCTCTGGATTTCCCCTAGACCACCAAGGATATAAGTGCACTTTCTCTTTAAAATACAATCATATTTTAAATACACTGCAGGCACAGTTTAAATATAAATGAATTTAAAACACATACCCTGTGCGCACCAAAAATTTTACATACTGCAGCACTGCAGTTTTAGATCTGCTTTCCCAGCTCAGAGCTACACATACATCTATACATTTTATTATTTTTGTTGTCCACTATGACCAGCATCCAGTGATGGGGTCTGTTAATACAGCCCTTCAGCCTGGAGGACTGCTGGGCTCTCC
This sequence comes from Pseudophryne corroboree, assembly GCF_028390025.1. NCBI lineage: Eukaryota > Metazoa > Chordata > Amphibia > Anura > Myobatrachidae > Pseudophryne > Pseudophryne corroboree. The sequence continues at coordinate 227,228,207 of NC_086454.1, read as the reverse complement.
CCAGGTGCAGTGCTGTTCATTGGGAGTTACCTTCTACATTTCCTGGCACCTTCTCTCAGTGCCAGGACTATAACCTATGCCATGGCTGCTGGAGGGGTTTTTGGGTTGTGGAACAAATTTATCCCCCAAAGTGGTCATATCCTGTCACTCAGATCCTCCCTGCAGCCCATTGCATAGTCCAGCATTGCTGCACTCAATATAGGGAGCTGGTTCCCCCAGTCCACTTGTGTGCAGCACACAAAGCCCAGCATTGCCACCCCACTTCCTCCGGGGGTTAACATGATGCATTATGTAACACTCCCTTCAGATAGGCAAGCTTAAGTGACACTCCTGAGTAATACTGTATGAATGGAAGTCTATCAGGGTGAAGCCAGTATGTGGTAATAGGTCCAGATAATGAAATTACCTATGTGGTGCCTTCAAGCATTCCTTATAACGATCCTTCAACTATTACTTTAACATCATACTTGTTTCAAAATTATTGCTTTTTTGTCCCAAAGCCAATTGAAAGTATTAAGGCTAAAGAAAGTAGAAGTTGCAGAGAGATAGTGTGAGTCAAGGAGAGGAAGACTCAATATATTGGTGTTCAAGTGATGGACCAGTGACCAGATAAATAGAGTCTGAGTTCTGAGAAAGATGCTTATGAACCCAACATGTAGCAAAAAAAGAATCTGGTAAAACTGGGGAGAATCCAGTAAAACTTGTGAGAATTGCAATAAGAGGTGAAATAGTGTTTTTGGTAAATAAGCATAAATTGCATCCATCAGAATTATTGAGAGATTATCAGCTATATAATCAGTGTTGCTAAGCCTGAGGTTAAATATTGTAATTGTACCAAACTCAAATGAGTACAGTGTCAAGCAGTAAGCCATAAGATAGCTAAAAAATAGATCTCTATGTACAGTACATATTGATACTGGAAAATTGCATACAATCATTAATTATAGATCATTTCAGAATTTTCACAAAAATGCTAAACTTATGTAACTTGATGTTAATGATGTGACAGAGTAATGTAGAACTGCAGAGCCCATGGTCTTTTAATTATATCAGCACATGCCATCATTTTGCACTTGGTGAATTAGTCTGGGACAGGCTTCTTAATTGATCTTAGGGAACAGCAATTGGAGTGTGGCAATTAAGTCTATACCACATATTTACAGCTGATGTATTTCTCTACCTACTGACTGGTTTCATCAGTGGTAGTTCTACTGCATTGGCCCTGAAATGCATACAACTCTGGAGTATTCACTTTGGAAAAGCATTCAAGATATGACACAAAAACAGGAGTACATACAAGTCTGCATTAGCCCACTTTTTGAAAGTTTGACCCTCCAAAATAACCTAATACATTTTCTACCAAACTTCCTAATTTTTGCAGATAATTAATTCAACCTACTGTAGTTAACTGCAATTGTAAAGTATGTGGAAATATTGGGCTAGAGTTTTGGGATCCAGATTGAAATGGTACATCAGCCATGACAAATGCTGTATGCACAAAATTATCCCTTTGTGCCTATAGGGTTTGAATTTTCAGGGGGCATTTTATTATGATTTTTAAAGGGCAGAAGAGGAGGAAAGAGATGAAAAGTGTGCCCAATAATTATTTGGTAGAGCATTTGTTATAGACTTCCTGCAGCCATGAGTCCAGTATCTGCAGTCTTAACATGTTAGTGCAAATAACTCGGTGTGGAGAATAAAGAATGCAAATTGGATAGTACTGTATGAAAATTTTACTGAAGGGAGTTATTGCAGTGAATAAAATTTTGTGGAAATAGCTTGAGCTGCTGAGGTCCGATGATCTGTAATACTGTAAGGCGGAGGAAAGCATGGGTCAAGAATATCTAACTAAACAGCACAGTAAACATTTTGCTCTGTACAGTACAGTATATTGCAGGGGTGGGGCAGGTTAGTACTGTATTTGAGTGGTATAACCCAAAGTAGGAATCACAATAAGAAGAAACTAAAATTAATATATTCTGTAATATATTTAATACAATTCAACAAAATTATTTGCAGATCATGTTAAATTTAGTCATTTCAGAAATTGATACTGTTCCTTAGCTTCTCATTCTCCAGTATTACATTTTATTATAAAAAATAATGTGTTACAGATTTAATAATAGCTCTAAAGATATAATAAGCAAAACACAGTATCTTAATCCAAAGAGACCCTTTCATATAAAATGGTGACCAGATACATAGTTTAAACTTTAAACATTTAAATATAATATACAATGCACACTAAAAGCTATGCCAGAGGAGCATATTAAAATAGCACTTAATTGGATAATAATTAAACTCTGCACATTGTAATTTAATTCAGCAATTTCATGATTTCTTAACTGACAGCATATTTAGAACAGTATTTATAACAAGTGGCAGATTAGCAAAGCTCCTTTGTAATATTTCCGGTTGTGAAGATTTTCATAAGGACGTATCACACCTAATGAGTGTATTCACTTCATAAATTCAGTGCCATTTTTATCATTTAATAAAACTGGAAGTCCTTATCCATTTTATGAAGAAAAAAAAACCAAAACAAAACATGAAGCCTTGGTGAAATTCATTAAATAAGCATAAAAAATTCATTAAACTAGAGAATTGCATTCACGGATGCTTTGATGCAAATGCCCTTTAAGCAAAGTAAAAACTCCATATTGGGTTAACCTTTTGTGTTCTGATATTTCTTAACATAGAGAGAAAATGAAAAATAGTTACATAACTTCTGTTGGGCTTAACACATTAGAATCTGAAATCAAATGCATTTATTTTTTTTAAGCCTCAGCTCATAAATGATAACAAATTAATTGTCGTTATATAAAAAAGCTAAGAGTAAGAGGAAATTTAGAATTAATTGAAGTAGAATATTTGGGTGCAGTGCCTATTTGATGCAATAACAATTGCAAAAGAATAAATTTTCACAGTGATACTAGTAATGACTTTACCTACACTTTAATACTTGGTAGGCTGATACTTAACACCTGTAGCATGAATAAATAAGATTGCCAAACAGGATGATATATCAAACAGGATTAATGTATGATAAAACCAGAATGACAAGAATTACAAATCATATACATTTTATACAAAATAATTGTTTATTGTGGTGCACTCCTGAGTATAGGTTGATATACAAACTAAAGAGAAAAAAAGTACTCATTGAGTTAGGGACACTGTTAGAAACTGTTAATAAAATTATATATCAGATAAAATAGAACTTTTATTAAATAGTTAAAAATAGGGAAATAGACCTTGCAAATGTCAACTGATTAACAGATTGATGATGTATGTAGAAAAGTGAGTGCCTCTTTTCTGTGAGGTACTTCTGAGGATGTTGTGGAGCATTAGCACGAAGAAATGTGTTAAACAGATTACTTAACTGGACACTCTGGACAACTTTGGAGCTAGTCTTTTATTCATTTAGCCAGCATACTTTGTGCATATGCGCATATATGTATTATTGTATTGTCTCTCATTACTGCCACTTCATTGTCTTCACTCCAACTATTCTTATTCTTTCTATATTCCCACTGCATGTGGCACTTCTGTGAGTGGCTCATCCTGACCACTGTAATCCTATGTAATCCTATGTTCACCCTATATGGCTACCTCACTGGGCATTTTCAAGGGTGGGATGAGTAATCTATTACTGGTGATGCAGGGGGTATCCTGTTAGCTCTCTGTTCATTTTACCCATGCATGCCTTACAGCATTTCCATGCATTATTTGTTTTCACATTGCCTGGTACTGTGTGTAGAATGGAGAATGCATGGTTATGAGGGGTATGGGTCGTTGGGTCGACTCAGCTTAAGTCAACAGTCATTAGGTCGACCATGGAAGGTCGACATGCATTAGGTCGACTGGGGCAATATGTCAACATGGTCATTAGGTCAACATGTACTAGGTCAACAGGTCAAAATGTCGGCATGGGTTTTTGGACTTTTTTTGGTGTCGTTTTCTTGGTAAAGTGACAGGAAACCCCAATTAGTGCACTGTGTCCCCTCACATGGCTCTCTTCGCTCGCCATGCTTTGGGCAAGGTGCCTCGCTACACTCGGCACAGGTTACCATTCCCAATTGTAGTCCACATGGATTGTTAAGTATGAAAAAGTCCACAAAAATAAAAAAAAAATGTAAAAAACTCATGTCGAACTTTTGACCTGTCGACCTAGTGCACGTCGACCTAATGACCATGTCGACCTATTGACCATGTCGACCTAATGACCATGTCGACCTTCAGTGGTCGACCTAATGACTGTCAACCTAAGCTGTGTCGACCTAACGACCGTATCCCATTATGAGTAACTTGCCAGTATCTCTTCTAGTATTTTGATCTCTACCATTGTGTCAGGGATTCCAGACTTCACCTTTACTGCCCAGTGTGATCCCATAGAGTGAGCCAGAAATTACTGCATCACCATGATCTTTTGTGGGTAGGATCAGTGATCATGCAACTGATGACCCAAAATGGTTGCCGCACCTATATCTTATTTCCATGCTCTCTTCTGCTTTTCATACAAATCCAAACCTCCATAGTATGTTCATAGTTTCTGTAATGTTCTGAGAATATCAACTTCTGTATCATATTATTTACTACTACTTTGAAAATGTAAACCTCTGTATCACGTTCTTATAGTTTGTAAAGTGTGTGGAGTTGATTAGTTATTCCCTGGCTACCTTCTCCGCCATCCTTGAAACAACATTGCAGGACTCCTTGCTAATCTTTGACAGACTTTCATTCATCAAGGTGGTAACATTTTATAATCACTGGTTATTATTCTGGATGATATCATTTGAGTTTAATCCTTGTGTGGATTGAAGTTTACTTCATTTGTACTTACTGTGGTACTGTCCTCATTATTAATATTCTAACTTTTTTTTAGCTTATTAATTATTATTATTATTATTATTATTAGACATCAAGAACAACATAATTTACATTTTAACCAAGCCAAATATCATAGGCTATTTATTAGATTAATTTCCTTTCTTTTTCTTTCTTTATTGTTGTTTTTAACTGTGGTAGCACTGTACTAGTCTTTAGCAATTTGTCTACTTACCTCTTTTCTTACTTACCACCTATACTTTAAATTGATAAAATATAACACTAGATGATCAAATATCTTCGAAAATTTACATGGCACAAACATTTAAGTCAAAGAACACACACAAAAAAAATAGACCATATAAATTAATAAATGAACTCAGATAATGGGATAAATGTAATAACCTGGGAGAAGCCAGAGGTACAGGACTTTGTGTGAGAATGCCCATATTTTTAAAGCGGCAATCATTTACAAGGCAAACCTGATCATATTCCGGCTTCTTGCTGGCTATTACATTTTGGGGGTAATGCCAAGTTGATCGCAGCAGGAAATTTTTTAGCAGTTGGGCAAAACCATGTGCACTGCAGGGGAGGCAGATATAACATGTGCAGAGAGAGTTAGATTTGGGTGGGTTACTTTGTTTCTGTGCAGGGTAAATACTGGCTGCTTTATTTTTACACTGCAATTTAGATTGCAGATTGAACACACCACACCCAAATCTAACTCTCTCTGCACATGTTGTATCTGCCTCCCCTGCAATGCACATGGTTTTGCCCAACTGCTAACCAAATTCCTGCTGCGATCAACTTGGAATTACCCCCTTAGTCCAGTCTTCTAAGAAAGTCCGTATATGCCTTCCATACAGTAGCACTGGTTGTTGGTCTGAAGTCACTTAAAAACAGCAGTATTGCGAAAACAAAGTGTGTATACAGTATTCCGTCCATATGCACAGTTGCCACATTTGAAGATGTGATCGCCTCTGCGAGTTCACACACTGTAGTTTCCTACTAGTCATCACCATCCCTGAGTTATTTCACCAAGGTTGGCAAACACTGCTCTAGTGTCTCCATTTCAAAATAGAAATGAGTCTTTGAAATTACCTTGATAAAGTTAAAGACTTCCAAATTTGGGCAATAGCAGCCCTGGCTGATGTCAAAATATGAGCAAGGACGTATCGGTCCAATTTTGGTACTGCAAGTGGATACCATTGAAGCAGGGCAATGTTGGGTAAGGGGAGATGGTAGAATATATATAGTAGATTCTAGAAATTGATAGTTACAGTAGAAATTGATCTGCTGCTTTGGGTAACATCTCCATTTGACATAATTAGAAGATTTGTTAAATCTTCCCATTGAGTAAGTACATAAAATTCCACAGCTAATAAAAACAGTCTAGATGTACCTCAACTTGGGTGCTTAATTAAGGCAAAAATATGGCTAAAAGTTGTTAGGTTCCTGGTGCTCAGAACAAGGGAGATGTTATGAAGCGAGTCCAGAGCACCAGGACGTAATGCTGGGAAAGGGGAATGGAAAGGGAATAGCCCCTGGCGCCCTAACTCCGTTGTCTCGCCCGTGTGGTCAGAAATCCCCTGCGAGACTATGGTTGCTTGAGCCCATGGCAGCCGCGTTTGAAGGGCGGATTATGTCTGCCCAACTCCGATGCCCCCTCAGGTCTTAATGGGAGACAAAGGGAAATCCGAGACAGGGTGATAACAAGGGGCCCTCTGACTAAACAACCAGGCCAGGGGCTACAAGCTAACTGACTAAACCTGAGGTATGTGCGGTAACCCGCCAGGGAAAAGGACAACCAAAATCCACTAGTCCGTACTCCTACCCAGCACCGCTGGATACCAGAGTGGATCTGTGGGAGCGGAATCCTCCGCAAAAGCTCCGGAACACAAATAATAAAAGATAAATAATTAAGCGGCCCAAGCCGCAACACACGGCTACGCCGTGACTCACGAACACCACTGGATGTTCAAAGGTGCTCAGTCAGGACTCCAGGAACAGATGACGACTTCCGAGTACAGGACAACTGAGAACAGGAACGACCGGATACAGCAGGACTGGAAACACTTTCAGCAAACAGATTCAGCATTCAGGAAGCTCAGGAACTAGCAGGAACCAAGCAGACTGAAAACCCAGAAATATCACCAGCATCTGCGAACTGCAATCAGCCAGCATATAACAGAGAGGCCTAATTAATAATCCAGTGCAGCTGGCCTATTGCAGGACTCCAAGCTGACAAGATGCAATTAGCAGCCAGATGAGGCTGAACACATGGGAACAAGCTGCAATTGCACAGACTCACCAGCGGCAGCAGACAAGAGTAATCTAAAACAGAGCAATGGGAAATCCTGGCATGCAAGACAACTAAATAAACATAAAATAGAAATGAACCACTACCTGTGGTTCATAACAGTATCCCCTCCTTAAGGGTGAGCTCCGAGCACCCCATGACACCCACGGGGAACATAAACAGAAGTATAACATAAAATACATAACAAAAATGCAAAACAGGAATGAGCCACAGCCGTGGCTCATAACATTACCCCCCCCTTGAGGAGGGGTCAAAAGACCCCAAAATTCAGACTATCCAGAACAAGGGATACAAAAAAAAAAAAAAAAAAACCTGACACACTGGTCTAACAGACAAGAAAACAAAAACAAGCTGCAGCAACAACTTGTAACAGTGCCCTCCCCCTAACGGTGGCCACAGGACACAAGACAAGGAGAGAAAAAAAAATCTCTTTTTTTTTTTTTTTTAAATCAAGGCAAGAGTCAAAAAATTATTTCTTTTTCTTCTTCTTCTTTTTACAAAGCTCTTTAGGTCTGACCAAGGTAATTCCCCAAACATTGTCTGAACTGATGGTACCACCCAGCAAGGCTGCGTTCAAATCAGAGACAGGTTTCTTACCCTTGGGAGCTGAACTTTCTGGTAAAGTACTATTATTAGAAGAAGAAGAAGTCAAAAAAGCACATCCTGCAGTCAAAACATCGGGCTGGGACTCTTGTGCAGAGTTTACAGTATTTGGTGGACTCTCAGCAGACAAGACGGGTGACTTAGAGGAACCTGAACCAATTTCTTTGGAACCGTATCTTTTAACAATTGCATCACAGAATGCTAGGGGATCCTGAAGAATGGGATCTTCAGCTTTCATTAGGCTGGTTGCCCACTCAGAAGGCTCTCCTCTAAAAGAATAAATCAGATAGAGCCCAAGGTTTTCTGAAGTGATGCCCAGAAATGGTCTAGACAACATAATAGTGTAATAGTGTTTGAAAAGCGCCAGAAATTGGGCGAAGTCCCCATCAAAGGTTATGGATGTTGAGATATCAGAGTCAGGATCTGTTTCCTTCTCATCTGACTGACTGGAGTGCTTTGCTAGGACCTGGTCACTATTGACCTTACTCGAGGCTGAGACTCTCTGAACCCCACCCGGGGCTGAGACTTTCTGAACCCCACCCGGGGCAGTGACTTTCTGAACCCCACCCGGGGCAGTGACTTTCTGAACCCCACCCGGGGCAGTGACTTTCTGAACCCCACACGGGGCAGTGGCCTCCGGGGACCCCGCTGGGGCAGTGGCCTCCGGGAACCCCGCTGGGGCAGTGGCCTCCGGGAACCCCGCTGGGGCAGTGGCCTCCGGGAACCCCGCTGGGGCAGTGGCCTCCGGGAACCCCGCTGGGACAGTGGCCTCCGGGAACCCCGCTGGGACAGTGGCCTCCGGGAACCCCGCTGGGGTAGTGGCCTCCGAGAACCCTGCTGGGGCAGTGGCCTCCGAGAACCCCGCTGGGGCAGTGGCCTCCGAGAACCCCGCTGGGGCCAGCACCTCGGATTCTTTTACTGGGACCGGGCTGTTGGCCTCCCTGACTGGGATCGGGCCATCGGCCTCCCTCTCTGAGTCGATAATTATCGAAAGTTCTCCCGGGACTATGACTTCCGGGACTTTTGCTGAAGCAATAACGTTCAGATCCTCCACTAATGCTATGCTTCTTAAGTTCTTTCCTGGGGAAGCGACTTCTAGACCCTTCTTTGGGGCTGCGTCTCTCGAGACCCCACTTGGGGATATTACTTCAAAGATCCCTTCTGGGGTTTTGCTTCTCGAGTTCCCCTCAAGAACTATGGTTTTAGAGACCCTTTCTAGGGTTGCGCTTTTCAAGTCCCTACCTGGGGTAACAGCTTCTGAGACCCCTTCCGATATGGACACCTGAACTATAATATTTGATGTCCCTCTATAAGCTAGGGCATCGGGTACCGCTCCAGCACTCTGGGCATCGGGTACCGCTCCAGCACTCTGGGCATCGGGTACCGCTCCAGCACTCTGGGCATCGGGTACCGCTCCAGCACTCTGGGCATCGGGTACCGCTCCAGCACTCTGGGCATCGGGTACCGCTCCAGCACTCTGGGCATCGGGTACCGCTCCAGCACTCTGGGCATCAGGTACCGCTCCAGCACTCTGGGCTACGGGCACCACTCCAGGACCCTGGGCTACGGGCACCACTCCAGGACCCTGGGCTACGGGCACCACTCCAGGACCCTGGGCTACGGGCACCACTCCAGGACCCTGGGCTACGGGCACCACTCCAGGACCCTGGGCTATGGGCACCACTCCAGGACCCTGGGCTACGGGCACCACTCCAGGACCCTGGGCTACGGGCACCACTCCAGGACCCTGGGCATCGGGCACCACTCCAGGACCTTGGGCATCGGGCACCACTCCAGGAACCTGGGAATCGGGCACCACTCCAGGAACCTGGGCATCGGGCACCACTCCAGGAACCTGGGCATCGGGCACCACTCCAGGAACCTGGGCATCAGGCACCTCTCCAGGAACCTGGGCATCAGGCATCACACCAGGGACTTGCAACTCCGCTTCCACAGGAACCTCAAGAGAGGAGAGAAACATTCTCTTTTGATTCCTGAATCTATAATGGGGCTCCCTTGCCCAAGGACCCCAATTATAGGACAGAGAGCTTTTTTGTGTGGGTTGTGTGACAAGTGCCTCTGCCACAGTAGAGACAGGAGTAGGTCTTGTATCATGACTCAACTTGGCCAGAGGGCAAGACTCGTCACCACACTTTGGCTTGCGCAACTCACAGGTCTGCAGATAATGGCCTAAACCCCCACAATATAGGCATAAGTTTAAGTTTCTGCGACGCAGACGCTCCTCTTCTGAGAGCCTGGGCCGCAGAAAACTTTTAAACCTTTTCTCTTCAATTAGACCAGAGGATTCTCTTGTCACCATACTGTGAGCAAGAGTCTCTTTAGAGATAGATGTACTCTCAACGACTTCTGGCAAAATGAGCAAGATTTTAGTCAGAAGGTTTTGCAGTTGCTTTAGGGATTGCTGCAAAACTTCTAGTCGCTCTGGTCTCAAAGCACTGAATACAGAGTTCAGAGCTGCGAGAGATGCCTGCAGGGCTTGCATAGTAGACATAGGAGGATTTAAAACTAGACGAGACAAGACAAGACAAGGCAAGGCAAGACAAGGCAAGGCAAGACAAGGCAAGGCAAGGCAAGACAAGGAAAGACAAGGAAAGGCAAGACTAAATTTTGCTAAACAAAACAAGACTTTTTTTTTTTTTTTTTTTTTTTAAACACCGGACTGGATTCTAAACACCGGACTGGATTCTAAACACCGGACTGGATTCAAAACACCGGACTGGATTCAAAACACCGGACTGGATTCAAAACACCGGACTGGATTCAAAACACCGGACTGGATTCTAGTCTAGACACTGGACTGGGCCAAAAAAGAAAAAAAAGTTTTATTTCTTTTTTGTGGTATGGCTGGTGATAATGTTAGGTTCCTGGTGCTCAGAACAAGGGAGATGTTATGAAGCGAGTCCAGAGCACCAGGACGTAATGCTGGGAAAGGGGAATGGAAAGGGAATAGCCCCTGGCGCCCTAACTCCGTTGTCTCGCCCGTGTGGTCAGAAATCCCCTGCGAGACTATGGTTGCTTGAGCCCATGGCAGCCGCGTTTGAAGGGCGGATTATGTCTGCCCAACTCCGATGCCCCCTCAGGTCTTAATGGGAGACAAAGGGAAATCCGAGACAGGGTGATAACAAGGGGCCCTCTGACTAAACAACCAGGCCAGGGGCTACAAGCTAACTGACTAAACCTGAGGTATGTGCGGTAACCCGCCAGGGAAAAGGACAACCAAAATCCACTAGTCCGTACTCCTACCCAGCACCGCTGGATACCAGAGTGGATCTGTGGGAGCGGAATCCTCCGCAAAAGCTCCGGAACACAAATAATAAAAGATAAATAATTAAGCGGCCCAAGCCGCAACACACGGCTACGCCGTGACTCACGAACACCACTGGATGTTCAAAGGTGCTCAGTCAGGACTCCAGGAACAGATGACGACTTCCGAGTACAGGACAACTGAGAACAGGAACGACCGGATACAGCAGGACTGGAAACACTTTCAGCAAACAGATTCAGCATTCAGGAAGCTCAGGAACTAGCAGGAACCAAGCAGACTGAAAACCCAGAAATATCACCAGCATCTGCGAACTGCAATCAGCCAGCATATAACAGAGAGGCCTAATTAATAATCCAGTGCAGCTGGCCTATTGCAGGACTCCAAGCTGACAAGATGCAATTAGCAGCCAGATGAGGCTGAACACATGGGAACAAGCTGCAATTGCACAGACTCACCAGCGGCAGCAGACAAGAGTAATCTAAAACAGAGCAATGGGAAATCCTGGCAAGCAAGACAACTAAATAAACATAAAATAGAAATGAACCACTACCTGTGGTTCATAACAGTATCCCCTCCTTAAGGGTGAGCTCCGAGCACCCCATGACACCCACGGGGAACATAAACAGAAGTATAACATAAAATACATAACAAAAATGCAAAACAGGAATGAGCCACAGCCGTGGCTCATAACAAAAGTTAGCAGGACTTGTACTGTATTTTGGAGTTACACTTGTATTTTGGAGTTACACATACCCTTTTGCAGTTTATTTCCACAGAATTTTCTCCCACTTTGCACACATAGGTACAATTTTAGCCGCATTGGTATCTCCAAAAATAGGAGAGTATACATTCTCATTTATATGAGATTAGCAGATTATCTACACAATATAGCAACAAATACTGTCCAATTCACTAAGACACCAAGATGGCTGCCTCACCTTTTGCATGCTCCTGATCATCTCCATAAAACAGCTTAAATTCACAACAACTGACCTATGAATCATCATAAATATCCAATGACTTAACTTGTACTACTCTACGCTGACATCTCATCAAAACCAACGGATTGCATTCCTGCGCTGAGATAAACACTAGATTGTAACCTCTGCTTCTCTCTACTAAGAAGTCCTTCAGTTTGGAATCTACTGTACTCTACGTTGGAAATCCCAGACAAGGTACTGTGGACTACAACCTATATTTGGCTCCATCCAGCCTCTCACTTAGACATCATTCACCTCTGTTCTCTGAGCAACAAATAACTGTGACTTCTTGCATTAATCAACTAATATACAGCATATTCAGGCTCTGAATGACTGACGGGTCACTGTTCATTTCAAATTGCAGAAGCCATTCCACAGGACACATGTTATCACTACCTCCACAATAAATCTACTTCAAAGGCCTCTCACATTGAGATTTTTCACACCTACACAACAGGAATTGGATTCTAACACCTTTCCACAAGTCTTCTTCGTCCTGGAATAATTTGATGAAATCAGCAAAAGAAAAAGCAAAGTTATTTTATTTATCACTTGTTTCAAATATACCAATTGAATTAAAGAGCAGCAGTAGGTTATAGCAACAATGATTATATTACAATCTAAGATGGCGCCGCAGATGGCTGCCTCGGAGCAATGCAGCTCAGCCAAAATACCTGTTTCCCCTTGTTTTCCCCTGCCCTTGTCTACCCCACAGGAGACCAAATACAGCAGGGAAGCCCTCCTAAATTGGAGCACTCCTGCGGTGTTCGGACCCATCAATGGGTGGATCAGCGTCCCTTTCAGCCCTCGCTGCCCTCGCTGCCCTGTGTGGCAGGGATGCAGAATTCATGGACGCCGAAGTGGGTGACCGAGCGGTCGTGCCCCCCACAGCTTGGGCGGCGACTGGTGGGAGTATCGCCGACCCCAGAAAGAGAATGATGGAGGCCCTCATGTTGGGCCTAGTAGAAGGACCTGGGCTCAGAGAAGAGGCTGTAGCGCAGGCACCCTAGTGAGGTGGCGGAGGCAACGGAAACGGTCTGCACTTTGCGCAATCCTGCTTTCGAATGTGCGCTCACTGGCAAACAAGTTCAACGAACTGTTCCTCCATCTGGACAGCGCAGGGTCAGGCATTACAGGGTCATCCATCCTCTGCTTTACAGAGACGTGGGATAATATTTACTAAGAATTCGAGTTTGTCCGATTTGTGTTTTTTTTTTCTAAGTCCCAATCCGGGAATTCACTAAGCACCAATCTCGGCAGTGTTTGGACTATTCGTAATGGTTTGATTTGCAAAGTACCGAAATACGAATGAATAGACCATCACTCAAACATGGCTGTTATTTCATACAATACGGCATTCACTATTCATTCGTATTTGGGTGTTAGTTTCTGAGTGCTCAAGTGCGGGTCAGTTTTTTTTCGAATCGTTAAAAAAAGCAGCAAAAAAAATATACCAGTCGAGTTTGGATAACCATGCACGGATCAGTGAGATCTGTGCATGGTTATCTATGGGAAAGGGTCTGTTTAGTGTAAAAACTGAAAAAAAAATTGCGTGGGGTCCCCCCTCCTAAGCATAACCAGCCTCGGGCTCTTTGAGCCGGTCCTGGTTGCAAAAATATGGGGGGGGGGAAATGACAGGGGTTCCCCCATATTTCTTCAACCAGCACCGGGCTCTGTGCCTGGTCCTGGTTCCAAAAATACGGGGGACAAAAAGCGTAGGGGTGCTCCGTATTTTTGAAACCAGCACCGGGCTCCACTAGCCAGGTACATAATGCCACAGCCGGGACACACTTTTATACTGGTCCCTGCTGCCCTGGCATTACATACCCAACTAGTCACCCCTGGCCGGGGTACCCTGGAGTAGTGGGAACCCCTTAAATCAAGGGGTCCCCCCCTTCCAGCCACCCAAGGGCCAGGGGTGAAGCCCGAGGCTGTCCCCCCCATCCAAGGGCGGCGGATGGGGGGCTGATAGCCTTTTGAAAAAATGTGAATATTGTTTTTAGTAGCAGTACTACAAGTCCCAGCAAGCCTCCCCCGCAAGCTGGTACTTGGAGAACCACAAGTACCAGCATGCAGTGGAAAACCGGGCCCGCTGGTACCAGTCTACTACTAAAAAAACACCCCCAAAAAAACAGGACACACACACCGTGAAAGTATAAATTTATTACATACATGCACACCTCCATACATACATACTTACCTATGTTCCCACGAGGCTCGGTCCTCTTCTCCATGTAGAATCCTTGGGGTACCTGTGAAAAAAATTATACTCACATAATCCAGGGAATCTTGTATTCTTTGTATAATCCACGTACTTGGCAAAACAAAAAAACGGAAACCCGACCACGCACTGAAAGGGGTCCCATGTTTACACATGGGACCCCTTTCCCCGATTGCCAGGACCCCCCTGACTCCTGTCAAAGAGGGTCCCTTCTGCCAATCAGGGAGCGCCACATTGTGGCACCCTCCTGATTGGCTGTGTGCTCCTGTAGTGTCTGTCAGGCAGCACACGGCAGTGATACAATGTTGCGCCTATGCGCTCCATTGTAGCCAATGGTGGGAACTTTGCGGTCAGCGGTTGACCGAAAGTAACCTCACCGCTGACCGCAAAGTTCCCACCATTGGCTACAATGGAGCGCATAGGCGCTACATTGTATCTGTGCCGTGTGCTGCCTGACAAACACTACAGGAGCACACAGCCAATCAGGAGAGTGCCACGACATGGCACTCCCTGATTGACAGAAGGGACCCTCTTTGACAGGAGTCATGGGGGGTCCTGGCAGTCGGGGAAAGGGGTCCCATGTGTAAACATGGGACCCCTTTCAGTGCGTGGTCGGGTTTCCGTTTTTTTGTTTTGCCAAGTAAGTGGATTATTACAAAAGGACACAACACACTGGATTTAGGTGAGTATAATTTTATTTTGAGGTACCCTGGAATCGCCGTCGAGACGTGGGCCGAGTCGGCATGTGAACATAGGTAAGTATGTGTGTGTCAGAATGTATGTAATAAAGTTGTACTTTCAAGGTGTGTGTGTCCTGTTTTTATTTGGGTATTTTTTTTGCAGAAGAACTATAGGTACCAGCGGGCCAATTTAACCCCCGCATGCTGGTACTTGTGGTTCTCCAAGTACCAGCTTGCGGGGGAGGCTTGCAGGGACTTGTAGTTCTTGTGCAAAAAACAATATTCTATAATTTTACACTTGGCTATCAGCCCCCCATCCGCAGCCCATGGATGGGGGGGACAGCCTCGGGCTTCACCCCTGGCCCTTGGGTGGCTGGAGGGGGGGACCTCTTGATTTAAGGGGTCCCCACTCCTCTAGGGTACCCCGGGCCAGGGGTGACTAGTTAGTAATTTAATGCCAGGGCCGCAGGGACCTATATAAAAGTGTCCCCCGGCTGTGGCATTATCTCTCTGACTAGTGGAGCCCGGTGCTGGTTCAAAAAATACGGGGGACCCCTACGCTTTTTGTCCCCCGTATTTTTTGCACCAGGACCAGGCGCAGAGCCCGGTGCTGGTTGATGAAATATGGGGGAACCCCTGTCAATTTTTCCCCCATATTTTTTCAACCAGGACCGGCTCAAAGAGCCCAAGGCTGGTTATGCTTAGGAGGGGGGACCCCACGCAATTTTTTCCAGATTCTTAAACACTTTAAAAAACTTTTTACGGTACACAATAAAGCCCTGCACGGATCTCACAGATCCGGCCGGGATTCCTCTTGTTTTGTCAGGCAGTGTTTTACTCATCACTCCCGTAAAACACTGCCTGATATTATGAATCACATCGACATCGGAAAAAACGATTGTGCAAAACTCGGCAGCTTAGTGAATGATCGTATCAGGATTCAACAAGTTGCAGTAAAATGCACCCGATACCATTCGAGTTCAAACACCCTTCAAAATGGCCAAAACACGAATCTTTGTAAATATACCCCGTGGTTGGGTGACCATATTGCGGACAACCCAATGTCTCGGCTTTAGTCTCTTAAGCGCCGATCGCTCCAAGGTTCTCTCAGGAAAAACGAAGGGTGGTGGCATCTGCTTCTACATCAACGACAGATCGTGACACCAATGTCACGACCCTAGGCAAATCATGTAGCCCTCATTTGGAGATGTTATGTATCATCTGTAACCCCTTCTATTGTCTCAATTGTCCTTGTGGGAGTGTACATCCCCCCCTCGCCTGCACGAACGAAGCCCAACACCACCTGGCCATATGCATATCCAACATAGAACAAAAGCACCCAGACTCTCTGCTTATAGTGCTCGGTGACTTCAACAGAACTCACCTGAGAAAGGAGCTAACTAAGTACAAACAACAAGTAACATGTCCAACTAGGGAAGGGCGCACCCTTGATCACTGCTACACTACCCTCAAGTCTGCCTTCCGGTCTATCCCGCGTGCTGCACTCAGCCTATCTGACCACTGCCTCGTCCACCTACTCCCTACCTATACACAGAAGCTGAGAGCGGTTAAGCCTGTCGTCAAGACTGTTAAGAAATGGAGCAACGAGGCTAAGATGAAGCTCCAGGCCTGCTTTGACTGCACAGAATGGGGGTCTTCAAAGCCTCAGCAGCCGACCTGAATGACCTGACAGACACTGTCACATCCTACATCAGCTACTGTGAGGGCATATGTGTACCTAACAAGACTTGACGCATTTACAACAACAACAACAACAACCCATGGTTCAACGCCCAACTCAGGCAACTTCGTCAAGCCAAAGAGGAGGCATATAGCAGCTGTGACAGAGCACTATAAAACCGAACAAAGAACTCTCTGACTAAAGAAATCAGGCTTGCAAAAAAGTGGTTTTCGGACAAGCTGACAAACGATCTCTCCACCAATTTCCCCATATCTGTATGGAAAGCAATGCAATCGATAACTAACTACAAGAAAACAATAAAGTCCACCTCATGCATCAAGACCTAGCAGACAAGCTGAACCACTTTTATTGCAGGTTCGGAAAAGAAGTCCCCTGCGACCCAATTACCTCTACGATGCCCCGAACACCAACAGCCAACTCCAGGCACTTCAAGTCGCCCAAGAAGAGGTGGAGGCATTGTTCAAAAGGGCCAAACCTAGGGAAACTCCAGGACCTGATGGAGTGTCACCATCTGCCCTAAGAGCATGTGCGGGTCAGCTCGCCCCCATATTCACCAAGATCTTCAACAAATCGCTGGAGCTACAGAACGTCCCTTCCTGCCTCAAGTGGTCTACTATCATCCCGGTCCCCAATAAACCCTCTATCATGAACCTGAACAATTACAGGCTGATAGCACTGATGTCTGTGGTCATGAAAACGTTTGAGCGTCTGGTTTTGAACCACCTGAAAACAGTGACTGGCCACCAACTGGACTCCCTACAGTTTGCCTATCGATCGAATCGGTGTGCCGAGAATACAGTCAACCTGGGCACACTGGCCTTCAATGCATTTGTCCCCAGCATCCTCCACCCCAAATTACTTCGCCTAGGGGTCCCAGAAGCTACCTGTTCCTGGAGAGTAGACTTCCTGACAAATAGGACATAGGTGGTGAAAGCGGGGGAATTCACCTCTCAAGCGCAGTCCATTAGTACAGGGGCCCCTCAGGGCTGTGTCCTCTCACCCCTGCTCTTCTCCCTTTAGACAAATGATGGCACCTCAGAGGAGCAATCAGTAAAGATCATCAAATTTGCCGATGACACCACTGTCATCGACCTCATCATGGGGATGAATCGGCCTATAGATGGGAAGTAGACCGGTTGGCCCACTGGTGCAACCTTGAGCTCAACCCCCTCAAAACTGTCGAGAAGATTGTGGACTTCAGGAAGAAGTCAGATAGTGCACCTCCGCTAACGATTGCTGACAGTGTGGTATCGCTAGTGGACTCCTTCAAGTTTCTAGGGACCACAATCTCCCGGGACCTTAAATGGGGGTCCAACACTGACACCACAGTTGGGAAAGCACAGCAGAGGTTGTTCTTCCTCATGCAACTAAGGAAGTTCAACATCCCACAGAAGCTTCTGTTCCTCTTCTATTCCACGATTGTGGAGTCGGTACTGTGCTCTTCGAAACTGGTATGGTACAGCTCCACCAGAGCGAGGGACAGATGCAGGCTCTAAAAGGTAATCAGAACCACAGAGAAGATCATCGAGGCTGACCTTCCCTCAGTCCAGGACCTGCACCTGTCCAGAGCTAAAAAGCGGGCAACAAAGATAGTAAAGGACCAGCTACACCCCGGCCACAGCATGTTTAACTGGCTTCCTTCAGGCAGGCATCCACCAGAAGCCTCAAAAGTTTCTTTCCCCAAGCTGTTCGCCTGCTGAACTCCTGAACATTGACTGACTAGACATACATGCAACTAACTTGTGTCCCTATGGTATACCTATCTGTATGACTTTACTTGCCCCCCCACCTGCTTATCTGTTACTTACTTGGCTGTTGTATAGCAAACTGAAGACAAATTCCTAGTATACGCAAGTATACCTGGCCAATAGAGCTGATTCTGATATATGCCAAGAACCTTGAATATGATGGTTGATATAATTTTAATGGTATGTGGTGTACCTGCACCCTTGTCCCTATATTGTAGTACTAAGTCCCAACAAGGTAGCACATCCCATTATAAGAAGCTAGGGTGTGCAGTCCAGGCCCACTCTCCACAATATAGATTATCTACACAAGCCAGTGGATAACTGAAGCAATTTTCATTGCACATTTAGTGCACATGGGGCCTTATTTAGATGTGGGTGGAGGTGCTATCACTGCTGTTTCCTTGGAAGCAGCAGTGATAGTTCTGCATGGCAATGCAGCAGGAGGTGTCTATTACAAGCATATGCCTCCTGCTGCAGTGGTGATCTCACTTGTGTCCTAGGATGCAACATTGGATCTCTCTCACTCAGCATCGGGATGCTTGTGGCACCCATGGTGCCATGCAAGCCACCTGTCACAGAGGTTAGGAAATCTCCGTTCTACAATAGAGATCCTTGGCCTCTTTCCTCCCCCTAAATAGCGGTGATGCGCCTCCATTTTCAGTCTGCTGCCATCCTGCTGCTTTCATCGTTGGACCTGTTCGTGTACATGCAGAATTGGTCCTGCACATGCACAAAGTACTTATAATCAGTACTTTGCACATTCTATAGAAATAGCTACAGGATTCAATAACCTCCATGATAAATGCATGAAAATAAATTTTGGACACAAACTTGTTTTGATAAAAGGATTTTCATATGTTGAACTGTGTTTATTTTGCCACTTACTGTACACCTGTCTGCATCTGAATGAGCATAATACGGTGGGACAAGTAAGTACAGAAAAAGCTGAGTTTCTACAAATGTAAACATGCAGACTGGTGAAAGAAAAAGGCTACTTGTAAAAACAAAAATTGCCTTGCTGTACTGATAATGACTTGTGATCTTAGGTCGCTATTTTTCACAAATGGACTTGTTCAATTGTGAGATAGAGATTAGAAATATGTTGAAATTGTTATTATAATATTCACCTTGTTTCGCACTTGGCTGCAAAGTTAAATCAATTTTAAAGGTTTTATTGTTCTTTATTGTGCCCTGAATTTCATCATTACATTTTTTTATTTATTTATTTTTGCACCAGTGCTTCTTTTTTATACTACAACACAATGCAAAATTAAATGACAAGTTTTCCATTCCTGACATATTTATAAACAATAACATCTCAGTTTCTGGATTCCATAGCATAGAAAATCCCTAGCACAGAGCCTTAGAGCATGCAACCTTCATATTTTACAGTCTGCTTACTAAAGTAGCAAGTTGACGTAACAAACAGATTGACAACATGGTGCAAAACAAATAAGGGCTTGGAAACATTTACATTTGTTGATATCGAACCCAATACCAACTGAAAGAAGGACTTCTGAAAGTTAAAATACAACCTACAAAAACAGATGACACTGGGCTGAGATAGTAACACCCTTAAAAACTACTTTAAACAAAAAAATCTCTCTCATCATGGGTGAAAACAATAGTTTTTCTGGCCTTTGATCTAGAAACTGATCATCTAAAAAATTACTAGGAAGCAAGCATCAATAAATACTCACGGTAAAATCTTCATCAAGCATAATCATCTCGTTCTAGAAGAGTGTGAACAGGAAGGACACTCAGCAATAAGATAGAGCAATTGAAACAGGATGTTCAGCTCCATGTGTGTATTGAGAAGAGTAGAAAAGTTTCAAAGCTGAACGGATAACCAATTATGAACATTAATATCTACAAGTGAGAAACCCTAACAAACTTAATCTTTTACTTATTACCAAAGATCCACAAAAATACATCAGACCCCACTCATGTCCAGCATCAGGGACCTCTTTGAAAAGAGCAAGGACTTTTATTAACTACATTTAAGACATCATGTTCATGGATTACCCTTACAAGACACTTCAGATGTCTTCAGATAATTGCATGACGTGTAATCATGTATCATAACCAACTTCTAGTTACTCCTGATGTGGAATCAGTAAATACTAATATTTATCACCAAGCTTGCATCTCAGCAATAAGATATTTCTTGCTAATGTAAGGTTTCACTGACTTCCACAAATTTATCTTGGAACTTCTGTAGCTCATCCTACATAAATCATCACTAACAATGACCAATTATTTTTACAGGTAAGAGGAAGGTACCCCATGGTATGCACACTTCTTCCTCACGTGGTGGGATCTTTTTATTATAGATGAAAATTTCACCACACATATCACTTCATTGCTACAATATATTGACACAGAACTACTACCCCTATTCATTGAAACTCCTAATAGCAATGAATCCCCCTCAGAGACAGCAGCTGGGAGAAATACATCTCCCAGCAGCCCCCTTCCCAGTGGGAAGATGAGGGACCATCAGGAGCCCTAGAGACCACTGAAGGGGAACTGTAAGCATATTTCTTCATATTTTTTCTTTTTCACGCATCATGGGGTTTTCAGAGCTAAAAATCCTGACCCCATTTTTTTATCATTGAATACCGTGGGTATTGGATGTGTGCAATAATGGTAATCCATGATTGGGCATGATGTGTGCAATATTTGAGAAAATCTTGCACCCAATTGAATTCCCCCATAGTGTTATCCTAATTATTAAGATAGTCTAATGTATCATTATCATTAGTGATGAGCGGGTTCGGTTTCTCGGAAACCGAACCCCCCGAACTTCACCTTGTTTACACGGGTCCGAGGCAGGTTCGAACCTTCCCGCCTTGCTTGGCTAACCCGAGCGCACCCGAACGTCATCATCCCGCTGTCGGATTCTCACGAGATTCGGATTCTATATAAGCAGCCGCGCGTCGCCGCCATTTTCTCACTCGTGCATTGGAGATGATAGGGAGAGGACGTGGCTGGCGTCCTCTCCGTTTATTGTAGAAGACAGTTGATTGGTTGTTTATTGCTTAATTGTGGGGAGGATTGGGGAGCAGCTGTTAGGAGTACAGTGCAGAGTTTTGCTGATAAGTGACCACCAGTTTTTATCCGTTCTCTGCCTGAAAAAAACGCTCCATACCATATCTGTGCTCAGTGTGCTGCATAATATATCTGTGCTGAGTGCTCACAGTGCTTAATTGTGGGGACTGGGGAGCAGCTATAGCAGGAGTACAGTGCAGAGTTTTGCTGACAGTGATCACCAGTATACGCTGTCTGCCTGAAAAACACTCCATATCTGTGCTCAGTGTGCTGCTTTATTGTGGGGACTGGGGACCACCAGTATAATTAATATTATATAGGAGGAGTACAGTGCAGAGTGCACTGCTGTACCTACCTCTGTGTTGTCATCCATTAAGTATACTATCCATCTACATTCTATACCTGTGGTGCATTTTAGACAGTTTTGCAGTTTGCTGACAGTGTCCACCAGTATACTATATATATACTTATAGCAGTACGGTAGGCAACTGCTGTACCTACCTGTGTCGTCACTCGTCATCCATTAAGTATACTATCCATCTACATTCTATACCTGTGGTGCATTTTAGACAGTTTTGCAGTTTGCTGACAGTGTCCACCAGTATACTATATATATATACTTATAGCAGTACGGTAGGCCACTGCTGTACCTACCTCTGTGTCGTCACTCGTCATCCATTAAGTGTACTATCCATCTACATTCTATACCTGTGGTGCATTTTAGACAGTTTTGCAGTTTGCTGACAGTGTCCACCAGTATACTATATATATACTTATAGCAGTACGGTAGGCCACTGCTGTACCTACCTCTGTGTCGTCACTCGTCATCGATTAAGTATACTATCCATCTACATTCTATACCTGTGGTGCATTTTAGACAGTTTTGCAGTTTGCTGACAGTGTCCACCAGTATACTATATATATATACTTATAGCAGTACGGTAGGCCACTGCTGTACCTACCTCTGTGTCATCACTCGTCATCCATTTAGTATACTATCCATCTACATTCTATACCTGTGGTGCATTTTAGACAGTTTTGCAGTTTGCTGACAGTGTCCACCAGTATACTTATTTATATATACTTATAGCAGTACGGTAGGCCACTGCTGTACCTACCTCTGTGTCGTCACTCGTCATCGATTAAGTATACTATCCATCTACATTCTATACCTGTGGTGCATTTTAGACAGTTTTGCAGTTTGCTGACAGTGTCCACCAGTATACTATATATATATACTTATAGCAGTATGGTAGGCCACTGCTGTACCTACCTCTGTGTCATCACTCGTCATCCATTTAGTATACTATCCATCTACATTCTATACCTGTGGTGCATTTTAGACAGTTTTGCAGTTTGCTGACAGTGTCCACCAGTATACTTATTTATATATACTTATAGCAGTACGGTAGGCCACTGCTGTACCTACCTCTGTGTCGTCACTCGTCATCCATTAAGTATACTATCCATCTACATTCTATACCTGTGGTGCATTTTAGACAGTTTTGCAGTTTGCTGACAGTGTCCACCAGTATACTATATATATAATTATAGCAGTACGGTAGGCCACTGCTGTACCTACCTCTGTGTCGTCACTCGTCATCCATTAAGTATACTATCCATCTACATTCTATACCTGTGGTGCATTTTAGACAGTTTTGCAGTTTGCTGACAGTGTCCACCAGTATACTATATATATACTTATAGCAGTACGGTAGGCCACTGCTGTACCTACCTCTGTGTCATCATTCGTCATCCATTAAGTATACTATCCATCTACATTCTATACCTGTGGTGCATTTTAGACAGTTTTGCAGTTTGCTGACAGTGTCCACCAGTATAATATATATATACTTATAGCAGTACGGTAGGCCACTGCTGTACCTACCTCTGTGTCGTCACTCATCATCCATTAAGTATACTATTATCCATCTACATTCTATACCTGTGGTGCATTTTAGTTTTGCAGTTTGCTGACACAGTGTCCACCAGTATACTATATATAGCAGTACGGTAGGCCACTGCTGTACCTACCTCTGTGTCGTCACTCGTCATCCATTAAGTATACTATTATCCATCTACATTCTATACCTGTGGTGCATTTTAGTTTTGCGCAGTAAATATAGTAGTAGGCCATTGCTATTGATTCTGGCATATAATTCCACACATTAAAAAATGGAGAACAAAAATGTGGAGGTTAAAGGGAAAGATCAAGATCCACTTCCACCTCGTGCTGAAGCTACTGCCACTAGTCATGGCCGAGACGATGAAATGCCATCAACGTCGTCTGCCAAGGCCGATGCCCAATGTCATAGTAGAGAGCATGTAAAATCCAAAACACAAAAGTTCAGTAAAATGACCCAAAAATCAAAATTAAAAGCGTCTGAGGAGAAGCGTAAACTTACCAATATGCCATTTACGACACGGAGTGGCAAGGAACGGCTGAGGCCCTGGCCTATGTTCATGGCTAGTGGTTCAGCTTCACATGAGGATGGAAGCACTCATCCTCTCGCTAGAAAAAAGAAAAGACTTAAGCTGGCAAAAGCACAGCAAAGAACTGTGCGTTCTTCTAAATCACAAATCCCCAAGGAGAGTCCAATTGTGTCGGTTGCGATGCCTGACCTTCCCAACACTGGACGGGAAGAGCTTGCGCCTTCCACCATTTGCACGCCCCCTGCAAGTGCTGGAAGGAGCACCCGCAGTCCAGTTCCTGATAGTCAAATTGAAGATGTCACTGTTGAAGTACACCAGGATGAGGATATGGGTGTTGCTGGCGCTGGGGAGGAAATTGACAAGGAGGATTCTGATGGTGAGGTGGTTTGTTTAAGTCAGGCACCCGGGGAGACACCTGTTGTCCGTGGGAGGAATATGGCCATTGACATGCCTGGTCAAAATACAAAAAAAATCAGCTCTTCGGTGTGGAATTATTTCAATACAAATGCGGACAACAGGTGTCAAGCCGTGTGTTGCCTTTGTCAAGCTGTAATAAGTAGGGGTAAGGACGTTAACCACCTCGGAACATCCTCCCTTATACGTCACCTGCAGCGCATTCATCATAAATCAGTGACAAGTTCAAAAACTTTGGGTGACAGCGGAAGCAGTCCACTGACCACTAAATCCCTTCCTCTTGTAACCAAGCTCCTGCAAACCACACCACCAACTCCCTCAGTGTCAATTTCCTCCTTACCAAGGAAAGCCAATAGTCCTGCAGGCCATGTCACTGTCAAGTCTGACGAGTCCTCTCCTGCCTGGGATTCCTCCGATGCATCCTTGAGTGTAACGCCTACTGCTGCTGGCACTGCTGTTGTTGCTGCTGGGAGTCGATCGTCATCCAAGAGGGGAAGTCGGAAGACCACTTGTACTACTTCCAGTAAGCAATTGACTGTCCAACAGTCCTTTGCGAGGAAGATGAAATATCACAGCAGTCATCCTGCTGCAAAGCAGATAACTCAGGCCTTGGCAGCCTGGGCGGTGAGAAACGTGGTTCCGGTATCCATCGTTAATTCAGAGGCAACTATAGACTTGATTGAGGTACTGTGTCCCCGGTACCAAATACCATCTAGGTTCCATTTCTCTAGGCAGGCGATACCGAAAATGTACACAGACCTCAGAAAAAGACTCACCAGTGTCCTAAAAAATGCAGTTGTACCCAATGTCCACTTAACCACGGACATGTGGACAAGTGGAGCAGGGCAGACTCAGGACTATATGACTGTGACAGCCCACTGGGTAGATGTATTGCCTCCCGCAGCAAGAACAGCAGCGGCGGCACCAGTAGCAGCATCTCGCAAACGCCAACTCGTTCCTAGACAGGCTACGCTTTGTATCACCACTTTCCACAATAGGCACACAGCTGACAACCTCTTACGGCAACTGAGGAAGATCATCGCAGAATGGCTTACCCCAATTGGACTCTCCTGGGGATTTGTGACATCGGACAACGCCAGCAATATTGTGCGTGCATTACATCTGGGCAAATTCCAGCACGTCCCATGTTTTGCACATACATTGAATTTGGTGGTGAAGAATTATTTAAAAAACGACAGGGGCGTGCAAGAGATGCTGTCGGTGGCCCGAAGAATTGCGGGCCACTTTCGGCATTCAGGCATCGCGTACAGAAGACTGGAGCACCACCAAACATTCCTGAACCTGCCCTGCCATCATCTGAAGCAAGAGGTGGTAACGAGGTGGAATTCAACCCTCTATATGCTTCAGAGGATGGAGGAGCAGCAAAAGGCCATTCAAGCCTATACATCTGCCCACGATATAGGCAAAGGAGGGGGAATGCACCTGACTCAAGCACAGTGGAGAATGATTTCAACGTTGTGCAAGGTTCTGCAACCCTTTGAACTTGCCACACGTGAAGTCAGTTCAGACACTGCCAGCCTGAGTCAGGTCATTCCCCTCATCAGGCTTTTGCAGAAGAAGCTGGAGACATTGAAGGAGGAGCTAAAACAGAGCGATTCCGCTAGGCATGTGGGACTTGTGGATGGAGCCCTTAATTCGCTTAACCAGGATTCACGGGTGGTCAATCTGTTGAAATCAGAGCACTACATTTTGGCCACCGTGCTCGATCCTAGATTTAAAGCCTACGTTGTATCTCTCTTTCCGGCAGATACAAGTCTGCAGAGGTTCAAAGACCTGCTGGTGAGAAAATTGTCAAGTCAAGCGGAACGTGACCCGTCAACATCTCCTCCTTCACATTCTCCCGCAACTGGGGGTGCGAGGAAAAGGCTAAGAATTCCTAGCCCACCCGCTGGCGGTGATGCAGGGCAGTCTGGAGCGAGTGCCACTGCTGACATCTGGTCCGGACTGAAGGACCTGCCAATGATTACTGACATGTCGTCTACTGTCACTGCATATGATTCTCTCACCATGGAAAGAATGGTGGAGGATTATATGAGTGACCGCATCCAAGTAGGCACGTCAGACAGTCCGTACGTATACTGGCAGGAAAAAGAGGCAATTTGGAGGCCCTTGCACAAACTGGCTTTATTCTACCTAAGTTGCCCTCCCACCAGTGTGTACTCCGAAAGAGTGTTTAGTGCCGCCGCTCACCTTGTCAGCAATCGGCGTACGAGGTTACTTCCAGAAAATATGGAGAAGATGATGTTCATCAAAATGAATTATAATCAATTCCTCCGTGGAGACATTCACCAGCAGCAATTGCCTCCAGAAAGTACACAGGGACCTGAGATGGTGGATTCCAGTGGGGACGAATTAATAATCTGTGAGGAGGGGGATGTACACAGTGAAAGGGGTGAGGAATCGGAGGAAGATGATGAGGTGGACATCTTGCCTCTGTAGAGCCAGTTTGTTCAAGGAGAGATTGATTGCTTCATTTTTGGTGGGGGCCCAAACCAACCAGTCATTTCAGTCACAGTCATGTGGCAGACCCTGTCGCTGAAATGATAGGTTCGTTAAAGTGTGCATGTCCTGTTTATACAACATAAGGGTGGGTGGGAGGGCCCAAGGACAATTCCATCTTGCACCTCTTTTTTCTTTCATTTTTCTTTGCATCATGTGCTGTTTGGGGACAATTTTTTGGAAGTGCCATCCTGTCTTGATTGACACTGCAGTGCTACTCCTAGATGGGCCAGGTGTTTGTGTCGGCCACTTGTGTCGCTTAGCTTAGTCAAACAGCCACCTTGGTGCGCCTCTTTTTTTCTTTGCATCATGTGCTGTTTGGGGACAATTTTTTGGAAGACCCATCCTGTCTTGATTGACACTGCAGTGCCACTCCTAGATGGGCCAGGTGTTTGTGTCGGCCACTTGTGTCGCTTAGCTTAGTCACACAGCGACCTTGGTGTGCCTCTTTTTTTCTTTGCATCATGTGCTGTTTGGGGACTATTTTTTTCAAGTGCCATCCTGCCTGACACTGCAGTGCCACTCCTAGATGGGCCAGGTCTTTGTGTCGGCCACTTGTGTCGCTTAGCTTAGCCATCCAGCGACCTCGGTGCAAATTTTAGGACTAAAAATAATATTGTGAGGTGTTCAGAATAGACTGGAAATGAGTGGAAATTATGGTTATTGAGGTTAATAATACTATGGGATCAAAATGACCCCCAAATTCTATGATTTAAGCAGTTTTTTAGGGTTTTTTGAAAAAAACACCCGAATCCAAAACACACCCGAATCCGACAAAATTTTTTCGGTGAGGTTTTGCCAAAACGCGTCCGAATCCAAAACACGGCCGCGGAACTAGAGATGAGCGCCGGAAATTTTTCGGGTTTTGTGTTTTGGTTTTGGGTTCGGTTCCGCGGCCGTGTTTTGGGTTCGACCGCGTTTTGGCAAAACCTCACCGAATTTTTTTTGTCGGATTCGGGTGTGTTTTGGATTCGGGTGTTTTTTTAAAAAAACACTAAAAAACAGCTTAAATCATAGAATTTGGGGGTCATTTTGATCCCAAAGTATTATTAACCTCAAAAACCATAATTTCCACTCATTTTCAGTCTATTCTGAATACCTCACACCTCACAATATTATTTTTAGTCCTAAAATTTGCACCTAGGTCGCTGGATGACTAAGCTAAGCGACCCTAGTGGCCGACACAAACACCGGGCCCATCTAGGAGTGTCACTGCAGTGTCACGCAGGATGTCCCTTCCAAAAAACCCTCCCAAAACAGCACATGATGCAAAGAAAAAAAGAGGCGCAATGAGGTAGCTGTGTGAGTAAGATAAGCGACCCTAGTGGCCGACACAAACACCGGGCCCATCTAGGAGTGTCACTGCAGTGTCACGCAGGATGTCCCTTCCAAAAAACCCTCCCCAAACAGCACATGACGCAAAGAAAAAAAGAGGTGCAATGAGGTAGCTGTGTGAGTAAGATAAGCGACCCTAGTGGCCGACACAAACACCGGGCCCATCTAGGAGTGTCACTGCAGTGTCACGCAGGATGTCCCTTCCAAAAAACCCTCCCCAAACAGCACATGACGCAAAGAAAAATTAAAGAAAAAAGAGGTGCAAGATGGAATTGTCCTTGGGCCCTCCCACCCACCCTTATGTTGTATAAACAGGACATGCACACTTTAACCAACCCATCATTTCAGTGACAGGGTCTGCCACACGACTGTGACTGAAATGACGGGTTGGTTTGGACCCCCACCAAAAAAGAAGCAATTAATCTCTCCTTGCACAAACTGGCTCTACAGAGGCAAGATGTCCACCTCATCATCATCCTCCGATATATCACCGTGTACATCCCCCTCCTCACAGATTATCAATTCGTCCCCACTGGAATCCACCATCTCAGCTCCCTGTGTACTTTGTGGAGGCAATTGCTGCTGGTCAATGTCTCCACGGAGGAATTGATTATAATTCATTTTAATGAACATCATCTTCTCCACATTTTCTGGATGTAACCTCGTACGCCGATTGCTGACAAGGTGAGCGGCGGCACTAAACACTCTTTCGGAGTACACACTTGTGGGAGGGCAACTTAGGTAGAATAAAGCCAGTTTGTGCAAGGGCCTCCAAATTGCCTCTTTTTCCTGCCAGTATAAGTACGGACTGTGTGACGTGCCTACTTGGATGCGGTCACTCATATAATCCTCCACCATTCTTTCAATGGTGAGAGAATCATATGCAGTGACAGTAGACGACATGTCCGTAATCGTTGTCAGGTCCTTCAGTCCGGACCAGATGTCAGCATCAGCAGTCGCTCCAGACTGCCCTGCATCACCGCCAGCGGGTGGGCTCGGAATTCAGTTGCGGGAGAATGTGAAGGAGGAGATGTTGACAGGTCGCATTCCGCTTGACTTGACAATTTTCTCACCAGCAGGTCTTTCAACCCCAGCAGACTTGTGTCTGCCGGAAAGAGAGATCCAAGGTAGGCTTTAAATCTAGGATCGAGCACGGTGGCCAAAATGTAGTGCTCTGATTTCAACAGATTGACCACCCGTGAATCCTTGTTAAGCGAATTAAGGGCTCCATCCACAAGTCCCACATGCCTAGCGGAATCGCTCCGTGTTAGCTCCTCCTTCAATGTCTCCAGCTTCTTCTGCAAAAGCCTGATGAGGGGAATGACCTGACTCAGGCTGGCAGTGTCTGAACTGACTTCACGTGTGGCAAGTTCAAAGGGCATCAGAACCTTGCACAACGTTGAAATCATTCTCCACTGCGCTTGAGACAGGTGCATTCCACCTCCTATATCGTGCTCAATTGTATAGGCTTGAATGGCCTTTTGCTGCTCCTCCAACCTCTGAAGCATATAGAGGGTTGAATTCCACCTCGTTACCACTTCTTGCTTCAGATGATGGCAGGGCAGGTTCAGTAGTTTTTGGTGGTGCTCCAGTCTTCTGTACGTGGTGCCTGTACGCCGAAAGTGTCCCGCAATTCTTCTGGCCACCGACAGCATCTCTTGCACGCCCCTGTCGTTTTTTTAAAAATTCTGCACCACCAAATTCAAGGTATGTGCAAAACATGGGATGTGCTGGAATTTGCCCATATTTAATGCACACACAATATTGCTGGCGTTGTCCGATGCCACAAATCCACAGGAGAGTCCAATTGTGGTAAGCCATTCCGCGATGATCTTCCTCAGTTGCCGTAAGAGGTTTTCAGCTGTGTGCGTTTTCTGGAAAGCGGTGATACAAAGCGTTGCCTGCCTAGGAAAGAGTTGGCGTTTGCGAGATGCTGCTACTGGTGCCGCCGCTGCTGTTCTTGCGGCGGGAGTCCATACATCTACCCAGTGGGCTGTCACAGTCATATAGTCCTGACCCTGCCCTGCTCCACTTGTCCACATGTCCGTGGTTAAGTGGACATTGGGTACAACTGCATTTTTTAGGACACTGGTGAGTCTTTTTCTGACGTCCGTGTACATTCTCGGTATCGCCTGCCTAGAGAAGTGGAACCTAGATGGTATTTGGTAACGGGGGCACACTGCCTCAATAAATTGTCTAGTTCCCTGTGAACTAACGGCGGATACCGGACGCACGTCTAACACCAACATAGTTGTCAAGGCCTCAGTTATCCGCTTTGCAGCAGGATGACTGCTGTGATATTTCATCTTCCTCGCAAAGGACTGTTGGACAGTCAATTGCTTACTGGAAGTAGTACAAGTGGTCTTCCGACTTCCCCTCTGGGATGACGATCGACTCCCAGCAGCAACAACAGCAGCGCCAGCAGCAGTAGGCATTACACTCAAGGATGCATCGGAGGAATCCCAGGCAGGAGAGGACTCGTCAGAATTGCCAGTGACATGGCCTGCAGGACTATTGGCATTCCTGGGTAAGGAGGAAATTGACACTGAGGGAGTTGGTGGGGTGGTTTGCGTGAGCTTGGTTACAAGAGGAAGGGATTTACTGGTCAGTGGACTGCTTCCGCTGTCACCCAAAGTTTTTGAACTTGTCACTGACTTATTATGAATGCGCTGCAGGTGACGTATAAGGGAGGATGTTCCGAGGTGGTTAACGTCCTTACCCCTACTTATTACAGCTTGACAAAGGCAACACACGGCTTGACAAATGTTGTCCGCATTTCTGGTGAAATACTTCCACACCGAAGAGCTGATTTTTTTTGTATTTTGACCAGGCATGTCAATGGCCCTATTCCTCCCACGGACAACAGGTGTCTCCCCGGGTGCCTGACTTAAACAAACCACCTCACCATCAGAATCCTCCTGGTCAATTTCCTCCCCAGCGCCAGCAACACCCATATCCTCCTCATCCTGGTGTACTTCAACACTGACATCTTCAATCTGACTATCAGGAACTGGACTGCGGGTGCTCCTTCCAGCACTTGCAGGGGGCGTGCAAATGGTGGAAGGCGCATGCTCTTCACGTCCAGTGTTGGGAAGGTCAGGCATCGCAACCGACACAATTTGACTCTCCTTGTGGATTTGGGATTTCGAAGAACGCACAGTTCTTTGCGGTGCTTTTGCCAGCTTGAGTCTTTTCAGTTTTCTAGCGAGAGGCTGAGTGCTTCCATCCTCATGTGAAGCTGAACCACTAGCCATGAACATAGGCCAGGGCCTCAGCCGTTCCTTGCCACTCCGTGTGGTAAATGGCATATTGGCAAGTTTACGCTTCTCCTCCGACAATTTTATTTTAGGTTTTGGAGTCCTTTTTTTACTGATATTTGGTGTTTTGGATTTGACATGCTCTGTACTATGACATTGGGCATCGGCCTTGGCAGACGACGTTGCTGGCATTTCATCGTCTCGGCCATGACTAGTGGCAGCAGCTTCAGCACGAGGTGGAAGTGGATCTTGATCTTTCCCTAATTTTGGAACCTCAACATTTTTGTTCTCCATATTTTAATAGGCACAACTAAAAGGCACCTCAGGTAAACAATGGAGATGGATGGATACTAGTATACTTATGGATGGACTGCCGAGTGCCGACACAGAGGTAGCTACAGCCGTGGACTAACGTACTGTGTCTGCTGCTAATATAGACTGGATGATTGATAATGAGAAGAAATCAATATATATATGTATGTATATATAATATCACTAGTACTGCAGCCGGACAGGTAGATAATATATTTATTAGGTAATGATGACTGATGACGGACCTGCTGGACACTGTCAGCTCAGCAGCACCGCAGACTGCTACAGTAAGCTACTATACTATAGTAGTATGTACAAAGAAGAAAGAAAAAAAAAAACCACGGGTAGGTGGTATACAATTATGGATGGACTGCCGAGTGCCGACACAGAGGTAGCTACAGCCGTGGACTAACGTACTGTGTCTGCTGCTAATATAGACTGGATGATTGATAATGAGATGAAATCAATATATATATGTATGTATATATAATATCACTAGTACTGCAGCCGGACAGGTAGATAATATATTTATTAGGTAATGATGACTGATGACGGACCTGCTGGACACTGTCAGCTCAGCAGCACCGCAGACTGCTACAGTAAGCTACTATACTATAGTAGTATGTACAAAGAAGGAAAAAAAAAAAAAAAACACGGGTAGGTGGTATACAATTATGGATGGACTGCTGAGTGCCGACACAGAGGTAGCTACAGCCGTGGACTAACGTACTGTGTCTGCTGCTAATATAGACTGGATGATTGATAATGAGATGAAATCAATATATATATGTATGTATATATAATATCACTAGTACTGCAGCCGGACAGGTAGATAATATATTTATTAGGTAATGATGACTGATGACGGACCTGCTGGACACTGTCAGCTCAGCAGCACCGCAGACTGCTACAGTAAGCTACTATACTATAGTAGTATGTACAAAGAAGAAAGAAAAAAAAAAACCACGGGTAGGTGGTATACAATTATGGATGGACTGCTGAGTGCCGACACAGAGGTAGCTACAGCCGTGGACTAACGTACTGTGTCTGCTGCTAATATAGACTGGATGATTGATAATGAGATGAAATCAATATATATATGTATGTATATATAATATCACTAGTACTGCAGCCGGACAGGTAGATAATATATTTATTAGGTAATGATGACTGATGACGGACCTGCTGGACACTGTCAGCTCAGCAGCACCGCAGACTGCTACAGTAAGCTACTATACTCTATAGTAGTATGTACAAAGAAGAAATAAAAAAAAAAAAACCACGGGTAGGTGGTATACAATTATGGATGGACTGCTGAGTGCCGACACAGAGGTAGCTACAGCCGTGGACTAACGTACTGTGTCTGCTGCTAATATAGAGTCTAGACTGGATGATAAATTATTGATAATGAGATGAAATCAATATAATATCACTAGTACTGCAGCCGGACAGGTACTATATATATTTATTATGTAATGACTGATGACGGACCTGCTGGACACTGTCAGGTCAGCACAGCACCGCAGACTGCTACAGTAAGCTACTATAGTAGTATGTATAAAGAAGAATGAAAAAAAAAAAAACCACGGGTAGGTGGTATACAATATTATATATATATATATATATTATATACAATTATATATATATATATATTAAACTGGTGGTGATTGATTATTAAACTGGTGGTCACTTCAGGACAGGTCACGTTGCAACTTGCAACTAGTACTCCGAGGCCTAAGCAGACAATCACAAAATATATTATTATACTGGTGGTCAGTGTGGTCACAACAATGGCAGTGTGGCACTGACTCTGGCAGCAAAAGTGTGCACTGTACATTATATGTACTCCTGAGTCCTGCTCTCAGACTCTAACTGCTCCCCACTGTCAGTGTCTCCCCCACAAGTCAGATAATACACTTACAGTCACACTATCTAATCTATAAATATCACTTCAGCAAGTAGTATAGTAGTATACAGTAGTACTCCTCCTAATAATGCTCCCCGAAAATACTGTGTCTCTCTCTTCTCTAAACGGAGAGGACGCCAGCCACGTCCTCTCCCTATGACTCTCAATGCACGTGTGAAAATGGCGGCGACGCGCGGCTCCTTATATAGAATCCGAGTCTCGCGATAGAATCCGAGCCTCGCGAGAATCCGACAGCGTGATGATGAAGTTCGGGCGCGCTCGGGTTAGCCGAGCAAGGCGGGAAGATCCGAGCCTGCTCGGACCCGTGTAAAAAACCTGAAGTTCGGGCGGGTTCGGATTCAGAGGAACCGAACCCGCTCATCTCTACGCGGAACCGAACCCAAAACCAAAACACAAAACCCGAAAAAATTCCGGTGCACATCACTAATTATCATACAGAAGTAACACATATATTGGAAACATATATGTGATTACTGTGACCCCAATGTATTTAATGTGACAAAAAATGTGAATGAGAAATCTATACAGCTGTATTTTGTGGGGGGGTTTCTCACGTTAGAATTGGTGGTGCCTTGGGGCTGGTTAACACCTCCACATGGTGGTTCAGCAGTATCATCAGGCTTCTCAGCATAGGGCTCCATGTTGAGCTGCTGTGTGCCTCCATTTAGTTTGAAAAACTGGGAGTGGTGCCACTGCTGGCACCACCTTGAAACTCTCTCCATAGATGCTTGCTGCCTGGTGCCTTTATCATGCTCCTGATAGCTCTGGACAGTGCCTGCAGATCTACTCCTGTTTGAGTACCATTTGTGAACTGCTATACTTCCTTGATGTTTCTCATCAGAGCCCGGACTCCACAGCTGCTCTGTTTCCTCATCTTTGCCTGAAAACATCGGGACCCCTCAAGGTGAGCATGTACAGTAGAGGGGAGAAAACACCAGAATTATCCTCTGATGAAAGGGGGAGTTCTCCATGACCAGCCTCACCAGGAACATTTGTACAGGACATTAGAGGGCACCCCACATTCTCACATCTGTCATGAGAGGAGGACATTTATGTACCAGATATTAACTGAGTATTATCCAGCTTTGCCTCCTTCGGCCTGTGATGTGCATGTGTGTATCATTGTATTGTTTCTCATTACTGCCACTTCATGGTCTTCACTCCAACTATTCTTATTCCTTCTATATTCCAACTGCATGTGGCACTTCTGTGAGTGGCTCATCCTTCCCACTGTAATCCTATGTAATCCTATGTTCACCCTATATGGCGGCCTTGCTGGGTATTTTCAAGGGTGAGATGAGCAATCTATTGAAGTGGTGATGCAGGGGGTATCCTGTTAGCTTCTGTTCATTTTATCCATAAACGCCTTACAGCATATCCATGTATTATTTGTTTTCACATTGCCTGGTACTGTGTGTAGAATGAAGAATGCATGGTTATGAGGAACTTGCCAGTATCTTTTCTAGTATTTTGATCTCTACCATTGTGTGTCAGGGATTCCAGACTTCACCTTTTCTGCCCAGTGAGATTCCATGGAGTGAGCTTAAAATTACTGCATCACCATGATCTTTTGTGGGTAGGACTAGTGATCATGCAACTGATGACCCAAAATGGTTGCCGCACCTTTGTCTTATTTCCATAGTCTCTTCTGCTTTTCAAACAAATCCAAACCTCCATATGTTCATAGTTTCTGTAATGTTCTGAAAATATCAACTTCTGTATCATATTTTTTACTACTGCTTTGAAAATGTAAACCTCTGTATCATGTTCTTATAGTTTGTAAAGTGTGTGGAGTCCTATTGTCCTATTTGGAGAAAGAATGCTATATAAATAAAATAATAATAATAATAATAATAATAATAATTATTAATTATTATTATTATTATTATCATTATTATCATCATTATTGTTATTATTTATATTGTGTACAGTCATCATATGTTCCAGTATGGTAGAATAAATATGACACCTGATTAGTTGGGCCATCCTTTTGGGATTACTTAGGTAAGTTCCCGGTGCCCAAAATGGCTGCCTCATCTTTTGCATGCTCCTGGTCATCTCCATAAAACAGCTTAAATTCTCCACAACTAACCTATGAACCATCATAAATATCCAAGGACTTACCTTTAACTTGTACTACTCTACGTGGACATCTCATCATAACCAATGGATTGCATTCCTGCGCTGAGATACACACTAGATTGAATCCTCTGCAACTCTCCACTGAGAAGTCCTTCAGTTTGGAATCTGCTGTACTCTGCATTGGACATCCCAGACAAGGTACTGTGGACTACAACCTATATTTGGCTCCATCCAGCCCCTTATTTAGTTATCATCCACCTCTGTTCTTTGAGCAACAAATAACTCTGACTTCTTGCATTTTTCAACTAATATCAGTATATTCAGGCTCTGAATGACTGAATGGTCACCATTTCAAATTGCAGGATCCCAGACATTCCTCAGGATAAAGGATATCACTACCCCCAAAAGAAATCTACTTCAAAGACCCCTCACACTGAGGCTTTTTACACCTACACAATAGGAATTGGATTCTAACACATTTCCACAAGCCTGCTCTGTTCCGGAATAATTTACTAAATCAGCAACAGAAAAGGAAAGTTATTTTATTTATCACTTGTTTCAAATATACACATTGGATTATTGGAGCAGCAATAGGGTATAGCAATAACTCTGTTCATGTAACCATTATAATTTTTGGATCACATACCGAATTGGGGGAAAAGATATATATATATATATATATATATATATATATACAGCTTTCTCTCCCTCTCTCATTATCATATGCAGCTCATACTTATAGTAATCATACATATTCCTCCAGCTTCATTCTTTCACTCTGCCCAATATGTTCCGGAGTTCCTATTACACTATCACAGGCTTCTATCCTCCAATCCCTTGGCATTTTAAAAAGAAAACACAGGCGAATTCGTGGGAAGCGAGCAGGCCAGAAACTTATTTTCCCTGGTAACCACCTAAGTTTTTTGCCCACCTGCTCACCCCCAGCTTCAAAGAACAATCAAATAGAAGTGATACCCAAAAGACGGCCCTGTGCTTGGAAGAACAGAACTGTAAATTCTCGCTTGGTAACCCCCATACCCAGAGCCCCTGTACCTAACATAAAGAAAACTGAAGGCCCTCTGGTATGTCCAATCAGGTCAGTCCTTTGTAATGCCAGATCTATAAGAAACAAGACTGCTACAATTGCTGTCCTTATTGAATCTGCAGATCTAGCAGGTATTACAGAGACCTGGCTAAATGAAAATGCAGCACCTATATTGGAGGCTGCAGTCCTAACAAACTACTCTGTCATCCACAACCCAAGACTGGACCGCAGGGGTGGCGGGGTGGCTATCTGCTTCAAAAAAGACCTTAAACTTAGGGTCCACCCTATTGAAATTACTCGCTCATTCGAGTGCATTGCTGCCTGGAGTTTGACAGGATTAGGTTTCAGAGTACTTCTCATTTACTGGCCCCCAAGAGATGGAAACATATTTCTACAAGAAATTGCAGACACTGTTGCTGGCCTGGTTCTGGACCATCAAAGATGGCTCATCTTCGGGGATTTCAATGCATGGGTGGATGATGAGCTCTCACGCCTTGGCCAAGACCTCCTGTGCACAATGAATGGTCTGGGCTTCACACAGGTCATTCCTTCTGCCACACATAAAAGTGGTCACACTCTTGATCTTGTCTTTTAGATTGGATTAGAAGTCACTGACCTAAAAATAAACCCAGTCATCTGGTCAGACCACCACTCCCTTTGGTTCTCAGTTACAACCCCTCAAATAAAATATCTGCCCGTGGAGTTGACCAGGTATCGTCCAAGGAGGGGTATGACTCCCCAGGCTCTAACAGCAAATATGGATCTCTCTGCTATACTGGGTGCCTGTGAAGATCCCTGTTCCCTAGTCCATTATTATAATAGGGATGTTATGACTGCAATTGATATTATCGCCCCTGTGCATATAAGACCTTGTAAACCACAACATCGAGCTCCCTGGTTTGACAACAGTGTTAGTGAGCTCAAGAAAAGGGGACATAGACTGGAAAGACGATGGAGGAAGACTAACCTAGTGGATGACAAAATAAAACTAATAAAGCATAACTAAGAATATCAATCAACAATCACCCATAAGAAATCACAGTTTCTGTCAAATGAGATCACGGCAGCAAACAATAGGCCAGCTCAACTTTTCTGCACAGTGGAGATGCTTTGCAAGCCAGCATGCCTGCAGACAGATGAAACCCTCTCCTAGGCAAGATGCAACGAGTTTGCAAACTTCTTTGCAGATAAAATATCCACCATTTGGGATGGAA
Source organism: Pseudophryne corroboree (assembly GCF_028390025.1). NCBI lineage: Eukaryota > Metazoa > Chordata > Amphibia > Anura > Myobatrachidae > Pseudophryne > Pseudophryne corroboree. Next base: position 227,190,250 of record NC_086454.1, on the reverse strand, counting down.
TCTCCACAGTGCCATCAAAGGAGTGTCAAACTACAAAACCTGCCAATATAAGCCACCTACTTTCATGGACCAGCTTTAACCCAGTGGATGTAGGACATTGCTGAAATTGCTCGGATTTTGCGTCCCACCACCTGTGATCTGGACCCTGCCTCAACTGAGCTTCTAATAGGTTGTATGGATATAATTGGTCCTGTCTTTGCAAAAATTGTTCAATGCTCTTTGCAGACAGGCATATTTCCTGGACCCCTAAAGGAAGCAATTGTTATACCTCTTCCTAAAAAAACTAATTTAGATCCTGACTGCATGACCAACTATAGACCGGTATCAAACCTTCCTTTTCTAGGAAAGGTTATTGAAAAAGTGGTTGCAAATCAACTGGAAACCCGCCTGACAACCCATGATATCTATGATCCATCTAGGAAAGGTTATTGAGAAAGTGGTTGCAAATCAACTGGAAACCCACCTGACAACCCATGACATCTATGATCCATTCCAATCAGTATTCAGGAGAAGACATAGCACTGAAAAAGCCCTGGTGTGTGTGTTAAATGATCGTCTGATGGCAAGAGACAAAGGTGACTGTTCAATATTAATCCTTCTGGATCTCTCTGCAGCATCTGATAATGTGGACCATGGCCTATTGATTGAGCGACTGATACATTTTTGTGGACTGGATGGCACAGTCCTAAGCTGGTTCAAATAATTTCTCACAGACAGGTCACAGAGAGTATCATCTGGATTATACTCATCACCACCAGTGCCATTGCCATGTGGTGTCCCACAAGCTTCTATACTATCCCCCATGCTTTTTGCAGTATACATGTTCCCGCTTGGTGAAATAATCAGGCGCCATGGGATAGTCTACCACTGCTATGCAGATGATACACAACTGTACTTGTCCTTTGCTCTGGGCACTGATAACCCAATAGCAACCCTAAATGGCTGGCTAGCTGAACTCGAGGAGTGGATGAGTGTCAGTTGGCTGTGACTGAACCCGGATAAAACAGAGGTCCTTATGATATGACTGCAACATCAAAGGACAAGACTGCAGCATAGCTAACCAACTGGATTTACACTCGGGGATTCATAATTACAAACCACTGATCGTGTGAGGAATCTTGGCATTGTCCTGGATGGTGGCTTGACACTTAAACATCAGATATCAGCCACAATCAAATCCTCATTCTTTCACCTGAGGAACATAGCCAGAATCAAGCACTTAATTACCTCAGATGATCTGCCAAAAGTCATCCATGCATTTGTATCATCTTGATTAGACTACTGTGATGCCCTCTACCTTGGTCTCCCAGCAAAAGAATTGCACCGCTAACAGCTGGTGCAAAACACAGCTGTCAGGCTGTTAACCGACCAGCCCCGTTCTAGCCACATAACACCCATACTTTACTCCCTTTACTGGCTGCCTGTAAGATGGCGAATCATCTTCAAGATTGGCTTACTGAGTTTCGAAGCACTACATGACCAGGGCCCAAGGTACCTGAAGCAGCTACTGACCCCATACTGCCCCACTCGATTACTGCGATCTGTAGATGAAGGACTTTTAGCAGTACCTAGAATTTCCCATAATTCATCTGGTGGTCGAGCTTTTAGTCAAGCGGCTCCGACTCTATGGAACTCTCTTCCCCGCACAGTGCGAGAGGCCCCAACTATAGAATCCTTCAAAAGTAGACTCAGGACTTTCCTTTTTACTCAAGCATTCCCATAAATGTCCCTTTATTATCTCCATGCTTCTGTATTTTATGAAAAGCTGTTCTGTACTTCATTATTTTCTGTACTATGTTATGCTATGTATCTGTTAAGCGCCTTGAGTCCTATTGGAGAAAGAGCGCTATATAAATAAAATTATTATTATTATTATTATTATTATTATTATTACTTATACGTTGCTCTAGTCTCTCATTTTGTAACGCTCAGAAATTGTAATTTTTTTAATGACTGAATTAAGTTAAGAATACTTAATTAAAATATATCCAATACGATATAGTCAAGAGGATATGAGAAATCTCTATACTAACGAGAACAATGCAAAAAGGTCAGTAATAAAGATTTTTTTTTTCCCCTGTGGTGATAGGGTGCAACTCCTGGCATCCACTGTCCAGTACTAGTGGTGAAAAGGCCCCAGATAGCAAAGTGTAGGCTCCTCATGTCTATATCATTGGTGCTGATGTCCCTTCCTACATTGACAGATCCTAATCCCCCTGTGATATGCTGACTTAGTTAACCGTCATTCCTGCCCATTAAGATACAGAGGCTGCAGCTTGGCACTAGACATGGGATGCTCCATTGCTTCCCTCTGATTGTCAAGAATCTAGACACTGCTGAACAGAGCAAATAAAGATCAATGTGATGAATAATAATAATAATAATAATAATAATAATAATAATAATAAAAAGGTTTAGAATAGGTCATCTTGGTAGAAGATAGGTTGCCTAGGGGTGAGTGCCATCCTGGTCAACCCTAGTTATGGTCCTGAACTCATATTCTTGGTGTTAAGAATATTTGTTGGGTATGCAGAGTGGCTCTGGGTCCATCTCAGTTACTATATATCATGGACTCTGTTCATTACTGTGTACATACCATGACTAAGTAGATACTATTTCCATGTTTACCTAATCTGGAATATATTTATACTTTGGGAATTTGCTGAGGGGCTCTGGGCCCATCACAGCTATAAGATTATACTAGACACTGTTCATTGCTGTTACTTACTGTGACTTGTTTATACTTTCTGGAAACTGACATTTAATACTCTTCTGTTTGTGCTTTATTATATCAATTAAATTATAATTTTGATGGCAAATACACCTTATGATTTCTGCTTCAAACCAAACACAGAGGAAGTGGCCAGGCACAACGAAACACATTGCAACAACTTAATGTGACTTTTACTTCTTGTTTTATACTTTACTTTTAAGGTTCTCAATCTCTTATGTCTATATTTATCTAGTAATACTATGTTTTTAAATTTAAAATCATTTTTTGTACTCATGATTTATTGTCTGCACTAGTGAAAATGTGTATTTCTCTGACGTCCTAGTGGATGCTGGGAACTCCGTAAGGACCATGGGGAATAGCGGCTCCGCAGGAGACTGGGCACAAAAGTAAAGCTTTAGGACTACCCGGTGTGCACTGGCTCCTCCCCCTATGACCCTCCTCCAAGCCTCAGTTAGATTTTTGTGCCCGAACGAGAAGGGTGCACACTAGGGGCTCTCCTGAGCTGCTTAGTGAAAAGTTTAGTTTTAGGTTTTTTATTTTCAGTGAGACCTGCTGGCAACAGGCTCACTGCATCGAGGGACTAAGGGGAGAAGAAGCGAACTCACCTGCGTGCAGAGTGGATTGGGCTTCTTAGGCTACTGGACACCATTAGCTCCAGAGGGATCGAACACAGGCCCAGCCATGGAGTCCGGTCCCAGAGCCGCGCCGCCGGCCCCCTTACAGAGCCAGAAGCAAGAAGAGGTCCGGAAAATCGGCGGCAGAAGACATCCTGTCTTCACTAAGGTAGCGCACAGCACTGCAGCTGTGCGCCATTGCTCCTCAGCACACTTCACACTTCGGTCACTGAGGGTGCTGGGCGCTAGGGGGGGGCGCCCTGAGCAGCAATAAAAACACCTTGGCTGGCGAAAATACATCACATATAGCCCCCAGGGCTATATGGATGAATTTTAACCCCTGCCAGATTACACTGAAAAACGGGAGAAAAGGCCGCAGAGAAAGGGGCGGAGCCTATCTCCTCAGCACACTGGCGCCATTTTCCCTCACAGCTCCGTTGGAGGGAAGCTCCCTGGCTCTCCCCTGCAGTCACTACACTACAGAAAGGGTTAAAAAAGAGAGGGGGGCACTAATTAGGCGCAGTATAAACAATACAGCAGCTATAAGGGGAAAAACACTTATATAAGGTTATCCCTGTATATATATAGCGCTCTGGTGTGTGCTGGCAAACTCTCCCTCTGTCTCCCCAAAGGGCTAGTGGGGTCCTGTCCTCTATCAGAGCATTCCCTGTGTGTGTGCTGTGTGTCGGTACGTTTGTGTCGACATGTATGAGGAGGAAAATGATGTGGAGGCGGAGCAAATTGCCTGTAATAGGGATGTCACCCCCTAGGGGATCGACACCTGAGTGGATGAACTGCTGGAAGGTATTACATGACAGTGTCAGCTCTTTACAAAAGACAGTGATTGACATGAGACAGCCGGCTACTCAGCTTGTGCCTGTCCAGACGTCTCATAGGCCGTCAGGGGCTCTAAAGCGCCCGTTACCTCAGATGGCAAATACAGACGCCGACACGGATACTGACTCCAGTGTCGACGGTGAAGAGACAAATATGACTTCCAGTAGGGCCACACGTTACATGATTGAGGCAATGGAAAATGTTTTACACATTTCTGATAATACGAGTACCACCAATAGGGGTATTATGTTCAGTGAGGAAAAACTACCTGTAGTTTTCCTGAATCTGAGAAATTAAATGAGGTGTGTGATGAAGCGTGGGTTTCCCCCGATAAAAAACTGATAATTTCTAAAAAGTTATTGGCATATATCCTTTCCCGCCAGAGGTTAGGGTGCGTTGGGAAACACCCCCTAGGGGGGATAAAGCGCTCACACGCTTGTCAAAACAAGGGCTCTACCCTCTCCTGAGATGGCCGCCCTTAAGGATCCTGCTGATAGAAAGCAGGAGGGTATCCTAAAATGTATTTACACACATACTGGTGTTATACTGTGACCAGCAATCGCCTCAGCCTGGATGTGCAGTGCTGGGTTGGCGTGGTCGGATTCCCTGACTGAAAATATTGATACCCTAGATAGGGACAGTATATTATTGCCTGTAGAGCATTTAAAAGATGCATTTCTATATATGTGTGATGCACAGCGGGATATTTGCCGACTGGCATCAAGAGTAAGTGCGCTGTCCATTTCTGCCAGAAGAGGGTTATGGACACGACAGTGGTCAGGTGATGCGGATTCCAAATGGCATATGGAAGTATTGCCTTATAAAGGGGAGGAGTTATTTGGGGTCGGTCTTTCAGACCTGGTGGCCACGGCAACAGCTGGGAAATCCACGTTTTTACCCCAGGTCGCCTCTCAACATAAGAAGACGCCGTATTATCAGGCGCAGTCCTTTCGTTCCCATAAGGGCACGTGGGCAAAAGGTTCCTCATTTCTGCCCCGTGACAGAGGGAGAGGGAAACGGCTGCAGAAATCAGCCAGTTCCCAGGAACAGAAGCCCTCTCCCGCCTCTGCCAAGCCCTCAGCATGACGCTGGGGCTTTACAAGCAGACAGGGAGGCAGTGTTGGAAGCCATTCACAAGCTATATTCCCAGCAGGTGATAATTAAGATACCCCTCCTGCAACAGGGAAAGGGGTATTACTCCACACTGTTGTGGTACCGAAGCCGGACGGCTCGGTGAGACCGATTTTAAATCTAAAATCTTTGAACACTTACATATAGAGGTTCAAATTCAAGAGAAGGGGACTACATGGTGTCTCTGGACATCAAGGATGCTTACCTTCATGTCCAAATTTACCCTTCTCACCAAGGGTACCTCAGGTTTGTGGTACAGAACTGTCACTATCAGTTTCAGACGCTGCCGTTTGGATGGTCCACGGCACCCCGGGTCTTTACCAAGGTAATGGCCGAAATGATGATACTCCTTCAAAGGAAGGGAGTTTTAGTTATCCCTTACTTGGACGATCTCCTGATAAGGGTAAGATCCTGGGAACAGTTGGAGGTCGGTGTAGCACTATCTCAGGTAGTGTTGCGACAGCACGATTGGATTCTCAATATTCCAAAATCGCAGCTGGTTCCGACGACTCGTCTTCTATTCCTAGGGATGATTCTGGACACAGTTCAGAAAAAGGTGTTTCTCCCGGAGGAGAGAGCCAGGGAGTTATCCGAGCTAGTCAGGAACCTCCTAAAACCGAGCCAAGTCTCAGTGCATCAATGCACAAGGGTTCTGGGAAAAATGGTAGCTTCCTACGAAGCAAAGCCATTCGGCAGATTCCACGCAAGAACTTTCCAGTGGGACCTGCTGGACAAATGGTCCGGGTCGCATCTTAAGATGCATCAGCGGATAACCCGGTCACCAAGGACAAGGGTGTCCCTCCTGTGGTGGTTGCAGAGTGCTCATCTTCTAGAGGGCCGCAGAGTCGGCATTCAGGACTGGGTCCTGGTGACCACGGATGCCAGCCTGCGAGGCTGGGGAGCAGTCACACAGGGAAGAAATTTCCAGGGCTTATGGTCAAGCCTGGAGACATCATTTCACATAAATAACCTGGAGCTAAGGGCCATTTACAATGCTCTCAGCTTAGCAAGACCTCTGCTTCAAGGTCAGCCGGTGTTGATCCAGTCGGACAACATCACGGCAGTCACCCATGTAAACAGACAGGGTGGCACAAGAAGCAGTCAATGGCAGAAGCTGCAAGGATTCTTCGCTGGGCTGAAAATCATGGGATAGCACTGTCAGCAGTATTCATTCCAGGAGTGGACAACTGGGAAGCAGACTTCCTCAGCAGGCACGGCCTCCACCCGGGAGTGTGGGGACTTCACCCAGAAGTCTTCCACATGATTGTAAACCATTGGGAAAAACCAAAGGTGGACATGATGGCGTCCCGCCTAAACAAAAAATGGGACAGGTATTGCGCCAGGTCGAGGGACCCTCAGGCAATAGCTGTGGACGCTCTGGTAACACCGTGGGTGTACCAGTCAGTGTATGTGTTCCCTTCTCTTCCTCTCATACCAAAAGTACTGAGAATTATAAGACGGAGGGGAGTAAGAACTATACTCGTGGCTCCGGATTGGCCAAGAAGGACTTGGTACCCGGAACTTCAAGAGATGCTCACGGAGGACCCGTGGCCTCTACCTCTAAGAAGGGACCTGCTCCAGCAAGGACCCTGTCTATTCCAAGACTTACCGCGGCTGCGTTTAACGGCAGGGCGGTTGAACGCCGGATCCTGAAGGAAAAAGGCATTCCGGATGAAGTCATCCCTACCCTGATCAAGCCAGGAAGGATGTAACCGCAAAGCATTATCACCGCATTTGGCGAAAATATGTTGCGGGGTGCGAGGCCAGTAAGGCCCCGATGGAGGAATTTTCAACTAGGTCGATTCCTGCATTTCCTGTAAACAGGAGTGTCTATGTGCCTAAAATTGGGGTTCATTAAGGTTCAAATTTCGCCCCTGTCAATTTTCTTCCAGAAAGAACTAACTTCAGTTCCTGAAGTTCAGACGTTTTGTAAAAGGGGTACTGCATATACAGCCTCCTTTTGTGCCTCCAGTTGCACCTTGGGATCTCAATGTAGTTTTGGGGTTCCTAAAGTCACATTGGTTTGAACCACTTGAATCTGTGGAGTTAAAATATCTCACATGGAAAGTGGTCATGTTGTTGGCCCTGGCCTCGGCCAGGCGCGTGTCAGAATTGGGGGCTTTATCCTGTAAAGGCCCTTATCTGATCTTCCAGACAGGGCGGAATTGAGGACTCATCCTCAATTTCTCCCTAAGGTGTTTTCAGCGTTTCACGTGAACCAGCCTATTGTGGTACCTGCGGCTACTAGGGACTTGGAGGACTCCAAGTTGCTGGACGTAGTCAGGGCCCTGAAAATATATGTTTCCAGGACAGCTGGAGTCAGAAAATCTGACTCGCTGTTTATCCTGTATGCACCCAACAAGCTGGGTGCTCCTGCTTCTAAGCAGACTATTGCTCGTTGGATTTGTAGCACAATTCAGCTTGCACATTCTGTGGCAGGCCTGCCACAGCCAAAATCTGTAAAAGCCCATTCCACACGGAAAGTGGGCTCATCTTGTGCGACTGCCCGAGGGTTCTCGGCTTTACAACTTTGCCGAGCAGCTACTTGGTCAGGGGCAAACACGTTTGCTAAATTCTACAAATTTGATACCCTGGCTGAGGAGGACCTGGAGTTCTCTCATTCGGTGCTGCAGAGTCATCCGCACTCTCCCGCCCGTTTGGGAGCTTTGGTATAATCCCCATGGTCCTTACGGAGTTCCCAGCATCCACTAGGACGTCAGAGAAAATAAGAATTTACTTACCGATAATTCTATTTCTCATAGTCCGTAGTGGATGCTGGGCGCCCATCCCAAGTGCGGATTGTCTGCAATACTTGTACATAGTTATTGTTACAAAAATCGGGTTATTGTGGTTGTGAGCCATCTTTCCAGAGGCTCCTCTGTTATCATGCTGTTAACTGGATTCAGATCACAGGTTGTACGGTGTGATCGGTGTGGCTGGTATGAGTCTTACCCGGGATTCATAAATCCTTCCTTATTGTGTACGCTCGTCCGGGCATAGTATCCTAACTGAGGCTTGGAGGAGGGTCATAGGGGGAGGAGCCAGTGCACACCAGGTAGTCCTAAAGCTTTACTTTTGTGCCCAGTCTCCTGCGGAGCCGCTATTCCCCATGGTCCTTACGGCGTTCCCAGCATCCACTATGGACTATGAGAAATAGAATTATCGGTAAGTAAATTCTTATTTTTTGTACATTACTTGGTGGCACATTCTAAATAAAAGGTAATAATAAAGCTGTCAATGTCTAATAATGTAAACAATCATGTAATTATAATCCTCTCTACTTGTTACATGCATTCATAATCACTCTGCAGTACCTCTGAGTAGAGATGAGAGGTTCAGGTTTGTTGAAACACACCCTAACTGTGGGAATCCAAGTAGAACCGAATGACAACTTAGATCACTTTTGGGAATCTGAGTGGGCCAATCTTAGAAGCTGGATTGCATATAAGTCCCCCCTTTGTAATATCAGGGGCCATTTCACTCAGGAGAATGTTCTATAGGGGGAGGTGTTTAAAATTGACTGGAAATCACTGGAAATTAATGTTTTTAATGTTAATAATACTATAAGAACAAATTCTGTGGCAAGTTAAAATTAATACATTTTAGAAATTAAAAATAAATATACTATTTCTATTTACAGTATGTGACATGAAAAAGTGAAAATGCAAAAAAAAGATACAGTACTGTGTTATAATCTATCATTGAAATTATACAACACACTGTATTGCTAATAAAAATTTTTTTTATCATATTGTGACTTGTGCATTTATTTTGATTGATGTACTAAATAACATTTATTAATTCTAATGTAACATTAGTAAAATTCTGTCTTGCTAATTAAGTTATTTATTTCTATTAGATTGTAGATTATGTAATGGTATAATTTATACCTTTGTATCAACATCTATGAAACTTGATTTCGTTAGTTGAATTATTAGTTGGAATACTAAAATTATTTATGAGAAAAAAATATATTTATCTTTCACTTGTAGAAAATATAGTAATTATTACTCAAATTTAGCTGTTTTAGGCATACACTATGTTCTGCTTTATCCCAAGAATACACTATAATTCTTGTTCTCATTTAAACCTGCTGAGAGATATACTCCTCATCAGAACTATTAATTAGATAAGTTCTTCTTATTTAGATGTTTTGACTCAAATCCCCTCCTCTAATTGTTTTCACTCAAAAAAGAAAATTACTGGGTCCAAGAGCATGTGGTCTGCTGTGATGGTGCATTGTATAGCAAGTGTAATATATGTTCATATAAACATTATAAAGTATTACACAACTTTTAAAAGTGATTATCAGAATTATTCTGAAACTTATTTTTTTGTCTTTTATCATTTCCAGCATAGTAAGCATATGATAACTGGTAATTTTCTGAATAGCGTCCTGATGATTACCTTATACCACTTTCAAACAGAAAAATCTAAAAATCCCGGGTTTTGCCCAGTTTTGTTAAAGGTTCCTAACCCCCATTTCACACATTTATCCTGGATTATTTCTGGGTTGACCCCTTTCAGACAGAATCCGTGTTAGCCCTGCAATTGATTTGTGTGTCATAAGAAATGGACTGGTTTTTATGGCACACAAAGATGAGGTCATAAAAAGTGGGTGGTGACTACTCACTGCATTGCATTAACCATGGCCGATGATTTACTGCTGAGTAGCCCTGAGTTCCTGAGTTCTTGCTGTTTTTTGCTGTTTCACACAGCAAATGAGAGCCTGATGCAGCTGCTTGCACTGTGCTACCTGGCACAGTCTTATGCCAAGAGGAGAAGGGAGAAATTTCTGTCGGAGAGGGCTAATACTCGATGCCGGTATTTGCGCAGGAACAGAGCCCTAATTTTGGTCAGCATTACGTCTACCCTGAGATTTACCACTGTGACTAATCGATCGTTGTGGACCAGGAACCGCAGGCATGGACAAGCTTTCTGAGTGACCGTGTAAGCTTATCAGCCAGAGCAGTGGATGGCACACTTTCGGATGTCGCGTGGTATGTTTTACTACCTGTTGGTACTTCTCACTCCAGCACTTACCAGGAGAAACACCAACTACCGCAAAACCATTGAGCCGTGCAGGAGACAGGCGATTGTGTTGTGGTAATATGCAACCCCGGGGAATACCGCACCATGTCCTGCTTGTTGTTTGGTGTTGGCATATCGACGGTGTGTGTGCTAGTGTGGGAAGTGACCCAGGCATTGCTGGGAACCCTTTACCACTGCTTCATCTCCTTACTGCAAGGTGACCAGCTGGAGGATACCATAAAAGGTGACGTGGATATCCTAAGTGTGCTGGAGCCATAGATGGGACCCACATACCCATTATTGCCTCCAGAGACAACCCAGTCAATTACTACAACCAAAAAGGCTGGTACTCCATCATCCTGCAGGCTGTAGTAGACCAGAAGTATTGGTAAGTAGTATGGTGTGTTTTAATGTGAGTGATATGCTGGGACCATGATGTATATTTTTAAACACAGATAATACATATACTGTTCAATTTCACTTATGTCTTCATCGGCTGGCCGGGTCATGCACAAAACTCCCGGGTACTTGGCAACTCTGAATTGTTCCAGATTGCAGTGGAGAACCAACGTGGCTGGTTGTTCCCTAGAGAGGCAAACATATCTCTTTTGATGGGTTATATTTTCTTAGAAAAATAATAATACAATAGCAATTATGGTAGAGGGCCAGCCTCTTACGTTGTGTAGCAAGGGTGTTACACTATAGCTGTTGTGGAACTAAACCTCCCAACATGCCCCTGCCAACATTTTCTATTTAGGGGTGCTGCAACTGTGGCAGGGCATGCTGGCATGTGTAGTTCCACAACAGCTGGAGGCCCACAAGTTTGACACCCCTGTTGTGTTTCACAATGGAATATGGGAAAGGTTTGCGGTGAAAATCTTCACAGTTATGGCCTCGATGGTGGGTATGGATGGGTGGGTTAGGCACCAAGGGGGCAGGTTAGGGTTAGGCTGCGGAAATGGAGGGTTAGGCGGTAGGGGAGGGGTGGTATCCTTAGGATACTTACCTCACCCATGTCAGGATTACATTGTTGGTATTCCTAATTATTCCCTGTACTTCTCTGAACATTATGTATGCCACCTATACTATATATTAATATTTTTTTACCATTACAGAAATCAAAGTTTGTTGATGGGCTGGAGATCCCGGTGCACCTTATTGGAGATGTGGTGTACCCTTTGAGGCGATGGCTCATCAAGGGCTTCACGCACCATCTCCCACTCTCTCTGGAACAAGTGCATTTCACCCACACTCTTTGCCCAGCCAGGATGGGATTGGAGAACGCCTTTAGGAGACTGAAGGGGCACTGGCGGTTCTACTAAAGCACAATGACATTGCCATCACCCTGGTGCCAGATGTGGTTGCTGCTTGCTGTATCTTCCACAACTTTTGTGAGATACAGAAGCAACACTTTTTACCAGAGTGGAATGTTGTGGACTCTGAACTATGCGATACTCCGGTAGAAGCAGCAGCTTATGAGGGGGAGACAAGTAGTGGCAGTGCTGAGGAAATCCGCAACACCTTCACTGCTAACTTTACTACTATGACACAGTAAAGGACACAAGAGATATGTTGCAAAAAAGTTTTGGTTTTACTGTTTCTGAAAAAGTCATGTACATGTTACCTCATATGTATCATTTTTAATATAACATCTTTACAGTTTAAAATGCTTCTTAAATTTTTTAACATAAATAGGCCATAATGTGTGTAGACATTAGGCACATACAGTAAATAAAAGGTATAATGTGTGTCGGTAACGGGCAGGTATGGCCTGGGCACTTGTAAAATGGTGAATACACATGAACATTTTCAAAAAGACAAAAGACAAAGAAAAAATATTATTTGTTTCTGCAGGCACATAAATAGAGTGCATAATGTGAGTGCATAATGCGTGTACATTCAGACTAACGTACACCACATCTGTAGAAGGGGCTGGGGTAATGGCCAGGGGTGGTATTCATGTGACCGCCGGTCAGCTGACCGGCAGTCACATGACCTCCTCCACCAGTCCGACGGGTCACTATCCCGATGGTCGGCATGCTGACCAACAGGGACTATTTCCACTCGTGGGTGTCCACGACACCCATAGAGTGGGAATAGAACCCGTGGCGACCGCAGGTCGCCACCGAGCCCGCAGCGTGGCGAGCGCAGCAAGCCCGCAAGGGGCTTGCTGCACTCGCCCCTCCTCGCCGGGATCCCGGCGTCGGTATGCTGCCGGGATCCCGATGTCGGTAAGCAGACCGGCGGTCAGGAGACCGCCGGTCAGCAGAACTACACCCAATGGCCAGGTATGGCCTTGGCACTTGACAGGCCTGTAAAGTGCTGAATACACATGAACATTTTCAAAAAGACAAAGAAAAAATATTATTTACAATGGTCTGTAAGAAGTGCTGGCCAGTGGACGGTTGTGAGTAGTGCCATCTGGGTAAATATGCACAGTGCCATGTGGAGGATTATTCCCTGTGCCATCTGGACTATTATGCACAGTGGCATGTGGACTCCTATGCACTGTACCATCAGGACTGTTCTGCTTATTAGCATGTGGACTGCTACGTGCAGTGCGTGTGAAAAATTATTCCCTGTGCCATCTGGACTATTATGCACAGTGCCTTGTGGAGTAACATTATGTGGATTTGAGGGGTTTGTTTCCATAAACTGCATGCCTCAGCTATGATGCTGGTAGTTGTAAAAATGACCCTCAGAATAGTGAGGAGGATACACTGGATACCCTGTGGAGGGTGCAGATTGTGTAATCTAGACACCAGACCATTAAGAAAAGACATCTGTGCCTCTCTGTTTTCACTAGGAATGTGTTCATGCATACCCACAAGTTGCATGAGAAATAATTTTGTAACTCTTTCTCATTGTCAAAAAAGCGTTGGAGTCGGGCATCCTCCTGTGCCTGCATTTCAGCATCGGAATCTTGAGGCTGATTGACCAGGATTCTTGTCATTATGCGTTTAGCTTGCTCCATCTTTGAAGTTTTTTTTCTTCCATTCCGATACATCAAAGACTAGAAATGGAGGTAAAAAAACAATTTAAAAATCAAATGGCAGTGATGTCAGCATATATGTGCTTGAGGCCTTCTTCCTCCTGTGCACTAGCTACACACTGCAACATATACATTCTGAGTATCGGTAAAAACAAAGATATCATGTGTGACTTATGGAAGTGCGCAATTGTACAAGCACTGCATGCTATGTACGATTTATCCTTTCTAAAGGATAATTTGTGCTATTAGCGTGCAGGTGTGTACAGGCTTATGATGTTGTTAGCAGTCGTTTTTACTCATAAATGGTGCAGCAGCTAATGTGGCCTACTGATATTGCTGAAATACATGACAGTCAGGAACTGAATGTGTAACGCAGCATTTAAAAATAATAACAAGTGCAAACAACATCATTGTGGAATATGGCCCATACTATATACTGGATTTTAAATAAAACAAAAATCTTAAGTGTGTGTAAAGTAGAAAAAAAAACAACTTACTGTTCCTATGCAACTTTGGGGTCTCAGTCTGCACAGAAGTTGGTGTCCCAGCCAGAGTCTTTGTGCTGCTTCCACTGGCATTGACCTCAATAGTATTGGTGACTGGGTCCCCCACAGCAGCCATCGGATCAGTGTCGATGATCTCAGTGATGTCATCACAGAACATTGGTGGCGTAAGTGGAATGGATTGGCTGTTCTCCGGGGTAGCGCTTCATGAGGACGCACAACTGGACGATGAAATGGCAATGGGATTAACCAGTGCAGAATTGCCAAAAACATTATTGCACTGATCGTAGTAAAGCCACTCCATTCTAGCAGCACCACTTTCCTCCTGTTGTGCTCGTGAATTTTGTTGTTAAATTTTCTGAGAGCTTTCAATGTATTCACTACCTGCTGCTGTGTCTGCTCAATGCCCCTTGAGGTAAGTATCTTGGAAATGTTGGTGTACACTGTGGCATCCTTCACTGTCCCAGTAATCTGCTTCCAGATCTCCTCCTCCCCTCTAGCAGCAAGCAGCTCCCTGATCTCTTCCTCCTTCCAGTATGCCATGCTGTCTCTCTCCATCTCCCCTGCAGCACAATTGTGACCTCAGACGCCAGCGCCACGCCCGCTCAGCCAATCAGAGAGACCCTGCTGCTCAGCCAATCACCTGTGTCCTGCCAGCTCAGCCAATAAGCATTGTTAACTGCTACCCATTTCCAAAATCCCGGGTCGGACCCTTTCAGATAGCTGGCAACCCGTGTAAGATCCGGGAAAAACCCAGGAATAAACCTCGGTCGAGGCCCCAGGAATTCAGTTCCGAGTCGACCCATCCCATGCTGGGAAATTACCGGGTTGTTTTCTTTGTCTGAAAGGGGTATTAATAAACTGAGTGCAATATGTAATAATACAATTTTAAGAAGATTTATCAAATTTATATTTATATTTATACATTTTTTTTTTTTTTTTTTTTTTTTTTGGTCCAAATGCCCCAAAAAACTTCATTTATTTATTTCCTAACTGCAAATTTTGACATTACCATTGTGTATTTTTAACAAGGGTCTGGCTTTTGTTGCTATATTTTTATATTTGGCCTGGAATTTAACCACATGTTTAAGAAGCCTTTCTTTAAAAGGGGGTGGTTCATCCCTTTGTATTTCACTGTAGTAGCAAATGATACATTTCTTGATTGTCCAGGTTTTAGCAAATAAATCCTGCTAATGCTTTGTCTGTAATGATACCTTTACATTTCTCATATTTGATGGGTAATGATACCTTTACATTTCTCATATTTGATTTCAAGAGTGCATAACAGCAGTGGACCATTTTATACTTTTCTGTATACTGCAGCTCAACAATATTTTAGTCCTCATCATCTGTTTTAATCTACTGTACATCTATACATAATATATTACACATTTTTTTGTAATATTTCACTGAGGTCATAATTTACCTCTTTACAACAGGTTTCAATAAATCTAATTTAATTTTACCGCTTTTATACTTTATTAAGCGGAAAATTAAGGGATTACCTGTCTATGTTTTTGCTACTGGTAGACTTATTCACTAATCTCTTAATTTCTTGCTGTTAATTGTTTGCTTGTATTTTAGTTCAGTGGATTCTCTTCATTTTAACTCTGAAGAAGTCTAAATTTGGAGTTGCATGTAGGTGGGAAGTCTCTTAATGTAACATGTTATTAGTGGCTGTCTTTTTTCTGAAAGATATCTCTTAATAAGTTTCCATCTGTCATTTTAGAAATAGCTAAGTCTAATAATAAATAAATTCCTTGCTCATTTCATTAGTCCACATTAGGATACATTTGTTTTACTTAGTTTGTAAATTAATTCAACAAAGAGCTAATTCTCTCTTTTATATCAACATTGTGTCATATATAAATCTCAGCCATTATTATGTATTCTGTGTATTTGGAATTCTTGATAGTAAACGTGTGTACTTGCTTCCACCAACCCAGATAAATATTAGCATACGTAGAAGCATAAATCATGCCCATCACCATTCTTCTTATTGCAAGTGAAGTGTTTATTGAAAATAGTAGTTGTTAATCCGTATGAATTGCAATAATTTGTGAAGAATACGTTGAATTTTTTGTCGAGCGGATATAACAATGCAGAAGATCTTTGCTGTTAGTACATTTAAATTTGTGTCTCTTTATTATGCTAGTTTTCCTCTTTAATAGTGGCCTACGCACTGCGCATCAGCTGAAGCTTTAGTAAAAGGAAAATGCAAATAATTAGTGGAACAATTATACTGAATACTCAATTACTATATAAGCTCCTAAAACATCAAGAAGTGTAGAGATAGATAGATAGATAGATAGATAGATAGATAGATAGATAGATAGATAGATAGATAAGGCAGCAAATACAGTGTTCATTAACCACAGAGAAAATAAACAAGTAGCATAGAAATGAATGGAGACAAGAAAGAAAGATAGATAGCAAGACACAATTATCTAGGTTAGTATGCTAATACACAGAATTGCCCTCTTCCCTCATGTGCTTATCCTTTGTCTTACTTTAATAATCTTCAACTGTACCACATCCAGCAGTCTTCTGCCACCTGATACTTTTTTCAGTGTCATCTGCTGATGTAACTATGTTTATTTACCCTGTACTTGTCCTATACTGTCATCAACTGTAAGTTGCTGTTTTTCCTGTTTGATTATTTATGTACTCTGTAATTGGGTGCTGCGGAACCCTTGTGGCGCCATATACATAAATGATAATAATAATAATAATAATAATAATAATAATAATAATAATAATATTGTACTTCATATGTACCCCGCTGTCCCTGTTCTCTCTAGCTTAAAAATATTTTGTCCATTTCATACAAATATCAATCCACACAGTTATTTTAAAAAATAAGAAATTAAGGAAGGAATTCAATTAGCCGAGATAGTGTTAAATTAATGCACCTAACTTGTGATAATTCCGCTTATCACCAGTATTTGCTCTCCCATTTATCATGCAATTCAATTAGAAATATGTGAAACCACCATTTGTGTGATAATTCTTGCTTGTGTTACAGGCATTAAGTATAGGAAAAACTGGAGAAATCTGCATGTACCTTAAAAAAGCAAACTAATATAGGATAACAATATAGAAGACTCTTATTGTACCATAAAAAAAGTATTTGGGGTTCTTAAAATGTGTCAAATGGCTACTAAATGTATTACTCTAAAACATTGAAAATATGACAGAGCATTTATTTTGCCGAAAAACAACTTTATGTGAATTAGGGGTACATAAAAAATGGGTAGTAGTTTATATCTGGGTCATTTTAAGGTACTTTTATAAAATTGCAAAAAAATAAAATGACTCCCACCTGCAAGCCTAGAAACATCATCAAGCACCCTATATACCTTCCACCAAAAAGAAAGGCGCCTAAAAGAGAACCTATGTTGAGATGCTACTTGCTGCTCTCAAAATAGGGTATTAGCAACCCTATAAATAATGAACAAACAGAAAAAAGAAGAGAGCGCAAATAGACTAAAATTAATCCATATTTAATGTAGCTAAAATATGCACATAAACCATACTTTAGTCTATACCAATTGGCCAATACATTTAAAACAGACTTAAAACATTAAAATATATTTCATTTCATAGGATCCTGAACACTCAAGTCCACATATGATTCCACTTGGATAGTACCCTGGTAAATACCAAAATGGATGTTACAAGTGTCCTTAATAGAGTCAATATAGAAAGTGTCTAAGAATGGCAAAAGACACGTATTTATATCCACCAATTGCGTTCTATGTAATACTTCATGTATCTATACCATGATCATGGTTACTGTTTCTTTTAAATAAGACGTTGAAACTGTCATACTATGTAACAAATGCACTGTTACTCCAAGTGGCTATAAGTCAATTTATTAGATAGCAGGCTTTAACTCGTAGCACACCGGGAGCGTCTTCATCTGCCACTTTCTACCTTAATCACTTAGTGGTGTTCAGGGCAGTAATATCTTACCGCTTCCTTGTGTATTTAGATCAACGGCACTGAGGCTAGACTCACCGCCTGGCGTGTCCAAAAGTAATTGAAGCTGCGGCGCCTGTGTTCACCGCTCAATGCCCGACTGGACCGCTGGCTCCAGGAGCGTGGTCGGCGGCCACGGTCCCCGCTTTGCTAAGGGGACCAATGCAGGTGGCTCCAGACCCACGGACCAAACTATCCAATGAAGTGGATGACATTGAAGATCGGTGGCTACCAAATGTGTGGAGAGTGCCTGGATCCTAGAAGCAACCCTGACGCGTTTCTCGACCGTCACACACTGGTTGTTTCTTCAGAGGGTCGTTTCTTCCCTCTGAAGAAACGACTAGTGTGTGACAGTCGAGAAATGTGTCAGGGTTGCTTCTAGGATCCAGGCACTCTCCACAAATTTGGTAGCCACCGATCTTCAATATCATCCACTTCATTGGATAGTTTGGTCCGTGGGTCTGGAGCCACCTGCATTGGTCCCCTTTGCAAAGCGGGGACCGTGGCCGCCGACCACGCTCCTGGAGCCAGCGGTCCAGTCGGGCATTGAGCGGTGAACACAGGCGCCGCAGCTTCAATTACTTTTGGACACGCCAGGCGGTGAGTCTAGCCTCAGTGCCGTGGATCTAAATACACAAGGAAGCGGTAAGATATTACTGCCCTGAACACCACTAAGTGATTAAGGTAGAGAGTGGCAGATGAAGACGCTCCCAGTGTGCTACGAGTTAAAGCCTGCTATCTAATAAATTGACTTATAGCCACTTGGAGTAACAGTGCATTTGTTACATAGTATGACAGTTTCAACGTCTTATTTAAAAGAAACAGTAACCATGATCATGGTATAGATACATGAAGTATTACATAGAACGCAATTGGTGGATATAAATACGTGTCTTTTGCCATTCTTAGACACTTTCTATATTGACTCTATTAAGGACACTTGTAACATCCATTCTGGTATTTACCAGGGTACTATCCAAGTGGAATCATATGTGGACTTGAGTGTTAGGATCCTATGAAATGAAATATATTTTAATGTTTTAAGTCTGATTTACATTTATTGGCCAATTGGTATAGATTAAAGTATGGTTTATGTGCATATTTTAGCTACATTAAATATGGATTAATTTTAGTCTATTTGCGCACTCTTTTTTTTTCTGTTTACCCTATATACCTGTCCCATATCTTGCACAACAATTTCCTGCATTTTGCGCTCTTTCACCTGTACAGTAAATGACAGGTCATTACTGACCAAATAAAAATAATTCAAAACTTGTATGTGCCTAATTATTCAGTAAGGGGGTGTTCTAGTGGTTCTGACATTTTTACCTTAAAATAGGGATTTTCAACAACTTTTCAACTGCTCAGAAGGAAGTGAAAAGAAATCCCTGTTTAAACATATAAAAAATTATTGCTGACAAACTTCTACGAATAATTGGATCAGGCCGTCTTCGTGAGTCGTGATAAAAGCAAATTTTTCATGCAAAAATGGGTTATTGTGGCTAATTGAAATCCCGATAAATTACAAAATATTAAAGAAATATTTTTCTCAGAATACACGACTAATTTCTCAATAGCTATTACTTCTAATGTATGGGGTTTATTTAATAAAGCTTCTAAAACAAAGAATTGGTGATGTTGCTCAAAGCAACCAATCAGATGCTGTCTATCATTTCTCTAATGCATTTCATAAAATGATAGACATCATCTGATTGGTTGCTATGGGCAACATCACCCATTCTCTGTTTTAGAAGCTTTAGTAAATTTACTCCTATAAGTGTTTTTATACTGTATTTCAAGGATAGAATTAGGCATCACAGATAATGTAGTGATTGGCATCATTGCCTCATAGACATGAGTTCCCAGTTACGGCCCATCTGTGTCAGGGGCAGAACTGCCGGAGACAACAGAGTCAGTTGCTGCCAGGCTCTAGCCTCTTACCCTGAAGGAGGCACCTTCTCCATTGTCCATCATTCCATGTCCCAAGTTCCTGCTGTAATACAGGAGCCAGTAGGCATGAGGCACCCCACTCCTGCAATTATACCCCTGTTAAATGCCCATACTGACCCTGTGCTGTGTTTGAAGGCAATGCTTGTGGAGGGATTTGTATGTTGGTGCAGACGAGTGGACAGCAGTATCACAGAGCCAGTGCATGGTAATCCAGGATTTTCACATGCATGCCGGCTGCTGAGTAGCACGCAACCTCGGTGGGAGAAAGGGGACTTGCAGACAGAGGAGTTAAACAGAATTGCCCTCAGACCATTAGGGGATTCTGAAGTGGCCAGGGTGAGGAAAGGAAGCTGCACTGTCTGATGCAGCTGCAGTTCTTGTGAGGGTGCCTGAGGCGGATTTGGATGGAGCTCAGTAGAGTAGGAGGGAGCTGCCAGAGGATTTCAGGAGAGGCAGCTGATAGAGTGCTTTGTATTGAGGGAGATCTCAGTCCCTGATAGCAGCACTGACACTTAAGTTTGATGAGGTCTAACCCTCCCCTCCCACAACATAACCCACCTCTAGAACCTAAACCTAGCACCCCCTGCAGTCTAAAATTTCCCTCCCACAGCCTAACCCTATGCCTAATCCTAAACCTCCCAGCATACATATATTCAGAATGCTGACTCTCAGGATTCTAGCACTGAGATACTGAGCGGTGTTGGATTTCCGGTTCTGATCTTCTGACCACCAAAATCCTGATTGTCATGATGCCAACTACATTCCTTTAAATTAGGTGAGGACACTAGACAGCAATGATTCTAATAAGTATATAAAACTCTTCACCTTTTACAATAAATCAATCAGACTCTAACATTCTCTTATTAGTTAATCCATAGGGGAGTTTGTACAGAAAGATTAAGGGGCCATTAATCAAAGATCACATATGCAATGCGATCTTGGCACGATAATAACATCCAGGATCGCATTGCACTATGCAATTGTATTGGGTGAATGTATGATCCACTTTTGGAGCCTGTACCTGTGTGCTGTAAGGAGTGCTGGGACATCTGAGCGTGACCCTGTGTCTGTAAAGACCCAATCAGAGGTATAGAGAGGGGGACTGTGACTGTGTATAGGAGTCGGGACTCAGAAGAGTAGTAGATAAGCAGCAGGAACATAAGTGGGCAGTTAGAAACAGTATGCTCAAACAATGAAAACAAATTTGTTAAATGCAACCTCTATGTGGTAGTGGTGGGTAGACAATCCATATTCCTGGTCAAACAGTGTATTAATGTATTTAAAATAGATTAGATACACCTCCAGTATTCTATCTCTTTCTCATTCTGTATATATATATATATATATACACACACAGTGCATCCGGAAAGTACTCACAACCAGCTTTCTAACACTGTTGGCATGCCCTCTCCCACCCTTCGACTACCTCTGCCTGTCAATCAGGCAGTGGCGATCGCACCGGTGAGATGCTTCCGCATCTCACTGGGTGCACATGCATACTGTGCAAAGGGCTTCAGAGTGCGATCACTGTTGTAGCAGTGATCACCTCTGAATTAGGCCCCTTGTTCTGCACTGGACCATTTTTTATGGTTTTGGTTTTAAGTCGACATACAGTTTTGGTTTTGAATTCAGTTTTGGCCGTGACTGGTTTTGGCTTTGTATTTTTTTTTACTTGAGTAAAAAAAGAAAAAATAACATAATTTGGGCCTTTATTTTTCCCCAGAGTATTATTAACCTCAATTACATTAATTTCCACTCATTTCCAGTCAATTTTGACCCCCGCACAACTCACAATATTGTTTTCATCTGCTTTATGCCAAAGGCTGTAGCAGGCTGACTGGTTACTAAGCAACAGAGCAGGGCACAAACACACAGCAGTTTAAAGCACATCTAAGAAACACTGCCAGACAACAGTGGCAGAAATGAAAAGTGGTACAAGATGGAATTGTCCTTGGGCCCTCCAAACCACCCTTATGTTGGGTAATAAAAAGGACATGCACAGTTTAACAAACCAAGCACTTCAGTTACAGGGACTGTATTTTTTCTTGCTGAAGTGCTTGGTTTGTTTGGGCCCCCGCAACACAAGCTACTGTACCAATGGGCAGCTATACTATACTCTACATTGGCATATATATATATGTGGGATGTAGTTACAATCCCTACTGGTGGCATAATGCCAACATCAAAATCCCAACAGAGATCGGGATCCCAGCATCAAAATACTGATGCCAAGAATCATGAAAGCTCTGTTAGTGGGACGTGCATTCATTCTGCAGCATGGGGGGTTAGGTTTAGGCATTAGAAGGGGGATTAGGGTTAGGGTGCAGGGACAGGTAGGCGGTGGTTAGGTACCGGGTTAGGTTTAGGCACTTACAAGGGAAAGTTAGGGTTAGGAATTAAGTGGGGAGGGTTAGGTTTAGGCAGAGGGAAAGGGAGGGCTAGAGTTAGGCACCACCTGGTTGGGTTAAGGTTAGGCACCACAGGGGAGGGTTAGGTAAACAGGGGGGAGGGTTAGGTTTAGGCAGCGGGGAAGGGTGGGTTAAAGTTAGGCTCCACTGGGAAGGGTTAGGGTTAGGCACAAGCCAGGAGGGTTAGGGTTAGGCACCCACAAGGGAGGGGTAGGGTTAGGGTAGAGGACAGGGGGAGGGTTAAGGTACTTTTGGGGAGCTGTCTATATTCTGATGGCCGAGATGTCGCTGTCAGTATTCTGACCTCTGGCATCCCTTTCATTGGTATATCATACCGAATCTATAAATATATATATAAATCTATATAGATGTGTAGCCGAGGGCGGCACTCAGACTTCTATCATAAATACACAGACTCCCAACAAAATGTCAGTCAATGTTTCAGATTTTTTACTTGAACTTTTTCATCAGGATTCTTACAAAAGAGTTCAAGTAAAAACTCCCAAGGGTTCGACAACGAGAGGGCACTGGCGCAAATTATTCATTTCAACATGGAGTTCCGGCTTCCTTATATATACAGTATATATATATATATATATATATAAAATCATGTTTGCCAACATGGAGGTGTTACACAATCTTGCTCCTTAAATATATCATAGTGCAGGGGGCACCAAGATTGATATTGCCTCTGGGCAACTGGGATGAAATTACGCCACTGATCTGTGTGAAATTTGTATGCTATTCTCATGTTTGTTTCGATTTTCCCCATGTTCTCTGGTTTCCTCTTGCTCTAAATATTTACAGTAAGCTCCACTGGGGCAGTTACTAATTTAATGACTGATTGGGTTTCACTGTATTTGTTATGGAGTCAATTTTAAAACTTTACCTAAGTAAGGTGTTAACAGTATAATGCATTCATTATGAAGCAGTGGTTATCAAAATTTGTTGAATCATGGCACCTTAGAGTATCCACAATTTTTTTTCATGAGATAAAAGTTTTTGATTGATAAATCTGGAAACAATTATTAAATTAAGTAAAGTGTGCCTACTGTACCTGTCATCCTTAGGTTCAGTTTAATTGGTGGTGTACAGTTGTGCTTCTGATTGTCCACATGTTTTATGATTGTCAGCCACTTGCACTGGTTTTGCCTATCTCTTTGACCATAAATAATTTGATTTGGTTCTGGACCACCAACCCGGGGCACCCCTGCAAGAGCCTTGCAGCACCCCAAGGGGGCCTAGGCACACCATTTGGGAACCAAGGGTTTAGAGGATAAATTTAATCTTTCTAACAGTATATTTGGTTCATTCTGCTTTGCGCTTTTTGACAAACAGCTTACTTTTTTTTACAGAAAGGTACTTTTAGAAACACCCAGAAAAGTCTGTTGGGGTGGTTTGTGGCTGATGTAGTCAATGAGCAATCTATAAAAAGTCAAAGTGTTAAGAGATTCTCTCATTTTTATCTATCCATTAGTTTAAAAGTCATATTTTCTTTTAGTGCTTTACTTTTTCATTATGGGTAAATTGTCACCCAGTCTCCAATAATAAAAAACTACAATATTCATACAAACAGTAAAGCTGATATTCTGTTGTCAAGTTACCTCCACCATGTAGCATGGATATTTAGCAAAATTAAGTCCATAGGTTCTACAAGTGAATAAATTATGCTTAATAGTGGGATCACAAGATAATTAAAGCAGCTGAATCCCATATAAAAGAATGGATCTTTCTTGTTCTCAGTGACTGGGGTTAGACCAGATCTGGAAGTTCATAGCATATGATTGGTAGGCTCCTTGGATAAAAAGGGGTTTCCTAAAGTGTAGGTGAACTCTCCAATTATCAGACAAAAGTTTATAAATGGCGTTTTAGGTTAAAAGGGCAAACTTATGCATAAACATTACCTCTTAAAAAAGTGTTATCACCTTAAAGTACTTAAAGTACAATTTATGAAAAGGTAGTAAGGAGGGGAACATACATTAAAACACAAAATGGATGCCTATGCAGATAGCTGTTTGCGCATCTAACCGCCGTATAGAATTTTTAGGGTGAAATAGTAAAAAAAAAAGTAAATAAATCTAATAGTTAAATAAAAAAAAGGAAATTACATGAAAAAGTTGAAAGTGACACAGCTTTCTGTACAGATCAGTGCTATAACATAAGCATTATGCAAATTCCTGTTCAGTTTCTGAAAAGAAAAATAATTAACTCTCAGTTGGCCATACATTTATCATGAACAGGGACATTTGCATAAGATCTGCTATGGTCCTTGGAGAATTTTGAAGCCAAAAACAATTTACTTTAAGGCATTTAACATCCCCATTGTTGGATTTTTGTATTGGGATCTCTAGAAACAGAAAACAGAAATAGAAATAGAGGCCTAGAGGATCCTTAGGGACATTTAAGTATAGCCTTCCTATGGAGACAAAACTTATACTGATGGATAGAAAAAAGTGACTGTGTAATACATTAGGAAAACAACTGAGCTTTTCCATGATAATTAATTAAAAAGGTTGAAAGTCTGCAATGTTTTATTGATAGATCTAAATTTGTATTTGCCTTGTATACACAAGGTAGCATGCAGAAACATGAAACACAATCTTAAATTTATACTATAATAGCTGTGTTTAATGATAAATACATTTGATGGGCCATACATAAAGGGAAATAATGATTATGCTTACTGAATTACTGTGTTAATTTGGTGAACTTGGAGTACACATTTGTAGATGGTGTGATAAAACATGTTTCTTATATATCAGGTCTTTCATCTTCTTACCTATTCTATACAGATGTGTTAGCTGTGAGAGTCTTGTTGCATTTTGTCACAGTACCCAAACTTTATACCAAGACCTACCAAATAGCAAAAAGAATATTTAGTAACCCATACACTGTTCATCAACCTCTATAATCCTTAATCAGCATAAGCGAATGGTCCACAGATGTGCCACCAGAGAAGTGGAACAGTGCCATCTCTGCCAGCCCACAGCTATTAGACTGACCCCTGATGTCATGACACTGACAGTAGCCAATGGAAGAATACAGACACTTGAAGTATCTTCCTTGGACTGGGTAAGAGATCCTTTTCTGCTAAGTGCATACTCATCAGCCAAAATAAGCATTGCAGAAGATGAGCTGGCGAAAATAAGAACTGAAATTAAAGCACTAAACAGGTATGGCCTCTTTCTGGTTGTCTCCCCAACAAAACCGCATTGTCACAAAAATGGTGATTGAAGCACTCCTTCCTTTCTCCACATCATATCAGTGTGAACATGGATTTTTGGCTATGAGCACCATGAAGTGCAAGAACAAGTCCTGGCTTCAATCAATGGAAGAGGACATGAGAATATGCTTGGCAACTCTCTAACATCACACAAGAGACATCATGAGACATCACCAAACATATGTTTCCCATTGAGATTCATATGTAAGTAACAACTATTTTTTCTTCTCATAGGATTAACTGTAAAATACATATTTTTCAATTATACAGTATGTTTTCAGAAAAACATGGAAATAATAGCAAATATCAATACACTGTAAATTTCATAAGAAAAAAAACTGATGGTATACCTTGGCAGTTTTAGGGATCAATCCAATTAGCCGTGGTGTTATGTTGGCTGCAAGTTAGCACTGCAACAAATACACTTTACTGCAGCCCAAATTTGGTCAAAGCTGTGGGGCTGAGAGCAAAAATGAGCAAATTTAGTCTCAGAGCAGGTCCAAGCGGTGTGAAATATGGCGCGATTGCTGCCATTTTAATGCAGCAGCAATGGCAACTCACACCCTTCATTTGGAATTGGATTCACTCCTTAAAATCTTGTTCAGTGTGTCTCAAGTTTAAAAAGGTGGAATATCACAGGTCTAAGCTATGAGCACTGGAACTCGATTACTTTTGGAAAGGCCAGGAGCAAGCCCTGTTTAGCTTGCTGCTCTGACATCCCATTGGCTGATTGAAGCTCACCAAAGCCAGGAAGTACAGTAGTACATACTGTACTCACTGTACTGATCTCCTCCAGTAAAGTCATCTGTCTCCAGGATTACTCCCCCATTCCATGCTAAATCCATTTCTACATTTTCCCTCCTTCTTGCTTTGTTGTCCCTACAAAGAGAGAGCAGAACCACATAACAAAGACTGGATCTATGAGACAACCTCCAGGCCCAACTAAATTGCTCTGTTCTGAATGTTTGGAAGGAAAGCATCATGTTTACATATTTACACCCTCAAGTATTTTCATTTTGGTTTTGGATATGGACTACTTTAAAAATGTATAAAAACAGACTCATTTAACTTGCACCTGTTTTGTTCCTATAGTATTATTAACATTAGTTTCCAGCAGTGTTATACCTGTGTTAAACCGAAGGAAAACCGAAGGCAAACAAACTAACAAGATAACAGAAGGACTGCATTACAACCACAACACTCAGGATCTTTATGTGGCCTCTCCTCACCTCTACCAAGAGAACACCAGGACCAGGCTTACCACCTCTCTGGCTGAGAACATTAAGTCTGCCCCTGGGCCTAACCCTCAAGATGAACAGGGGACTGTGGGGGCAGAGCACCAGGACCAGGCTCAGCAGGGACATCCCCATTGCTTCTGACTATGCCCCCCACATTCTCATACCTACCCATACTATGATCTTATCAAAATAATGTTATCCCAATTCTACTTCTGCCACTAGTTACCTGCTATTGTTTTATTTATTTATTTATTTTTTCTTTCTTACTCTCTTCCACCCCACTGTGTGTTTTTCCTGTAATGTTTACCTCCACTGATTGCACACCTTGCCATTGTGCCCTACATGCAGGGTACATCATACTACTACATAAGCGTCAGTTTTCCCTTATCTGAACTTGGCTCTTGTATGGCTCACCTCCCACAGTGTAACCTTCAAAGTGCGCCCAACATGGCTGCCCCATATGGTACACTTGTGGATGGGATGAAAAATACAGAGGCCTGATGGTTTTGATGGAACCCTACTCTGAACTGCAGGACTCTGAAATCACCCCCATCTGTGTCATCTCTTCTAGGGGTGGACTATTCAACCCTGGGTAATCTTACGCTGAGCACTCAAAATGGCTGCTGCACTTGGTACCTTGTGAGGGTAGAATACACAACCCTTGGAAGTTATTACCCAAAATGCCTACACCAATCCTGCATTATGCTTTCTGTGTGCTTAAGGTTTTCTTTTATGTCTGTGTGGCTTATCTATTGCTGTATTACTCAAATCCTCTGTATCATGTGCATTGTTTTTGATATCTGTATAGCGCCTTGAGTCCTGTTGGAGAAAGAGCGCTATATAAATAAAATTATTATTATTATTATTTCCAGTCAATTTTGTCCAATTTACACACCTGTAATTATGAGAGAGGGACTTACATGCAGTCCAAAACACATGAGATACATTTGTAAGATCCAACATCCAAACTTGAAGGAAGACCCAAGTCAGGACTCGGTTCTATTTGGAACCCGAAAGTCAGGGTTTGTTCGGTTTTTCGCAAAACCAAACAGCTCATTTCTAGTAGCAATGTTTAAGACCTTATTCTGGGTAAAGACAAGGAATGAATTAAGAACCACATTAGAGACCTTATGGATATATAGAGTTGACATCAAAAGAAATGGCTTCTAATTGAATATATTGCACATCTGATAATTACTGATCCCTCAAAACAGATTGTAGGTTTCCACAAGGGATTTCAACCCACAGTTTGCACAAAGTTAACTGTCTGTTAAGCAATGTGCAGTATTGCATTGGTAATAGGTAGGCCTTCTTAAAATTGCATGTTATTTCATTAATATGACCTACAGTATTCAAATGAGATAATTCATGATGTAATTATTGGTATTGTATGTGATTCCACTAATGTAATATTTAAAACATTCTGAATACAAGACTGCTCTAAGCCTAAAAATAATTAAACTCTGAGGCGGTGATGAGTTGTGGTGATGTTGTTATAAGTCCTGTCTGTTATTTTGCAGTATGTTCCCCTACCACTAGGGGTCATCGGGGAACTTATTTGTGTGCCACAGTTCTGGATTTTGCCTAAAACACTGCAGTTCTGTCTTGGAATTATGGTCAGGTATTAGGTATTCTGATTTAATTACCAGCATGGAAAACACCTGGTTCCTGGCCTATTTAATTACCCTGGGCCCAGCATTCAATGCTGGGTCATTAATGTTGTCTTTCTGAGATCTGGATGCATGTGTTAATCCTGTGGATGCCATTTTCATATTTCCAGTCTGGTTCCTGTATTTCGGGATTCTTTTGGACTCCAGTATCAGCTTCAGGTCTGCAACTCTTTGATAAAGCTGCAGTGCCTGCAGCGTAATGCGTCAGGTGGCATCTTGGGTCACTTTTGATCAAATTGATTGCTGCCTTGTGTGCCCAGACCAAGACTGGACTTTGAATTTCAACAGAAAAATTGTGGTGACTAACTGCACTTGGAGTATCATGAACTCTCTTCACAAAAGGAGGACACCGCAACTTAGTGAGGACCCCGGACCCTGAATAGTTTCTAACTACAACAAAGGAACACTTACAAGGGACTATACCTCCAGTGGTACCATTGTGGTAATGTTATACCACTAAGACTGTGCTGTCAGTCCTATACTCCTTTCACCCATCTGCAATCCAGTCTATCAGAAATGGGAATGGATCACACTCTATAGGTAGCTGTTATTATTGTGACCCCTCTTTTTTCTTATTGTTTTTAGAGATTTTTAATGTTTTTTATATATATGTGATTGATTGATTAATTAATTAATTAACTAACACAACTTTTTTCATTCAATCCTTCTTACTTATATTATTACGTATTCCTGTAAGCGCCGCCATTTTGGTGTTGCTTTCTGCAACTCTTAAAGAACTTCTTCACCAGTTCAGGTTATCCCTCTGTTATTATTTCTGGACATTTGTTTGTTCTTCTTTCACATCAGGATGCCTGTTTATCAGTATGTGTCATCCCTGCACTTACAAGCTGCTTTCTGCTGTAATTCTGGACTTTTGTTTGATTTATAATTCATACCAGTTACCTGCCCTATCAGTGATTCATTTACATTATCAGCATCTGCATGTCAAGTATCCCTGCTCCTGTGACCATCTGTTTGTAAAGCATTACTTGCAAGAAACAGGGATGTGCAGATAAACCAGTGATATGAAACACTGATTTATCCACACATCCCTGTTTCTTGCGAGTACCTATAATAAACTTCATTTTGTGTTCATCGTCAGACAATTGTGGTTACTCAGTTACCCACGGGAGTTCATACAGATGTGAGCTGTTGGGTAATAACTGTTTTATTGGTAACTGTTTTTACCAATACATTTTAGTTATGGGGGGGATAGAGGGAGGGTGATTTTTTGTTTTGATGGTCTGTAGAGGCTGGGGCAAACTGCAATGGGACAATGGTAAAAAAACAATAATATAATAAGTCTCTAACAAGTAGAGTCATTCAGCATTCAAGGTATTGGCAGTGGATAGCCACTGGGACCAATGTATATCAAACTGAAGGGGACACTTCCATTTCATTATTTATATATATATATATATATATATATATATATATATATTCATGAGAAACAAAGGAACAATCCTGGAGGAAATAGAGGTGGCCTGGGAATTCATCCACTTCCTGGTAATACATACATTGACTAGTGTAAACAAAATAATAACATACTGTATTTAATGATCGGTGGAGGACAATACTAAGTCCAAGAAAGAACAGACAGATTTTATTATTATTATCATCCTTTATTTATATGGCGCCACAAACGATCCGCAGCGCCCATTACACAGTACATAATCAAATGAACAAACAAGAAAATAGCACTTACAGTTCAAGACAATATAGGACAGGTATAGAAAACCCGGGGTTAGGTGCCATCAAAGAGAGTATGGAGTAATAGTGTAAGTAAGAAAAGGAAAGGCACATAAGGAAAGAAGTCACTGCTCTTGCGAGCTTTCAATCTAAAGGGTGAGGGGCTAACAGACCGGGGTGACACAGAAGTGGTAGACAGTGAGCATTTTAGGGTCAAATAGGCATATTGTAATCCCAGAGATAGCCATACTGTACATTACAGGATCGGAGACCAGAATTCAGCCATTAGAGACAGGTCCAAAGTGGATGACAGAAATCAGCAGCTATCTCTCCTCATTTAGGACAAGACGTAGAAGTTCTCTAGAACCTCCAATTTCTCTTACGTCCTAGAGGATACTGGGGTATATTTAGTACCATGGGGTATAGAAGGGTCCACCAGGAGCCATGGGCACTTTTAGACTTTAATAGTGTGGGATGGCTCCTCCCTCTATACCCCTCCTACCAGACTCAGTTTAGAAAATGTGCCCGGAGGAGCCGGTCACAGCTAGGGGAGCTCTTAGGAGCTTTCTTAGTTTTTTGTTTTAATAGAGCATTAGGTACAGGAAGGCTGCTGGCAACAGCCTTCCTGCTTTGTGGGACCTAGGTGGAGGAGGAGGAACCAACTCTTGAAGTTAATGGGTCTCTATCCCCACTGACAGGACACTGAGCTCCTGAGGGTGTTGATCGTAAGCCCATGAGGTGACTGCTCACTCCTGCAGCACGGCCGCCACCCCCTCTGACAGGCGACGCTCCTTGAATGCTCAGCAACACACAGTGTAGGCACTTGGAGGGGCGTCCTGGGCCAGCACGATCATCCTAAACTGGTAAAAGCAGCTAACGGGCTAATCCCGCTGTTAGCATATAAGACCTCCGGCCAGTATAATCAATTGTGCGGGAAGCCACACTCCATTACAGGGGGCGGGGCTTCTCCTCAGAGCGGATCCAGCACTCACCAGTGCCATTTTCTCCTTGCAGACATAGGAAGCAATACGCTGACAGGGAGCGCTGTCCTCCACATAATTCCAGTTATCCTCTGCGGTACCAGGGTGTTATAGACAGGGGGGGGGGTGTTGTTAGTACTAATTAACCTATTAAGGTTGGTTAGTCAGCGCCAGGCTTTTATCATAATAACTGCCCTCTGTGTGGCTGGTTCCTTATACTCTGTGACTCTCTGAAGGTACAGTACTCTGGGGGAAACTGTATCTGACAATTTCTTCTGTGTGTATATCCCACATTACCATGTCCAAGGACTCTGTGTCCTGCGCTGCAGAGTGTTTATCTTCTCCTGAGGAGTTTATTCCATGTACTCAGGACTGCAATATGCTTTCTCAGTCTTCCGAATCCTAACCCGCATGGGTGGCTTTTTTAAGGGGAATGATATCCCAGATTTCTACAAGGATGTCACATACTGAGAAAGAGACGTAGTTTTTGAGGAAATCTGTGGAGGGTTTGCAGTATTTGGCCCTCACTAATTTGTCAAAATCCCCACCTACATACCCACAAAAGCGTACACGTGCCCAGATAATGCAAGCTGACACTGATACCGACTCTGATACAGGGGACGGTGATGGGGATATGCAGAAGGGATGTTTTGCACATTACTGAGAAGGTACCTGAGCAGGTGGAGGAATCTTATTTTACAGAAAGTAAGAAATCCTCACTTACCTTCCCGGTTTCCATGGAGTTAAACTCTTTGTTTGAAAAATCCTGGGAAAACCAAGAGAAAAACTCCAGATCCCAAAAAGGGTCCTCATTGCTTGCCCTTTCCCAGAGGAGGATAGAAAAAAGTGGGAAAACCCCCCTATAGTTGACGCTTCTGTATCTAGGTTGTCAAAAAAGGTGGTTTTACCTGTACCTGGTTCAACTGCTTTAAAAGAGCCAGCTGACCGCAAGATTGAGACTATACTCAAATCACTATACACAGCTACTGGCGTAGCTTTAAGGCCCACTATTGCTTGTGCGTGGATTTCTAAAGCCATAGTAAAGTGGTCTGGCACATTGCTAGAGGACTTGGATACTATGGATAGGCGTGACATTAATTTGTTCTTGCGTCACATACAGGATTCTGCAGAGTTCATGGTGGAGGCCATGAAGGACCTTGGCATGCTGAATGAACGGGCTACTTCTATGGTGCTCTCAGTGTGCAGAGGACTCTGGCTATGGCGAATGCAGAATCCAAGAGAAGCGTGGCAAACCTACCATTCACAGGTCAGGCTCTGTTTGAGGACGCATTGGATGCGTGGATCTCCATGGCAACTGTGGGTAAGTCAACCTTTCTTCCCTCAGCAGTACCATCGGCTAGGAAATCTTATCCTTCTCCTACCCAACAGTCCTTTCGGACCGCAAAATTTAAAAAATGTAAACCCCCGCCCACCTTCTTTAGAGGAGGTCAGGGAAAGTTCAGAATACCTGCACCGTCAGGTTCCCAGGAACAGAAATCAGGTTCTGCTTCCTCAAAACCTTCAGCATGATGGTGGACCTCCCAGTCTGGAGGTCGGGCAGGTGGGAGCGACACTAAAGACTTTTAGTCACATTTGGGCATCATCATGCCCAGACCCCTGGGTAAAGGATATTGTTGCCCAGGGATACAGACAGGAGTTTCAAGTACTCCAACCTCACAGATTCTTCAAATCAGATTTACCAGCTTCGCTGACAAAGTGCCATCCTACAAGAAGCTAATCAAAAATTTGTTCAAACGGATGTCATTGTTCCAGTTCCACCTCACCTAAAACACAAGGGTTATTACGCAAACCTGTTTGTGGTACCGAAAATGGACGGTTCGGTAAGGCCATTATTAAGCCTAAAGTCATTGAACCCCTACTTGAGGAAATTCAAATTCAAGATGGAGTCTCTGGGAGCAGTGATCTCAGGTCTGGAGGAGGGGGAATTCCTAGTATCCCTGGATATCAATGATTCTGATCTGGCTGCCTCACCAGGCTTATCCCAGATTTGCACTGCTGGACTGTCACTATCAGTTCCAGGCATTGCCATTTGGCCTCTCCACAGCACCAAGGGTGTTCACCAAGGTCATGGTGGAGATGATGCTACTCTTCCGCAGACAGGGAGTGAACATAATTACATATCTGGATGATCTGCTGATAAAAGCGTCTTCCAAGGAGAAGATGTTGCAGAGTATGCAATTCGATTACTCCAGAATCATGGGTGGATCCTGAAACTTCCAAAGTCTCATTTAGAGCCGACAAGGAGACTGTCCTTCCTGGGGATGATACTCAACATGGAAGTGCCAAGGGTGTTTCTACCAGTGGAGAAAGCATTGGTGATCCAATCAATGGTCCCGGAACTCCTGAAGCCAGCCCGGGTATTGGTTCATCAGTGCATTCGCCTTCTGGGGAAGATGGTTGCATCCTATGAGGCTCTTCAGTACGGAACATTCCATGCAAGGCTCTTCCAACTGGATCTCCTAGACAAATAGTCGGGATCACATCTTCACATGCACCAACTGATACGCCTGTCACCGAAAGCCATAATTTCACTCCTATTGTGGCTGCAAGCTTCTCACCCACTCGAAGGCTGCAGGTTTGGGATTCAGAAATGGATCCTTCTAACCACGGATGCAAGTCTCAGACGTTGGGGAGCAGTCACCCAAGGGAAAAACTTTCAAGGAAGGTGGCCCAGTCAGGGATCTCTCCTTCCAATAAACGTTCTGGAACTGAGGGCCATTTACAACAACCTTCTACAAGCGGCACATCCTCTGCAAGATCAAGCTATTCAGGTTCAGCCGGACAACGTCACAATGGTGTCCTACATAAACAGGCAGGGCGGAACAAAAAGCAGAGCTGTGATGTTAGAGGTAACAAGAATCATCCTCTGGGCAGAAAAGCACATGGTGGCGCTGTCAGCAATCTTCATTCCGGGTTTGGACAACTGGGAAGTGGACTTCCTCAGCAGACACGCTCTCCATCCAGGAGAATGGGGCCTCCACACAGAGGTATTCTCAGAGGTAACAAGCCAATGTGGTGTACCTCAAACACACATGATGGCCTCTCGCCTCAACAAGAAGCTTCAGAGGTACCGTTTCAGGTTGAAAGACCCGCACGCAGTGGCGGCGGACACACTGGTAACTCTGTGGATGTACCAGACAGTGTATGTGTTCCCTCCACTTCCACTCATCCCAAGAATTCTCAAGCTCATACAGCGAACAGGAATTCAGGCGATCCTCATTGCTCTGGACTGGCCAAGAAGGGCTTGGTACCCGGATCTTCTGGAATTACTGCTGGAGGATCCGAAGCCTCTTCCTCTTCACGAGGACCTTCTGCAACAGGGGCCGTTTGCCTATCAAGACTTACCGTGGCTACATTTGACGACATGGAGGTTGAACGCCAGATCTTAGCTCGGAAAGGCATTCCGAAAAAAGTCATTCCTACCCTGATACAAGCTAGGAAGAGAGTAACGTCAAAACATTACCATCGGATTTGGAAAAAGTATGTGTCTTGGTGTGAATTCAAGAAGTTTCCTATGGTGTAGTTTCAACTGGGACGGTTTCTCCTCTTTCTGCAAGCAGGTGTGGATGTCGGCCTACGCTTGGGCTCCATAAAGGTCCAGATTTTGGCCTTGTCCATTTTCTTCCAGAAACAATTGGCTGCTCTTTCTGAAGTTCAGACATTCTTGAAAGGGGTTCTGCATATACAACCACCCTTTGCGCTGCCTACGGCACCTTGGGATCTTAATGTGGTACTGCTGTTCCTGCAGTCAGATTGGTTTGAGCCTTTACAGGATGTGGATGTCAAGTTTCTTACTTGGAAAGTGGTCACACTGTTGGCTTTGGTGTCTGCTAGACGTGTGTCGGAATAGGGGGCATTGTCATGCAAGTGCCCCTACTTGATTTTCTATGAGAATAGAGCTGAGCTCAGAACGCGCCCACCATTTCTTCCGAAGGTTGTGTCAGCCTTTCATATCAACCAACCTATTGTGGTGCCAGTGGCTACTGACTCCTCAATTACCTCCAAGTACTTGGATGTTGTGAGGGCTTTGAAAATATATGTGGAGAGAACTTCTCATCACAGGAAGTCGAACACTCTGTTTGTCCTTTATGATCCCAACAAGGTTGGGTGTCCAGTTTCTAAGCAGACAATTTCTCAGTGGATCAGGTTCACTATCCAGCATGCTTATTCTATGGCAGGCTTGCCATGTCCAAAATCTGTTAAGGCCCACTCTGCTCATAAAGTGGGTTCTTCCTGGGCGGCTGCCCGGGGTGTCTCGGCTTTACAACTTTGCCGAGCAGCAACTTGGTCAGGGTCGAACATGTTTGCTCCTGGTCCTGGTCCTGATGGATTTTCTGGGGAATTCTACAGATTTTTCCTTGATAAATTAACCCTGGTTCTTGAATCGGTTTTTAATCATATTCTGATTAACCAAATTATCCCCGCATATTTTAATTCTGCCATTATCAAAGTGATTCCTAAACCGGGCAGGGACCTCTCCAATCCTGGCTCTTATCGCCCCATTTCACTACTGAATTGTGATTATAAAATCCTAACCAAGATTTTGGCAGAACGTCTTAACCCCATCCTCCCCCATATAATCCATCAGGACCAGACCGGCTTTATTAAGGGCAAACATTCAGTATGCAATGTCCGCAAAGTTATGGCGGCTACCCAAAAGCTAACCTCTGTGATGTCTACTGACTCCCCCAATCTTATTCTATCGATTGACGCTGAGAAGGCCTTCGATCTAGTCCATTGGCCCTCCCCTTTAGAATGTAAGCTCTCACGAGCAGGGCCCTCTTCCCTCATGTGCTTATCCTTTCTTACTTTAATAATCTTCAACTGCACCAAATCCATCAGTCTTCTGCCACCTGATACTTATTCCAGTGTCATCTGCTGATGTAACTATGTTTATTTACCCTGTACTTGTCCTATACTGTCATCAACTGTAAGTTGCTGTTTTCCTGTTTGATTATTTGTTTATGTACTCTGTAATTGGGCGCTGCGGAACCTTTGTGGCGCCATATAAATAAAGGATAATAAAATAATAATCTATTTGACACTATGACCAAATTTAAAATCCCTGACCAATACATATCCTTCATTCGGACTTTATATACCAATTCCTCATCCCAAATCGCCTGTAATGGCTACTTATCTCCTCCCTTCCCGATCAAAAAAGGCACATGGCAGGGTTGTCCTCTCTCCCCCCTTCTCTTTGCCATTGCCCTAGAACCCCTAGCACTTGCTCTTTGGTCATCTACTGATTTCACAGGTATCCCCCTCGCAAATACTGAATTGAAACTTGCTCTCTACGCAGATGACATGTTGCTCTTTGTGTCCAACTCTTTAGTCTATATACCGGTAATCATAGACATTGTATCCTCCTTTGGACCAACTTCCGGGTACAAGATCAATGTCCACAAATCTGAAATTCTTCCTATCACTCCTTTAGCACCGTCCTTGGCCACTGATCCCACTTTAGCACAATTCACAATCCAGCCCTCCCATATAAAATATTTGGGTATCCTTATCACTCGAGATCCCCTTCAGATCTATAAGGCGAATTTCTTACCCCTACTCTCCAAAATTAAAACCCAACTAAATTCATGGACTAAACTCCCCCTGTCTCTACTAGGTAGAGCTGCTGTAATCAAAACTATAATTTTTCCTAAAATCTTTTACTGTCTCCAAATGATACCTTCCCCCCTACCAAAGTCGGATGTACAAATGTTAAATTCACTGATCTCATTTCTGTGGACCGGCAAGAGGCCCAGGATGAGATTATCTAAGCTAACACACCCGACTAGACTGGAAGGACTGGGCATCCCGGATTTCACTCTCTATCACTTGTCAATTCATTTTAGGTATATCTCGGACTGGCTTTTTAATAAATCTACATACACAGATCGCTCTCTGGATGATGCCATTTTCTCCCCATTCTCACCTAGCGCTCTATTACATACCCCCCTGCGCCTCCTCCCACGCCACATTCTAAATCATATTTTATTTAGGGGGTCTTATGACGCCTGGATACATATAAATAAACTCCTGAATAGAAATCATGCAATCTCACCTTACATCCCTCTCTGGGCAACCCTAATTTTCCCCCTTCACTGCACAACTCCTCCTTCTCAAATTGGCACACAAAAGGACTAAACCTTGCCACCAAATTATTTGATCCTGGAGGGCGAAGACTCACCTTTACCTTACTATGTGAGACTTATGATATCCCACACTCCAACTTCTACATGTACCTCCAAGCTCGACATTATGTTGACACCATTAAATCACTTATCCTCTCATTCTCTCCCCCAGACCCTTTACTTCCACTCTTCCTGACTTTACATAATGGAGCATATAAAACAGCCTTTCTATATAAATTACTTCTTGACACCACTGACAAAGATCCGCTTACCCCTCTCCTTACGTCTTGGTCCACGGACTGTCCGGAAGTTACTACTACCCAGGTATTAATTTCTCATCATCATACCACCATGAAAATTCTCCAGTCAGCCTATCTCCAAGAAGTTCACTTTAAGACTTTGCATCGACTTTATATCACCCCAGCCCAGAGAAAATACATGCATTCCTCTGAGTCGGGTGAATGCTGCAAATGAAAATGATGAATGCTAAATTTTTTCATTGCTTCTGGTCATGCTCAAAAATACTCAAATTCTGGAGGAAGGTGCTAGTCTTCATTAACACACTACTTTCTACCTCATTAATTCCTGACCCTCTTGCATGCCTCTGCATGAATTTTAGAAATTGGACACTCCCGGCAGACACATCTTCTATTATTCCTCTACTCACAATCATACTGACCATGTCCAAAAAACTGATTTTAACACACCGGACAGTACACTCAGCTCCGACCCTATACGAACTGAAGAATAGAATGCTGCAATTACTCCTCTTTGACAGACGCTCTTTGGCATTAGATCCCTCTCTTTCCTATGATAAATTTGTCTTGAAATGGAAGTATTATCTATGCACCCTTGATCTGACACAACAGCCCCTTTTGTTCTAGACCCCCCTCCCCACTTGAGCAAGGTTATTATCAGGAGGTATCATGATAGATGTCTACTTCCATTACTGAAACGAGAATTCTTCCTGTTTGCTTGTCACGAACGCCACCCATTTTGAAGCTCTTTGTCACTTGATGATATATTGTTTATGTTAACTTATCCTGACCTCTGTTTTGATTTGGATTGCCTCCTTTTTTTTTCTCTTTTTGTTTGTTCCTGGATACCAAGATCATGTCTCACTGTTTCTTTCTGGGGTTAAAATCCCCCCAGCGAAGTAAATTGATAGCTAGTTTACTCATCTACTATATAATGGCACATAATGTAAGGTGTTCCGATTGTGCTCCCCCTATTTGTGCTTCCCCTCCTTATCCTGTCTCGTCTTTGTTTGTCCCCCCCCCCCTCCTTGTTATTTTTTGATGTTTAACTTCTTAGTAATATAGTGGGTCTTTGACCTATCATCTTCTGAACTTAAAATTATACTACACTTCACTACGAGACCTGGTGAATACAACTGATTTCCTTCATGGAATATCTCTTCTGTGTTATATTTCTGTTACATTTATATTGTTACTGATTCTCTATATTTGAAATGTACAAAACCCTATTTCAATAAAAATGATTGAACCAAAGTTGCATGTGCCGCAAACTGTTACACTTGCCCAGCAGTCTTCTAGCCTCCTGCAATACTAGGCTTCACCTATAGCAGCCACCTTTCCCAGGTGAATTAGTTCCACCCAGTACTCAGATGCCCCCAGGTCTTATAGAAGTACAAGGCAACTATAGGAGGCTGGGCAAGGTCAAAAATAGAAACTAGAGAGAAGCTCACTGAATGCGAAGTAGTATACTGCATAAAGCTGCACTATACACAAATGGAAATAAGCATTTAAATGTATGCGAATGCAACAATGCACAAGGTGGTATAAGCGACTAAATATAATCCGTATATGAATGGAACAATGCACAGGGTGAGATATGTAAGCATCTGAATATCAATTGATTATAAATTCATCAATGCACAGGATGAAATAAATAATTAAATACAAGAGGTAACTCAGACTCCGAAAATAATTAATGCAAAATTCCAGGACTTAGATTAAACTGTTTGATGTGGATTCTGAAGAAGCCCTGAAACTGGAACAGAAACTCCAGAAGGGGAGAAGAGAACAAGAGACTGAGACTGGCTTCAGAGCAGGATTTCACTGTGTGCAGCGATAGCAAGCTTGGCAACTGGAACAGACAGCATTAACTGCACAGACTCAATTCACAACCACAGGACAAGGACCGGGACCAGGTACAAACAGGAACAGGAACCTATAACCGGCGTCAGGTAAAGGGCAAGCTGGGTAATAAAGGGAGACACTCTCAATGAGAACAGCCAGAAAAATCAAGGGGTATATTTACTAAGCTGCCGATTTTGACCGATTTGGTGTTTTTTGATCAAAGTGTCATCTCGGGAATTTACTAAACTAAAATCTAGGCAGTGATGAGGCCATTCGTATTTTTTTGGTAGTCAAAGAAAAAAAATCTGAATGAATACACCATCGGTCAAATGCGGCTGGTTAGGTATACAACTCGGTAATTTACTAAAAATTTTATTTCACAAACACTGCCGGCAATAGCCAAACACTGCCGTGAAAAATACAATTCGTAAAAAAAAGCAGTTTTAAAACAGACCTGCTTTTTTTTACCATGTTCTGATAGCTATGCACGGATCCATGAGATCCATGCATGTTTATCAGTGGGAAGGGGTGGGAAACTGCTAAAAAAAAAAAATGCGTGGGGTCCCCCCTCCTAATCAAAACCAGCCTCAGGCTCTTTGAGCCGGTCCTGGTTGTAAAAATACGGGGAAAAAATTACTGGGGTTCCCCCATATTTAAACAACCAGCACCGGGCTCTGCGTCCGGTCCTGGTGCAAAAAATACGTGGGACAAAAAACATAGGGGTCCCCCTTATTTTTTGAACCAGCACCGGGCTCCACTAGTCAGAGAGATAATGCCACAGCCGGGAGACACTTTTATATCAGTCCCTGCGGCCCTGGCATTGAATCACTAACTAGTCACCACTGGCCGGGGTACCCTGGAGGAGTGGGGACCCTTTAAATCAAGGGGTCCCCCCCTCCAGCTACCCAAGGGCCAGGGGTGAAGCCCGAGGCTGTCCCCCCCATCCAAGGGCTGCCGATGGGGGGCTGATAGCCATGTGTAAACATAAGAATATTGTTTTATGTAGCAGTACTACAAGTCCCAGCAAGCTTCCCCCCGCAAGCTGGTACTTGGAGAACTACAAGTTCCAGCATGCGGTGGAAAAACGGGCCCAATGGTACCTGTAGTACTACTACAAAAAAATACCCAAATAAAAACAGAACTCACACACATTGAAAGTAAAACTTTATTACATGCAAGCACACCTACATTCACACATACTTACCTATGTTCACACGAGGGTCGGTCCACTTCTCCAAGTAGAATCCATGGGGTACCTGAAAATAAAATTATACTCTTGAAAAATCCAGTGTAGATCGGTCCTCTTCTGAGCTTGTAATCCACGAACTTGAAAAAAAAAAAAAAACCTGAACCACGCACTGAAAGGGCTCCCATGTTTTCACATGGGACCCCTTTCCCCGACTGCCGAGACCCCCTGTGACTCCTGTCACAGAGGGTCCCTTCAGCCAATCAGGGAGCGCCACGTCGTGGCACTCTCCTGATTGCCTGTGCGCTCCTGAGCTGTCAGTCAAGCTGCGCACGGCAGAGATACAATGTAGTGCATAGGCGCTACATTGTATCCAATGGTGGGAACTTTGCGGTCAGCGGTTGACCGCGAGTAACCTCACATAAAAAACACTGCCCGACATTATGAATGACATCGACATCGGAAAAAACGAAAATGCAGAATACGACAGCATAGTAAATGAGGCGTAAAAAAACAAAAAGATGCAAATTCACACATTCGATGTCATTCGTGTTTGAACTTTAACCTCATTCTGGAAAATACGAATTTTAGTAAATATACCCCCAAGCCTCCTGATGAGGAGATACAATGTAGCTGGACAGCTAGACACACAGAGGCAAACTACTAACTGTTCAGCAGCTGAGGCTGAACACAGACATACATGCAGGAATCTAGCTGCTGGAGTGTAGCTAGCAGCTTGTAACACACACATCTCATAACCTGATTTATATTTATCTCTAGATTTTTTGCACTTCCAAGAAGAAGTCTTGAAATATGGTCTTTGTTAACCACTGTATTCCAGTGACTACTCCAGTAGTTTTTTTTTGGTTTACCTCAGTGAAGATAATCTGCCCCTGTGCTTACCTCCCCTCCCCTTAATGTTGCATAAGAAAAAAATATCTTTAGTTTATGTTTTTTGCTCCTTGTTTTATTATTGCACTGGCTTTTTTCCATGTCCCTTAAAGGTGGAAGGCTTGACTACCCGGAGTTTGGATATTTGGTAACTGCAGTAGCTCATATTCAGGGCATCCAAGTCTCCTCTTCTCACAGACATGTCAAGTTTCCCAATGGTGTTATGAGGATTTGCTTAAATAACACCGGTGTAACACAAGTTCTGAATAGTGTATTGGGTCACATTGAGAGTCTGGATGATCATGGGTTATATGAACTTTGTTCTTGATTCCTAATGTCACAATGACTGGGAAAGAATTATCTTGATTTGGTAGTTATTATTATTATAATTATTATTATTATTCATAACCTAAAATGCCTTTTGGGGCTATGGCTTTGGCTTATGGTGGTGTGATCTGACATTGTGCCCTGATGGTTATGGCATTTCCATCAGAGTGAAGCAGTGGTTCATGTAGCCTTTTGCAAGGTTAATCATGACATTTCCTAATTTATCTTGAATTATCTGATTTGCTCTTTGAATACTCATGCATACAGGCCAGATACCCTTACCACTTTCCTTGTGGACGTGTTCAGTGTATACAGTTAAGAGTTAGTGAGTTGTTAGTGTTTGGTTATTGTGATGGTGCTGCAGCTTACCAGGGGAGTCTTGCAATGGCAGGAATGAGTGATACATCAATGGCCACAGCAGTGCATTTTTTTTCATACTCTCCTTCACTGGGAGGGCTTGGTTTATACTACCCTGCTGAGGGTATGCAACACCATCCAGCTGGGGAATTTAAAGAACCAGAGGCAGAAACCATTTAAATATATACACACAAGTGGTGGAAAGCTGGACCCAATATATTTTGAGTTCACAAGCATTTTTTTTGCTGCTATAGATTTTTTGTTTTCATATTTCATTGTTATCAATAAATTATGCCTTTTTTATGCCACAAATCTGAGTCATGTTTGAGTTAAGTTGTACAGTCAAATGTTAAAGGATACAAGCCATTACCTGCCTTTAAGAGGTTTAAAGTAGAGATGTGCATGGACCCTCATGTTTTGGATTGGTTTTGGCAAAACCACTTTCAAATGATTTTGTTTTTGTTATGAATTTGTATTTCTTTCAAATTGATAAAAACAATGTAATTTTTGGTCTTGTTGTTCCTACAGTATACTTAACATAAATAACATTATTTTTAAGTAATTTCCAATTTAAAATGACACCTTAAATCTTGGGGGAGGGACTTACCTGCTATCAAATACACACAAGATTAAATTTTTGAATCCAAGATCTAACCCCAAAGTGACCTGAGCTGGTTTTCGGTTTGACTCGAATTGTGCGTGTGTTTGGTTTTCAACAAAACTGAACTGCTCACCTCTAGTATAAAGTAATATAATCAAGCAAATTATATTGGTGCTGAAACCAATGAAACAATCAGTGGCACATTTAACCCCCATAAAAATCTGCAACTGTGCTACCATCCTTAGTGAGCTTCCCTAGCATCACTTTAGTCCCACACCCCCTCTCCCCCTGAGTAAAATTTCCCCGCACTAGTGCATAACAAGTAGGAAACACTCCTGGACCATGTGTAGAGCAGCCCTGCATGAGGATGAATTGGCCGTGTAGTGGCTTCCTATTGGAAACTCTTTCTGCTCATCTCACACAGAGTTGGCTGTCTCAGAGAGATTAAATTCTAGTCCATTGTGATTAACAGTAAAAGATTCCAGCAGGAAGCCTACACTGTGCTAAATTGCTGGCCATAGTGTGCTTCTATGGGCTGCTGATAGGTGGACAATTAATTCTTTAACATTATTAAGGAAAATTATTTTAGAACATTAAGCCACTATTACAGAGACATACATACATTATACATCTAGCCTAATTCACCACACATCGTTGAGATACTTGGCACGAATGAGTCGAATACAACTCTACTAGGATAGGGCGTCTTTTTTGCCTGTGTGACTAAGATGCACCAGGAGACTCTGCTGATTAATTTGATAGGTATCACTTGCATATATGTGTGCAACTGAATCTGTATACAAAGCAACATGGAACTTGGCAATGAAAAACCTACACACATATAAACAAGATATAAGTATTGCATACCAAATAAATTGGCACAGTCTCTTCCAAGTCACATATTTTTGCACTAAAGACACCTTTTTAGCAAAGATAACACCCAATGCTAGCAGAGTCTTATGGGACCTGCTATATCCAGAGGGGCTGTTTGGCGTGACAGCAGCAATGATGTTCACATCTGTATAAAATGTGTCATTATGAGGAAACATGTGTATATAAAAAAATGTATTTATAACACTATACTTGATGATTAATTGTTTGATGTGTGACTTATTTTTTCACCAGTGCTACCTGTTGTATATAATATTGCTTTACTGAATCCCTGAACTACCCCATTCATATTATACAACACATTGGGCCTTATTCAGACATAGGCCCTCATTCCGAGTTTTTCGCTCGCTAGCCACTTTTCGCAGCAGTGCACACGCTAAGCCGCCGCCCTCTGGGACTGAATCTTAGCTTAGCAGAATTGCGAACGAAAGATTCGCAAAATTGCGAATAGAAATTTCTTAGCAGTTTCTGAGTAGCTCGAGACTTACTCTGCCACTGCAATCAGTTCAGTCAGTTTCGTTCCTGGTTTGATGTCACAAACATACCCAGCGTTCGCCCAGGCACTCCCCCATTTCTCCAGCCACTCCCGCGTTTTTCCCAGAAACGGCAGCGTTTTTTCACACACACCCATAAAACGGCCAGTTTCCGCCCAGAAACACCCACTTCCTGTCAATCACACTACGATCACTAGAACGAATAAAAATCCTGGTAATGTCGTGAGTAAAATACCAAACTTCTTAGCAAATTAACTTGACGCAGCCGCAGTGCGAACATTGCGCATGCGCAGTTAGCGGAAAATCGCACCGATGCGAAGAAAAATAACGAGCGAACAACTCGGAATGAGGGCCATAATGCTAATATTTGCACAAATGGTAATTTTATTTCAACTATGCTTGCATCTAAGTCACTAAAAAGTTGATCATCTCATACATCCCAGTGTGTGCCCACAGAGCATAGTTGCCTACTCTCCCAGGATGGCTGGGAGGCTTCCCAAAATTGGGTGTACCTTCCAGCTCCCCCCAAAAGAAAGGGCAGGTCTCCTGATATCAACTTGATCCCCTGCCTGGCTGCCCACTTTGTGAATAAAGTGGGAGGTGCAGGTGGCTGACGTGGTTCTTGCTGAATCGAGTCATCATAGTCACGCCCCCTGCTGTATAATGCCGGTAATCTCTGCATTACATAGCGGGGGGCATGGCTACTGTAAATGCCAAATTGCTTTCTCACAAATA
This sequence comes from Pseudophryne corroboree, assembly GCF_028390025.1. Lineage (NCBI taxonomy): Eukaryota > Metazoa > Chordata > Amphibia > Anura > Myobatrachidae > Pseudophryne > Pseudophryne corroboree. Next base: position 227,145,536 of record NC_086454.1, on the reverse strand, counting down.
TTTAAAATGCATGCTCTTTTATATATTGTAAACGCCTGCACCTCTTATTACCATGTGCCATGACTGTGCACTATACATAGCAAAACACTGCATCCCATAAGAGAAAACAATACACCCACACATTATCTGACTTCCAAAGCTAATTGATGTATATATTTATTAAAAGGATATGGATTCAATATATATATTACAATGTACAGTATACACATAATTACATGATTACAATTTCTACAGTAAGCAGTTAATACATACAGTTACAGTTACAGGCCAGCATACAATACCATTCCCTCAATGCATCTTATATTTCTCTCTCTGTAAAATCATGCAGGATATGGTCTAAAAGCAACACCATCATCCTCTGGTACAAAACAGCAACTGGCTTCCTGTGTGATCAGCAATGTGTTATCTAGTTTGGGGGAGGGGACTTTCTCATTCATGATGAGTCACTGGTTTGTTCGTGTGCTGAGGAGGTTCAGCCTTGGGGACGTCTGAGGGGCTGGCCTGAGCTTCTTGTCTACTACCTGTTTGGAATATCTATTGTTCTAATAAAAGTGATTTTAGCTTTTATACATTTAATCATAATTATTTGTTGCAATGTCCTACAACTTAATAACATGTATCAAATGAATCTACACATTAATCTGGTTGCTTTAATAGTAAATATGACAGGTCTTTCTTGCTTCGTTCAAATAATACACATACATGACATTACTTCATTATATAATTTTAAATCATCATGATGTCTGGCGCTTGATATTATTATAATTATGTACTGCATGAAATAAGTGTCGAATCCATCTCTGTGGCATGTCTGTGTAAATGCGTGTGTTACCATTTATTGCTGTGCTCGCTGCGCGTATTTGCAAGTATAGCGACTCATAATGTGTGTAGTTTGTATATTCTTTTTATGTAATATTTTTGACTTCGACAGTCCACCCTTTGGCAGTAAACAATAACTGCCATCAATTATTAACATAAGAAAATAAATATTTCATACAATAATCGGTGACCTAGACACAAGTATGTATCCATCTCGCAAATCAGACACTTGACTATATTTGGGGAAGACAGGGAGGAGGATGAGACATCCTCTATATGCACTCGGCGGTCACGGGACCACTGGTTGGGTGTGGGACAACATTCAACTTATAGAGTATGCTGGGACAGTGCTTTGGCCTATAATGTCTGATTTGCACGAACATTTCACACATACATGTACCTACGTCTTTGTACACTGATGTTTGGATTCGATTGAGGTTCTGCTGGGTAGATGAAGAAGACACAAACAAATCGTGAAAGTGACATATAAAATTTTCATGATCTACATATACCTATCATTTTCTGAACATTGTTTCCATTTCTGGAAAGTATGCTAGGTCTGTTTAATAATTGAACAAGGGTTATAAGTAGTGTCCTTCCTAAATAACATAAACCTTCAGAGTTCATGGAGAGCCACTCATAAACCTTACTTCCACATATATTAATGAGCTCTTTAGCTGCAATGTGTCAATAGCCATTGTCTGATTGTTCCTGATTACCTCCGAACTCCATAACTACTAGACATTTGATTTTTCTCTGACTTTAACAAACTGATTGGCTAATCCTGGGATCCTATACGGAAATCACTCCTTCCTCCAGAACCAGTTCCAGTCCCACATTCGACTCCTCATAAAAAAACCTCACAAAAATAGAACATCCTGAAAAAAAAAATTTGTCAGCGGGAAAGAGAGAAAAGAGAAATAGAACAAAACAACTCTTGTTCATAACAAATGAATTACAATGACTGGCCTTTCTGCAGTCCTTTAGTACGCTCAGGTAGTGTTCAACAGTGCCGCCTCTCAGTCTTCACAGAACAGAGTCTCTGGTGATACTTTTGCGATCTCACTCCATTTACGAGTTCCTTCCGGACTACCGACTTTCCTGCAAGTCTCTCTCTCGGCTACTTTCACTGGGATAGTGCTGTCAACAAAACTTGGTATGGTCCTTCCCACCTGTCTATTAGGCAACCTGAGCATAAGAACAGTCACACGTCTCTTGGTTCACAATCAAGACAGTTAGCACTTGGCATACCAGCAATCAACATTTTCAAGTTCTTTTGTCAAGTTCTCAAATGCTGGCTCATCTTGATAAAGTACTGTACTGTCACCTTATTGGTGCATCTCTGATCATTGTGCGGATCAATCATGACATGAGGTTGTCTTCCAAAAACAACCCAAAAAGACACAAATACCAAAACAAAAACAAATTTTGAAGAGGGTGATTCGTTGAGTGAAGATCTGGGAGTGGTTCTGATGCTACATAATACTAGTGGCAGTATCTATGATCACAATGGTACAATTTTAAGCTTTGCTCCTACTTCTAGGGGTACCATTATCTACACACAAATTTCTGTGCAATTTTTCTTTGCGGTAAACACAGCAGCATCCATGGCGGCAGGAAATGCCTCTACCCAGTTTGAGAAAACATCAGTGCACACCAATACATAACAATAATTCCTAAAGGCTGTTAACTGTACAAAGTCGATTTGTATTTCCTGAAAAGATCAGTCTGCTGGAGGGATATGGGATGGCTCTGTTGGTATTGCTTTACCAATATTCTTCCTCAAGCAAGCAAGACAGGTCATTGCTCTCTTACCTGCATGAGAATAGAATCCTGGTGCACACCAGTAGGCTCTCATCAGCCTGCACATACCCTCTTTGCCTAGATGAGTCAGACCATGTGCCATCTCAGCTAGACTTGGAAGGTATGCTCTGGGGGCTACTGGCTTACCGTGTCCACCTGCCCTCAGTCCTGAGGACTCCTGGCCATACCCCTTTGTCCTCCAGACTGCCTTTTCCTGTAGGGAACACAATTTTTTTCATTTTAATTTAACTGTTGTGTGTTTGCAATGTAGAGTATCATGAGCATAACTCAAAAAAAAAAGAAAAGAAAAAAGAAACATCTCTAGAGGAGAGAAAGAAGAAGAAAATGAAAAAGAAAATGTCAGGTTTGCCATTCACCAACAGGCATATCAGTGTCTATACAAAATTTCCCTTCACCAGTATTCCCATTCTTCACCCTTTGTGCATGACAAGGCACACTGCAGTAATACTGGTGTTATCGTGCTGTTGATATATACTGGGTTTGGGCCGAACTCTGAAGTACCTAGGCATGTGGCGTTTGAACTGTAATTGGGTCCATGTATTGTACCACCCTGTGTGAACACAAAAGATGAAGAGGAAACTGTAGAGAAACAGAATAGAGGTTGGTGACAGATGAGTTTGTAGAGGTGAAGTAGATTTTATAAAAATTTGACAACTGGATTGGGCACTACGGAGAAGTGATTCTCTACTTGGTCTACTCCCCTTAAAAAAAAGTTCTGTGTTTGTCGTATCGCTATTGGGACTATCCCAGCCATCAATCCAGTGTCCTGTCCATCCTAAGTTCATAGGGAACCTGGTATCTGTGAGATAATTTCCTCTACCTGTGATGGACATGCATCTAGAACAGTAGAATGCGACATTAGTCTTCGTGGGTGTCTAACATACTTTGTACTTCCTGAGCACAGTTTATGTATATCATATCTAACAAAATTAAGTTAATCAGGGGCCATTTCTGCTAGGAAAAAGAAGTAAAAGTTTAGAGGCCCCAGCTTAACCCCAGCAAGTTTTGTCAAAGGGTAATGTTGCATTTATTTTGTTCTTCCCATTAGCCGAATCTGTGTTTTCTATATGGCTTATGATTCCTTACTATATGTCCCTTGGTCCCATCTATGTGTTTAATAATGTGGCTTGTGTTTTCTGTCTAGGGGATCTATATTGACTATGTGTCCTACTACTCCTACAATCTCTGGCAAAATGCCCTTCCTTCCTACAAGTGTAACATATTATTGACCATTAGGGATCTGGGGTTTGGACTGATGGGTCTTTCCTGTATGTGCCAGTATACTTACCGTCCTCTACCTCTCCACCTGTTGTTCTCTGCGCCTAGCACTATTCTTGTGATGTTCAATAGCACACTTATCTAAGATTAGCTACTGTGACCCCTTTCCAATTTTGTAAAGAAGTCTGCACCCTGACACTCAATGCCTTATTGAGCCTGTCCATTTGCACAGAGACAGCCACCTCCCATTTGACGAATTAGTGTTTACCAGTGGTCTTATCCAGATGGAGAGTTTTCTATTACTGTTCCACTGGTCTCAGCCACTTCACCCACAGGCTACTGCTCTTCTTTTACCGGTTGGATACTCCTCTGGGTGCATGAGAAATGGCTGAAAACAATCAGGTCACCTTCTCCTCCTAAATAAAACTTCAACATTCATTAGTACATATATAGGTTACAGTCATATTTTTCATATTTTTATTATTTTCTATAGTTTGTTTGCTGGCCGTAACTGCTTCCACATCTACATAAGGCGGTGTACTTGCATTCTCTTTTTTTTCTTCCTACTTGTTTATTGTTGCTACAAGTTCAAACAGTTCTTATATTTCCATTCTTGTCTTATTTGACTTTGGTTAGACATACCACCTGCAATACCTTAGGATCAAACTCACCAACCCCTCTTGCTGCCACAGGTTTAAACACTTTGTATGTCTGACCCTTTGTTTTCGGGATTTTATCAGACAAATTCTTATCCTTAAGTTCTGCAATACCTCTGGTTCAAAGCTGCCCACCTTAGGGAATGGTACCCTATCTTTGTCAGTCATACGTAACCATTCATTGCAAAAAGCCTCCGTGTGTGAACCATACTTTTCACACATAATAAACATTGCTGACCCTCTCGGTCGCAATTCTGACCTTTTCGGTCCCACTTCTTCAGCCTGAACCCTAGCTGCCAAACGCCCACTGCTTGTGTAATTGGATCCCATCGCTGACTTTTTGCCAATAAACGCAATCCCCAATGCACACCGCAGATAGACGGTGAAAGACACCTAGCGCTTTCACTCGCTCCTTCTCTGCTGAGTACCACGAATCACTCCAATAGTGTACACCGCATACCCATTGAGGCCCTATTGGTTTCAATTTACTGGAAGTGTTAGGAGTAACTTCCCTTTTCCCGTAAATATCCGTCGCTGGAGATTTTCCTGAGAGAGACCAGCGAAAACTCCCTATACACTTATACACAAATCACGCTTGTGTATGCTCTATACAGCGCTAAAGATACCGCAATTCTACACAAAAAGCTCGTAAAAGGAGTATCAAGTTGCACTATATATCGCACCCACAAACGCGCGGTCCAATCGCACAGCGTATAGGTACTTGTTACCTATCTGCCGTACAACCACGGGTCGATGTACAAACTGCGACCCTCAGCTCGGAGCGTAACAAAAAACCTTTTTACTTCAATACTACACAATGCACAATTCCCTATTACGCTCCTCTGCATATCTCCTCACGATTTGCGTATTTCAATCTATATTAACGTGAGTCAGCCGCCTCACGCCACCAAGCCTCCACTCACTTGGTGTACCACAGGACCCGATTTCCGGGGTTCAAATCCACTCACTCCTATGTACGCTCACTCAAATACACTTTGGTTTTTCTGTACAGAAAATTTTAATTCATTCAGATAGGCAGCTTTACCCCAGAGGCAATACAGTTTAAACAAAAGTTTTATACTAATCTGCTTTAGAAACCGAGTAGTTTTGTGCTATTGTATTAAGTGTCTACTATCCAACCTTTGAACTAAACGACACTATTGTATAATTTGTACTTAGCGCCTGCACTCTTACGTACTTTGCGTAAATACGCGACCGTATGTGTCTCTTATGCTGCGTGTGCAGTCCTGTACTTTGTCCAAGACACGTGTACAAAACCCTGCGTCTGCAATAAAACAAATCACACAGCTCTATAAATGTGAACAATATTAATTACTATTGCCCACTAGACACAACTTGTTCTGTATAAACTTTTATGCAGAGCTGCGTTTGTGTCTTTACACTTTCTTCCTTAAAATACTGTTATTTCAAATTTACCTATATAGCAACAAATGTATCCTATTTCACACAGATCTATAATGACTCTAGCAATAATCAATAATTTAAATGATATGATTCAGTTTGGATAGCTATCTTGCAGAACATACACTGATATAAATATACACATAATTATTATAATAATATTATATATATGTACCATTCACTGGTCTCCTATGAGACACCTTACCTCTTATTTGCATATCAAAGCTATGTGCTTTTGCCTGCCTGTAAAAGTGGTTGAACCAGTTAATTAGCATTTCAATGCCTATCTTATAGCAAACAGAGAGTTAACTAAATCCTGGGAAAGAAGAAGTAAGAAAAAAAAAGTATTTGATGTGACCAAGGAAACTGATTGTTCTGAGCAGACTGAAAATCAGCTATTTAGAAAGTGACCTTCCTAACATGGCCACTGCTCCTCCCCCTTCCACATCCATGAGGTTAACACAAAATGGTGGACAGGTCATGTGGTTAGTCCAAAATGGAGGTCAGACCATGCGGCTTCCTTTGTCACAAAGAAATCACACATTATACAAGCACCAGAAGTTTTTTTAGGCCTGAGTTAAAAAAAAAAACTATATCAAGGCTATGCAGCAACTTTTAAATGTACTTTTAAACCTACTTAACAGATAAACAATCCAATCTGAATCAAACACAATATGACTTATTTGAACTTTGTTTTGCAACCATAAAAATACATTTTAGCATCTTAAATATTATGAGAACGCATTGTCTCTTGAAATTTCATATCATTTGCTTACTGATAACACAACAATACATGTGGATGTTATTCATCAGCGTCGTGATGCGTCCATCGGAGCCTGTCGATCACAGCCGCGTTTGTAATGTACAGTGAATCATTAAGACCCTGATATCGTGGACCAGCCCCCATCTGTAAATGCCAAATTGCTTTCTCACAAATATTTAAAATGCACGCTCTAATATATATTGTAAATGCCTGCACCTCTTATTACCATGTGCCATGACTTTGCACTATACATAGCAAAACACTGCATCCCATAAGAGAAAACAATACACCCACACATTATCTGAGTTCCAAAGCTCATTGATGTATATATTTGTTATTAAAAGGCTATGGATACAATATATATTACAATGTACAGTATACACCTAATTACATGATTACAATTTCTACAGTAAGCAGTTAATACATACAGTTACAGTTACAGGCCAGCATACAATACCGTTCCCTCAATGCATCTTATATCTCTCTCTGTAAAATCATGCAGGATCTGGTCTAAAAAGCAACTCCATAATCCTCTGGTACAAAACAGCAACTGGCTTCCTGTGTGATCAGCAATGTGTTATCTAGTTTGGGGGAGGGGACTTTCTCATTCATGATGAGTCACTGGTTTGTTCGTGTGCTGAGGAGGTTCAGCCTTGGGGACATCTGAGGGGCTGGCCTGAGCTTCCTGTCCACTACCTGTTTGGAATATCTATTGTTCTAATAAAAGTGATTTTAGCTTTTATACATTTAATCATAATTATTTGTTGCAATGTCCTACAACTTAATAACAAGTATCAAATGAATCTACACATTAATCTGGTTGCTTTAATAGTAAATATGACAGGTCTATCTTGCTTCGTTCAAATAATACACATACATGACATTACTTCATTATATAATTTTAAATCATCATGATGTCTGGCGCTTGATATTATTATAATTATGTACTGCATGAAATAAGTGTCGAATACATCTCTGTGGCATGTCCATGTAAATGCGTGTGTTACCATATATCGCTGTGCTCGCTGCGCGTATTTGCAAGTATAGCGACTCATAATGTGTGTAGTTTGTATGTTCTTTTTATGTAATATTTTTGACTATGACACTACAAAGATGTAATTGCGACTACCAGCCAGGAAGTTGGAAACTATGCCACAGAGGCGCACTAGCATTGAGATGCATGAACGTTAAGATGTGTTTAGAATGCATTGGTGGGTGATGGCTTTTCAGATGCACGAAGATACAGTGTTTATGGAAGAGTCATTATTATGAGCTGCAAATCTCATGTTCGCAGGGTATGGTGATTTTTTGCTAAAAGTGCATGCAGAAAAATCCTTTAACTGTTACTGCACATGTGTTACGTAGAGTGTATGCACAAAGGAGCTGTTGCTACTGAGTCTCACAGCATCAGAAATGTCTTCAAAAAGTGTTGGTCATTCCTGGTAGGTGACTGGGAGGTGGGTAAAGTTATTCACAGAGATTGTCCATCTTATGGGTGTGTCGTGGAAATGACGGTTGGATGCCCTCTTTTTCCAGTTTGGTTTCCACAAGCGTGGCTGGCCTGCGAACAAGCAAACCTTGGCCAGATGGATTAGAATGGTTATTGTACAAGCTTATGCGCAGGATGATCATTCTACTCGGTCTGTTGTACCTTCTTGGGTGGCTTGCCGTGGTGCGTCCACAGAACAATTGTGCAAGGCAACTATATTGTCCTCAGTGAACATGTTTCCTAGGTACTATGCCTTTGGTACCTTCGCCTTCCAGGAGGCTTCCTTTGGATGCCGGATTTTCACAACTGCAAAGGCGCGTCCCCTCCCTTGAGGAACTGCTTTAGGACATCTTGATGTTTCCCTATGGAAACCTGTGTACCCTGCTGCAGAAACAAAGTGTTATTATAGACTTAAGTTTGTTAACACTTTTCCTACACAGGGTTCCACAGGGCATCAACCCAGATGCACCTTGCTTCTTTGGGTTGTATGGCATTAGCCGCTGATACCTTCTCCTGTCCTTTGTGGTTCTATGTGACTAACATCTGCCTTTTCTCTTGCCTGCTCCTGCATTGGACTGGTTATCGAAACTGAGCTCTCAGTTCCTGGAGGAGGGGTTATAGAGGAGGTCCCTATGCATCCTGGGACAGCTAAAGCTTTAGCCTATTAGTGCCTCTGTATCAAGATACACTCTACACCCCAATGTTTCCCTGTGGAACCCTGTGTACTTCGCAGAAAAAGTGTTAACAATGGTAAGTCTACCATGACACTTCCTATCTATCTATCTATCTATCTATCTATCTATCTATCTATCTATCTATCTATCTAGTTTCTGAACCTATTTTTCTGAAAAAATAGGTTCAGAAACTAGATAGACTTCAGGTGATTTAAAGTAGATTACTTGGATGTAGTGGTCAACAAGCAGTAGTTAGGCAATTCTTGCCCCCCTTCAGTCTGAAGGTGGGAGCTGTCACTGAAACCAATGTATGTTCAAATCTCAGAAAATGGAATTGCAATCAAAGTACATTTTTGAAAATCAACCAACAGTAAGAAGGCTATCTATAGTACTATTATAGAAAATTAAAGTAGTCCAGCCTTGAACAAATTGCTTAGGATCTTTTAATGTCATTATTTCTTTAAATAATGGTTTGCATTTTCAACCTACAGTATGACAACAAATGGGTTAATCTAAAAAATGCCTCATTATAACTATGTAGCTTCACTTTGAATGCCCTAGCAGGAATGATTTTTATAGATTGTTATTAATCACCTTCCTCTCACCCCTCATGCTCCATTTTAATGGATGATCAATACAATATTTTTCCATAAAACATTATCTTTGAAATCTAAATTTAAGTGCATTAGAGTTTTCGCTTTCTGAATGAGTGGGTGTCTCTATAAATTGTCATCAAATAAGAAAGAAATATGAGATGGATTCACTGCCATATTTATTTATAGGTCTGTAAAACACAATGTGATCATATTGGCACATTTTGGGATTGTGAACTGAACTTCAAGAAAGTTAAAAGCATTTAGGGAGCCTACAGTGTAGATTTATAGGATTTAAGTACACACAGGTATTAGAATGGGTCAGAATTTAATAGCTCCTTCTCATACGCTTATTCAATCCTTTAAAGCACTATATGACCCCAAATTTTATTGATCTCTAAAGATTTATAATAGATTAGCACTTTGGCCCCTGCATTTCTTACAGCACATCGTGAGGTGACTTTGTTGCAGTATCAAGCAATGGTAAGACTCAGTACTAAATGTTTGGTAAATCAGTGTATAGTGTGTGTGTGTGTGTGTGTGTGTGTGTGTGTGTGTGTGTGTGTGTGTGTGTGTGTGTATAGTTATGTGTGTGTGTGTATACATATATATATATATATATGTTTTGTGAATAACTGGCAATCATTAACTCATACATATGGACAAATGGTTGCCGCGATGCATATGCACGTGCATACGCATAGTGGCAATGACTAGCTGCACTGGCTACACCTATTCACACCTGCGACTGAGCAATGCAATGCAGGTGTGAATATACACATGTGCATGCCAGAGTGTGCGCATCGTGGCAACCTAGTTGCAACCGCTAATAGGCGCAGCCACGTTGAGTGTGGCTACATCTGTAAATGAACAATTAAACCGAATGTTTTTTAAAGGTTATTTGACATTACTTAAAATGCTAGGAAATAAGGACCCTATTCAAGGCCTACTCCCAATACGCACCCAATGCTGATGTTCATATTGTTGATATATTATTTTCAACAGCACGTTTGTAAATGTCTAAAAACCTCTACAATGCATGCGTTATACACAGTGTTCGCATAAAGGTGTTGTTACAATCGATTCAGTCAATGGGGGTAATTCAGACCTGTTAAAACGCTAGGTTTTTTTTTGCTGCGCTGCAATCAGGTCAGAACTGCGCATGCGTATGCACCGCAATGCACAGGCGCATCGCACGGGTACAAAGCGGATTGTTGCTGTGGGATGGGTTTAACAAAGAATCCACTCGCACTGCCGATCGCAAAGAGATTGACAGGAAGAAGACATTTGTGGGTGTCAACTGACCGTTTTCAGGGAGTGGTTGAAAAAACGCAGGTGTGTCAAAGCGTTTGCAGGGCGGGTGTCTGACGTCAATTCCGGTCCTGGATAGGCTGAAGTGATCGCAGCGGCTGAGTAAGTCTTGGGCAACACAGAAACTGCACAAATATTTTTTGCACATGCGATCTCACACCTGCAAAGCAAAAATACACTCCCCGATGGGCGGCGACTATCTGCTTGCAGCAGTGTATAAAACCCTAACGAGCGATCAGGTCTGAATTAGGCCCAATATCAGAAAGGGGCAAAAAAAGTGATGGGTATTTCTAGGTGGTGACTGGGAGGTGGTTACTAAGGCACACAAATTTAGACTATTCAGTAGGAAGTGTTGTAGGCATGTCAATGCAAGTGGCTGCATTCCCAGGTGCACTGCCGCAAGCATAAGAGACCATTATCAGGTGGAGAAACTGTCACAAATATGCAATACAACAGATTTGATCCCTCTGGTGCTGCCTGTTTAAACCTGAGCAGCTGTATAGGAAGGATGTCATCCTCCTTTGCTGAAAGTAGCACAAACAATATATATAGAAATAGAGAGAAAATAGAGCTACAGTATAGGTGAAAACAAAGATATAGTAATTCAATAAAAATAGATTAGAGATATATAGTTTAATACCCAATACTCAAGTGCCAATATTTTACATGAAAAAGGAATTGTTCTGAAAATAGTGATTTTGCTCATTAGAGTACTGAATTAACACAATCATTTTTGGATCAGGGGTATCCTAAATTAATACTGGCTAAAGCTTTGAATGATACACATGAGAGAGATAGAGAAGATTTACTGAGGATGTCTACTGAGGAAGGTACAGGTAGTACGAATCCAACGAAAAATGTACCTATCTGTATATCCAGGTTTAATAAATCTTCTCATACTATTAAGAAAATATTAAATAAAAATCTACCAATTTTGAAAATGGATAAGATATTGTCAGGATGCCTGAAAGATGAGATTAGAGTACTATTTATGAAGGCAAATAATTTTAAAAACTATCTCTCACCAAGTCACCTTGTACCGTCTTTCGATTCTCAGACGGTACATTTGAGTGATCGTTTGGGTCTTCCCTCAAGGAAAGGTTGTTACAAATGTATGAAACCAAGATGCATTATATGCAGTTATATACAACATGGTAAATGTGAATTTATGTCCTTCGTAAGTGGTGATAATAATATATTTGAAGTAATAGGCCACATTAACTGTCAAACCAATTATGTGGTATACTTAATTTCATGTGTTTGCGGTGTTCAATATGTCGGTAGGACCATATGATCACTCAATACTAGGTTTCTGGAACATAGGAGACTTATCCTTAAGAAATACTTTTCACATATTCTCTCTGATATAATATCTTGCATATATTGAATGATATACCCTTGTGGCAAGACGTCTGAACAGCAGAAGGGCGGTATTTTTGTATCACAGCCTTTTTTCGTATATTTTCTCATAGATATTATTTTGCATATATTAAATGATATCACTGTATATACCAATCTTGCACAATATCAGGTAATAATTATTCAAAGCATTTATGTGGTCTATGACAGCACTATATGATCTATATATATAACTATTGCAGGCAACTATACCTCCAGTATACACATACTGTATACACTTGCTACTTATTTTTTAGTCCAATATAGGCACCTGATAGTGCCACAAAACAATATAACCCTGTGACCAATGATTCAAATATATAATATACCCACAACAAATGGGCAATTATTTAATGGAGGAGCGTCACACTTTTTTATAAGCAAGTGCATTTTGTTTCTAATCATCTTTTTATAAGAAGTGGCTCCTCAGTTGAATTTGTACTTATCTTACCTTGGTCTTGAAAACTTTTTCTACAACCATACCACACTGTAGGGGCCCAATCTCGTCTGACCTTGGAAGCGAACCAGTGATGGGCTTGGATAGTATCTGGTGGGTGACCACCAGGGAATACCAGGTGTTGTAGATCATAGACCTCTAATAGTCCTATTCAAGAGGAAAACCCCCATTCTTCTATTTCTCCTTCCACTTTTTGTGTTTTGCTGACGGACCTTTAATCATTCCAGTATAATAGCTGAGAACATTATACTAATTTTCTCATATATTTCACTTTGATCACTAAAACATAAAAAAAGCAATGTTATGTTTCATACGTACTTTATGTTTTTAAGGTATACCTAATAAATGTTACATTTTATTGAATTTTAATTATTCATGCTATTATAGCTCTGTTTCCGGACTAAAAGTGCTCCCTCTAAGGGTTATCTTCTTCCTCTTTCTGTATTTACCAGAAATCTAATACCCATAGCATTCTGAGGCATGTTAATCAAGTACATAATGGGAATGTGAAGGTTATCTCCATACAAGGCATTGAGCAAATAGGCAAAACACCGAGAGGGGGTGACAGATTCAACTGCCTCTGTAAAAGAGAGGCATATCGGATCTGCACCCTCAATACCTTATATCCAAACGGCCTGAATGAAAATATTCAGATAAACAACAATCTGAGCCATTTCTTGTAGGAGTCCTGCCCGGTAGTAATGGTATGTTTTGAACTGGATTGATCTTATCTTGAAGTGGGAGCTGGTGATGCTGGGCTTCCCATATTCGCATGAGTTGAGTTCCCTCACCATGTTTGTATGGGCTGTGGTTTTGAAACTCCATTTCAATCATTTGTTCAACTCATTATCTGTACCCCATTCTGTGAGTTTGATAAATAAATAAAACTAAATAAAAAGTGAATTCTCTTTATAAAAAAAGGAGATTAGATTATAATCTTGAGTCAGATTACTTTGGCCCGTTGAAAACATATCTTTATTATTATATTTTTCTGTGTGTGATCTACGTTAAGTGGTTATAAACTATAGGGAGATAATATTAATTAAAATATTAAAAATAATAAAGCAGTTAAATATACCAATAACACAATAAAATTCCCTTTCGAATTCTGTATATGTATGTGTTTGTTTTGTTTTTTTGGGGGGAGATAAATACATCAGTATATATATGCATGTATGTATGTATGTACAGGTATGTGTATAAATAACTGTATGTTAATAATAGATAAAAGAGCTAAATTTATCATTAATATGGAATAAAATTAATAAGAAAGGGAAAGAAGAAAATACATATGCATGGGCATTATTTCACTTTTGTGCTGCCTCCCTATGGTTTGATCCTCTGAATTTCTATATGGTAGTCCAGCACTTTACCGATTGAGCCATGAGAGCACTAGATGAATGAATGGCTCTATCAGTGAGTGTTATATCCTCTTATTTGAAAATTGAAGGCTTTAATTTATTAAAATATTGAAATCTAGATAATAAATAAACATATAAATAATTGTGAGTATATTTATGTTTTGTGCTGTTGGATCCTTTGACTTTCTGTGCTGTGGTTTGGTGATTAGTTGATGCGGTGTTCAGCTGATTGAGCCGTGAAAGCCCCTGTGGGGAAAAAATGACTCTACCAATATTAGCCATATTCCTGATTGATAAGTAAAAATAACTGAATTGAAAACCCAATCATGAGTAAATGTAGTAAATTAAAATAAATTGTGTTGCCTTCTGATGATTCGCTCCTCTGACCCTTTGTGTTGTGGTCTGTTGCTTTGCTGACTGAGTCATGTGGGTACCTGTGTAGTAAATGGCTTTTTAAGCACATGTTGTACCTCTGTTTGATAATTTAAGTATCTATGTCTGTCCGATCCAGGAACTTCTCTGTGATGCCAATACTGTTATAATGTAATAAACAATGTTAAAAAGTTTTTAAAAATGATACTATACATGAATCCCGGCCAGGAAGGCCAGTGCAGCAAGTCCCTTGCAGGCTTGCTGCACTCGCAACGCTGCGGGCTCGGTGGCTACCTGCGGTCGCCATAGGTTCTATACCGACTTTATGGGTGTCGTGGACACCCACGAGTGGGAATAGTCCCGGTTGGACAGTATGCCGAACATCAGTATAATGAGGGGGTAGGATGTTGGGGGAGGTCATGTGACCGCTGGTCACATGAATTCATCCCCTGCCGAGCAATTGTTGTACTTGCAAACAAAAGCTACATTTCTGTCAGTTTATTTTGTTTCATTGGTTGTTCCAATTTTGTTAAATCTATTCTACAATAAATCAGTTCTATCCATCTCTAATACTGTACATCATTCAAAACAATTTGTAGGAGTGGTTCAGGGTAGCCTCTCCTTTGTAAAGATTTTAACATATTTTCTGCTTGTGAAAGAAAAGTATCTAATTTATAACAATTTCCATGTCTGTGCATCAATTGTTCCTTGAGAATATGAATTATCCAGGATCTATGATGTGTACTCCTGAAATACAGAGTATTGAGTGTCCACTGTTTTCACATGATTGAATGCCTGAATGATGTTATTCTCAATAGTGAGGGTCACATCCACAAAGTTTAGAGCCGAAACAAAAAATCTAGTGCTGCAGAAATATCCCTATCCCAAATAATAAAAACATATTCTATACAGTGTACATAGAAGACAAAGATCACATCAAAGTTGCCACCCCCCTCCCTCACACATGGTTCGCCTCGATCTTCCCCATGTATTGGTTGGAATTACTAGGCATAAACCTGGTCTCCATGGCCATTCCCATCAACTGTAAATATTGGGATTTAAAAAAAATAAAACAATTGTGGGTAAGAATGAGCAAAATGACATCAATAAGAAAAGTCCCGTGTTGTCTGCTGAGGTCCCCTTCCAAACACAATAATTTGTTAAGAACTTTAATACCACATGACTGTAGTATATTGGTATATAAGGATTTGACAGCTAAGTGACAAAGGTATATGAATTTACCCACACTAGGGATTTTATCTTTTTAAGAAAATGAGTGGTGTCCTTGAGATAGGGCCTTAGCAACACAGGGTTGTAGAATGGAATACACATAAACTGACAGGTAAGGGGTTAGACAGTTGAGAACAGAAATAATGGGATGCCCAGTGGGTAAGTTAAGTGTTTTATTAATTTTGGGTAGGTGACAGTAGGTAGGAAAGAAGATATATGAGAAACACCATTCTACTCTAAATATGACCCCATAAACTACTAACTGGTCACGTAAGGTCTTGCATAAATTGAGATAAGATGCAGTTGGGTCTGTGTCCCAGATATGGTAAAAGGTACGATCATTAAGTTGACTATAAGTTTATTAGATAATAAGCTTCCTTTATATGGTCGTCCCTCTCCTGGATCACAAGACCCTTATCTGCTCCCTTTAATAATTATAAATGTATCCTGAGTGAGTTTTATAATGCTTTTATCTCTCTTTTAGATAAATTATCTGGATATGGCTATAGTTTCTTATTTTGTGATTTAGAGCACATTCTTTTTAAGTCTGACAACATCACCTTATAAATGGATTCTCTGTGGTTGCTATTAGCTGATAATGGAAAAAAAATCTGACATCAACTTAAAGATACCTCGCCCTTATTTGTATCATGTATTTTAATAATGGGGGTCATTCCGAGTTGTTCGCTCGTTATTTTTTTCTTGTAACGGAGCGATTAGTCGCTAATGCGCATGCGCAATGTCCGCAGTGCGACTGCGCCAAGTAAATTTGCTATGCAGTTAGGTATTTTACTCACGGCATTACGAGGTTTTTTCTTCGTTCTGGTGATCGCAATCTGATTGACAGGAAGTGGGTGTTTCTGGGCGGAAACTGGCCGTTTTATGGGAGTGTGTGAAAAAACGCTACCGTTTCTGTGAAAAACGCAGGAGTGGCTGGAGAAACGGAGGAGTGTCTGGCCGAACGCTGGATGTGTTTGTGACGTCAAACCTGGAATGACAAGCACTGAACTGATCGCACTGGAAGAGTAAGTCTCGAGCTACTCAGAAACTGCACAGAGAAGTCTTTTCGCAATATTGCAAATCTTTCGTTCGCAATTTTGATAAGCTAAGATTCACTCCCAGTAGGCGGCGGCTTAGCGTGTGCAATGCTGCTAAAAGCAGCTTGCGAGCGAACAACTCGGAATGACCCCCAATGTTAGTTGTCTGTTCAGTCTCCAATAGGTGTGTCCTTCATAACTCCCAGAGTACTTACAAGATCTCCAAGGAAGGAGTATCTGCGGAGTCTATGATGATGGAGAGGGACTCATCATTGGCTTTTTTAAAGTTTTTTTTATTTATTTGAAAAATACTTTTTGCAGCATAGGGAACAAATTAATTTGACAAAAGGATCAAACATATTGGCTATAGTCGGTGGTGAACATTTCAAGCTTTTGCTTAGTAGGAATAATTGGCTTTGGACTGCTCACCCTGATGTTAAACAAAATAATAAGTGATCGCATATTGAGGCTTCTAGTACCATACAGGTAAAAGAAAAATGCTGGTGCACACTCCATGCACTAAGATAACTGATAGTCTATATTATTTTGATAAACTCTGACACATGGAGTATAAGTAAACTTCTTCTTAACAAAAAAAAGGTAAAAAAAAGTGGGCCCATTCACCAGATCCAGGTTAACTTCATCAGATGGGTCCCTAACATCCATAATACTAACACATTATATCAATGTATCCAGGTCTTACCAGGTCTGGGTTTAGTCAGAACCAGCCAGCAAGGTATTGTATTTTGATGTTTATTTCTGTTTAGCTGCATAATAAAACAGGTTGAGGCCAGTGGCACCAAACCAAGAGACTTGTGTGATCTCTCAGCTGCTGCACACTACCATCACTACCAGGAGATGGTACCTTTTCCCCTGACCCTGTATGTGTGTATATATATATATATATATATATATATATACACTGTGTATATATGTATGTGTGTGTATGTATGTATGTATGTATGTATGTATGTATGTATGTGTGTGTATATATAGTAGACACAGGGTTTGGGCCCGGAAAGCCACACTGACACTCTCAGATGAATTCAGCAGGTGCTCAGTCAAATAATATTAGCATAGTCTGAGTATATGCTGAGCCTTGTATTATTTGATTATACATATGGAGTAAATAGCATTTGGGATAAAGCTGCAGTGTGCTGGTTCTGTCTATGCTGATGACTATGTTGCGGGATGGACATGAGAGACTGTGTGTGTATCTGTGTGTATATATATATATATATATATATATATGCGACAGCCCTCACTCACTTAGTTACTCACTGACTCATCACTACTTCTCTTACTTCCCGATATGTTAGGAAGCTGAACTATAACAAAGGTATTGTTCAGGTGGGAAATAGGAAACTACATATTTTAAATTATGGGTGAATAATTTGGGTGAATGTCCCCTGGATACAAGGTTGCAGGTACGTATCTAAATAAATCGCAATAGGTTCGCACCGAGGCCCGATTTATTTAGATTGCGATTTATTTAGATACTTACCTGCAACCTTGCATCCAGGGGACATTCACCAATCTCAAAGATTCCAGTACTTTGCTTAACAAGTTTTTGACATTCGAGCAGGTACCGGCAGATATCACTCTGGCAACCATAGATGTCACCAGCCTATATACCTGCATAACACAAGAGCAGGCTTTACAGGCAGTTAGGCAGTTAATTACTGGTAATGTAAGATATGAGGGGTCAGATATTGATTTCTTTGTGTCTTTATTAAGATTCATGTTATCCCACTATTTTTTTTTATTTTTGATGGGCAATTCCATAGGCAGCAAATGGGGTGTGCCATGGGTTCTTCCATGGCACCCTCGTTTGCTAATGTGTACATGTGGAATGTTGAACGTAATCTTTTTTTTTTTTCCAACGGCATTGTGTCAAGCAGATTATTCCTTTATTACAGGTATATAGATGACCTGTTACTGTTTTGGCAGGGTGAGGTGTCTGACTTGTATGATTTAGTAACCACTCCTTATGCTACAGACAGTCCCATCAAACTTACGTTAAATAGTAGCCAGGAAGAACTATGTTTCTTGGACTTTAACATCAGAATTTTAGATGGAAAGTTGATCACCTCCCTTTATAAGAAACCGACGGATCGTAACATGATCCTCAGACATGACAGTTGTCATCCAAAACCCACTGTGAGGGGTGTACCATACACTTTATTTTTGAGAGTATGCAGAACCAATAGCTGTGAGCAAGATAGGGATAGGCAATTGGATGAAATGGAGCAGAGGCTTTTATCCAGAGGATACCCATGTGAGCTCCTGCATATGGCCAGAAGGAAAGCAGTTGGCAAAAGTAGGGAGGAAATCCTCAAACCAGTTGCAGGGAAAGACATAAACAAGGTTATCCCCTGGGTGTGCGAATACAACATGCGCAGTGATAGTGTCCACAAAGATTGAAAAGTTTGTGGCCTATAGTGTCGACAGACCATGATTTGGCAATGTTCCGTCATCAACGCATTATGGCGAGTTATTCTAAAGGTAAAAGCATCAAGGATATCTTGGTGAAAACGGACATGGCCACATTGAAGTCAGCCCTGGTGCATTTTCTGACAAGAAAAAACGGGTGTTTTAAATGCACGGGGTGCACGACTTGTTCGCATATGTCCGTAGGGGATAGCATCACTCATCCTTTTTCTGGCAAGACGTTTTCAATTAGATGGCCTTTGACCTGCACCACAAAATATGTGTTGTATGCCATAATGTGCCCTTGTGGTAGATATTAAAGTGGGAAGACTGAATGCCAGTTTAAGGTCAGGATGGCACTACATAGGTTGGCCATAAGGAATGCATTGGCTTCTGGCAGTGGAGATCAACCAGTGGCCAAGCATTTCCTAGAATATAGACACACCATGGCCACCTTTAAACATCGAATTATAGACCATGTCCTGGAGTCCCCTCAGGGAGGAAATAGGGGAAGAAAACTTCTCCAGTTGGAGTCTATGTAGATACATAGACTCAATACCCTTAGACCCAGGAGAATGAATGAGAATCTAGGTCTTATACATTTTCTCTAGATATTGTATTGTGTCACATTAAACATCATTGAGTGATAGTAACTTTCTGTAATCTATTGGAATATAGATAACAAATGGTAATTCCCTGTTTACCTTTATTTTCTAATAGGTGCTAGTGGTTAGGTTCAATGTATTTTAAGGAGCCTGGTTTTAGGAAAATACAACCATACAGAACAGAACATCAATTTGTATCATAGTGGGAGTATAAGATACATTGATTCTAATGTAATTGTATGAGCGGCTAGTAGTTCAGTTGGCTGTGTTAGGGTAGATCGCATTTTTTGAGGTTTTATCTTAAATGTCTTAAGGTGGTCCCTCTGTTGTGAGGGTATCATCACATTTATCATATAGATTTGTTTGCACTGTGTGCACTTTTTATAATTTTTGGAATTTTTAATGATATGATAGTCATGTTTTTATGCTATATACACTAAGTAAGAATACTTTTTTTTATTACTGTTGCAAAGATGCATGTAGCTTAATGAATGTTTTTTTGTTGTGCAGCATTACCATGGCCATGCTGCTGTGCGCTGATACCTCATTTCCGCTGAGATGCTGGGGACGCCGGACAGGATGTCCAGACAGCGTGGCCAGCGGTGAATGCAGGAGGGGATGTTCTTCCATGGGGAGTAAGTTACAATGTCTATAAAAGCACTATTTTGATTGTGATGCACTTATTCTGATTAAGGGGGAGACCACGAAATGTTGATTTGCACTAAATACACTCTTGTTATGATTGAAAGTCTCCGAGTGCCACCTCATTTCTTCTACTTAGTATCTGCAAGGGACGATCTCCCTGGGGAGGGCACCAAAGCAAGACAGTCCTTTGCATGGACATTCCAAGTGCCAGAGGATTGGAAAAAAAAAAAAAAATATATATATATATATATATATCTATATGGCCTGTCATCCAATCAGATCCTGCCCTGACCAATTTATCTTCTACTCGCATAATGCCCGCATATAAACGAGGAAGAAACATCCGTGACTTTGTAGTTAAATCAGATATACAATTTCCTAATGTGTCTAGTGCAAAGAGGGATACATTCCTGGGTCAATCTCGGAAGGGGTGTTTTAAGTGTTTGGGTTGCACTACGTGCAGCCATATGATTGCCGGGGACACTTTTTGCCATCCGTATTCAGGGAAAAAGTTTAAAATTCATCACAGAGTGACCTGTAGTACGAAGTTTGTTGTGTACTTGCTCAGCTGCCCATGTGGTCTTCACTATGTGGGCAAAACTGAGTCTACCTTCAAAGAGCGGATGGCGAATCATCGCTCCTCGATTAGGGCAGCATTACAGTCAGGCAAAAGTGATTTACCAGTGCCCAGACATTTTGTTGAGGCTCGCCATTCTTTGGCGACATTATGCCACAGGATTATCGATCACATCCCCCCATTGCGACGGGGTGGTGATAGGGGTCTTCGGCTGTTGCAGGCTGAGTCTAAATGGATTTTCCTTCTTGACACATTGTCCCCTAGGGGATTGAATGAACAACTGGGACTATCTTGCTTCATATAGAATTTATATTTGAGTATAGCGGTGAATGATTCTTCTTTGGACTCTGCCTTGCAGTATTGAATACTATTATATTAGTGTGGTCTGGTATTGTCCAGGGAGTTATGTGTCATATATGCCTTTGGGAAATATGAGGTAATATGTGTTATGATAATTTGGGATTGAAGTTGTAGAATATTATCTCTCTACTTTAACACCGACTAGCGTGAATATGTATCGGTTACTGTACATAATGGGACTGTGGGTATATCCTTCTGTTACAATAGATATTAATGTAATATGATTCCGACGTGGAAGTATCCATGTCTATACATTTGTCAATTGGATATCATGTTTATACAATTATGTCATGACTCTGTACATTTGTTCAGTATGCATATTTTGTTATAACACTTGTCTTTTGTGTTTTAGGGTTTTGCACTTGTAACAATTTTGGTGCTTCTGCCCCTCCGTGGTGCCTGAGTCCGGGCGCGTCGTGATGACGTCATTTGAAGCAGCGGGGCGCGCGGGCGGCCGGCGTCATGGACGGACAGAGGGAGGTATAAAGGTATGTTATGTATGTTATTGGTTATGCCCTGACGAAAATGTTGAGTGAATAACATTGAAACGTTGGCCACAGAGCTGATTCCTGTCGTTTTTTGCCGTGAGTGCCGCCGAATTGGTTGCTGAATTTGGGGAATTGCATGGTTCCTACGGAGGGCACCGGCGTTTACACGTTGCTATACACGCATCGGGAGGAGTGCCGCTAGACTGTATGTATATATATATATATATATACATATATATACAGTGTCAGCCAGGTGGCACTCTTGGCACTCAATAATGTGAATTTAAATCTACTTGCATCTGAATTGTGCTTCTTGAAGAAATGTCTCGGAAGACTGAGTGTCCTTATTTTATTTTTAATGTTTCTCATATGCTCTAATATACGTAGTTTTAAGTTTCTCTTAGTTTTTCCTACATATATCATGCCACAATCGCTTGTAATTCTGTATATAACGAATGTGGAATTACAGTTGAGAGAATCTTTAAGTTTAATTGATTTTCATATCTCTTTCTCTATTATAGTTGGATTCTTCATCTGTCTACAGCATTTGCATTTCGTACAGGGATAGCATCCTGATTTTTTGTTCAGGAAAGAATTGTTGATAGTTTTGGGATCTTCTTTCACATTTTTAATGGAGCTTGAGACTATAATGCTCTTCAGATTGGGTGCTTTTCTGTATGTTGTAGAGGGTTTGTTGTGGAGATGTGGACCCAGAACTGGATCTTTGAGGAGTATATTCCAATGTTTTTCTAATATACTTTTACTTTTTATATTTTCTTTATTATACTGAGTAAAAAATGATCTTTCTCTAGATACTTCTGCATGAGTTTCTGTCGTTTTTCTAGTAGTGGCAATCTTTCCATCTTAAAGGCCCGATTTCTATCAAATTCCAGTTTCTCCTCATTGTAACCTCTTGTACTAAACCTGTCAGCGATAAATTGTGATTTATTGGAATAATCATCCCCTCAACTGCAATGTTTTCTGATCCTCAAAAATTGGGCATATGGCACATTGTTTTTCCAACTTGGTAGATGACAACTCACAGCCAGTATATAACTGTTTGTATCGGTTTCTTTGAAGAATGTGAATGTCCTAATTTGCCCTGTAGGTAGTCCTTCCAATTATAGGTCAAGAAAATCAAGGATATCCTTATTCTGATAGTGGGTGAATTTTAAATTGTAGTTATTCATATTTATGTGAGAAATAAAATCATCTATAGTGGAATCCTCATTGGTCCAGATTAATATCAAGTCATCTATGTAACGTCTGTAGAACTTGATGTTTCTATTTTCAAACCTTGTATTGTATATGAATTCATCTTCCCTTTGACCCACCAGTAGATTAGCATATGCTGGTGCAAATTTAGTACCAATCGCTGTCCCTTGGCTTTGTAGGTAAAAGTCGCCATCAAATTTGAAATAGTTATGTTCTAGTACATATTTAATTCCCTTAATGATGAAATCTTTCATTTTGACTTATACTTTCATCAGTATCCAGTGTTTTCATTACTGTTTCCAGTCCTTTCTAGTGCAGGATCGATGAGTACATTGCTTGTACATCAATTGTTAGCCATAGGTATTCAGTATCCCAATTGATGTCTTTCAGATCTCTCAATAGGCTGAATCTTTGAGGTAAGATTTTTGTTTTTTCACATATTTCTGAAGTTTTAGGTCCAAGTAATGAGACAAGTTCGCACTAAGGTAGTCGATTCCATATACAATTGGTCTTCCTGCGGGATGGTCTTTATTTTTATGAATTTTGGGAATATGTTAAAATATAGCTATTCTTGGGGGTTTTGTATAAATGAAATCAAACTCTTTATCACATAGGATTCCTTCCATTTTTGCATCTATAAGGAGTTTGTAAAGTTGTTTCATATATTCCTCTGTGGGATCTTCTTCTAATTTTTGATAGGTGTGTTAATCCAAAAGTATCTTGAAGGTTTCTTGTAAGTAGGAGTCCCTATTTTGGACTACAACTGCACCTCCCTTGGCTGCTTGCTTTATAACAACTGTGGTGTCAGACTTGAGTTGTTTAATTGCTTGCACTTCGTGAGGTTTCAAGTTGTTGTCCTATTTATTTTTCTCTATTCTTAATTTCCTGAAGTGTTTTTGGACTAAGTCATAAAATATGTCTATGTGACTACCTCTGGATTCCACTGGAAAGAATTTTGGAAGGGAGTGTCACCAGTGGTTTTTTGTTTTCTAGTCCATATGAGAATTCTTTTATTGGATTCTTCAAAAAATGTCTTTGTAATGTCAAATTCCTCACATATTTGTTAAGGTCAATGAATAAGTTAAATTTGTTCACATGGGAATCAGGAGCAAATTTTAATCCTTTGTTTAGTATCGCTTTTTGTGGTTAGAATACTTGTTTATCTGAGAGGTTTTATATTCCTGTTTGTTCTCCTCTTGTAGACTGAAGGTTGCTTTTCTTTTCTTTGGAGAACCTCCCACTGCCCCTTTTTCCTTATCGCTGTTGTGTAGTTTTCTTTTCGTACCTGGAGGCGAGTCTATTCTCCTGAACAATTCTTCTCTCCTCCAGGATTGTGGAAATTGTGGTTCTCTCCTCCCATCAAAAAAATCACTATTTCCAATTCTAGGGGGCGATGTGAGAGTCTCAAATCTATTCTTTGTTGTAAATTGATATTTGTTTGCCCTATATCCTTGTTTATAGCCTTGATTTGGGGAGTTTCCTCCCTTCTTCTTTGTCTCCTTTTGGTCTGTTGATATTTGTTGGGGTGGTCTCTTGATCTATCTCTGTTACGGTTATTAATATAATCTCATGATCTGTCTCTGTTATATTCTTTGTTAAAACCTCTTTATGTTATATTCTCTGTTACTCCTTATTCTTGATCTTCCATATTGGTAATTTGGGGGTCCCGTACTGACCTCTGCCCAATTGAAGACTTTGTTGTTCTCATAGTACCTTTTACCTCTGATGTATTTCTTTTGTTTTCTTTGAAAAATGTCATTCTCAAGAATGTCAAGTCTTTTTTGAACTACTTCAAATTCATTTGAGAGTGTGTTGTTAATATCAAATTTGGACATATTCACTTCCAGCTTGGTTAATGCTTCCTCTGTCTTTTTTTAAATCCTTCTTTTCAGATACTAGTAAATTAATTAGTTTCACAGAGCCTTCTTCCAGTATTTTGTTCCAATTGTTCATGAAGTCCTTATTGTTGGCTCCAAAAGTGGGATTTTTTGTAATCTAAGTCTTCTAGGGATTCTACCTATTTACAGATAATTGTCTAGAGTTATTACATCATACCAGCATTTTATCTCTTTAACTGATAATTTTTCTATATTACTAAGGAAATTGTAAAAATCATCCTCATCCAACTGTACATCTATAACTGCATCAAAAAATATATTTTTGCTATTTTGGGTCCTTTTAGACCTATCTCTAAATTGAGGCATATTTAAGCTGCTGAGTACTAGTTTCAGATAGTTAATGTTATTGTAGAATGTTTGGTAACTAGTACTGTGCTTGTATACTTTGGTGGTAATCTTAGATATATTTAAGGTTTCTATATCCAAATGTTTTTTGAGTGTAGATGGCAGCAGCTCCAAAGATTGATCCTCTACCTGAAATTACCTTGTGAATAGATGTATGAAAAATGTTTCTTTAGGGGGTGCTTAGTTTTTATAAATTTCTAGGGGTTAGTACCCTATGGATTTGTATCTATAGAAAAAAATGTATACAATCACTTACAACAGGCTATTTAGTGAATACATCAATTTTTTCAAAGATATACATATATTTATTAAAATACTTTCTTAAAATATTCATAAATTATTGAGGCCTTGTTACAACAAGACAATGATTAATAAATAAGTACAATTATGCTTTTCAACAGGTACTTAGACAGCTAAAAAAGACAGCTCTTTTCTTTCGTTTATGAATCCAGATATTTTATCACCCAATGCGTTTAGTCATCTATGACTTCATCAGGAGTGTCTTCATAGATAAGGCTAGAACATAAAAAGGGTTGTCTCAGTAAATGCGACACATAGTATACAGAATAAACAAAATACACAAAGTAAGCAGTTTTAACATATCTCATAGTTTAAAACCAATCTAGAAGGTAAGGTGTACAGTTGGTTCACAAGTTCTATTCAAATGATATCAGACTGAGCGAATAGACAATCAATGTCATCTTTTTACTAATGAATTATTGTAATTTGTTTTACAGTATTTGAGTTTTTTATGTCAGTAAAGTTATATAGCACAGAACAGCCCTTTTTAGTGATGATTATTTAGACCAGAATACAAGTGTTCATAGAGTCAATTTGCTCAATTATATAATTATTACTTAATCAGTACATTTGTGTCTTCAGCAAATTGTGTGGTCCTTTTATTTGACCTTTTATCCAAAATGCTATCAATGGCTGAGCAATACCTTCAGCTGGTACCTTAATAGTAGACATTGGTTAGTTCCATATGTTTCAAATTCTAGCAAAACTCAACTATAGCATGAGCCAAAGCCTCAAGACATACCTTTTTGGACTTAAACATAAGAAAGTCTATCACCTGATGAGAATAGTGGCTTTTCTATCAGCTCATGGCTATAGTCCGAACTGTACATGTTTTTTTTTTTCTATCGGCTCACACTATATTCCAGACCTGTATGTGTTTTTGATGCCTCTTACCATATCCAAATTTTGCTAAGATCTGTATTTGGACTGTATTATATATTGCCACAATTTTATACCAATTTTTATAATTTGTTTTTTGCCAATAAATTCTTTTTACTGTTGACAAGTGGAATATTGTTATAAAGATGCCTTTATGTGCGGATTCCTGTACACCAACATGTGAGTTTCGTACTCTTTGATTTGGAATATAAAGATACCTTTATGTGCACATTTGCAACCTTTTCTAAATGAGTTCTTTGGTACGCTATCAAATCAATTATTTTTTTTTGCTGACGAGATCCTATCCAATTGAGTCTCTTCAGAAGGAAAGAAAAGACACCAGGGCTCTTTTCTGGACACTGTTTTTTGAGAACTTTATTTTACCTTTTAACAGTACTACACATGGTATCTTTGTATGTCTTTTTTTCCATACATGCAACTTTGCTTTTGGACATTGGACTTTTGTATGAGAAATTTACACTTGGAGCATATTCTCTAGAAGAGAAGAGCATGTGATGTATTCCCCTTTTTATTAGCATATAAGACTGCTTCAGAATAGACCTGCTAGGCTTAGAGGGTAACAGAGTTACAAATAAGTGCAGTATCTCAAAATCAAGGTTCTTAAATGTTGCCAGTGGATTTGATCCACTCTGCTATTATGAATGTTTCGTTGTTCTGTAGGAAATGAATCCCACTGGCATTTCTTTAGCTTGCATCTCATCTGGAAGCAATATGGAGCCAAAACACTCATGATGACCTCAAAGCAAAGTCCAATATTTAGTACTTTACTGCAAGGCCAGCAGGAATACACAGTCACAGCTTGTTCCTTGATAGATGTAAACTGGTTAGTGCAGATTTGAAGTCACCACTCCAGATGTAGTGGATGCAGAGAAGATAATATTGGTCACAAGCAAAACCAGGTTACCAAGGCTGTCACAACCTCTGACCATCTTGTTAGGTACCTTGATTATGGAGAGGCTCCTGCTCCCAGTCTCCTCCTCCACATTCAGCTCATGTGAGGCCATAAAATATGCTAGTTTGCAGCAGCTGGAGCCTATCTAGGTGCAAGTACTGCTGAAGACTTAAGAGCAGTGAGGAGTGGACAAAAGAGGTTTGAGTAGCCTCCACAGATAGACACACACACACACACACACACACACACACACACACATACACACACAAATCTAGAGTTAATTTTTCACCCAATAACTGCCTAGGTGAGTTATTTCCATTAGTGTAGTATCTCACGGGCTCATCCTGGCTTTTCTGATGTTTTTGCTGAGTATGAAAATAAGTGGTACTTCTTTCTAATTATTTTGTTTTGTCTGCTATTTTGCTTTTTGGATTCGGCTCTTTTTACTGACAATTTCTTCAGTGCTGTCTTTGTGTACACTGAATGCCTCAACAAATCACTAATATTGGAGCCAATAGGATAGAATGTGTAACCCCATAACACATCAGAGCTAGACAAAGTTCCTGACGGCTATCTGGAACAATTTAACCTTACAGCATAGAAGTGGCTGAGTAGTACCACTAGTAGCAGTGGCTATTCTATCACACTGGGGATTAGAAATCAGATACCTCCATCTCACAACTTGGTTTTGGGTTAGGTCACTCCTACTTGGCTTCTAGGAGAAAGAGACAGAAGACTGAAGGCTGGGAAGAAGGGGCCTATTTTTACAAAAGGTGAGAGAAGAGAGTAGAGTAAGCACAAAGAACTGAATGGCGATAATTTCTCCTTGCTGACAGTCCACATTGAAGAGCTGCTTCTCATACTTTTCAAAGCTGATTTTTTTTTACTTCACTTTCTCTAAAATTGCAAAAAGATCAGAGACTAAGCTAAAAATAGTATAAGTCATATTGCTTTTGGCAGAATGTTAAAAATCTTCTAAATGCATCATTGATGTTAGATGTCCCTCTCTACAACAGGTTATTCCTCCTCTCATCTTTTTCTTCCAGCAAAATAGGCTAATCAGCAGCAACCTTCCAGTTACTGTAGTATCTGAAATCAAACGACTGCCCTTGCAAGGCCAATTATTCTCAATAGAATTTAGCACATCTGTTCTTGACCAGGGAATGTAGTCAAAATTTCGACATTCATAATATTGACACCATAATGTCAACAGTTATGACATTGACATTATTAACATGTCAAAAAGGAAACATGTTGACATTTTTAGAATATTAACAGGTGAAATGTCAACATTAGCATTAGGGTTAGGCTGCAGAGAGGAGGGTTAGGCACAAGAGAGAAGATTAGGGATAGGGATTAGGGTCAGGGAAAGAAGAGAAATTCTTACCACAGCAGCAGAGAATTGGAGGTCTGACTAAAGTAATTGGTCACAACTGGAGCCACTGGAGCTGCCAAAAGAGGTAAGTCACTACAGGTCTGCCAAGATAAAATATCAGCATTGTAACAGGTCATTTCATCACTGTCTACATGATGAATATTGACATTATGACTGTAAACATTTAGTACCTAACCCTGGATACGTGGCTTCTGCAATAAAGAGAGAGGTCGTATGACCTAAGAGGATTTATGAGAAAGTAGCCTAGTCAGTTATAGTTTTTGTTTTAACTTTTTATTTTTAGCTATTTAAATACATGAATCCTAAACATTGTAATGAGGTAGGTATTGAAGCATGATGCCCTAGGCTCCCCAGTTCTAAAAAATATCTATGTAGAGTCCTGGAAGATACTGGTCATGGGTTGGGCATGGAATGTCAACAGTGATGTGGACAAGAGAATGTCAATATGGTCATAATGTCTGCATTGACCATGTCAGCATCCATCATGTACACAGTTGCACAGTGCTTTCTCCCTTCCTATATTTCTTTCTTACATAAACTATAAATCAGTAATTTTCTATTTGATTATACAGATGTAGCCACTCTCATTCAGACTGCTATCACAGCAAATTGATCGTGAAAACTGTGCCGGTGGGAGGGTGCACTCAATCATGCACATGCCCCTGCCTATAGACCCTGGCACGGCATTTCGGACCGAAGATACGTGCACACATGCAACCGCATTGTGGGTCGAATGAGCATGGCTACATCTGTACCTTGTGTATTACATTTCCTTTTAGTAATAAAGACTTCATTTAACCGCCTCTCCCCACCATAAGGTAATGTATACTGACGTGCCTTCAATTAAGCTACACTCTATGTTATACTAATAGGACTTGCTTGGAAAAACCCAAATTAGTACCTTACCACTTTGTGAGAAATGTCTAATGTAGAATACTGTACCTATTTTTCCCAATAGATTATATCCTCCACAATAATAATGTAATGCCTGGGTGCAGATCTGGGGTGAGCCTGCCAGTCCCCTCACATATTCGTCATAAGGACAGCACTCCAAGGACTCCAATAAATGGATAACAGACAAAGCAGCGTGCGCTTATCTATTTAGGTAAAAACCCTGCAATATGTTTGTATCATTGAGAAAAGTTGTAGTAAAAAATTGAAACATTGGAAGCACACTGCTGTGTCTGTTATCCTTTTATTGGAGTCCTTGGAGTGCTGCCCTTATGAAGAGCGTATATAATGTTCATTTTGAAGGACTTCCTGGAAAACTAATTAAACTTACAATATGACATGTTCCGACCGCCGCTGCCAATCTTCGTCAGGCCGTACCTCCGGGCGGGCCTTCCCCAAATTGATGCTGTCAAAAGGCTGGTGCTGAGGAGAATAAGCTGCCTCCTTTTCTGCCCCGTCTCTGCCTCTGATTCTCTCGCTCTCCTTCGGGCTTCTCCTTTAGTGTAAAAAGGTAAAGATTTTTGCACAACACTTAAGGTCACTGGGATAGCTGTCGGTACCATTTAAACAGCAGGTAAGCAGTTGCTATCAAGCTTTCCTTTAATACATCTAAGAGTCAAAATATCTATGTCTCCTTTCCTCCTATTGCTCTCTGAGAGGTTCGGCAATGTTTAGTATAAGTGACAGGTTAACCTCTGATAATTGAGACTTTATACTCTCCTGACTGGAAATAGGTTGTTTAAGTACTTATATCTGAAATATATATACTTTATAGATATATACATTAAAGACTTGGATCGGCACTCACCCTCATTGTACAACTTGCTCCGGTGCCATCCGGATCGATGGATGTATAACCAAACAGAATCTGACAAGCAGGCACTCAGGAGATGGCTTTAAATGGTAAAAAGTGTAAAAAAGATTTATTGCATCACAAAAGCCAACGTTTCGGGACACTAACGCTCCTTTGTCAAGGTGAAAAAAATGTGATAAAAGGTATGTTTTGTCACATTTTATTCACGTTATCACCTTGACAAAGGGGCGTTAGTGCCCCCAAATTTTTTTTGATGCAATAAATCTTGCGGTTTTTACACTTGATCCCATTTAAAGCCGTATCCTGAGTGCCGGTGCTTGTCAGATTCTGTATGGTTTTATATATATATATATATATATACACACACTATTACCACTGACTCATCACAAAATGTCCTGAACCATTAGGCTGCACTTCATTGCCAGTGGCAGTTTTAGAGCAGTCCATTATTCAAATAGGGGAGCCACACTCAGCGATGTTTGACAGTTTTTAGGGGTGGCAGTTGATGTGACTCCCCTATTTGAATAATAAAGTGCTCTGCAAATGCCACTGCAAGGAAGGCCAGGAATAGAGCATTGTGTCCTCCCCCTTCTGCTACTTGGTATCGCTGGCACCATGCATTCTTTATAGCCCCGGCTGGGTGGGATGTCTTACCTCTTCTCTTTTAACCCCTTTGTGGGTGGAATTTTGAAAAATACTTTTAGTGTGTGCCTACATCACAAAAGCAAGCCACTGTTCAAATTTCAAGCTCCTAGTCCATATGGTTCAGGGGATTTTGTGATGAGTCAGTGGTTTTTATATATATATATATATATATATATATATATACTGTGTGTATGTATGTGTATATATATATATATATATATACACACACACACACACAAACAGAAAACTCTGCACTCTCCTAAGCAGCTTTATTCACCTTAATGCTTTAATATACATCAGATGTATATTAAAGCATTAAGGTGAATGAAGCTGCTTAGGAGAGTGCAGGGTTTTCTGTTTGTGTATATTTGAGTTCATTGGTCACAGCCCACCGCACCCCAACCCCTGGGAATGGCGAGTGCAGTGGTTCCTCGTGTTTATATATATATATATATATACATACATACATATAGTGAGTCAGCGTCCTGACTGGGGGCTAGGTAGTTTGTTGTTTTCTTTTCATTTATGCTGCAAGTAAAGGTTCAATATAATTTATTTACAAGAAAAGCTGTGTTTGGACCCTGCTTAAGTACTGAGACACTGCAGCAATACACCTCTATTGCACCAATACACCCATCTAATCAGTTAATTTCCCCATATCATCACAACTGGTGGAAAATTGGCTTGCTAAAGGTCTACTCAGAAAGGTAGTATACAGCAACTCAATGGAAATATGGATGCTTGCTGCACTGGCATATGGACATAATAATTAAAAGATCAGCATAATGGTGAATGGAAACAAAAGTCTGTTTTAATTATTTAAATGGGAAATTGTCTGCATATGTGCAAAAATGTGATGCAAAGTTTGCTAAAAGTGAAAATGTATGAAAATTGCAAGTTGTGAGGTATATACAGTGTCCTTGAAGAGAAATGTGTGAAATCACAAATATTGAAGAATTTCTGCAAGCAAAATCAAAATGTCTGAATTTGTTGCAGTAGGGAAAGGGTTAAAGGAAATGTGTGTTTATCTTGGTGAACCTGATGCTTTGGCTCACCTGCAGGGTGTGTCACAGAGAAACACCTCATAAAAATATCATGTGGACATATCTCTGCAAATCGAAGTTATAGGGACAGTGCCATGTTATATACTGATCATTGTAGTGGCACATGAAGAAAATATTTTTGCTGTATTGAAAATACTGTTGAAAACAAAGGGGGTAATTCAGAGTTGACAAAAGCAGCAAATTTGTTAGCAGTTGGGAAAAACCATGTGCACTGCATGTGTGGTAGATATAACATTTGCAGAAAGAGTTAGATTTGAGTGGGTTATTTTGTTTCTGTGCAAGGTAAATACTGGCTGCTTTATTTTAACACTGCAATTTAGATTTTAGTTTGAACATACCGCACCCAAATCTAATGCTAGCCATACATCAGACCAACTTCAGACCAACTTTTCTCCAACACTCCATACTTCCAACCATCCAACTTGTCTGTTCAACTAAAACAGTGCTCCACACATCTAACCAACTTTTCATCAATGCTCCACACATCTAACCAACTTTTCATCTGACCAACCAACCTGCCAACTTCTGTCCAACTTGTGATGTCACTGAAGTAGGCGGACAGTGCCTGCCTACAGTACTTCAGATGGTGGGTGATGTTAGGGCACAAAAGTCAGGATGAGGTGGGTGTGGGAAGGGGAGACTGAGCTGCTGTTGGGGTTCACAATTCATTCACCATTAGGCTGATCAGGCCGGAGCTGACATCACACACCCTCCCTGAAAATGCTTGGGAATGCCTGCATTTTTCCGGACACTCCCAGAAAACGGACAGTTACCACCCCCAAATGCCAGCTTCCTGTCAAACTGCGTACGCCTAGCGATCAAAAAGATGCTGATTTCTATTCGGCTATGCCTGTTGTTGTTTGGTGACATGCGTGAGCATTGCAGTGCATACGCCGTCTATCGATAAGCATCCACTGTGCGAAAACGCACAGCAGCGATCAGGTCTGAATCAGGCCCAATGTCCACATAATGGTGGTCATTCCGAGTTGATCGCTAGCTGCCGTTGTTCGCAGCGCAGCGTTCAGGCAAAAAATTGTCATTTCTGCGCATGCGTATGGTACACAATGCGCACGCGTGGCGTACTTTCACAACAAACAATGTAGTTTTACACAAGGTCTAGCGGCGCTTTTCATTCGCACTGCTGGTCGCTGAGTGATTGACAGGAAGTGGATGTTTCTGGGAGGTAACCGACCGTTTTCAGGGAGTGTGCTGAAAAACGCAGGCGTGTCGGATGCAAATGCAGGCGTGTCGGGGGAAAACAGGGGAGTGGAACCAAACAGTCGGAAGTGATCGTAAGCTAGGAGTAGGTCTGCAGCTACGTAGAAACTGCTTGAAAAATTTTTGCAGCAGAACTGCAATCCTTTCGGTTTCACTTCTGCTAAGCTAAGATACACTCCCAGAGGGCGTCGGCTTAGTGTTTGCACTGCTGCTAAAAACTGCTAGCGAGCGATCAACTCGGAATGAGGGCCCATGTCCCAAGTATATTGCCAGATACACCTAACCCCCCAGTATAGTGCCAGATACACATTTATTTATTTATTACCAGTTATTTATATAGCGCACACATATTCTGCAGCGCTTTACAGAGAATATTCGCCTATTCACATCAGTCCCCACAGTGCTAGATACACATATGCCCCCGTAGTGCCAGATACACAAATGCCCCCATAGTGCCAGATACAGATATGCCCCCAATGCCAGATACAGATATGCCCCCAGTGCCAGATACAGATATGCCCCCAGTAGTGCTGCTCACTGCCGCCGGGCTCCTCCGCTGCTGTCACCGCTGGCTGCCGCCAGACTTCTCCGCTACTGGCACTGCTGGCTTGAGCTGGCCCTGGTGGTGGTGGGGGGGGGGGCGGAAGGGGTGCCGCAATTGCCAGTGGGGTGCAGGTGAGCCACGATCTCGGGGGGCAGTGACTGCAGGTGGGGTGCAGAGGTGCCGCGATTGCAGGTGAGATGCGGGGGTGCCACGATCGTGGGTAAGCTGCGGGGGTGCCGCAATAATGAGTGGGGTGCAGCGATCGAGGGGGTGTAGGGATCGCGGGAGGGGTGCCACTGCTGGGTGTCCTGTGACAGTGGCAGCCCGATAGCAGTGATGATACAGATATGCCCCCAGTGCCAGATACAGATATGTCCCCAGTGCCAGATACAGATATGCCCCCAGTGCAAGATACAGATATGCCCCCAGTGCCAGATACAGATATGCCACCAGTGCCAACTATGACCCCAGTGCCAGGTACAGATATGTACCCAGTGCCAGATATGCCCTCCAGTGCCAGATACAGATATGCCCCCAGT
This sequence comes from Pseudophryne corroboree, assembly GCF_028390025.1. Lineage (NCBI taxonomy): Eukaryota > Metazoa > Chordata > Amphibia > Anura > Myobatrachidae > Pseudophryne > Pseudophryne corroboree. The sequence goes on along the minus strand of NC_086454.1, from coordinate 227,111,086 downwards.
GCCAGATACAGATATGTTCCCAGTGCCAGATATGCCCCCAATGCCAGATACAGATATGCCCCCAGTGCCAGATACAGATATGCCCCCAGTGCCAGATATGCCCCCAGTGCCAGATACAGATATGCCCACAATGCCAGATACAGATATGCCCCAGTGCCAGATACAGATATGCCCCCCAGTGCCAGATACAGATATGTCCCCAATGCCAGATACAGATATGTCCCCAGTGCCAGATACAGATATGTCCCCAGTGCCAGATACAGATATGTCCCCAGTGCCAGATACAGATATGTCCCCAGTGCCAGATACAGATATGCCCCCAGTGCCAGAAACAGATATGCCCCCAATGCCAGATACAGATATGTCCCAAGTGCCAGATACAGATATGTCCCCAGTGCTAGATACAGATATGCCCCCAGTGCCAGATACAGATATGCCCCCAGTGCCAGATACAGATATGCCCCCAATGCCAGATACAGATATGTCCCCAGTGCTAGATATGCCCCCAGTGCCAGATACAGATATGTCCCCAGTGCCAGATACAGATATGCCCCCAATGCCAGATACAGATATGTCCCCAGTGCTAGATATGCCCCCAGTGCCAGATATGTCCCCAGTGCCAGATACAGATATGCCCCCAGTGCCAGATAAAGATATGTCCCCAGTGGTAGATATGCCCCCAGTGCCAGAGACAGATATGTCCCCAGTGCTAGATATGCCCCAAGTGCCAGATACAGATATGTTCCCAGTGCCAGATACAGATATGTCCCCAGTGCCAGATACAGATATGCCCCCAGTGCCAGAAACAGATATGCCCCCAATGCCAGATATAGATATGTCCCCAGTGCCAGATACAGATATGTCCCCAGTGCTAGATACAGATATGCCCCCAGTGCCAGAAACAGATATGCCCCCAGTGCCAGATACAGATATGCCCCCAATGCCAGATACAGATATGTCCCCAGTGCTAGATATGCCCCCAGTGCCAGATACAGATATGTCCCCAGTTCCAGATACAGATATGCCCCCAATGCCAGATACAGATATGTCCCCAGTGCTAGATATGCCCCCAGTGCCAGATATGTCCCCAGTGCCAGATACAGATATGCCCCCAGTGCCAGATACAGATATGTCCCCAGTGGTAGATATGCCCCCAGTGCCATAGACAGATATGTCCCCAGTGCTAGATATGCCCCCAATGCCAGATACAGATATGTTCCCAGTGCCAGATACAGATATGTCCCCAGTGCCAGATACAGATATGCCCCCAGTGCCAGAAACAGATATGCCCCCAATGCCAGATATAGATATGTCCCCAGTGCCAGATACAGATATGCCCCCAGTGCCAGATACAGATATGCCCCCAGTGCCAGATACAGATATGCCCCCAATGCCGGATACAGATATGTCCCCAGTGCTAGATATGCCCCCAGTGCCAGATACAGATATGTCCCCAGTTCCAGATACAGATATGCCCCCAATGCCAGATACAGATATGTCCCCAGTGCTAGATATGCCCCCAGTGCCAGATATGTCCCCAGTGCCAGATACAGATATGCCCCCAGTGCCAGATACAGATATGTCCCCAGTGGTAGATATGCCCCCAGTGCCAGAGACAGATATGTCCCCAGTGCTAGATATGCCCCCAATGCCAGATACAGATATGTTCCCAGTGCCAGATACAGATATGTCCCCAGTGGTAGATATGCCCCCAGTGCCAGAGACAGATATGTCCCCAGTGCTAGATATGCCCCCAATGCCAGATACAGATATGTTCCCAGTGCCAGATACAGATATGCCCCCAGTAGTGCTGCTCACTGCCGCCGAGCTCCTCCGCTGCTGTAACTGCTGGCTGCCGCCAGTCTCCCCCACTGCTGTCCGCCGGGCTTCTCCGCTGCTGTCACCGCTGGCTGCTGCCGGTCTCCCCCACTGCTATCTGCCGGGCTCCTCCGCTGCTGTCACCGCTGGCTGGAGCTGGCCCTGGTGGTGGTGAGGGGGAAGGGGTGCCGCGATCTTGGGGGGCAGTGACTGCAGGAGGGGAGCAGAGGTGCCGCGATCGTGGGTGATATGCTGGGGGTGCCGCGATCGCGGGTAAGCTGCGGGAGGTTCCGCGATCGTGGGTGGGGTGCGGGGGTGCTGCGACCGCAGGTGGGGTGCCAGTGATCGGGGGTGGCGTGCGGGGGTGCAGTGATCATGGGTGGGGTGCGGGGGTGCCGCGATCGTGGGGGATCGTGGGAGGGGTGCCACTGCTGGGTGTCCAGTGACAGTGGCAGCCCGGCAGCAGTGATGTGCTGCCGTAGCTGCCCCAGGTCCTCCTCCAGCTTCGCAACCACTGCCTGGGGTCTGTTGTGACAGGGGCAGCTCGGCAGCAGTGATGAACTGCCGCAGCTGCCCCTGAATCTCCTCCTGGCTCCTGCTCCACAGTGCTGCCACAGTGCCACTGCCGGGGATCCTGGGCTGCAGAGTGACAGAAGTAGGCGGACACTGCTGGCCAGTGTCCGCCTACTTATCGTTCAGTTGGGGGGACAGTTCCCCCTACACCTGAATGATTAGTTGGGAAAATCAAACAAGTTTGATTTTCCCAACTAGTTGGACAGACCGTTTCTGCCCGTTTTTCAGCGTGTGGGAGCAAACGGCTGATAATCGTTTCCTCCCACACACTGCCAGATTATCGTTCCAACCAGCCAACTAGTTGGCTGGTTGGAACGATATCTTCCTGATGTATGGCCAGCATAACTCTCTCTGCACATGTTATATCTGCCCCCCCCCCCCCCCCCTGCAGTGCACATGGCTTTACCCTACTGTTAACAAATTTGCTGCTGCAATCAACTCTGAATTAGGCCCAAAGTGTGGTAAAAATGAAAGAAAAAATTGTTTCTGAGTTATACCATGCTGAGAATACATTTGAAAGCCAAGTGTTACAAGAGAAATTGTTCCTGTGTGTGTTGTGAGCAAACAATTGAACATAAAAAGAAATCTGCTAATAGCAAAAGCAGATGGCCTGATAACCTTATTAACTTTCAAGCAAGAGAGTCAGAAATCACAGACTATAGTGGACAGTCAGTAAATAAAGGAGGTATGACTGAAGATGATATTAGGTGTCTGTGGTATAACTCTTTTTAAAGGTATGTATTGGAAATGGATGATGGAAAAAAAAAGACATTTAAAGTGACTAAGCAAAGTAAAACTGACAGTGGGTGTGGTCAGTGTAAAGTGCTGGGTCTGCCAGCTGAAAGTTATGTCAGCAGAGAAGCATTATTTTTTACAATGTTTTTATTGAAGGTTTTCTGTTTTTACAGTACACAAGTCAATAATCATAAAGAATACAAAAGCACCCAATATGTCCATATATGCAGAATAATACTAGGGCAGTATCGCAATAGTTTAGCAAATTTACAAAAGTAAAGGTATAATAATATATAAAGCAGACATTTAGAGGAGGAAGGTAAGTCTTGCGATAGTCCAAAATAAATGTCGGGTCTCTCCATGAAACAGCAAACAAATAGTGATGCTGAGCCTGAAAGTAAGAGAGAATCCATAATGTAGAGATCATTCTACTAAGATTTGTTGATGCTTGGGAGTCTATGATATCCAACCAGGCATAGTTAAATAGACTTGATATGAGAGTAGTTCCATCGAAAAGACTCTTGTATGAGATATGTAGTTGTAAAATATAGAATAAAAGCATGAAATTAAAAGTACCTGCAATGACCATAAATATACCATAGAAATATTCAGCATGGCCAGTAACTATCTTGCAGAATAAATTGTTTTTACACAACAGCATTACAGTGGAATAGACAAAATACAACATACAAAATGAGTAAATAAAATAAAAATGGACTGGAACAGGGAAAGAGTGGTAAGGATAGGGGAAAAGGAGTCTTCCATCTACGCAAATTATTCAGTGTCCTGAGCTGTAAGCTTATCAATTACCAGTACAGGTGATATCAACAGTAGTGGGACATCCAACTTAAGAAGAAGAATGTTCAAATATTTTTATGATGTGCGATTGAGTAGCTACATGAAGGATATTGATAAAGGGGGCCCATTTAAGGTAAAAATGATGAGCCCCATAGCATATGTCAATACGTGCATATTTTCTCTCATAATATAATATTTGGAGAAGTTTTTGTTTAACCTCTGATAATTATGGAGCTGATTTCTTAGTCCAATTAATTAATATGCCTTTTTATTTGCTATGGTGAGAACCGTGATGAGAAAGGGAAGAATAATCCTTTTGTTAGTACCTAAAGAACAAGCATGGAAGTTAAGCCCCATACAAGATGAGAGATCTGTTATCAATTGCACATCAAACATAGCATTAATGAAAGATACACCTTATTCCAAAATTGTTTATACTTAAAACAATCCACATACAATGAGCAAAATCTGCAATCAGTATACCACATTTAAGGCAGTGGCCTTTTTCCTCTGTGATCAAATGTCCTCTTTGATGCAGGGTTATGTAGGCCCTGTGTATCGTACGTATATATACTTCTTGAAAATATACAGATCTAACTCTCTCTGCACATGTTATATCTGTCCCCCCCTGCAGTGCACTTGGTTTTGCCCTACTGCTAACAAAATTGCTGCTGCGATCAACTCTGAATTAGGCCCAAAGTGTGGTACAAATGAAAGAAAAAACAGTTGCTGAGTCATACCGTGCTGAGAATACATTTGAAAGCCAAGTGTTACAAGAGAAATTGTTTCTGTGTGTGTTGTTAGCAAATAATTGAACATTAAAAGAAATCTGCTAATAGCAAAAGCAGATGGCCTGATAATAACCTTATTAACTTTCAAGCAAGAGAGTCAGAAATCACAGACTATAGTGGACAGTCAGTAAATAAAGGAGGTATGACTGAATATGATATTAATGGTGTCTGTGGTGTATGTATTGAAAATGGATGATGCAAAGAAAGAGACATTTAAAGTGACAAAGCAAAATAAAACTGACAGTGGGTGTGGTCAGTGTAAAGTGCTGGGTCTGCCAGGTGAAAGTTATGTCAGCAGAGAAGCATTATTTTTTACAATTACTTTTATTGAAGGTTTTCTGTTTTTACAGTACACAAATCAATAATCATAAAGAATACAATGCACACAATATGTCCATATATGCAGAAGATACACCTTCTGAGAATCTGAGAATGTAGCCATAGAGCCAAATGGGTCAAAGACCTGATGTGAGGAGTCCAACCCTATTATTTTCCATAAATTGAATAAAGGATTAGATAATGAGGGGAGGAAAGAAGGATTGCCTCACAACAGAATAAATTGGGAGACATATGGATTCCTATTGCAACATTTCTTAAGAAAAAGCCAAGCAGTATATGTATCAGTAAATAAAATATGATTTTTGACCACTTTCGGAATGTTAGAATATTTAGTTTGAGTAGAGCTCCAGAAACATACGGGTGAAAAACTGCTAAATCTAAGGAGTGATCTGTGTAGACGGATTTGCTCAGTATCCAATCATTAATATACCTAAAATATACCGCTGTGGAATAGGCTGCCAAATCTGTATACCCAAGACCGTCTTCTGATCTAGGTGTTTTAAGTTTAGATCTAGAAATTCTTGAGCATTTATTTTACAAGATAAACTTAGAGAATAATGCATCTAAGCATTTGATATCTGATTTAACTAAAGCTATTGGTAACCTCTGCATACAATAAATAATCTTTGGGACGATAATAGATTGTCTAATAGCCAATCTTCTCAACAGCGAGATAGGAAGATCTTTCCAAGATTCGAGTTTTGTGGCAATTTTGGTTATCGTAGGGGACAAATTCTAAGAATAAAGCTGATATAAATCAGAACAAACTTGAATGCAAAGGTATTTGAATTTGGAGGAGGCAAGTGACAGTGTTGTGTTAAGGGGTTTCAGGGAGTTTGGATTGGAATTACCCAACAGTAATATCTCTGACTTAGATAGGTTGACCTTAAACTGAAACTGTCCTGAATGAGTCAATAAAGTGTAATAAACCAGGTAAAGATTGAGATGGATTAGATAGGAAGACATGGGTGTCATCTGCAAATAAGGCAGTTTTTAATTTTTCTGGGCCAATTCTGATTCCGTGAATGAGAGGAGAATCATGCATAGCCACATCTAAAGGATATATAGCAGCCGTGAAGAGTAGTGGCGACAGGCGACAGCCTTTCCTCGTACCTCTGCCCAATATAAAGGAAGGCGAAAGAAAATCATTACAAACTATACGTGAAGTGGGTAGGAATATAATGTGTGGAAGATATGAAATAATTGAGAGGGAAAACCAATTTTTTTCAAAGTTTTAAATAAATGAGGACACAGTACTAGATTGAATGCTTTCTCAGTGTCTAACGTAAGCAGCATATTAGTAGAGAGTTGGGTAGAATTCGTGAAGATCACTTGCTGTATTGCTGCCAGAACTCTCCTCACACTCACAACAGAATTTTGTCCAGAAATAAAGCCTGTCTGATCTTATGGATCAGAGAAGGTAATATAGGCTTCAGTCTCTCTGCCAATATATTTTATAATAATATATTATTGTGAAAATGTTATAGTCAATATTTAGAAGAGAGATCAGACCAAGGTAGCTTTAAATCATTGCCTGTTTTAGATAATCCCTTAATAATAGCCTCTGAGAAATGAAGAGAGAGGGAGTCTTAATAGCCTCTGAGAAATGAAGAGGGTGGGAGTCTTGTTTAATTATATGATTAAAACATGCTGCCAACGGCTTTCCAATTTGTGTGCACAGAAGCTTAAAGAATTTGTTTGAAAAATTGTCAGGGCCTGGAGCTTTGGCCAGTGTCAATTGCTCAATAGTCCAAGTTACCTCCTATGAGGTAATTGGAACTATCAGCATTTGCGCCAATGAGTCAGAGAGCTGGAGTAAGGGTAATAAGTCCCAGAAGGAAGGAGAGAGAGAAAGAGAAGAGGGAGGGATAGAAATGCTCATGTCGATATACAGTACTTATTCAGACAAAATGCAGGAGGAGAATAAAGGTTTTCATAAAAACTTTTCATAACGTCCACAATTTGTGCATCAGAATTCGTCAAAGAATCATCAGATTGTAAAAGAGTATGTACTACCATTTGCTGTTAAGAGCCTTGCAGTAGATTGGTAAGTAGCCGTCCTGCCTTGTTTCAAATTTATAAAATTTAGAATTTACATTAAAGAGATACTTGTCACCAGTCAACTGCAGAAGCTCTGTAAAATGTAATCTAGCCTCCTTATATATAGGTTTGTTTTACAAACATGGATTAAGCTTGTACACCTGAAATGCATTAGAAAGCTTAGTTTGGAGGTCCAGATATGTATTATTTTGCTGCTTCTTAATTTGGGAATTATAAGATATCTCAAGTCAAATCACAGCTTTAGCTACCTGCCAAATAACAGAAGGATTGGAAGACACGTAGTTCACATTAAGTGAACAGTAGTCATTCCATGTTTTCAACAGTTTGTCTTGGTACCCCTTGGATTGGACAAGGTGAGAGGGAAATCTACAAAAGGGTTTTGCTTCTCCAGACTTCCTAAAAGTCAAGACAACACTTACAAGGCTATGATCAGACAATACTGGGGGGTCGATAGCCGCTGAAGCAACTTTGAGGAAGGTTCAGCAGTTAGAATATAATCAATCCTAGACCATGTATTGTGTGACATGAATAGACACGTGAAGTCTTTTTTGGTAGGGTTAATAGCTCTCTAGGTATAAACCAGGTTAAGTGTTTTAATAAAAAATGGAACTCCTATTTTCGGAAGAGTAAGTGGGTGTTTAGGAGTAGGGGACCAATCCTAAAAATGGGAAGAAATGACACTGAAATCCCTGCATACAATTAATGTGGCTGGGTCATAAAAGTGCAGTTTCGCTAATAAAGCGGTAAAAAATGTTTTTTTATATAACTATTACAAATATGATACTTAACTCATGCAAGCTTTATACCAATAACCAAATATCTATCATTAGGATCTGCATCTACTGAGGAAACTTGGATATTTAATGCTTTTCTTGCTAGGATCACAACTCTACAAGACTTGAAGTTATAAGAGGCAGATCCTGATAACATCCAATTCATCATTTGTAGTCTATTAGCTTCTGGAGCTAATAGATGGGTTTCTTGTACACAAATTAGATCAACTTCTTGCTTGTTTAAGTATGAAAGCAGTTTCCTTTATTTAGCTGGAGTGTGTTTACCTCTTATGTTACGTGAGACAATTTTAACAGACATTTATGAAACATCGTATACCATTATAAATGAACACATTGGAATGCGGGGGAAGGAAGAGGGAAGGCAGGATGGAAGGAAAAAATGCGAGGATAACATAAAATAACAAGACAAATACAAGCAGTAGCATAACAAAACAGCCATTAACTTCCAGTGAAAGCCTAATATTTATAACACCAAGTTACAAATATGACGCAGGGTCTTCCAAAGGGGAAAGAGTGGCATAGCTCCGAGTCCCCACGCCACTCCAGTTTTACATAAAAATAACAAGTAGTGCCAGTTAAACAGAGGCATAAAGTAGTAGTTGTAACCAATCATATCAGTGCAATATAACATAACTAAATCCCCACATGAAAAAATGTGATAATGATATATAGATCAATCTGTTACCAAACAAACAAGGCCAAACAGCATGCTCATAGAAATCAACTTCACTCAGTCTGAACATCAGCAATATCTTGGAAATGATCCTCGACATTTTCTTCCATAAGAAAAGCCTCTGAATCTGCAGCATTTGTGAAATCAGTGTAGCTGGAGTCAGTAAATATTCTAAGGTGAGCCGGGAACATCAGAAAAAACTTGCGGCCAGATTTTATTAAGGCAGTGCAGACGGGAGATAAAGAGCATCTTGCTCTGGAAAGTTCCACTGAACAGTCTTGATATAAATGATATAAATATCACACTGGATAGGATTGATTTTTCAGGAAGCCTGCCAAAAAGCCTGTTTGTGTGGGTAGTTTAGTGTTTTGAAAATAACTACTCTTGGTTTTTGTTGAGACTGATGTGTATGTACCCCCATCCTGTGTACTCTCTCAATAATAAGGTTGGAGCACACTGATTCAATATTGAGTAGCTTAGGAAGCATAGTGTGTACAAATTGCTACAGCATGCTCCCTTTAATTGACCCAGGGAGACCTGTAATCCATAAGTTATTGCATCATGTTCTATTCTCATTATTATCTAATTTCTCAGAGAGGCATTTATCAAGCTGCAAAGCATGCACAGAATTCTGTAAAGCAGTGACATTATCCATGTTGTTACTTATATGCTTCTCCGCTTCCACCATGTGGCCAGAGAGATGATGTATTTGGCTAGCGATATCTTAGACCACCTTTTGTAGTAATGGGGCCATAGTATTCTGAATAGCAGAGACTAGTTCCTCATAAGATAGAGAAGAGTTACTTTTACAATCAGACGCGAGAATGGGTTTAGTCTCTGGGTCTGAAAGAGGCTTTTTCTCTGCTGGTGTCCCTTGGGCGTTGTCTTTGCTCGCCGCCAAGTTGTGGTCTCCCTGCCGCTTCTCCTGGCATTGTTGCTGGGGTGAAGGAGACTGTTTTGTGGCCTCCAGTAGACGCAGGAATTTCTCCATAACTGCTTTCTGTCAGTGAGGGGACTGGGAGCAGTGCTTTCATGATGCTGGCAGTATAAACGCTGCTGGAGCTGGTGCTAGGAACGAAGGTATCAGCAGGAGTTGCTCATTTTCTCATGCCATGACCGGAAGTCCAGAGGAGAAGCATTTGACTGTGTTAATGGAAGATTGTCATATTATTATGAGCAAATATGTGACTTAAAGAGAAAGTCAGCTGAAGAAACATTTGTACATAAGCAAGTTGTTGAAAGTGAGTTGTTCTCTTTTAAAATGCTCTTAACACAATATTAACGGAAAATAGAGCTGGAAATTGAGGTTATTAAGAGACAACATTTGAATTTGTAGTTATGACTGAACACCTTGAGAAGACTGACACATTAACATGTGTTCAGCCTTTCACTACGCTACAGTACTTAAAGCAAATTCGAAGCCTATAGTATATCCATTTTTTACGTTTCAATAATCCTTTCAGAAGCAATGTCTGAAGAACGGTGTTTATTATTTAGTAAAAGGAATCACAAAAGTATGTAAAATGATGAGATGATGTAATACAATTGTGATGAAAGTGGTAAACTGTGAATAAAAACAATAAGATGCAAATACAATATGCATGTGAAAAGAGCACTCAAGCATATACAGTACATGTGACATGAATACACAAACCTAACTAGTATTACATGTACAAGCATAAATTGCAGTGCTACTGATATAACTAAAGACGCCTAGCTGACTAATCAAGCCTATGTCGACACAATTAAAGTCATTTGTGCATCATCTAGTACGATTGCTGGCTAGAGGATGAAAATTGCATGTGCCTGTGTCCATGTGTGAATAGAAATGGCTACTCACAGCTCCCTTTACCAGGCATGCATAGCTAGCTAACTACAAGAAGTTAGGAGGTCCAAAAGAGAAATAGACAACTTTGATTTTTTTCTGTGTTGACCACTAGAGGAAGTTGGTTATACAGGTCACTGTGACACAGAAACAAATGGATTTAAACAAACTATGCTGGAAGGCATGACTCTCCCCGTCTGGTATCACTGATACCACATTTCAAATCTTAAGAAGATAACAGAAAGAACATTTCAGATTCTGGTCTGAGGAACAACTTAGTCTCTGCTTGCTTACACATCTTGACCTCAACCTTACGGACTTTCCCATCCTTGCTTGGGAATGTCTTGGTGACAAGACTTAAAGGCCACTCATTACGTTGTGACTGACAATCTCTAATGAGAACAATGTCACCTGGTTTTAGATTAGCTTGGGCAACTTGCCACTTGCTTCTTGGTTGCAAGGTAGAGATATACTGTCTTTTCCACCTGTCCCAAAAGGTGTTTGCAAGGCTTTGAACTTGTCTCCATTGACGTTTGAACAAGTCTTTGGTGTTGAATTCTCCAGAAGGAGCATAGTTAGTCCCAGTCTTTGAGTAAGAAGAGTGGTAGGGGTAAGCAGAAATGGATCTTCTGGGTCATTAGAAACTGAAGTTAAGGGTCTGGTATTGACAATAGCTGAGACTTCAGCCATAAAGGTAGTTCAACTCTCATGAGTAAGTCTTGCAGTTCCTACTTGCAGAAAGATAGAATCAAGTATTCTGTGTATTATGCTGATCATCCTTTCCCAGGCTCCTCCCATATGAGAATAATGAGGAGGGTTGAAAGTCCATGTACAACCTTGTTCGCTAAGGTATTTCTCTACACCTTTGGTATCAATGTTTGAGTGAATTTGTAATTCCTTGACTGCTCCAATGAAATTAGTACCGCTGTCAGAGCGGATGTGTTTAACAGGGCCACGGATGGCAATGAAGCATCTCAGGGCATTGATGAAACTTGAAGTGTCCATTGATTCTATAACCTCAATGTGAACTGCTCTGATGATCATTCAGGTGAATATAACTGCCCAACATTTGCTGGTTGCATTCACTCCTCTCGTGTGTTGGGTGATAACAGTCCAGGGACCAAATATGTTGAGACCAATGTTAGTGAAGGGAGGGTCTGTACTAAGCCTGTGTGCTGGAAGATTAGCCATCTTCTGAGTTTGAGAAGTGCCACGAAGTATGCGACAAGTAATACATTTGAAGATTGTGTTGCTTACACACCTTTTCGCTCCAATAATCCAGAATCCAGTGAACGTAGAGCTCCTTCGGTGAACAGTCATCCCTGGTGTTTGACTTCATTGTGGTAGTGTTGCACAATTAAAGAAGCAATGTAGTGACTTCCGGGAATAATTAAGGGATTTTTCTCATTTGCTCCTAAGTTAGCTTCTTGAAGGCGACTACCTACTCTCAATAAATAATTCTCATCGAGAAATGGGTCTAGCTTTTTCAAGATTCTGTCCATAGGAATAGGATTCCCAGTGTTGATGTTGTGAATTCCTCTAGTATAGGTTTGGTGCTGAACACCATGGATAATGAAATTCTTGGATTGTTGCATTTCTTCTACTGTGTAAGTATTTTTACAGTGATGTCAACCTTTACATTTGTTCACATTTGCAGCTGCAGTGCATTTAAAAGAACAAGCTATGTGGGCTAGGCAAGTAATGGCTCTAACAAGTGACTTCCAAGTTGAAAATCTTTGGAATCTGTGAGGTTCAAGTTGCTAATCTGAATTCATGGTATGGATTGTAGTTACTTGTGGACATATTTCAACATCTGAGTCTGCATCTACTAACTCAAATGTGTTACTTTCAGTATTGTTGTAACCTGTCTTATACAGGAATTCAGGTCCTCTGCTGTGGTGTCTTTGAGGAGACTGGCTGGGATGGCTCTTGTAGCATTATCTGCAGGGTTATGAGCAATGGAACATAGTGCCACTGTTTTGGGTTGGTGGATCTCCTGATCCTTAGCCAATGATTGCTGACATAAACATGGAATTGCCTAGTCTCATTGCAAATGTAGCCTAACACTACTTTACTTTACTGTCTGTGTAGAATTCTGTTTTGGAGAGTTCAATGGTCAACTCAGTTGAAATGAGATTGGCTACTTCTATGGCTAGTACTGCAGCACAAAGTTCTAGTCAGGGCACTGTGTGCTCTGGTAGTGGTGCTAGCTTCGCTTTGCCCATAAGAAATCCAATGTGACATTCACCTTTGTTGTCTATAGTTTTAAGATATGCAACAGTAGCGATTGTTGGACTGAAGCATCAGAGAATACACACAGTCTTTGGTTTCGTACTTCTGTGGAAGGTACAGGAGCATATAGACGTGAAATATAAAATTTGGTTAAGGGGGACAGAGATCTTTTCCACTCTTCCCACATTTCCCTTTTCTGTGGAGGCAGTGGAGCATCCCAGTCAGATGACTCACAGGTTAGGCATCTGAGTAGGGCTTTACCTTGGATAGTGACAGGAGCTGCAAATCCTAAAAGGTCGTACAAGCTGTTTATAGCAGACAAGACACCTCTGCGAGTGAAGGGCCTTTCCTCGTTGTTTACTTGGAAGGTGAAGTAGTCATATTTCAGGTCCCATAGAAGTCCAAGGCTATGTTGGGCTGGTGGAGAATCGGTTCCTAAATCCAAGTCCCTTAAGTCAGTGGTATGATCTTGGGAATGGAATGCTTCCATCACTCCTTTGCTGTTGGAGGCTATTTTGTGAAGTCTGAGATTAGAACATGAGAGCATTTCCTGAGCTTTCATAAGGAGATTGATTGCTGTCTCGTCTGTTGGAGTAGATTTTAAACAGTCATCCATGTAGAAATCCTTTTCTACAAGTTGTCTAACATCAAAACCATACTCTAGCTCACCCTCCCGAGCTGAACGTCTGAGTTCCTAGATGGCAACTGCTGGTGAAGGGCTGTTACCAAAGATGTGTACCATCATGTGGTTCTCTACAATATCTTTAGAGGAGTCATTATCTTTGAACAAGAGGAATCATAGGAAATTCCTGTCTTTTTCTCTCACGAGGAAACAGTGAAACATTTGTTGAATGTCAGCTGTGAAGGCAATAAAGTCCCTTCAGAAATGTATGAGTACTCCAAGGAGTAACAACCGAGAAAGAGGAAGGGGGTGCAAATCCCCACCCCCAAATTTCCTTCCGCTCATACTCCTTGGAGTAGCACATCATTTAAGGAGATTCCTTCAAACTTGACACTGGAATCAAACACAACTCTGATCTGACCTGGTTTCTTTGGGTGGTATACTCCAAACATTGGCAGGTACCAGCATTCATCTGTGTCTTTAAGAATGGGAGCTATCTCAGCGTGGCTGTTCTCAAATATTTTGGTCATGAAGGAGAAGAAATGATCTCTCATCTCCGGTTTCCTGTGAAAGTTGCGTTTAAGTGAAGAAAAACATTTAAGTACTTGTTCTCTGTTGTTAGGTAGGTGTAGGCTGGGTGTTCTAAAGGGTAGAGGTGCAACCCAGCATTTGGTGCCATCTTTGGCTAGTCCTTCCTCCATTATTTCCAACAATAGTTTGTCCTCTATGGACATTGATACCTGGTCATCCATTATTTTTCGTTGGAAGACTGTGTACCCTAGATGATCTTGGTAGTTGTCACAGATGTGGTGGTTGTCACTATGAGAAACTAGGGTAGTACAATGTGGTAATTCTTTTATGAGGAAGTGGTTGCAACATGGTTGAAAAAGAGAAGGGCACACATTTTCTAAAGTACAAGTAAGCATGCTGTTGACAGAAGCTGGCTGGTAAGTCTCATTCACATTTGGCTACTTGAAGCTCCATTAGTAAATCACTCAATTCTCTAAGCCTCTGATAGCTTTTGTTAGGTAGCCTAAGGAATTCATCAATTCTTTTAAACAGTGCACTTTCTATTATTTCTGGTGAGCCATAGCATTCGTTAAGTCTATACCAGATCATCTTAAGGCCATTCTTAGGGTGGTTAATATTGATCACTCTTATCCTTCTAGCATGCTCAGCGGATTAATTCTCAAGCCATTTAATTAAGAGGTATATCTCCTCACTATGTGAAAGGCCTAATCCTTTGATTACATTTTGGACGGAGGATTGCCAGGCTCTAAAACGCTCAGGGCGATCATTAAACTTTGAAATTCCATTTGTTACCAGGTCACGCCGGGCAAGAAACTTAGCAAAGTCTAATGGGTCTTGATTGGCACTAGGAGCTGCTGTTGGTACTAGTGATGAGCGGATTCGGTTTTACTCGGTTTTACTCGGTTATCAATACGGCATCTTATTGGCTATCCAAAACACGTGACATCCGTGAGCCAATAAGATGCCGTTTTGAGAACCGAGTAAAACCGAGTAAAACCGAATCCGCTCATCACTAGTTGGTACATTAACATGGTGGGTAAGTTATGTGTTGTCATACCTTCTGGGTTTGTCTGGTTCCTGACGACTTGATTCATAGCATTTTTGAGTGCGAGAGGCTGTATCTGGCATGAAGGAGAGTCATTCCTTGTGAGCTCTCTGTGTCCAGAGTCCTCTTGCTTGTAAGTTTGGAGTTTGTTGCTGACTCGTGGTGGCACTGCATAACGTGTTTCACTGATGACAATCTGTTTTAAATCCCTGCACTGATGGAGAGTTACTGTCATTTTTAGAGACTTGGAATACATATTCTGATGTGCATTGCATTAAATTCTGTGATCCAAGTTCTGCATCGAATGCATTAATGTTTCCCTTTGTGTCAAAGAGCTCTGCAGACTCTAAGATCTCTGCTTCAGCTATGGAAGCTGTGGCTTCCTTTTCAGCAGCAAGTTTCTAGCTAACTGCTTCTAAGCATTTTTTCTCTATATCCTTTTCTGCTTCCATACGTGCTTTTTCTGCTTCCAAACATGTTTTTTTCTATTTATTCCCCTGCTTCCAAACGTGATTTCACTATTTTTAACTACATTTCTTGTTCAGCAAAGTTGACCCGTACTTTTGAGGATTCAGCTTTTGCACGTGCAATGATGGCTGCATTACTGACAGATGTTGATTTTGAGGAACCAGAGACTTGGGACCTTGTTTTGTTTGAAGATGTCATTTTCTGAGACATAATGATGGGTTTGAAATGTTTGACTGTGTAGAGACTGCTGTATTTCTGTGTGCAGATAACTGTGCTGACAGTGTAGCAGGTCTCTGGGATGTCAAGGTCTTGGAACTGTTGTTAAGCTGTTTGACTGTGCAGGGACTGTTGTATTGCGGTATGCATGTGGCTGCACTGACAGTGTGAGGTTTCTGTGGAGTCAAATGACGGTTCTCCTATTGCTGAGTTGCCATGGTTAGTAGACTGTATAGAAACTTGTGCTGTCATATGCAAAGAGCTGTGACTGGCAGTGTAACAGTTCTGTAAGTCAGTATATGTGATTCACTTGCTGACAGACAATGTTGCTGACGAAGTCAGGGTATATGTGTCCCACTCACTGGCAGTATTAGATGTTTACTGTTCAGCCTCTCTCTAAGCTACAGTACTTGATGCAAATTCGAAGCCTACAGTATAACCGCCTTTTACTTTTCAATGATAGTTTCAGAAGTGATATCTGAAGAACGGTGTTTATTATTTAGTAAAAGGAATCATAAAAGTATGTAAAATGATGAGATGATGTAAAACAATTGTGATGAAAGTGGTAAACTGTGAATAAAAACAATAAGATGCAATTACAATATGCATGTGAAAAGAGCACTCAAGCATATACAGTACATGTGACATGAATACACAAACCTAACTAGTATTACATGTACAAACATAAATTACAGTGCTACCGATATAACTAAAGGCCCGTACACACTGGTCGATATATCGGCCATTCTTGATCGGCCGATATATTGCGTGACCGTCGGCCAGTGTGTAAGGCCGAATAGTCTGTGAACTCCGTCGTTCACAGACGTATCACGTCGGCCGCGCAGCACAGCCGATGGCCAATATATCTACCGATATATTGGCGCGTTGCTGTGTGTGTACGGGCCCGCCCAGTACACGCCCGCCCAGTTCATGACATCAGTCCCCGACGGATCGGTCAGTGTGTATGCACAGCACACTGCCCGATCCGTCCATAGATATATCTGCAGATCAATTGATCTGCAGATATATCTATTAGTGTGTACCCACCTTTAGCATGCCTAGCTGACTAATCAAGCCTATGTCGACACAATTAAGGTCATTTGCTCACCATCTAGTATGATTGCCTGCTAGAGGATGAATATAGCATGTGCCTGTGTCCACGTGTGAATAGAAATGGCTACTCACAGCTCCCTTTACCCAGCATGCATAGCTAGCTAACTAAGAGAAGTTAGGAGGTCCAAAAGAGAAACAGACAACAAATGTGACACAGAAACAAATGGATTTAAACAAACTACGCTGGAAGGCATGACGTGTATTACAAAAGTTGAAAATGATGGTCTGCTTGCAAAGACTAACCTAATAAATTAAGAATAAAGAATAAGTATTAAGAATAAAGTATTGAATTGTGCCAAAATGTGTTTTGTTCTTAAGCAGGAAGTAGAAGAATCAAAGGAATCTGTAAAGGGACATCAGAGTGAAGCAGAGCACACGCAAGTAACAATTGGTGACTTTACTCTTGTAGTAAATAAAAAAGACTTTCGGGCCAGATGTAGTGAGATGGCTGGAGCTCTGAGATTCCAGCTGAACTCGTACATTTTTTTAAAGCAACAAACATTTACAAGGCAAAACCATCTTGGAGCTCCAGTCATCTCGCACTACATTACATCCAGCCTTTTGTGTCCACATAAGAAAATTTTGAAGCATGTGAATAAGAGATTCTCTGACTGAGAAGCTTTGTGTAGAAAAACATCTCCAAATGCTGCAGAAACACGCTCGGTGGGAGAAAGACATGGAGATTGTCTGTCTTGATGCAAGTCTTAAGGAGCAAATTATGGCTCCGCAATCCAACTTGGCTGCAGCCAAAGCAAATTCAGAGTGTCTGGCTGAAAGAAATGTGTTTCTGGAGAAAACTGCCTAAACTAGTACATCAAAGAGAATATTTGGAGAAAAAACTTCAAATGTACATATTTTAGACCCTTAAGAAATGTATGTTAAGTACACATAACCAGTTGCAAAATCTCCAAATGCAAATGAATGTTAGATACTGTATCTGGAACTTCAGTGTAAATTAAAAGTGGCAGTCTGGAATAGACAAAAATTTTAAGTTGTTGAATTTGAAGATATGGAATTAAGTCTTCTGCAGTCTGAAAAGTTGGAAAGCACAATAGGAAAAATTACCCAGCTGGAAGAACGGCTCTCTTAAAAATGCTACTTGGAAGTGAGAAAAGCAGAGGAGGAAAAGAATATAGATATCACTCCAAAATTGGACTCTGGACCCAAAATGGTGTCTAATGTCTTCACTGAACCAAGTGTGTCAGAAATCCAAAAACTCAAGTAGCAGTTAAGACAGGTTGAATCTGAAAAGGCTGGAATGAAGAGTGATATGCTAGAGATTAAAAATGGGTTGTGTAATGAATAGCACATAAACAGTGAATTGCTTGAGCAGAGTAAGGTATTTCATAAAGAGAAAATCTGTCAGAAGGAGTGGGACAATGGAGATGTCTGCATTAAACGTGCCAGTGTGCAAGATGGGACCAATGTATCAAAACTGGGAAACTCCCTAAAAGAATCTATTGCAATAGTGAATAAGATGCCTTGCAGTTACTTTCAGCTTATCATTATAGCTGAAGGTGTGAAGTCTTCTCAAAGGTTTGCAGTCCCAGATAATAAAACTGTGTCTAAAGTTGGTGATAAAGAACTGACAAGTATAGATGGTGATTGCTTAACCCATAAGTCAAACGTACAGGGTATACAGAAGCATATAGATATATTGATGGCTTCCAAGGATTAAACACTGTTGTTGTAATGTAATCAGAGTAATGTGAATGTGACCAATTTTGCAGTGGAAAATAGAACCTTACAGAAAGTTGATATTGGCAATATTGTGAAGAGTAATACTCCTGTGTGTGAAACAGTGCCTTTATGCAATCAAGATATGATGTCTGTGAGGAAGTGAAATTGTCTCACATTATAAAGATTGAAGCAAGTAAACCAGTTAATCAGAATATGAAAATAAAGACTTATGTGGAGAGTGAATTTCAACCTGTGCTGATAGAACATGTTGAAGTTATTCATCATATTTTCAATACCCAGTAAGTTGATGATCCAGAAGATCCAAGAGATACAGATGGAGCCATGCAAATCGTGGCTTCGTTTGTGCCTGGGCATGCCCGGTGAGGCGGAACACTGGGAGTGAATGGAGCACACGTGCGTCGTAGATGCGCTCCAATCAAAGTGAATGGAAGCATCTGTGTATGCTCGGCATCCAGCCGAGGTGCAGGCTCCCCTAGGCACACCGCTCACTCCAGCCTGTGATGTAGCCACGCTCAATGAGCGTGGCTCCATCTGTATGAGCCTTATTCAAGTGGAAGAGAGTAGGTATGGACATTGAAAGCAAACCATCATATGGTGGCAATGCTTCCAACACATCAACACACTAACCATCACATCAGAAGTATTCGATGGTGAAAACTATTTATATGACTAGCGCATGCACAAAAGCCTGCATTTCCAGTGGGAATTGGGATCGGCGGCAGGGCCAGACTCTGAGCAACATATTACTTTATCACTGGACATTGTGTGTATAATATACATATATAATATACACACACAATGACGAATGATGAAGTAACATTGTCCCCACAGTGCCAGATATACAATGCCCCTACAGTGCCAGATATACATTGCCCCCCTGTGCCAGATATACAATGACCCCACTGTGCCAGATATACAATGCCCCCCTTGTGCCAGATATACATTGCCCCCACTGTGCCAGATATACAATTCCCCTCTGTGCCAGATATACAATGCCTCCACAGTGCCAGATATACAATGCCCCCACAGTGCCAGATCTACAACGCCCCCACAGTGCCAGATATACATTGCCCCACTGCACTCATTGTGCCCCCATCCCTTACCGCTGGCTCTGTTTCTTCTATGTGATGGGAGGAGAGTGCAGCGCCTCTCCTGCCCCTCAATTCTCTTTGATGCCCGGTCTCACTCTCCAGCAGCGGCAGGATCAACCTGAAATGAGGCACTGGTTCGTTAGCCAATCAGAGCTCGTGGACCAGCAGTCAACCAGGAGCCACGGCTGCCGGTCCACAAGCTCTGATTGGCTAGCAAACCAATGCCTTATTCATATTGAACCTGCCGCCGCCGATGGAGAGTAAGACCAGGCATCAAAGAGAATTGAGGGGCAGGAGAGGCGCTGCTCTGCGCTCTCCTCCTCTCACACAGAACGAAGCCAGTGGGATGCAGTATGGTGGACGGCCCAGCGGTATGGCGTACCGGCTGGGAATTTCTTACCGGTACACCGTACCAACATACTTGCAGCGCTGAGCAAGACTCCTGCGCAGTGACTGACACTGCACCATGTGCATCTCCTCAGTGCTGGACAAAGACTGCAGGAGAAAAATCATAATAGCCTTCACCTCTGAAAATTCCTCCATTGGCATAAAGCGACTAACACCATCAGAGCCAGATGTCAGTAACCTTTGGGACCAAGCTCCAAAAAGCTTCCCTTTTTGGAGCTTGGTATATAAGTTGCAGACTAAGTACCCATTCACACTCATGTGGATGGCAACTGGCTCAGTGCAGGAAGTTTCCCTGATACAGACACAGCAGCAAGGAGAGGCATAGCTATTGTGAATTAGAAAAAACAAGCCACCATCGGAAGACCATCAAATGACTATCATGTGATGGTGAAAAACATCAGGAGGGCACCATTGTATGCTAAAAACACTACCATCGAAAGAAAAAGATTGATGGTTCAGAAACATTGATGTCCATCCCTAGAAGAGAGCCATCAAAGTCATGAGATTAACTTTGGGGATAAATGGACATTTGAGCATGTTATATGGACAAGAGAGTCCAGAATATGAGTGTAGCAGTACCAATACATCATCTGACATAAAGCTAAGGTCTGAAGATTATGATGCTGGTGGCACTCATGATGATAGTGTCTCTTTGATAGGAAAGGGGTTACTAGTGAAGTATGCACATTTAGGGCTTCGAGACTGAAGGTTAAAGATGTTTCAAGCAGAAGTTTGCCAATGGGTGTGACTATATATATATATATATAATATATATATATATAAAACAACGATACCCTTAATTCGCGCTGTAATAAAAATAGGGCAGCACCTCGTGAAAAATCTCCCTGCTAGTGGGAGATTAACAAAGATATGGGATACAGGTATTCAGAGGGCGCACAAACAGAGCTATACAATTAAAATTAAAATCCAACCAGCATAACCCGAATGACAAAGAGATTTTTTTTAATAAAAATTAAAATTGTAGTATAACAATACGATGTTCCATAAGCACAATACACATTTATGCAGAAACAGTGTATTTTATATATATTTTTTCATAAAACCCAATGCGTTTCGTCCGTTATGGACTTCATCAGGGGTACAAGTTGTAGCTGGTGAAGTAAATGGAGGAGAGAGAGAGAGAGAACAGAAAGAGCAAATGAGATACATCAAATGATGTTAAATTTTCATCAAACAATTCATTTAACAGATTCATTTAGCAATACTGTATGTATATATATATATAAAACAACGATACCCTTAATTCGCGCTGTAATAAAAATAGGGCAGCACCTCGTGAAAAATCTCCCTGCTAGTGGGAGATTAACAAAGATATGGGATACAGGTATTCAGAGGGCGCACAAACAGAGCTATACAATTAAAATTAAAATCCAACCAGCATAACCCGAATGACAAAGAGATTTTTTTTAATAAAAATTAAAATTGTAGTATAACAATACAATGTTCCATAAGCACAATACACATTTATGCAGAAACAGTGTATTTTATATATATTTTTTCATAAAACCCAATGCGTTTCGTCCGTTATGGACTTCATCAGGGGTACAAGTTGTAGCTGGTGAAGTAAATGGAGGAGAGAGAGAGAGAGAACAGAAAGAGAAAATGAGATACATCAAATGATGTTAAATTTTCATCAAACAATTCATTTAACAGATTCATTTAGCAATACTGTATGTATAACAAATCCAAAGGGGTGGGGAAAAAACACCTCATAGTATAGACTTAATAAATATAGGAAACACATCTTTACAATAAAGGTAACTAGATGTTGAGGAGAGAGGGATATTCTCTAATATATTCTTAGTTATACAATTTTAGTGGTTTAATAGGAAAACCACTTGCTAGAATAATGCTTTAGGAAATCTCCCACAAGATAATCTCGCTGTAAAAGGTATTATAACATGGAATACGTTTCTAGTTGAAAGATTATACTTATTAGATTCAATGGACTAATTCAAACTTTATACCGGCTAGAAAATTAATTAATCACTTACATAAAAATAATTATAGGGGATCTTCTTGTCAGATATTCCTTATTCGTGACTCCTGGTAGATGTTTTCTACAGAACAAATAGTTATACCACTAATAAAGAATTGGTACAAACCTAATTTGGCCTTTATTGTAGTATATTATAATACTCACATTTGATTATAAGAAAAAAACGATTATACTGTGTCCTCCATAGTTAGTAGAGTGCCACAAAGAATCTAAATAGATTGAATGGCACTCATAGTGATATTGTACAACATGGCTGTAATTAGATTTATATCGACTAATGAATCTACTCACTTTGAGGTAAAACCAAATCAATGACACCAAACAGCTTATCCAGAGGGAAAGATAATCCCCAGCTGAAATAGATAGAGACATTCGCATCACACTCAATAAAGTGAGATATCTATTTAATTAAATTAAATTCAGGCCATAAAGGTCTACTCACAATGAAAGGTTCTGGATATGTATCTGCCTCTCCTGGATGTCAAGTGAGCTGGAGAGGCTTGATCTGGCCTATTTATACCCATATAGGAGTTACCTCACTTCCTGTACCTTAATGATAGGTTAATCTAACAGGCTTAAATAAATGCATGTCCAACTCGCAATAAAGGGAATAGATCCTTATTCTTAACTTAAGATGAACTTTTACTCAAAGGGAGTCTCGGGTAGTGACTTAAAATATTCATATAATAGCCTAAATCACGCACTTCTGCCCTGCGTTCCACCTGAATCATGGTGGAACGCACGGATATCCGGGAAGATCGTAGATGTGCCAATCCGGACACTAAACCGACTTCCCAGATAAATTTATTAAGCCCAGAAAGGGAGAGGATTTATTAAGCCCAGAGAGGTATGTTTCGAGTCCGGGATTCTTTTGGATCCCGTTCGAAACTAAAGCGGGTCTTCCCGCCTTGCGTTCCAACCTCGTCGCAGGTGGAACGCACCGCGTCATCTCCGGCTGCTGCTGTGCGTTCCACCCACATCCATGGTGGAGCGCACCCCGTCACTACGGATTCGCGTGTTACTACTGAGCTCAGCGGCGCGCTCCAGTATCCATCAAGTGGAGCGCACTGTGGACAGAATTCATGTACATACCGTACAATTTATGTACTAGTTTCCAAGAATAAAACCCTATTTCCTCAATATCTTTACATAGGTTCACAATTACAAATTATGATACAGGTTGAGTATCCTTTATCCAAAACGCTTGGGACCAGAGGTATTTTGGATATCGGATTTTTCCGTATTTTGGAATAATTGCATACCATAATGAGATATCATGGCGATGGGACCCAGGTCTAAGCACAGAATGCATTTATGTTTTATATGCATCTTATACACACAGCCTGAAGGTAATTTTAGCCAAATTTTTTTATAACTTTGTGCATTAAACAAAGTGTGTCTACATTCACACAATTCATTTATGTTTCATATACACCTTATATACACAGTCTGAAGGTCATTTAATACAATATTTTTAATAACTGTGTGTATTAAACAAAGTTTGTGTACATTGAGCTATCAGAAAACAAAAGTTTCACTATCTCACTCTCGCTCAAAAAAGTCCGTATTTCGGAATATTCCGTATTTCGGATATTTGGATATGGGATACTCAACCTGTAACAGTACAGTGATATAATACAAGACTATATTTAGTGACAATATCACATATAACTTTATAGCAATAATGATACCATAAATTCTAAACAGACATGAAGTATAACATAAATGCAATGGTATAATGAAAAAGTAAACCTTATTCAGTAGGTGCAATAGTGTAGCGAAAAATAGACCAAAGTTAATAACAGTATCACATATATCTTTATAGCAATAATTTTACCATGTATTCCAACAAAAATATAAAAATATAAAATATAACATAGATACAATAATAAATAAGGAAAAAAACCTTATATTAGTAACGAAATGACTGAAATGGCACTCATGAGATAACATTAACCCATAGTATTATTGACAATAATGCCTATTCTAGATCGATTTAAGAACAGGGCCTCCCATACTATAATGGGGAATGCCGAAATGATGATGTTTTCTAGCAGCCTAAAAAGGAGACAATATCAATGTTTTCATTGAGACCTATCGGATGCAAAGTGTTCAATGTATAAATCCAATACGATTCTTGTTTCACTAATATTAGTTCTCTGTCCCCTCCTCGTTTGTCAATTTTGATATGTTCTAAAACGGTGAAGGTTAGACCAGTCACCGCTGAATTGTGTACTTCGGCAAAATGCCGGGGTAGACTGTGCGACATCATTTTATTTTTAATATTTCTTAGGTGTTCCTGGATTCTGATTTTCAGTTTCCGTTTGGTCTACCCTATATATGAGAGGCCACGTGGACAATTTATTTTATATATTACGCATTCCGTAATACAGGTGACCCGATCTTTCAATGTATGGAATCTACCATTGTCCATTCTCAATTTAACGGAGGCCTTTTGCATATGCTTACAACAAATACACTGGTTACATGGAAAACAGCCCCCTTTATTACTCAAAAATCGATCATTCAATGGGTTCAAGGGTTTTTCTATTTTTAAACTGCTCGGTGCTATTAGACTTTTATGGTTCCAAGCTTTTTTGTAGACTAACAAAGGTTTGTCTGGCAGTGTAGGTCCTAAAATGGGGTCCTTCTGTAGTATATTCCAATGCTTTGTCATAATTTTCTTTATTTTAATAGCATCTTTACTGAATTGAGTAACAAAAGATCTGGATTGACTCCTACTTGAGGAGGGAGTAAGTTGTTTACCACTTATAAGTTCCGTCCTGGATCTTTTTGAGGCCTTAAGTCTTGCCTCATTCAAGAGGTTTGTGTTATAACCTCGTTCTATAAATCTATTATATAGGATGGTAGATTGTTTCCAATAGTCAGAGATATTACTGCAAATCTTTCTAACTCTGACAAATTGGGAGTAGGGTACCCCGTTCTTCCAGGCTGGATGGTGGCAGCTATCTTGGGGTAAATAACTGTTCGCATCAACTGATTTGAAAAAGGTCTTAGTGGTCACCCCTCCAATGCTACATCCTTTCAGTTCCAAGTCTAGATAGTCTATTGTCATAGGATCTGTCTTATATGTGAACTTTAAGTTGTACTCGTTCTTATTCAGATGATCCATAAAGTTCTCAATGCTCTTCAGATCTCCCTGCCAAATGAAGATCAGATCGTCTATATATCTTCTATATAACCTTATGTTCGTCTTTTCAAATTCTGTATCGTACACATATTCACTTTCCCACTTTCCCATTAATAGGTTAGCATACGATGGGGCGAATTTAGTCCCCATTGCTGTGCCTTGTTTCTGCAGGAGGTAAGTACCATTAAATTCAAAGAAGTTATGATCTAGGATAAACTTAATACAGTCTATAATGAATGTGACCTCTATTTGTGCGCCCTCTGAATACCTGTATCCCATATATAATATATATGTATATATATATATATATAATCTCGTATGGTGCCCGGCACTCCCTCTGTATGCAATGCAATTACCTGGGTGCCCTCTGAAAGGATATGGATATACAGCAAAATAGAAAAACAGCGGTACTCCAGGATTTGTATGGTGAAAAATTGCATTGAAAAAAGCGTCACATAAAAGCTGACGTTTCGGGACTCGTAGCCTTGATAAAGGGGGCTACAAGCCCCGAAACATCGGCTTTTATGTGATGCTTTTATCAGAACAATATCACTATGCTACCTCCCCATACTACATCTCCACACTATTTAATTGCACTACCTCTCCAGACTACATTCCAGCACTACCATCTACCTACCCACACCACATTTACTGTGCTACCTACCTTCCCACACCACCATACTGCACTACCTTCCCACACAACCATACTGCACTACCTTCCCGCACCACATTACTGCTCCACCTTCCCATACCACCGTTCTGCGCTACCTTCCCACACCACATTACTGCGTTACCTTCCAAAAACACATTACTGCGCTACCTTCTTGCACCACATTACTACTCTACCTTCCTACACCACATTACTGCACTATCTTCCCACACCACCGTAATGCACTACCTTCCAAAAACACAGTACTGCACTAACTTCCAAAAGCACAGTACTGTGCTGCTTTCCCACACCACATTACTGCATTACCTTCCAAAACCACATTACTGCACTACCTTCCCACACCACATAACTGCGCTACCTTCCCATATCACATTACTGCTCTACCTTCCCGCACCACATTACTGCACTAACTTCCCACTGTACTACACTACCTTCCAAAAGCACAGTACTGCACTATCTTCCAAAACCACAGTACTGTGCCACCTTCCCACACCACCATACGGCACTTCCTTCCAAAAGCACAGTACTGCACTACTTTCCAAAACCACAGTACTTTGCTCTCTTCCGGCAGCAATTTACATTGCTACCTTCCCACATCACATTACTGCGATTTCTTCCCGCATCGGCGCACCACATTACTGTGTTACCTTCTACACCAGCATACTGTGCTACTTTCCCACACCAAATGACTTTGCTATCTTCCCACATCAAATGACTGTGCTACCTTCTCATACCACATTACTGCGCTACCTTCACACACCAGTGTACTGCGCTACCTTCCAAAAGCACATTACTGCGCTATCTTCCCACACCACATTACTGCGCTACCTTCCAAAAGCACATTTCTGCTCTACCTTCACAAACCACCTTATTGCACTACCTTTCCTCACCACATTACTGCATTACCTTCCCTCACCCTATTACTGAGCTACCTTCCCGCACCACATTACTGCACTACCTTTCCACACCACTGTGGTACCTTCCCACAACACATTATTATGCTACTTTCCCAAACCACCATACAGTGCTACCTTCCCACAGCACCGTATTGCACTACTTTCCCGTACCACATTACTGCACTACCTTCCCACATTACATTATTTATTATTATTTATTTATTACCAGCTATTTATATAGTGCACACATATTCCGCAGCGCTTTACAGAGAGAATATTTGGCCATTCACATCAGTCCCTGCCCCAGTGGAAATTACAATCTATATTCTCTACCACATGCACACGCACACACATTCACACTAGGGTTAATATTGTTGGGGACCAATTAACCTACCAGTATATTTTTGGATTGTGGGAGGAAACTGGAGTGCCTGGAGGAAACCCAAGTACGAGGAGAATATAGAAACATCACCTTACTGCACTACCTTTCTCTACCACATTACTGTGTTACCTTCCCGCACCCTAGTGCTGAGCTACCGTCCCACACCATATTACTATGCTACCTTCCCACACCACCATACTGCGCTACCTCCCACAAGCACATTACTGCGCTACCTTCACACACAACTATACTTTCTCAAACCACCATACAGCACTACCTTCCCACACCACTGTATTGTGCTACCTTCCCGGACCACATTACTGCACTACCTTCCCATACCACTGTACTGCGCTACCTTCCAACTTCACAGTACTGTGCTACCTTCCAAAAGCACATTACTGTGCTACCATCCCACACCACCTTGCTGCACTACCTTCCCACACCACTTAACTGCGCTACCTTCCAAAAGCACATTACTGCACTACTTTCCCTCATCGCAATACTGCTCTACCTTCCCACACCACATTACTGCACTACTAACCCACACCACATTACTGCGTTATCTTCCTGCACCACCGTACTGCACTACCTTCCCACATCACAGTACTGCGCAACCTTCCCGCATTACAGCACTTCACTACCTTCACACACCACATTATTGCAATACCATCCACACCACATTACTGCTATACCTTCCCAAACCCCATTACTGCGCTACCTTCCCAGACCACAATACTGCACTACCTTCCTGCACCACCATACTATGCTAATATCCCACACCACCAATCTGCGCTACCTTCCCACACGACATTATTGAGCTACCTTCCCTCACCACTGTACTGAGCTACCTTCCCACACCACTGTACTGCGCTACCTTCCCACATCACTGCACTTCGTTACCTTCCCGAACCACATTACTGCACTACCTTCCCACACCACCGTACTGCGCTACTTTCCAACACCACCATAATGCGCTACTTTCTGACACCACTATAATGTGCTACCTTCCCACACCACATTACTGTGCTACCTCCCAACACATTACTGCCCTACCTCTTCACACACTGTCACTACATCTCTGCATTACCTCCCCATACTATTTTACTGCACTGCCTTACCACAATACATAACAGCAGTATTCTACCACCCCACTCTGCACCACTGCACTACCTACCCATACTACATCACTACTCTGCCCCCCACACTACATCACTAACTACCATACTTCATCACTACACTGCCCCCTCACTACCTACCCATACTACATCACTCAGTGCCCACCTTCACACACATTACATAACACTACACTACACACTACCCACACTATATCACTACACTAATCCTTCCTCCCATTACATGATAACATACCCTACTGCCTTTACCTCTTAGGAGGAATTCTCTGTCTCTTTCCTCTGGTTCCTGGCTGCACTCACAGAAGCACCTCCTCCATAGAATCAGCATAGAGAGGACAGCTCAGTACGGTGGGGTAAGGAGGGACAGGCCTGAGGATGGGGATGGGAGGAACAGAAGGCTGCTGGGGGTAAAGGAGCAGGAGCGGTGCCGGCCTGGTCCTAGAGGTGGGAGGGGCTTTCTGGATATCTCTGCCTAGTCACAATGCAGCAGCAGGGCAGCCAATGGCTAAGGGAAGGGCCAGCCACAGCATCCCAGCATGTACTCCAGCAGGGGTGAGCAGCAAGGCAGGTTGGACCAGATGAGGGGGTAGAGGAGATGGAGTGTTGATGCTGGAGGTAGTGAGGCCTAGGATGCTGCAGGCTGCAGTAGAAGGAAACATTTGTTTCTTATCTGCAGCTGCACAGAGATCTGCAGATGTGGTAAGCTTATTTTGGAGAGTGGGCCTGGAGTGGCAGCTCCAACAGCCCTTTGTTAATCCAGCCCTGTCACTCCCCCACTTTGACACCAACTGCAAGGTTGAACCTTTGCTGATGCACCATTCCTCCCTCATGATCTCCACTCTTAACTGCCCCCAAGTGCTGCCTGTGGCTGTCACATGCTGGAGGTTGCCACTGGGCTCCAGTACCTCTGCAGCTATCCTCCACCTCTCTTTCTCTCCTCTGCCCAATTTTCTTTGATAGGACAAATCACTCTCAGCTGTATCACTTCCCACCTCTCTCCAACTGTAACCAGTGTCTGTAAAATGTATATGTGTAATGTGCAGCACTAAAGTCCACTGCCACCAATGATATCTGATATGCACAGGGCAAATACATTTCAATACCTTTAAAATACATTTATTTACATTTATATTTTACATGTCATCATATACAGTATATCCCTACAGATATTTAACATAGGACAAGAATGTTTAACACAACCATTTTCACCAGAGGTTACAGTTTCAGCACAACAAACAGATCCCATCGAGCCACTGGAGGGACATGGGGCCTAATTCATAATTGATCGAAGCAGCAAATTTGTTAGCATTTGGGCAAAACCATGGTGGTCATTCCGAGTTGTTCGCTAGCTGCATTTGCTCGCTGTGCAGCGATGAGGCAAAAAAAAGGCACTTCTGCATTTGCGGCGCAATGCGCACGCGCGGCGTACTTTTACAATGAACTATGTTGTTTTACACAGGGTCTAGCGATGCTTTTCAGTCGCACAGACAGTCGCAGAGTGACTTACAGGAAGGGGGCATTTTTGGGTGGCAACTGACCGTTTTCAGGGTGTGTTTGGAAAAACGCAGACGTGCCAGGAAAAACACAGACGTGGCTGGACGAATGCAGGGCGTGTTTGTGACATCAATTCAGGATCTCAATGGTCTGAAGTGATTGCAAGTGCTGAGTAGGTTTGAAGCTACTCTGAAACTGCACCAAATTATTTTGTAGCCGCTCTGCGATTCCTTCGTTCGCACTTCTGCTAAGCTAAAATACACTCCCAGTGGGCGGTGGCGTAGCATTTGTATGGCTGATAACAACTGCTAGCGAGCGAACAACTCAGAATGACCATCCATGTGCACTGCTGGGGGGGCAGATGTAACATGTGCAGAGCGAGTTAGATTTGGGTGGGGTGTGTTCAAACTGAAACCTAAATTGCATTGTAAAAATAAAGTAGCCAGTATTTACCCTGCTCAGAAACAAAATAACCCACCCAAATCTAACTCTCTCAAATGTTATATCTGCCAAACCTGCAGTGCACATGGTTTTGCCCAAATGCTAACAAATTTGTTGCTGCGATCAACTCTGAATTACCCCCATTATTAGTACCTGAAAGTAGAGGTTTATGATTGAATGATGATATAAACACAGGGGCTAATTCAGACCTGATCAATGCTGATGAAGGGGCGGGCCGTGGTGGCTGTGTGACGTCACATGCAGCCGCTGCGACCGGGCTGCAGCAAGTAGTTCCCTGCCAGCGAGCAGGAGCAGCACTGGCAGGGAGCTACTCCTGATGTACAAAAGCGCTACTTCCTAGCAAGGTGTGTGGAGACAGCTGATATTAGGGGTTTGAGCTGCTGTGACAGTTCGTGATAAGTACCTTATACGGACTTTGATTCTACCCTCTGCAGTGTCTCCCAGCCGTTGTCTCCGCTCTCTCTCTGGGGCTGGATCCATTTAGTGAGTGCTGCCGATGGATGTAGCTAGGGGCTTCAGCCGCTGCTCCTGCACCGCCTCTCGCCCCGCCTACTGTGGTGACAGGGCCGTCCACCGCTGCTCTCCTTGGCCGTCTTTGTCAGTCAGCAGCTCCTCCGCCTTCTGGCCTGCCTACTCTGGTGACAGGGCCGCCCACCGCTACTCTTCTTGGCCGTCTCGGTCAGTCAGCAGCCGCTCCGCCTTCCCTGGCCTGCCTACTGTGGAACCGGGAGCCGCCCATTCCACACACCAGCCCAGATAGCAGAGAGCGGCCACACGCTGATGGAGTCCTCACTGCGGTCAGCGACCACAGAAGGCCAGGTCCCGCTACTCTCTCCTCCGTTCTCGTCCAGTTGTGATGCAGCATACACCGCTCCTCACCAACGGTTAGTTGCGCTCCCCCTCCTTTTTTTCACAAGCCTGTTGTAGTGGCACCTGGGGACCGGCGCAGTCCCAGAATATTCTCTTCACACGCCGGCTCCAGTGGGGATGATGATCCCTGTCTGTCCACAGCCATCCATATTTACTGGAGCCACAGCATAGCTGGAGGCATACCCCACTGTCACCAATATATGAGGGGCACATACTTATTTAATATATTTAATCTCTGGTTCACTTATATATATATGTGTTATCACAAATAAAGGTCCTAACGCAATGTGCAAGGACTCCACGGTCTTTTGGGGTGTCACATACCACCCTAGGAAAATGATGCGTGTGCTCACGCATCTGATAATTCTGCCCTATAATGAAGAAGTTAACCTTACAATAGTCATCAATTTCAAATAGTAAAACTATACCCGTACAGATGAAAATGATTTAATCCCTGTACCTTAGTGGTAATGTGCCTCTGGTACTGCGTTCCGGCCTCCGATTGATTGGGGCAGGCACCTTCACTTCTTTCTGCACGTTTCTACCACGAGCGGGATCATTACATTCAATGGACCCTTCTCCTATGGGGTCTGGGGCTATAGATCCTACTATACCCATAAACAATAGAAGCTCCATGGGACCGTAGAATGGCATAAGTTCTGAGGTTCCCGGACAATCAGCTACAGACAAGTTTTGTCCCTCTTCCGGGATTTGTGCAGTACAAAGCTTGATTTGTTCAAGGGAAACGACACTAACTGGCCCCTCTGGATCGCGGTGGATCCTGTAAGTATGGTGCTCACCTTCTGGAATACTGATTACAACATAGGGGAAGTTTTCCCACATCGCATCCAATTTACTACAATGATGATTCCGTCTTTTCCAGACGTTATCCCCCACCTTTATAGGCATGTACTGTACTTATTATGGGCGTTATAATTCTTCTCCTGACGCTGATGAACAACCTCTATTCTCCTTTCCACGATGGCCTGAGCGGTTTTGATCCTCCGCTGGTGTTCATGGACCCAATCAGTTTTGGGATGGTCAGTGTAATCCTCTGTATGCGACAGTTCCAGGTCTTGGGATAATTTGCCCTGATTACCGAACATGAGGTAATAAGGGGTAATGCCTGTGGAACAATGTTCTGTATTATTATATAGGTAAGTGAGCTCGGGTAGTTGAGTTGGCCACTTAGCCCGATCTTCTCTTGACAGATTTCTTAGCATTCCAATAATCGTCCGATTAGCTCGCCCACATAGGCCATTCCCCTGTGGGTGATAAGCGGTGGTTCTCGCCTTTCGGCAACCATAATAGGAGCAAAACTCATGGAAAAGTTGTGATTCAAATGCAGGGCCTTGATCCGTCACAATGCATTCTGGATATCTGTAGGGTCTGGCAAAGTATTTTAGAAAAAGCTCAGCAGTGGTCTTGGCGGTGATGTCTCTAGCTGGTACTACCACCAGGAATTTACTATATGTCCCTTTGATTAACATCGGGTTGTCTCTTAAGGTTGCACGACACACAGTCTCTGCACTATTCCGCAATATCCTCTCTCATGCCAACCCAAAAGTATCGTCTCATCAAAATAGCCTCGGTCTTTTGCGTACCAAAGTGAACAACACAGGACAGAAAAAGATTGTCTCTTTTGTTGGCGCACTTAGGAAAAAAAATCTTCCCTTCTTTTCTAAGTGCGCCAACAAAAGAGACAATCTTTTTCTGTCCTGTGTTGTTCTGAAATTTATTGTCTAAGGCAGCACCCCCTACGATGAATGATAATAAAACTTCTTGCAATCATAAAATTTGGGGAATTTTTCAGCAAAATTAAAAATATCAGTATCTCTCTAGTGCAGAGGACATCCTTATCCCCCATTTCCCTTATGAATACCAAAGTGCCCAGATTTGTTATGACAGGCTTCAAGTAGTATCGTGGCCCGATCTCTTGGGATGATAATTTGGGTGACCGTCTGATGTGTGCCGGGGTCAAGGCTAGTATGTACTAGTATGTACTAGGAGACCTTGTTTGCGCTGAATTCGCTCACGGTGTCTCAATAACTTAACTAGCTCTGGATCTGTTTTGGCTCGCTGAGCTTTGGTCAACCAGCGTTGTTGTTGTATTATCGCCATGAGTTCCCTCAGGATAAGGTTTTGTTGTTGAATCTCTGCCCAGTCGACAGCGGGTGAATCATATGGATGCTTCTCGAACTGTGAGTCTGCTGATGCGAATAATGTACCGGAAATGACTGCCTCTTCCATTCCCCAGGATTTGAATACAGGAGTCTCGACTTCTTCATCCACATCTTTTACTTCTTTGGCAACATCCGCAGTGGGGAGATGGGACAGGGCATCAGTGTTGCCATTGGATTTCCCACTTTGGTAAGATACAGTATAATTGAAATTGGCAAGGCGGGATACCCACCTCTGCTCCAGGGCTCAGAGTCGAGCCGTGGACAGATGGGTTGTTATCCGTCATGATGATAAATGGTGTGGCGACCAAATAGTCCTTGAACTTTTCTGTAATGGCCCAAATGAGGATGAGCAATTCTAGCTTAAAAGTACTATAGTTTTCACTATTGCGTTCCGTCTTGCGAAGACCTCTGCTGGCATATGCAACCACTCTCTCGCGACCATCCTGTCTCTGAGACAATACCGCTCCTAGCCCATGATGACTGGCATCCGTGTATAATTTGAAAGGCTTGTCGTAGTCTGGGTAGGCGAATAATGGGCTTCGGTTAATGCCATCTTCAGCCGGTCAAAGGCTTGCTGATGTTTCTACCCCATTTGGCAAAAGATGAGCCTTGCCTTTCGACACCCGACCTGCCTCTTAAAAGTTCAAGCAGTGGGGCTGCTATTGTGGCGAAATGTTAGATGAAATGTCAGTAATAGCCTACAAATTCCCCAAAACTGCGAACTTTTCTAATCGTCTTGGGAACAAGATGGCCAATCCTGAACGACGCTGATTTTTCCTGGGTCAGGCATTACCCCTTCCGCACTGACGACATGCCCAAGGTACCGCACTTTTGGTTTAAGTAGGTGACATTTCACTGGTTTGAGTATAAGTCCGGCCTTGGCCAATAAATGGAATACTTCTTCCAGATGCAGTAAGTGATCTTCATAGCTTTTTGTGAAGAGGATAACATCATCCAGGTACAATAAAACCATCTCAAAGTTGTAATGACCAAGGCAATGTTCCATGAGCCGTTGAAAGGTGGCGGGGGCATTGCATAGCCCAAATGGCATCCTGTTGAATTCGAACAAACCCATTGGGGTTGTGAAAGCTGTCTTTTCCCTATCTTCAGGAGCCATTTGAATTTGAATTTGCCAGTACCCACTGGTTAGGTCCAGCGTTGTGAAATAAGCTGCTGTTTTCAAAGCCGTTAGGGACTCCTCAATATGCGGGAGCGGGAATGCATCTTTGTGAGTTACGGCATTTACCATCTTTCTTCTTCACAATTACCACCGGGGCTGCCCACGGACTATGACTCTCCCGAATAATGCCAGTTTCCTTCATTTCTGCGAGCATGTTCCGCACAGGTTGGTACATGGCAGGAGGTAGAGGTTGATGTTGCTCTTTGATTGGGGGAGTCGTCCCTGTGGGGATATGATGGAGCACTTTCTCTGCCTTTCCGAAATCCGAGGGATATTGGCTAGGAACCCTGGCATGCTGTCGCACGACTCGAAGAACCCCCACTCTCTGTTCGTCTGAGGTGTCCTCGTCGCCAATCTAGATTTCGTCCCACCACAATGACTCCCCACTATTTTCTGGTGATCTCTCTGTGTCAGCCTCTGGTGGGAACATAGTTGTGTTCTGCCCCACAACATCCTGGAAGTCAACCTGGATTACTCTGGCCGCCAGATAATGCCTGTGGAGCCGTATATGATAATTGTGTGGATTTAGTATATGGACAGGGACTATACCATGCTTTATATTGGCCAATGTTCTGGCCACAGTGAAAGGTTGTTGTCCACTATGGTCACAGGATTCTAACAGGGCTTCATAATCTCGACCCAGGGGCCTGATCCTGGCCTTACAACACACCACCTGCTCGGACCTGGACTTTACCAGGCCCGGCTTCCGGTCTGTGACCCGCGCTCTCCCGACCTCCACCCAGATGTTGGCAAATCTCTTCTGTTTCTCAAGCAAACGTACCATCTGCTGTAAGGCCATCCTTTCTTTTGGAGCTGCAATCCTCATTTCACAATGAATAGCTTCCATCAACTCTTTGGGGCAGTTTTTTAGGATGTTCATGCCCAAGATAACCGGAGGTAGATGGGCATTAGGGGCAGTGGTAACTAGGCACCCTTGTCAGTACAGTTGGGCTCTACCTATCTTCATATCCGGTTCCCAATAACCTCTATAAGTGATGGGCTGTCCGTTACTGGCCATTAGATGGAACCAGGTAGTTGGTGGGGTTACGATGTCAGTCTCATCCCAATTTTGAAGGAATTCAGTAAACTGAATGGTCGACACCTGCGAGCCAGTGTCCAATAGAGCTATTACTGCGATCCCATTGATCCAGATATTCAAATGTGGGCACTCGTTGACATACCTGGGCCACCATTCCTGTGACGATGGACCAGTTAATGAGCCTCCTCTCGAGGGTCATCCCTTGCCTCAGGGTCTCTCTGTTTAAATTGGCATTAGGACAATTTCGTTCAATATGCTCACTTTGGAGGCAACCTCTGCAAATTGGCCTTCCTTTGAGGTCGAATTGATCAGTGGGCCATCGGACCGATTCTCTGGGGATGTCCCAGCGAGGTCGATTCCTACCATTGCACCCGTGGCGCCATTCTCTTCGCCGGTTATCACCTTGCTCTCCACTTAACTCATCTATTCGTTGATTCATCCGAGCCAAATTCAGCATGAGCACCGTAAGCTTGCTGCCAAGCATACTGATAGGTTCTGTTCCCGATGGGACTTGGGCCTGCTGAGAAACAGCCCCCTTCGATATCAGGTTCTCGAACCTGGTGCACGATTTATCTTTGTGTGGACTCTCCTTGTCAAGTTTTTCAGCGGCTGGTTCGTGATCAGCGTCGTCGCTTTGGTTTAACCCAAGGATTTGGAGGTTTGCCTCCTTAAACTCAGAAAATGAGCAATTCGGCTGTTGACGCTTCCACATCCATAATTGAGAGCGAACCGCCTCCCCTTGAGCTCCTTCTTTGAATAAGTTAAAAAGAGTCTCGTCGGCCTGGACGATCTCGCAGGCGTCAAGGAGTTTAATTGCTTTCATTGCCTCCTGTAGTCCCAGGGCGAAATCCTGCAATGATTCATTGGGTCACTGTTTTCTTGTATAAAGGTGACTTTTGACCTCCGCTACTGTTTTGGAATCGAATCTACTCCCGAGTTTTTGGAAAATATCCTCCACTGTCTCCTTTTCCTCATCTTCTCAGGCCTTCACTTTATGTAATGCAGAGTCTTTCAGTTCTCCCATCACAATCTCCACTAAGTGGGTATAACCGAAACAAAGAATACAGTTTGTCCTTAAACTCCTTAAGTGTGCTTGAGCCAGCTGTTCGTACATTTCCAGAATATGTAGGCAACCACAGGGCCCCAAAATAAAACGGCATAGTTATCGGTGATGCCGTTGTGGTAGTGGTCGAATTTCCCTTCCTAGGGGACGCTGGAAGGAGTCTCCTGCCTGATGTCGATGCGGGAGTCTGTGGAGCTGACATTTTGCGGATATCCTGTTTGTGGATGCCAAATTTTGTAATATTCAGGGTATATTTAGGTCACGTAGTTACTAGTGTGACTGCGCTGTACTATTTCTATTGTCACTCCAGTAATTATATACTGATTACTCCGTTACCTTATATTCCGCAAGTTTTCCGTTGCTTTCCCTTCCGGTCCTGTTCAACGTATCACAAGAATTCCACACAGGTCAGTGATGAATGAGGGTTCTAAGTGATGTGTTTAATGATGTTTGTTCTTTACAACAAGAGAATTTAAGGCACTCACAAGAATGAAATTATCTAACCCTTACAACACAATCCTAAAGTGTCAATGACAATGCAGACCATTGAAACAATATTTAATATACCCTTGTCAATTTTCGTAACGACTTTCCGTTGTATCGGGTCCCCTAAAGGCAAAAGGTAAGGTAAATCCTCACAACATTTACTATACACTAAACTTCCAGTGACTCACCATGTAAGTTACTTTCTCTATAAGCTAAGTAAAGCAGTACAGTTACACTTTCTCTACAAAACAAGTAGGTCAGTATGGCTGCTGCCAACTGTTTAGGTAGCTACCTTATCCCCAATATAGTGTCCCGGTCTGTTACAGTACTCTACCTTTCGTTGGTGCACATTTGGGTAGTACGTTGATAGTGACACTCCGGTAAGTCTGAGTCACTGGGGAGTGGGTTCTGTCTCGTTTAGGGAGTTGACAAATAAAGCTACTACGTGGACAGCAATAAAGCCGGAATGTATCTCAGTTACGGGTTTGGGGTAATCTTTTGATGGAACCTCCGCCACTAGTTCCTAGCGAGGCTAAACGGGACCAGTTGGATCTGATTCAGAATCCCTGTCCTCATGCAGACCTCCATAAGTTTAGCTGGACTAATCGACTATGATAATTGAGGGTTTCTTTTGTAATCCTGCTCTGGTTCTATCGGTGCTATGCTGAAGCCACAAACAACTACGTAAGGCGTCACTTCTTAGCTGACAACGGCGTCAGTAGTAACCTCACATCAGGTAACAATAGTTAATGATTTCCTGTCTGGCAACGATCACTATTAGGTTCTTGCTGAAGAATGTTCCAAGCTACTGCTGAAATGACTACACAGAGTTTGCGGGCGCTGTAGCGGATACTCTGTCGCTATAAACTCCTTTGTAGGACTTCCTTCCTGATCAATCGTATGTAGTCTATATATATATGTGTGTGGCGGTACAAAGGCAGTGGTTCCTACTGTCTTACAGCACTCATCATCCTTCAAGAAGGTTCACTAAGATAGGGGTTTGGCACATAGATATGTGTCTCTAGTTTAGGCAGGAGTTTATGGGTCCTATATTTCCTGGGATGGATTAAAGCTGCGGAGCATCTATAACATGCATATGGCCAGAGTCCTCATAATGTCTGTTCTACTTCCTAGCAAGGTGTGTGGAGACAGCTGATATTAGGGGTTTGAACGGCTGTGAGAGTTCGTTATAAGTACCTTATAAGGGACTTCAATTCTACCCTCTGCAGTGTCTCCCGGCCGTTGTCTCCGCTGTCTCTCTGGGGCTGGATCCGTTTAGTGAGTGCTGCCAATGGATGTAGCTAGGGGCTCCAGCCGCTGCTCCTGCACTGCCTCTCAGCCCGCCTACTGTGGTGACAGGGCCGCCCACCGCTGCTCTCCTTGGCCATCTTTGTTAGTCAGCAGCTACTCTGCCTTCTGGCCTGCCTACTCTGGTGACAGGGCCGCCCACCGCTACTCTTCTTGCCCATCTCGGTCAGTCAGCAGCCGCTCCGCCTTCCCCGGCCCGCCTCCTGTGGAACTGGGAGCCGCCCCTTCCACACACCAGCCCAGATAGCAGAGAGCGGCCACACGCTGACAGAGTCCTCACTGCGGTCAGCAATCACAAAGGCCAGGTCCCGCTACTCTCTCCTCTGGTCTCGTCCAGTTGTGATGCAGCATACACCGATCCTCACCAACGGTTAGTCGCGCTCCCCCTCCTTCCTTTTTCACCAGCCTGCTGTAGGGGCACCTGAGGACCGGCGCGCGGCAGTACCAGAATCTTCTCTTCATGTGCCGGTTCCAGTGGGGACGATGATCCCTGTCTGTCCACAGCCATCCATATTTACTGGAGCCACAGCATAGCTGGAAGCATACCCCACTGTCACCAATGTATGAGGGGCACATACTTATTTAATGTATTTAGTCTCTGGTGCACCTATATATATATTTTTTATCACAAATAAAGGTCCTAACGCAATGGGCAAGGACTCCACGGTCTGGTGGGTGTCACATTTGGTTTTCATTCTAATGCATCATCGCTTTTTGCTATTGGCAAAAACCACCCTAAAGTGTTTTGGTTCAGATTCTATTTTTGGTTCAGTTAAAAATTAATAAAAAAAATAATTGATAAAAGTCAACTAAAAAAATCAATAAAAAAATTGCTAAAAATCAATTAAAAAATCAATAAGAACAACTAAAATCGTGTCATTTTTGCAAGCCAAAACACAAAAATTGTATTTAAAATCTAAAATCTGAAACGTGGGAATATCCGAAATGGGATTTACTTCGGACTGGGTTTTTGGGGGTGGTTCAGA
This sequence comes from Pseudophryne corroboree, assembly GCF_028390025.1. Lineage (NCBI taxonomy): Eukaryota > Metazoa > Chordata > Amphibia > Anura > Myobatrachidae > Pseudophryne > Pseudophryne corroboree. The sequence continues at coordinate 227,071,929 of NC_086454.1, read as the reverse complement.
GTTGATTGTAGGTGTGCTAAATTTAGCACATCTACGATCAGTTACTCTGACATGCAGAGGGACTCCCAGCACAGGACTAGTCCACCCGCATGTCAGTCCCCACCCTCCCCGCACAGGTACAAAAGCATTGCACGGCGGCGATGCTTTTGTACCTGATGAGTAGCTCCCTGCCAGCGCAGCTCCTGTGCTCTGGCAGGCAGCTACTTGATGCAGCCCAGTCGCAGCGGCTGCGTGTGACATCATGCAGTCACCGCAGCCCGCCTAACCAACGGGCAGGAGATGCCTTCGTTGTCCGGACTGTACCTGGCCAACGGTGTTCTATCACCAAAGGCATGCCCCCTCCCACCTGCGACTGCCTCTGCCTGTCAATCAGGCAGAGTCTATCGCAGCCCAGAGATACTGATAGCATCTCACTGGGTGCCCAGGGTGCACACGCGCAGTGCGGCCGCTGCATGTGTGCCCTCCACAAAAAGATTCAGACTGCGATTGCTGCCACTGCAGCAATCTAATCTGAATTAGCCCCTTGGTTCAGTTCGGATCAATAGAATTTGGGTGGATTTGGATTTCTGGAGAATCGAACCACAATCTCTGATTTATACATACAGTCATCTAAAAAATAACCTCTCGTACATCTGTGTTTTCTTCTTACATATGAGATATATAACATATATACCTAGATATTAGATGAACAATTCCTACAATTTGCTAACTTTAGCCATTTCAGTCTGCAGCATTTGGGTTTGTGTTAACATCAATATAAGTAGAAAAGGCTTTTACATTTATGCAAAAATACTGGTACATATAGCTTTATATTGCCACCACTATATTCTTGAATTCAAAGTTGAAAATGCAGTGTAATACCCCTTTTCCACTGTCTAAAAACCAGGCTAATTGCTGTGTCTACCTAGTATGCAGCTCAGTGGAAACGTTTCCTAGGAAAAATTCCTAAGTCTACTGATCCAGGATTTCTTCCAGGGTATTGAGCAGGGTTTTTATCAGGTGAAACCCAATAACATTTCAATACAAACAGCTCTTACCCAGGTTTTTTGACCCAAGTAATTGCAAAAGCAGCTGATTGGTCCTTCCATGGCACTGGCTGCTGATGTATTCATCCGGAGACCAGAGGAGATGCATCCAAGCTGTAAGAGGCTGATGAGAGATGGCTTGGAAGGAGAGCTGGGTGCATACAGGCAGAGCTGGGCACAAAGCAGGCCTGGAAGGAGATCTGGGTGCACAAAAGCAGTCCTGGGCACAAGGTAGGCCTGGAAGGAGAGATGGGTTCACACAGGCCTGGAGAAGTTGGTGCACTGGGTTCACAGGTCACAGAGAACACAGGTCAGGAGAGAGATGGCTTGGAAGGAGAGCTGTGCACTGGGCACACACAGGCCTGAATAGCAATTGGAGAGTTGGGTGCTGGTTACACAGGTCAGGAGAAGGTGCTGGGGACAGGTCTGGAGAGGGCTTGAAGATGCTTGCTAGAATATGGTCTGATCATGACATCCTGGAGCTCCTAAGCATCAGGGATGAGAAGCATTCATGCATCAGATGATAGACATAGTAAGGGATGCCATTGTGTATTATAACATAACCAAGATACTGGCAAGTCGTGGAAAAAAAAGGTCCCAGCAGCAAGTGATAAACAAGTTGAAGTCTGTGAGCAAGATGTTTATAAAGGTCCATGACTATAATAAAAAAATGGTGCGAAAATGGATCCAAGAGTGTCTCCGGCCAGACGCACGTGCCCGAGACGGAGACACGCCCCATTCACTAGAATGGGAGAGCTCTCCGTTGCGCGCCCATACGGAGACGCTCAGAATGGGAGCGTCTCTGTGCACTCCCGGCGTGACTAGGCGGATGGATCGCCTAGTCACACCGGGAGTACACGCCTGCGATGGAGCCGCGTCAGATGAGCGCGGCTCCATCTGTACATTTGAGATACATATCATATATCATATATAACTATATATTATATAAACCTTACCTAAAATTTGCTAACTTTAGCCATTTTGGTCTCCAGCATTTGGGATTGTGTTGGTAAACACTGTTTTTATATTGTTTGAAAACTAACATCTGTATTCTTGAATTCAAAGTTGAAACTGCAGTGCAAAAAGTTAAAGATTTTATTACAAATATTCAAAATTTTGTTAAAGTTTCTAAAAAATAGTTAACTAGCATAACTGCACAAGAAAAAAGATTAACAACTAATATTAAACCTATAGTTATGGAAATTAAGTTTGCGTGGACAACTTTCCAGAAAAATATTGTCTCAAATTTGGTTTTCTTTGTCCCAAAATGTTAACTATCTACAGTATAAAAAAAATTAAAAAAATCTGTATTACAGTATTTGTAGTATAAACAACCTTTATTTTACACAACCAAACTGATTGTAGTTAAATACAAGCATTCTATCCACTATTTTCATTGTTCCCCTGTTAATGAGATGGTCTTACTTTAATCAATGAGAGTCCTAACAATTATTCTCAAATTATTTAGTTACTTAAAGTGAAACTTAATAGAAGGTGAACCTACAGTGGTGCTTGAAAGTTTGTGAACCCTTCAGAGTTTTCTGTATTTCTGCTAAAATTTTGCAATAATACTACCTCAGATTTTCACACAAGCCCTAAAAGCAAATTATTATTATCCTTTATTTATATGGCGCCACAAGGGTTCCGCAGTGCCCAATTACAGAGTACATATGCAAATAATCAAAACAGGAAAACAGTGACTTACAGCTGAAGACAATATAGGACAAGTACAGGGTAACTAAGCATAACTAAGAGAACCAAATTAAAGAAATGAGACTAAAAAAATTAGACATGCTATTTTCTTTATTCAGGAAAATAATCCAATGTCACATATATGTGAGTGGTAAAAGTATGTGAACCTTTAAGCTTAGCAGATATTTTGAAGGTGAATTTCGAGTCAGTTCTTTTTAATCTATGGGATGACAATCCGGTGTCAGTGGAGTGAGTCTTTTTAAAGAACAGGGATATATCTAAGTCTGATGTTTACACATATGTTGTGGAAGTGTATCATGCCATGAACAAAGGAGATTTCTGAGGACCTCAGAAGAAGAGTTGTTGATGCTCATCAGGCTGAAAAAGGTTACAAAACCATCTCTAAATAGTTTGGACTCTACCAGTCAACAGTTAGACAGATTATGTACAAAGGGACAAAATTCCAGTCCATTATTACCCTCCCCAAGAGTGGTCGACCAACAAAAAGCATGCCAAGAGCGAGCCATTGAATAGTTAGAAAAGAACCCAATGTTACATCTTAGCAACTGAAGGCCTTTCAGACATTAGCTAATGTTAATGTTCATGAGTCCACCATTAGGAGGACGCTAAACAACAATGGTGTGCATGTCAGGATTGCAAGGAGAAAGATGCTGCTCTGCAAAAAAGAACACTGCTGCTCATCCACAGTTTGTTAAAGATCACCTGGATGGGCCAGAAGGCTACTGGAACAATGTTTTGTGGACAGATGAGTCCAAAATAGAGCTATTTGGTTTGAATGAAAAGCGTTATGTTTGGAGAAAGAAGAACACTGCATACCAACATAAAAATCTCATACCATCTGTGAAACATGGTGGTGGTGGTATCATGGTTTTGGCCGGTTTTGCTGTATCTGGCCCAGGACGACTTGCCATTGTTGATGGGACAATTAATCTTTAATTATGCCAGAATATTATAAAGGAAAATGTTAAGAGATCTGTCCATGAGCAGCATCTCAAGAGAACATGGGTCATGCAGCAAGACAATGACCAAAGCACAAAAGCCATTTGACCAAAGAAAGAAGAATAAAAGTAAGTTTTGGGATGGCCAAGTCAAAGTCCTGACCATAATACAATTTAAATTTTGTGGAAGGACCTAAAGCGAGCAGTTCTTTGAGGAAACCCACCAATATAACTGAGTTGAAGTAGTTTTGTATGGAGGAATGGGTTAAAATTCTTCCAAGCTGATATTTAGGACTAATCAACAATACCGAAAACATTTACATGCAGTTGTTGCTGCACAAGGGGATCATACCAGATACGGAAAGCAAAGGTTCACATACTTTTGCTACTCAGAGATATGTGATATTGGATTATTTTCCTCAATAAAAAAATGAGCAAGTCTACATTTTTTGATTTGGTTCTCTTTATCTACTTTTAGGACTTGTGTGAAAATCTGAGGTAGTTTTTGGCTAAATTTCAGCAGAAATATAGACAGTTTTGAAGGGTTCACAAATTTTCAAGCACCACTGTAAATATCAAGCCTTGTAGTACAATCTGTTTGATTATAAGTGGTTAATGATGTTTGCTATAATGATATACGGCATCTCAAAATAGTTCTTCAATTGACTTTAAAAAATGAATGTTAAAGGAAATTATAATTTTTCAATTGTAAGACTTAGGGGGTTATTCAGGTTTGTTAGCAAACCAAAAATGTACACTATTGGACAAAACCATGTTGCACTGCAGATGGGGCAGATGTAACATATTTAGAGGGAGTTAAATTTGGGTGGAGTGTGTTCAAACTGAAATCTAAATTGCAGTGTAAAAATAAAGCAGCCAGTATTTAAGATACACAGAAACAAAATAACCCACCCAAATCTAAATCATACGTTTTTTAATCCATTTAAAATTATTATATATGTGAAATTATAATATAAGTTGTACTTTTTGTATAATAATAATAATAATAATAATAATAATAATAATAATAATAATAATAAATAATGATGAAAAATAAGTATTATCTAATATAAAATTTATATGAAAATCTAAATTTTCTCCATTTATTAATAAATACAATTATTTCTAAATAATTATCAAAACAATTTTGAAAGTCTGTAATGTTTTAGATTATATTTAGAAATTTGAAGCATTCCTAATTATTTTTGTATTTGTAAACATTTTCCTTTGATATATTGCAAGACAATTGCCGACTATTGTAATTAGTAAATTGAAAATGTGAGATGTGCTTCATAATGTTTCAGTTTGTTACAGCTGGGCTTCAAATACCACTGAAGGAATATACTGTACTAACATTTTTACTTTTCCTTTCATTCTAGTGTATGTTGTCTCCTTATAGTCCTCCCAATTCCTTTACTTGTACAGTAGTTCTCTACCACCCTCTGCAGAAAATGTAACCAACTGCAGATCTAATAATTCAAACAAACTATGCAATTGTGTCCGAATGCTACTATATGATTAATGCTTCAAAATATATAGAGATGTAAAACTGTATATTTTATTTAATACACCCAGCAATGTTCAAGTTAACCATAAATGATAAACTATATTTTTAAAGGAACATTTTAAAGATAATATGTATTCTTTTTAATATGCAGGTTTGGAAAACATGACGTGAAGCAACTGTGATTCATTTTATGAAGAATTAAGCTTGTGCTAATTATGATGACTTTTGCGAACTAATGACTTACTGTACTAATATATACAGTACTAATAAAAAAATATACATCATACAATATCATGGAGTCTTAAAAGTACAATATAACATGCGATTAGCAGTTCTTTAAATAGAACTGTATACTGTTTGTGAAATTTAATTGACAATAGGGAATAGAGATACAGTATCATATCAACATATCAATCTCTTATGAATGATTTTACAAAGAAATTACATATTTATAAAACAGTATATTAAATAAAATCATATAAAATTAAATACATTCATATGGAGAACTTTAGAATAATTCTTGATGCACTCTGTTGATTGTGCTATCTACATTGTAAGTGGTTGATGCATGCATTAACTAGCATGAATGGTTGTGCTGAAGAAGTTACAATGTTAGACTGTACAGGCACATAGCATAAATAAACATTTTCTGCATGTTCTGTTGTTCTGTGTTTATGGATTGTGGAGTAATATTAATGAACCAAAACCAGACATATCAATATTTAATTAAAAAAACAAGAGAGTCATGGTGCATGACATGGAATAGGAATGTGTTGAATTTATTTCAGCTATATTAGGCAATGCTATTTTTTTAGCAGCTATAGATGAGCAAAAGTTAGCAAATTTCCATATTTTAAAATTTATGCACTTGTGAGTTTGTGACTCATTTTATGAATTTCAAATTACAAAGAGATGTAAGAGCAAATCCTAAATATATACAGTATGATTTAAAAATGTCTTGGCTCTTCTCATTGCCTATGATACAACCCAGAGCAAGCATAAATTCATGCAAAAAAATGACAAAACAAATTTCTTTGGGTTGGCACATGGCTTCAAAAAACCATAGACATGACTCAATCTTCCCCTACAGTATTTCACTGTATCTTCCTTCATCTGCAATTCTACATCCAGCGCTACAGTATAACAGAATAGCAGTGCACCCTGTGCCAGTCCCACTCCCTAAACCGGTGAAGTTATGATGTCACTCCTAGTGGGTGGGACCACAGGCTTTGGGAAGAAGAGCACTGCCCAGGACAGCCTAAAGGTGTTGTGGCAGCTCCACAGGCTACAGGCAGCATCCCATGAACACACGAGTGACTAGGCTGTAGTGCTACTAGATGCAGGGTGCTGTTTGAGCCACCATGCAAGTGACATGCAAGTGCAATGTGACAGAAATGGTGCTACCCCAAGGGCTCTGAGTCCTGTTCAACAGTTCTACCACACAACATTTTTTAAATATATCAACAGCAAAAGATTAAAGAAGGAGAGTATAGGCCCTTTAAAGGACAAACTGGGAAGCTTAATAAAAAATGATAACGGCATAGCGGATAAATTAAACAATTTTTTAATCGCTATTTACTATAGAGAACCAGATGTATGAACTAACACCCAACCTCAATAAGGATAATATCCCACTGCTAAGTGCTTATTTAAATGAGGAGGAAGTCTTTGACCAATTGAAAAAATTAAGATTAATAAGTCACCTAGTCCAGACGGTATTCACCCAATAGTTCTCATGGAGCTACACTCCAAATTAGCAAGCCCTCTATTTTTAATCTTCAATAATTCACTTACATCAGGCATGGTTCCCAAAGACTGGCATATAGCGGAAGTAGTGCCAATCTTCAAAAAGGGAAGTAAAGCAGAACCAGGCAATTATAGACCAGTTAGTCTTACATCTATAGCGGGGAAAGTGCTAGAAAGCATTCTAAGGGATAGTGTACAGAAGATCCATGAAGCCAAAAAGATTATTATTAGGAAGCAACATGAGTTTTTGAAGGCCAGATCATGTCAACCAAACTTAATAGGCTTTTATGAAACAGTTAGTGTGAACCTTGATCAGGGTAAGGTGGTGGATGTAATCTTTTAGACTTCACTAAAGCTTTCGACACGGTGCCACACATGAGACTTATCTATAAGTTACATGAACTGGGGCCAGGGAGCACAATATGCACTTGGGTTAGTAATTGATTAGATAATAGGGAGCAGCACATTGTGGTTAATGGAACTTTTTCAAATTGGACTGAAGTACTTAGTGGTGTGCCACAAGGACCAAGTTTTGGTTGGGTTTGAATAAAAAAAACTTGGGTGTGTTTGGATCTCTGGAGAACCGAACTGTGCCCATTGCCTTATTGGAGTGAGTAGGAGCTGCCTAGTGATGCATATGCAGCAACTTGCCGTTGCACATACGCATTGCAGTTTTGATACAGTAAGCTGATATACGCAGCAACACTGTAGCAGGACACATCTGTAGGACTTGTCATTTCTCCCATATTCATGTTATGACAGTTTCTGGAAATTATTTTTTTATTTCTTAAGGCTAGGGCCACACATAGCGGCACTATGCAGGTGCCCACACATGTGCAGCAGTCACGCCACCGGATCTGCATTCTGCGGTTTTCCGGATGACAGGACGACGGGATTTCAGTGCGAACACATACATTTCAATGTATGTGTTCACACAGTGTGGCACTGTGTTCCATTGAAATCCCGTGTGTCACTGACTGTAATCTGTTCTGTGGCACCCCACAGAACAGGATCCGTGTGCACATGAACCCGCGCTCCCAGCCAAGAACGGGACTCGCTTTGCTACTATGTGTGGCCCCAGCCTTACAATACCCAAGCAAATTTTCTGCTGTTTAATCCAAAGCCAATAAGAGTTTTCTTTTGAATACCATAATATTTGGGGGGCATTTTATGTGTGCAATTGTGAATTAATATCTTGAATGTTTTAATACCAATGATCCAAAGAAAAGAAGATGTAAGAAGAGGTGTCAAGTGCAAAATGCTCTATAAACAGTACTGTTTGACAGAACCATCTTTGGCACTTATGAAACCAGATCTATTTTCTAAATGGCATCTGCAAACACCTAACTGTTTTCCCATAGCCATGATATTGTATGATGACAGAATATCATTCAGAAGTTATTAAAAAAACAATGGGGGTCATTCCGAGTTGTTCGCTCGCAAGCTGCTTTTAGCAGCTTTGCACATGCTAAGCCGCCGCCTACTGGGAGTGAATCTTAGCTTCTTAAAATTGCGAACGAAAGATTTGCAATATTGCGATAAGACATCTCTGTGCAGTTTCTGAGTAACTCGAAACTTACTCTGCCAGTGCGATCAGTTCAGTGCTTGTCGTTCCTGGTTTGACGTCACAAACACACCCAGCGTTCGCCCAGACACTCCTCCGTTTCTCCAGCCACTCCCGCGTTTTTCCCAGAAACTGTAGCGTTTTTTCACACACTCCCATAAAACGGCCAGTTTCCGCCCAGAAACACCCACTTCCTGTCAATCACACTACGATCACCAGAACGAAGAAAAAACTGTGAGTAAAATTCCTAACTGAATAGCAAATTTACTTGGCGCAGTCGCAGTGCGGACATTGCGCATGCGCACTAAGCGGAAAATCGCTGCAATGCGAAGAAATTTACAGAGTGAACAACTCGGAATGACCCCCAATAAGCGCAAATCTCTGTCTTAACTATTTTTCCCATAGTGGCAGGGATTACCTGCTGATATGTATGTTATCATGTGGCGGCTGCTGGGGGTTGATGCAGCATGGAACTGGCAGGGATTGCCAGAGGGGGTAGTTTTCGCTCCCCGACTCTGGTGGCTGAGATAAGAGGCAAAGCAGGGAGAGCTATAATGGCACGATAAGTATCATCATAGTACAACTGCCCGAAAATTCCTTATTGAAAAAAAATTGTTTAGAAATGCTAGTCTTTTCAGTGTATGACAGCACAAAATCATTATCCACTACCTGAACTGATCTTACAATATTTGAGTATACAGTATATCCCAAGCAAAGAGTTTTATCTTCAAAGTGCATCAAATACATATCAAATAAGTCTTGTGTGATGTCTGGTTGTGGAGGACAATATTGATGTGTAGTAATCTGAAAACGCTCTAATCATATCTGTTGCAAGCCCACCAATCTGTTTTGTTATACTTCAGTGTTCACTCGCTGTGATTGGTTTTCATGTGAGCACTTACTGCAAGCTGCAAATAATAAGATTCATATATTGTATAATGGGGGTAATTCCAAGTTGATCGCAGCAGGAAATGTTTTAGCAGTTGGGCAAAACCATGTGCACTGCAGGTGTGGCAGATATAACATTTGCAGAGAGAGTTAGATTTGGGTGGGTTATTTTATTTCTGTGCAGGGTAAATACTGGCTGCTTTATTTTTACACTGCAAATTAGATTGCAGATTGAACACACCACACCCAAATCTAACTCTCTCTGCACATGTTATATCTGCCTCCCCTGCAGTGCACATGGTTTTGCCCAGTTGCTAACAGAATTCCTGCTGCGATCAACTTGGAATTACCCCCAATATGTTGCCTATTGCGCTGTCCCTTACAGCAATGGCACAAGCAAGTTCTTCTCATCTCACATTACATGACAGGTAACATGTCTTTGTGCCCAGTACCTCAAATAGAATGGTGTTTTTCAATAAAATCTGACTTTTTACTTCATTTTACTCTGTTTGATTTAAGTCACCTCAACTATTTCCTACAAAACATAAAAGTAGTGACTCAATGGTGCTTTACCTCACTAACATAATTTATGAAAACTACTGAGAGCATATATTGTATACAGTATCAAATAAAGCAGGACAAACATATAGTATGTCGGAAAATGTGTATAATGTTGTCTTCAATGCATTGTACAATCTGCGGTTGCTGTCTGGACTTAGATACTTATACAATAAAACACTACCTCTGTAAACACAAATGTCAACATTTGTAAAAATGAGATGACAATAATATATATATATATATATATATATATATATACACACACACATAAATAACATAAATATAGTTGTAACTTTGTAATTGCTATTTTTTTTAGGTTATTATAACTTTATAAGGTATCTACTGTGGTCTGCATTAGCCATTTTTAGAATTTTTGTCTTGCTCTTGGTTTGTTTGTTCCCAGTTACCTCAAAAACTACTGAATCGATTTTGATAAAACCTTAACTATATGGTGTATACTGTGCAGTATCAGTAAAAAAATAATATATAGCTAGAGAGAATATGTGTTGATAGGGCTGCGTGACCTTGGGTCACTCTACTACATAGTCATCTCTGTTCATCCAGGGGTGGAACTGCTGCTGTTGCTTCACACCAGGGGCCTCTAGGGAGTAAGGCCCCTTCCAGCCCCCCAGCCATGGGCATGATATATAAGTTAGACCAGTGGTTCTCAAACTGTGTGCCATGGCACATTGGGGTGCCATGGGACACTTGCAGCGGTGCCTCAGTTTGGTGGTCCAGGACCAACTCAAACTATTTATTGTTAATGTAATAGGAAAAACTAGTGCTTGTGGCTGTCAATCATAAAATATGTGGACAAACAGAAGCAAATCTTGTCCCTCACCACACAATTGAGCCTAAGGATGACACATAAACATAATTTACTTAATTTACTTTTTTTTCTAAATTTTACAATAAGAAACGTTTGGCCTACGGGTGTCGTGACAAATATTCTGATACTCTAGGGTGCCTTGATTCAAAACAGTTTGAGAACCACTGAGTCAGTCACTTAAAAGATAGACAGTGATTAGGTCGACACCATATGGTCGACAGTCAAAAGTCTGACAGGGTCATAAAACTGACAGTCAAAAGGTTGACAGGGTCAAAAGTCAAACAAGGTCAAAAGTCAGACAGTAGAAAGGTCCACGGGATCAAAATGTTAACACAATTTTCTATTTATTTTTTGTTATTTTGTGTTTTTACATTTTTCCCCCCAAATTTGTTGAAATTTGTCCCTGCACGGACTCACTTCGCTTGCTATGCGTCAAGCTCAGTGGCTTGCTCAGCTCCGCGAAGCTCGCCACAAGGTTACAAAAGGTAATAGTTTATAACTTGTATAGTACAGGTTGAGTATCCCATATCCAATATGCTTGGGACCAGAAGTATTTTGGATATAGGATTTTACCATATTTTGCAATAATTGCATACCATAATGAGATATCATGGTGATGGGACCTAAGTCTAAGCACAGAATGCATTTATGTTTCATATACACCTTATACACACAGCCTGAAGGTCATTTTAGCCAATATTTTGAATAACTTTGTGCATTAAACAAAGTGTGTGTACATTCACACAATTCATTTATGTTTCATATACACCATATACACACAGTCTGAAGGTTATTTCATACAATATTTTTAATAACTTTGTGTATTAAACAAAGTTTGTGAGCCATCAGAAAACAAAGGTTTAATTATCTCACTCTCACTCGAAAAATTCAGTATTTTGGAATATTCCATATTTTGGAATATTTGGATATGGGATACTCAACCTGTACATGGGAAAAAAGTTGTAAAAGCATGAAAAATCCATAAAAAACATGTGCTGACCTTTTCAGCCTGTTGACCTTCACTGTTGGACTTTTGACCCTGTCGAACTTTTGACTGGCGACCATAAGCTGTTGACCTAATGACTGTCTAGTTTTTTAACTGTCTATATATCATCCACCTCCCCCCAGCTACTGATCACATCATCATCATTAATGATCTGCAATGATGGCGACTGTCACACAGCTGTCAGCGGCTGCCCACAGTTCTGGATTGCTTTGGATAGACCAGACTGTCATCAATTCAAGAGGCATATGTGCTGTCTGCGGGGGGTGATCTTGCGAGTGCTGCGGATAGGGGAGAGGGCCTCTTTGAGTCCTTGGATCAGTCTATCCAACACTACCCAGACTGCAGGCTCACTGGTGATGGATGACTGTAGTACTGTTCAGCAGCTGGACCTAAAGAGTTTCACTGTCATAATTGTCTCCATTTCTGTTGCACTTTGTATGATCTCTTTTGCTCAGCAGTTGCAAGGCCGGCTATACCATTAGGCAGCTTTAGACGGCGGCCTAGGGGCGCCACTGGATTAATCTGACATAAAACTGAAGGATGTCTATGTATGCAGCCTCCTCCTTTTACACTGCACTGGCTGCTGCTGCAGGTCTAATTCGATGCAGCCGCCGCTGCTATCAGGATGTACCACATAATGTCTCAGCGCTTCCTACTTGCTGACACATGTAACATGTTGGAAAGTGTTATATGTTGGAAAGTGAAAAAATGAATAGTTCTTGGTAACAAGTAACACACAAAAGACATTTTGCAAATTGATTTCTCATCTAGACGAAAATAATATCTATATCTTATTGGAACATCTCTGTAGCGTAAAATATGGCACTCCTCTCTATTCCTGCAGAACAAACTACACACTGTACACTACCTAATCTGTCTCCAGAACGTAAGATGCTTGAAACAAGGACATTTTCATTTCTTAATTGATGCAATTACCTAGCAGTGGTATTAGGCAGATTGATCTCTTGGCAGTCATCAATCACTCTACGATTGACCTGCGAAATGTTGGGGCATTGTCTAGCTTTATGGATAAAACAGATAACTTTTAAGTAATTAATAAAGAAACTAGTTGCTGCAGCATAACATTTCAGCACTTTATATGAATATATTATTGATCATTCTACTTGCCTATTTATATAAATTTATCATATTCATTATAACTAGTTCATAATCTGCAGTAATATCTAAGGCTTTTTTCGCTTTTTGTGCTGTATTAGATAGATGTCTATAGTTGGAGTTCATAATCTCCTTTACAGTATTTGCCTTTCATGAGCACTATTAAATGTAAGCCAAGAATGAAGACTGTAATAATGCAGTGAAATATCATGATGTGAATTAAATACACAATAGAGAAATTTTTCACATGAGACGGAAAAGACAGGTACAGTACAGTAGATTTTTATGCATTGCTTTGTGACAGGTAATATATTAACTCATAAGAATTGTTTGCATAATTAAAGTAATAATGCTGAAAAATTATCAGAAGTGTGCAAAGATATTCAGAATACCAAAATGAACTGAAATTGGAAAATAAATAATTGCATCTGGACTTTGGGCAAGCAGGTTTCCTTGTACATTTTAACATTCACATGTCAACTTCTATTTTCCACCAGGGGATAAAACAACAGATTTGGAATTGTGTTTATTTCGAAATATGAAGGTAAAGCTTCTGAAGTTGTTCAATTTATATATTCTGTACAAACAGAAAATGTTTATTCATTTGATGACTATAAGGCAAAAGGAGATGACATTGGCTGAACTGTGTGTCTGGCTTAATATTTAACCCGTTGTTGTACCTAAGTCGGCAATGAACTTTGCCACAATACATAGCAATCACCTCCCTGGTGCTCATGGGGTTAAAACAACATGAAACAAATTTGCAGTGTATCTTGAAATATCAGATGCAGAATATGATTGGGATCCTGTCCTGTCCTGGGCTTTGGGATTACTGTGACGTAATTTTCCTCCTGGTCCATGGATGAATGCTAAAGAACTATAGATAATCAAATAATACAACAAGCTGCCTTCATATCTTGCAAGATTTATTCTTTTTTTTAAACTCTTGTCTGATAAACTGAGTATTCCTGATTTATTATTCTGACAGGAAGTCTAACCTCTTTGTAGCATTGTCCAGCAAGCTGAAGATGCTTTTCTTGTTAAGTGCAATCATATATAATTAAGTAAAAAGCCTAGACTTGGGATGTGCATCTGATTCTGCTTTGCTTACGACTGATCTGCGAGTAATCTATTGTCTATGGTAATAAAAAAATCAGGAGCAGAGATGTCATTTTCACAGTTTGGATATCCGTATAACGGGAACTCTCAGGTAAGTGGTAGTACTCTGCTCTTGTTCATCAGCCCTATTATACAGACATGCGGAACATCATTGCATGATAAGGAGCCCTCTGTGCACTTTTCTCCTGCATTTAGAACAATTTGTAGTAAATAATCATTGTCTATGATTATATAAAATTGGACATTACAATTTATATGCATTTAGAATATTACAGCTCTACTGATTAATTTACTATTGTTTTATGCTAAACTGTATTGCCTTTATTAATATTCCTTTTATAGTTATAGAATTTTTAAGTTACACATACATACATACATACATACATACATACATACATACATACATACATAAATACATACATATATATATATATATATATATACTGTATTTATTTTCCAACATACAGTCATACAGACAATATGTATAGTGTTTAAATCTCTCTTGATTTATCTCATTCCCAACTATGTTTTGGATACATATTTAAAATTGTAATGAATGTTCAACAATTGAAATGTGTTTGAGCTTGGCAAAGAATCTTAGTAATACCCAGTATATTTAAGTGGTCAACAACAAAAATGTATTAAAAATCCATTTATTTCAGATGCATGTACATTTAAAAAACATTATTAATAACTATGTGATGCTTAAACAGTGAGTTAAATTGCAATAGTGCCAGTACCATGCTCTGTAATATATACAGTATGATTACTTTATGTGTATAATAAGAATTAATTTTTAGAACTATACTTTGCATTTTTATCCATGAGCTTCAGTAGATTTTGTGCTTTTCTGTCTGCAGTATTTGGTTTCAGCAAATCCCAGCACAATGTGTTATGATCCTACTGTACCCAGATCTCTGCCTGAGGTCTCTGTCACGTCTGCCCAGACCCCAACCATCTGCTGTCCTTCCTATGAGAACAGGTTGCTGGTCAGCACAAGGACTGATCTCAATGCAGCTCTTGGGGTGTATAATTCTCCGTACACTACTGCAAGCCCAGGCTATACAAGTTATCTCCCTTGTAGCACTGACCCAACTACGTTATATCCCACCTTGGTGAGTAACATGGAATCTGCTAGTATTTAGCTGCACATTTCCCTCCCCTGACTTACAAGATTCTATAAGACATGCCAAAGCTTTTATACATGTTGCATTTCATTAATCAAAGGAGCAATAAAGACATTTCTTAGTTCCTTCTTGTGTTGCGGAGTCCTCTTTGTTTTCCAAATTAACCCCTGTACTTTCATTGGGAATCCAGTTTTACCACTTTTGTGCAAAAGAGAAAACTAAAAGCCACATGATTAAATTGTTACATCTTTATTGTATATTAGTCTATTACAATGATTTGAATTTTCAGTTTTGAATATTATTTTATAATGTTATTTGTTGAATTGAATGTAGAATTGTATGTTGATTGTTAATATAAAACTCTTTTTTTATATGTGCAAGACCTCACAGTATGAAATGAAGGATGGTACCAGTTCCCTGCACCCAGGGATAGCTCAGCCTGCTGCATACTATCCATATGATCACTCCTTGGGGCAGTACCAGTACGACAGGTAAAATTCCCTTTGATCAATAAGAATAACTAATGTTCTGTCTGTGATGCTGCAACAGACATCAAACCACACCATTTCCAAGGGACTAACGCTACATAAGATGAATCCCAAAACAAGCATACTGTATAACAGAAATTTGTTTTTATAATTTTATCAACTAAGTAAGCCCTATTGTAGAATGTGAATGCAGAATAATAGGAATGTATTACATTTATTAGGGTATCATGAAATGTATTAGCTTCACAAATGACATACTGTATATTCTCAAAAGGATCAATAAAAACATATTGATTTATTTACTATTCTAACCATCACTTTTTCTGAATGATGTAAAGCTGGATACACACTATAAGATTATCTGTCCAATCTTTCTAGTTGGAATGAAAATCTGGTAATGTAAGGGAGCAAATGACAATCGACAAAATAGTTAAATCCATTTTATTTAACCAGTTTAACCAAAGAACCATTTTTGCCCATACTGTGGCTTTTGGGAGCAAATGTTTGATTGTCATTTGCTCCAATACAGTATAGTACATTATCAGATTTTTGCTCCAACCAGAAAGTTTGGACAGATAATCTTAAAGTGTGTATCCAGCTTTAGTTTACATTTTTGATGATTTAGCGCACAATTATCAGACAGGTTATTTTGATTAATTACTTTTAAAATCATAATCGAAAAGTAGACAAAATTAACTAATATGCACTAAGATAAAGTCATTTTAAACCAGACTATTAGACAATTAAGGCAAATCAGTGGACAGGGTTATCAGGAAAATAATTAAAAATTACTCTCAGAAATCTATGCATCATCTATCTATTAGGGATGTGGTGAGGTGCATGGCTCAGGAGGCACTGGCTAGTTCCCGAGCCTGATTTACACACAATATATGAGCCAAAGGGTTCATGTGGGCATTATGCAAAGATGCAGCAGTTTATACTGCTGGAAATTTGGTGAGTTTTGATTTGAGATGTCTGGAAAAGACAGGCAGGGGAGACACTGCTTCTCCTGCCATAGACTTTATACTCCACAGTTTTGACTTTAAAAATTCTTGGAATAATACGAAGACGATATTTCTAATATATTCTTTGAATTTTTCATATACTTTATATAGTTAAAACTCTAAATGTTATTATGACAGAAAAGGTTCTGCCTCACCTGCCCTACCTCACTGCATGTCACTGTTATCTATCTATTTATCTATCTATTTATCTATCTATCTATCTATCTATCTATCTATCTATCTATCTATCTATCCATCTATCTATCTATCTGCCATGTTCAGTATCTATTAATAAAAAAAAACCTGTATTTCAACACATTACAGAATTACTGTATGGGTCTTACCTTATTACACCAAAATAAATCAGGTAGATACTGTATAATTCTGTTTGATTAATATTTTGGAGAGCTGTAACTGGAAATATCTCTGTCTTTATCTAATTTATTTTAATATTACACACATTCAAATCCATGAAGGATATTTTTATTAGAAATGAGGTAATCAGTGGACCTAGTGTAGTTGTCCCCCTCGCTGTTGTGGGATATGATGGAGAACATGTGGACCATGATGGAGAACTTGTGTTATGGGACATGATGGAGTCCATCACATGCCTCATAATTTGCTCACACACCTACAGTATCTAGCCACTAGCTGAGTGTCATAAATAAGATAGGAGAGGAACAGACAGGCTCCATCTCATGTGATGGGGACAATGGCATGAGGAACCCTCTCCTCTTTAACACTGAAAAACTCAAATGCCATGTTTGAGAAAATTGTAAATTCCAATTGAAAATTAAGTGAAGTATCCAAAATCCAAGTTAAAGTGTTTAGTCCTTAGGTCTAATACAGTAAGCAGTAAGTTATCAAGTGGCAAAGACACATGGAAAGAGGTGAAATAGCAATGTCAAACATTGGCTCACGCGGGAGTCGAACCTCACAAAAACACCTCAGTTGAGAGGAAAGTTGTTCCATTTAAAAGTTAAACTTGTAATATTTACCTCCTTTATGGACCGATTTTAATGAAATTATAAATTTAGATCTTTGGCAAGGAGCTCTCAAGGCCCATGCAGGAAATAAAACAATCATTTTAACCTCTTACCCCATTTCATGTTAACCCCATTTTTTTCCACTCTAAATTGGTGAAATTTTTCAAAAACCCTTAAAACACTTTGTAAAGATTTAAAAATGCACCTATATGCCAAAAAATTATGTTCTAACTCAACAAACATAGAAGATACGAAAAGTTCTAGAAATCATCCCCAAATTCAGATTTGTAACTTTTAGTGTTTATAAGGACAAGGGGGAGATGTACTAAGCAGTGATAACAGTGGAGAAGTGAGCCAGTGGAGAAGTTGCCCATGGCTACCAATCAGCATTGAAGTAACATTTATAATTTGCATACTATAAAATTAAACACAGCAGCTGATTGGTTGCCATGAGAACTTCTCCACTGGCTTACTTCTCCACTCTTTTCACTGCTTAGTACAAACCCTCGAAAATCCTATAAACCAAAACCAAGTCTATATTTCATCAGGCCTAAGAAATATTGAGGAATCCATGAAAACACATTTTACCCCTTTTCACCCGCTTAGAGGTTGAATTTAGAAAAATTCCTGCTTAGTGGGTGCTTACATCATAGAAAGAATATACTCCCTGAATTTCATGTTTCTAGGCCTGGGGGTTCGTGTTGGGTGTTGATGAGTAAGTCAGTCAGGACATTTGTTTTTATATGTTAAGATTTACTGATGTAAGATGTATGTTTGTAGGTAAATTCAGGAGGTGTTTAAATAAAAACTGTATTGTAACAATAGAAATTGATGCAACTTATTCATATATTTCACAGATGCTTCACACATAGGGAAATCATACAGAATTATGTGAACTATTTATAACAATAGTATTATATGTACATAAAATGGAAAAAAAAAGGCATGGAGTCCCCCGCCCCAAAGTGTAACCAGCACTGGCTCATGAGCCAGTCCTGGTCTTGGAAATACAGGGGAAAAATGCATAGGTGTCCCCCTACCAATCAGCATCGAGCTCAACCATCGGCACCTATAGTCCACCTGCAAAGGAAATCACCAGGAAAATGGCATGGCGTAATTTTCCCGGTATTTCACACATGGGCACTAAGGAAATCACTGGAAAAATGTTCATCACGCCATTTTCCCATAGACCATAAGCATGAACACCAGACTCTGGAACAGCTCTAGGGTTACCCAGAGTGCCCAGCAATACAGCCCTGTCGGTTAGAGAGGAGGGGGCCCAGTTGGAACCTGCACAAGGTCCTCCTCTCTAGATGCGCCCCTGTCTCTCTCCCTGTCTGCATAATCTCATGCTGGGAGACAATATGCAAACTTGTTGCCATTTTACAAGTGTATTGAAATGCTGCTGATTACACTTGTATAGTGGCAAGCAGTTTGCAGACTGTCCCATAATCCCAGAGTGAATACTGAGACCTCACAAACACAGAAAACGCTGAGCGGGGAGCCAGCAGCAGCAGCCAGCATGGTAACTATTTTGGGTGTAATGGGCAGTGTGGAAGATTTAATGGGGGAAGATGAGAGTGGTGCAAGCTCCAGGTGTCTGCAGGTGCATAACATGGGGAGTGTTTTCCCCACACTTTATTTCTCAGGTAGCCCAACTGGTAAAAATTCCCCTGCTGCCCAGCACTGTGGCGTATCCAATAAGTTGTGCTGTGCTGTTTCTATGTGAACATAAGTGCAGTGTATCTTTAAGATACATCGGACTGGAGGGCAGAGCATATTCCTCCACCAGTATAAAAGGAGATGTGTGCTGTTTCCAGGGGGAACAAATGTCAATGAACAGAGTGGACAGTGGCTACATGTTTGATATTGGTCTTTTTCTGTAACCAGCAAGTATGGCAGTATCTGGGTAACACTGCCAATTGTGTTCAACAAGCAAGTGGGGCTGGTTGTCTGTGTCCATCCAGCAAATGTGCAGCATCTGAGCCACTCTTAACCACTTGCTTGGCATGGTCCCATCAGATGCAACCATGCCTGCAAGTGCTCTATCTGACCTGGTCGCACAGGATGCGACCAGTCAGATAGAGAGTGTTAGCAGCGGCAGGGAAGATAAACTTCCCTCCGCTTCTGCTATCAGAGGGACCGGAACGTCCCTCTGCCTCCCTGTACTCTCCCCCTGTGTCTGCTGTGCTACCGATCACTGCTGATCGGTCAGCCCGGCAGGAACCCCCCCCCTCCAGCTGCTGTAGACAATGGCAGACGCTGGGGAGAGTAAATGAACCCTCCCAAGCCACCCCCAGACCACCCCTGTATACCTGCAGGCTGTCCCGGCTTTCAAAATGAAAGCAGCGATGGACGCAATGTTCCCGATGTTCCGATGGTCACAATGTTCCTGATCGATGTTTCGATGTTTAAAAATTTGAAAAAATTCAGAATTTTTTTTTTCCATTTTTTTTTTACTAAAATCATTTGGGATAGGGTTAAAGTCATGTTCTTCACCTAATTCACTGATAACCCCCCCCCCCTGACAATTTCAGAGCAGTTTTTGGTGAAATAAATCATCAGTTAAGTGGTTAAAATAGGTATTTGTGTCCAAAAAACAATTGCACAGTATCTGGGCTACTCTTAGAAATTGTTGTGTTGTGTTTAGGTGGCTATTACCCATAACAAGTAAACATTTTAAACAGAAAACATTCTTATGGGTATACATTTCCTAATCATCTATTGGTAGCAGCAGAGCCTCCTAGCTTTGTGGAGGAGGGTGGATGTTACTGGCTGTGCTGCCATGTCCCTTGTCGCTGCCACCAGGTCCCTGCTACCTTGCAACCGATGCCGGCAGAGAGTGGTTTCCTACAGGAAGCCAGCTCTGGTATTCGCAGCCTTGTCTGGCGGTCCCAGGAAAGATAACACCTCCCAATGGGACTGCCTGTCTGTGACTGTCAGGTAACACTTCCAATAGGAAGTCACTGCCAGTCACTGCAGCCCATACAGTAGGTAAAATCTACCACTGATTGGTACTAGAGATGAGCGCCGGAAATTTTTCGGGTATGGTGTTTTGGTTTTGGGTTCGGTTCCGCGGCCGTGTTTTGGGTTCGACCGCGTTTTGGCAAAACCTCACCGAATTTTTTTTGTCGGATTCGGGTGTGTTTTGGATTCGGGTGTTTTTTTCCAAAAAACCTAAAAGACAGCTTAAATCATAGAATTTGGCGGTCATTTTGATCCCAAAGTATTATTAACCTCAAAAACCATAATTTCCACTCATTTTCAGTCTATTCTGAATACCTCACACCTCACAATATTATTTTTAGTCTTAAAATTTGCACCGAGGTCGCTGTGTGAGTAAGATAAGCGACCCTAGTGGCCGACACAAACACCGGGCCCATCTAGGAGTGGCACTGCAGTGTCACGCAGGATGGCCCTTCCAAAAAACCCTCCCCAAACAGCACATGACGCAAAGAAAAAAAGAGGCGCAATGAGGTAGCTGTGTGAGTAAGATTAGCGACCCTAGTGGCCGACACAAACACCGGGCCCATCTAGGAGTGGCACTGCAGTGTCACGCAGGATGTCCCTTCCAAAAAACCCTCCCCAAACAGCACATGACGCAAAGAAAAAAAGAGGCGCAATGAGGTAGCTGTGTGAGTAAGATAAGCGACCCTAGTGGCCGACACAAACACCGGGCCCATCTAGGAGTGTCACTGCAGTGTCACGCAGGATGTCCCTTCCAAAAAACCCTCCCCAAACAGCACATGACGCAAAGAAAAAAAGAGGCGCAATGAGGTAGCTGTGTGAGTAAGATAAGCGACCCTAGTGGCCGACACAAACACCGGGCCCATCTAGGAGTGGCACTGCAGTGTCACGCAGGATGTCCCTTCCAAAAAACCCTCCCCAAACAGCACATGACGCAAAGAAAAAGAAAAGAAAAAAGAGGTGCAAGATGGAATTGTCCTTGGGCCCTCCCACCCACCCTTATGTTGTATAAACAGGACATGCACACTTTAACCAACCCATCATTTCAGTGACAGGGTCTGCCACACGACTGTGACTGATATGACGGGTTGGTTTGGACCCCCACCAAAAAAGAAGCAATTAATCTCTCCTTGCACAAACTGGCTCTACAGAGGCAAGATGTCCACCTCATCATCATCCTCCGATATATCACCGTGTACATCCCCCTCCTCACAGATTATCAATTCGTCCCCACTGGAATCCACCATCTCAGCTCCCTGTGTACTTTGTGGAGGCAATTGCTGCTGGTCAATGTCTCCACGGAGGAATTGATTATAATTCATTTTAATGAACATCATCTTCTCCACATTTTCTGGATGTAACCTCGTACGCCGATTGCTGACAAGGTGAGCGGCGGCACTAAACACTCTTTCGGAGTACACACTTGTGGGAGGGCAACTTAGGTAGAATAAAGCCAGTTTGTGCAAGGGCCTCCAAATTGCCTCTTTTTCCTGCCAGTATAAGTACGGACTGTGTAACGTGCCTACTTGGATGCGGTCACTCATATAATCCTCCACCATTCTTTCAATGGGGAGAGAATCATATGCAGTGACAGTAGACGACATGTCCGTAATCGTTGTCAGGTCCTTCAGTCCGGACCAGATGTCAGCATCAGCAGTCGCTCCAGACTGCCCTGCATCACCGCCAGCGGGTGGGCTCGGAATTCTGAGCCTTTTCCTCGCACCCCCAGTTGCGGGAGAATGTGAAGGAGGAGATGTTGTTGACAGGTCGCGTTCCGCTTGACTTGACAATTTACTCACCAGCAGGTGTTTGAACCCCAGCAGACTTGTGTCTGCCGGAAAGAGAGATCCAAGGTAGGCTTTAAATCTAGGATCGAGCACGGTGGCCAAAATGTAGTGCTCTGATTTCAACAGATTGACCACCCGTGAATCCTTGCTAAGCGAATTAAGGGCTCCATCCACAAGTCCCACATGCCTAGCGGAATCGCTCCGTGTTAGCTCCTCCTTCAATGTCTCCAGCTTCTTCTGCAAAAGCCTGATGAGGGGAATGACCTGACTCAGGCTGGCAGTGTCTGAACTGACTTCACGTGTGGCAAGTTCAAAGGGCATCAGAACCTTGCACAACGTTGAAATCATTCTCCACTGCGCTTGAGACAGGTGCATCCCACCTCCTATATCGTGCTCAATTGTATAGGCTTGAATGGCCTTTTGCTGCTCCTCCAACCTCTGAAGCATATACAGGGTTGAATTCCACCTCGTTACCACTTCTTGCTTCAGATGATGGCAGGGCAGGTTCAGTAGTTTTTGGTGGTGCTCCAGTTTTCTGTACGTGGTGCCTGTACGCCGAAAGTGTCCCGCAATTCTTCTGGCCACCGACAGCATCTCTTGCACGCCCCTGTCGTTTTTTAAAAAATTCTGCACCACCAAATTCAAGGTATGTGCAAAACATGGGACGTGCTGGAATTGGCCCAGATTTAATGCACACACAATATTGCTGGCGTTGTCCGATGCCACAAATCCACAGGAGAGTCCAATTGGGGTAAGCCATTCCGCGATGATCTTCCTCAGTTGCCGTAAGAGGTTTTCAGCTGTGTGCGTATTCTGGAAACCGGTGATACAAAGCGTAGCCTGCCTAGGAAAGAGTTGGCGTTTGCGAGATGCTGCTACTGGTGCCGCCGCTGCTGTTCTTGCGGCGGGAGTCCATACATCTACCCAGTGGGCTGTCACAGTCATATAGTCCTGACCCTGCCCTGCTCCACTTGTCCACATGTCCGTGGTTAAGTGGACATTGGGTACAACTGCATTTTTTAGGACACTGGTGAGTCTTTTTCTGACGTCCGTGTACATGATGGTATTTGGTAACGGGGGCACACTACCTCAAGAAATTGTCTAGTTCCCTGTGAACTAACGGCGGATACCGGACGCACGTCTAACACCAACATAGTTGTCAAGGCCTCAGTTATCCGCTTTGCAACAGGATGACTGCTGTGATATTTCATCTTCCTCGCAAAGGACTGTTGGACAGTCAATTGCTTGGTGGAAGTAGTAAAAGTGTGCTTACGACTTCCCTTCTGGGATGACCATCGACTCCCAGCAGCAACAACAGCAGCGCCAGCAGCAGTAGGCGTTACACGCAAGGATGCATCGGAGGAATCCCAGGCAGGAGAGGACTCGTCAGAATTGCCAGTGACATTGCCTGCAGGACTATTGGCATTCCTGGGGAAGGAGGAAATTGACACTGAGGGAGTTGGTGGGGTGGTTTGCGTGAGCTTGGTTACAAGAGGAAGGGATTTACTGGTCAGTGGACTGCTTCCGCTGTCACCCAAAGTTTTTGAACTTGTCACTGACTTATTATGAATGCGCTGCAGGTGACGTATAAGGGAGGATGTTCCGAGGTGGTTAACGTCCTTACCCCTACTTATTACAGCTTGACAAAGGGAACACACGGCTTGACACCTGTTGTCCGCATTTCTGGTGAAATACTTCCACACCGAAGAGCTGATTTTTTTGGTATTTTCACCAGGCATGTCAACGGCCATATTCCTACCACGGACAACAGGTGTCTCCCCGGGTGCCTGACTTAAACAAACCACCTCACCATCAGAATCCTCCTGGACAATTTCCTCCCCAGCGCCAGCAACACCCATATCCTCCTCATCCTGGTGTACTTCAACACTGACATCTTCAATCTGACTATCAGGAACTGGACTGCGGGTGCTCCTTCCATCACTTGCAGGGGGCGTGCAAATGGTGGAAGGCGCATGCTCTTCACGTCCAGTGTTGGGAAGGTCAGGCATCGCAACCGACACAATTGGAGTCGGACTCTCCTTGTGGATTTGGGATTTCGAAGAACGCACAGTTCTTTGCGGTGCTACTGCTTTTGCCAGCTTTAGTCTTTTCATTTTTCTAGCGAGAGGCTGAGTGCTTCCATCCTCATGTGAAGCTGAACCACTAGCCATGAACATAGGCTAGGGCCTCAGCCGTTCCTTGCCACTCCGTGTGGTAAATGGCATATTGGCAAGTTTACGCTTCTCCTCCGACAATTTTATTTTAGGTTTTGGAGTCCTTTTTTTACTGATATTTGGTGTTTTGGATTTGACATGCTCTGTACTATGACATTGGGCATCGGCCTTGGCAGACGACGTTGCTGGCATTTCATCGTCTCGGCCATGACTAGTGGCAGCAGCTTCAGCACGAGTTGGAAGTGGATCTTGATCTTTCCCTAATTTTGGAACCTCAACATTTTTGTTCTCCATATTTTAATAGGCACAACTAAAAGGCACCTCAGGTAAACAATGGAGATGGATGGATTGGATACTAGTATACAATTATGGACGGGCTGCCGAGTGCCGACACAGAGGTAGCCACAGCCGTGAACTACCGCACTGTACTGTGTCTGCTGCTAATATATAGACTGGTTGATAAAGAGATAGTATACTCGTAACTAGTATGTATGTATAAAGAAAGAAAAAAAAAAACACGGTTAGGTGGTATATACAATTATGGACGGGCTGCCGAGTGCCGACACAGAGGTAGCCACAGCCGTGAACTACCGCACTGTACTGTGTCTGCTGCTAATATATAGACTGGTTGATAAAGAGATAGTATACTCGTAACTAGTATGTATGTATAAAGAAAGAAAAAAAAACCACGGTTAGGTGGTATATACAATTATGGACGGGCTGCCGAGTGCCGACACAGAGGTAGCCACAGCCGTGAACTACCGCACTGTACTGTGTCTGCTGCTAATATAGACTGGTTGATAAAGAGATAGTATACTCGTAACTAGTATGTATGTATAAAGAAAGAAAAAAAAACCACGGTTAGGTGGTATATACAATTATGGACGGGCTGCCGAGTGCCGACACAGAGGTAGCCACAGCCATGAACTACCGCACTGTACTGTGTCTGCTGCTAATATAGACTGGTTGATAAAGAGATAGTATACTCGTAACTAGTATGACTATAAAGAGGGAAAAAAAAACCACGGTTAGGTGGTATATACAATTATGGACGGGCTGCCGAGTGCCGACACAGAGGTAGCCACAGCCGTGAACTACCGCACTGTACTGTGTCTGCTGCTAATATATAGACTGGTTGATAAAGAGATAGTATACTCGTTACTAGTATGTATGTATAAAGAAAGAAAAAAAAAACACGGTTAGGTGGTATATACAATTATGGACGGGCTGCCGAGTGCCGACACAGAGGTAGCCACAGCCGTGAACTACCGCACTGTACTGTGTCTGCTGCTAATATAGACTGGTTGATAAAGAGATAGTATACTCGTAACTAGTATGACTATAAAGAAAGAAAAAAAAACCACGGTTAGGTGGTATATACAATTATGGACGGGCTGCCGAGTGCCGACACAGAGGTAGCCACAGCCGTGAACTACCGCACTGTACTGTGTCTGCTGCTAATATATAGACTGGTTGATAAAGAGATAGTATACTCGTAACTAGTATGTATGTATAAAGAAAGAAAAAAAAACCACGGTTAGGTGGTATATACAATTATGGACGGGCTGCCGAGTGCCGACACAGAGGTAGCCACAGCCGTGAACTACCGCACTGTACTGTGTCTGCTGCTAATATAGACTGGTTGATAAAGAGATAGTATACTCGTAACTAGTATGTATGTATAAAGAAAGAAAAAAAAACCACGGTTAGGTGGTATATACAATTATGGACGGGCTGCCGAGTGCCGACACAGAGGTAGCCACAGCCGTGAACTACCGCACTGTACTGTGTCTGCTGCTAATATATAGACTGGTTGATAAAGAGATAGTATACTCGTAACTAGTATGTATGTATAAAGAAAGAAAAAAAAACCACGGTTAGGTGGTATATACAATTATGGACGGGCTGCCGAGTGCCGACACAGAGGTAGCCACAGCCGTGAACTACCGCACTGTACTGTGTCTGCTGCTAATATAGACTGGTTGATAAAGAGATAGTATACTCGTAACTAGTATGACTATAAAGAAAGAAAAAAAAAACATGGTTAGGTGGTATATACAATTATGGACGGGCTGCCGAGTGCCGACACAGAGGTAGCCACAGCCGTGAACTACCGCACTGTACTGTGTCTGCTGCTAATATAGACTGGTTGATAAAGAGATAGTATACTACTAATATTATATATACTGGTGGTCAGGTCACTGGTCACTAGTCACACTGGCAGTGGCACTCCTGCAGCAAAAGTGTGCACTGTTTAATTTTAATATAATATTATGTACTCCTGGCTCCTGCTATAACCTATAACTGGCACTGCAGTGCTCCCCAGTCTCCCCCACAATTATAAGCTGTGTGAGCTGAGCACAGTCAGATATATATATACATTGATGCAGCACACTGGGCTGAGCAGTGCACACAGATATGGTATGTGACTGAGTCACTGTGTGTATCGTTTTTTTCAGGCAGAGAACGGATATATTAAATAAAACAAACAACTGCACTGTCTGGTGGTCACTGTGGTCGTCAGTCACTAAACTCTGCACTCTCTTCTACAGTATCACAGCCTCAGGTCAATCTCTCTCTCTCTCTCTCAACCCTAATCTAAATGGAGAGGACGCCAGCCACGTCCTCTCCCTATCAATCTCAATGCACGTGTGAAAATGGCGGCGACGCGCGGCTCCTTATATAGAATCCGAGTCTCGCGAGAATCCGACAGCGTCATGATGACGTTCGGGCGCGCTCGGGTTAACCGAGCAAGGCGGGAGGATCCGAGTCTGCTCGGACCCGTGAAAAAAACATGAAGTTCGTGCGGGTTCGGATTCAGAGAAACCGAACCCGCTCATCTCTAATTGGTACATGTAGATGCTATGACTAATGGGTTTGCTTCCCTGCTCTGTGTACCAAGCAGGTCTCGCTGTCTGAGCATATGTATTGCTATCTGTGTTATGTGAATAGTGCGCACTATTGTTTTAAATAATATGTACTGTGGGCTCTACTATTTGGAATAATGTGAACTGCGGGTCTGTTTGGGAGAACCATGCCATCCGTGTATTGTGGAGGTGCACAAAATCTTCTTAGTGGTTCTTTTTCTAAGTGGGAATGTTCACACTAGTATGCTTAGTCAAGCCACTGCTATAGTAACAGAACTTGCAAGATGTATTGGTAATCCTGGAGGTTGGAACTGGGACCACCCATTACCAAATGTCTAGTTTTACCTATGCTACTCACAAGGATGCCATATTCTGAGAGGCCATGCCCCTTGTAGATAGGCCATGCCTCTTTAATGGGAGCCTGTCACTGCTAACTACTTCCTCTTCCTATATCATGGTACCCACCCTGTAATTTGCTTCTGGATCCACCCCTGTACTACACCCCAGCTGCTCGAGCTCAGCATTGGTTGATGGAACACGGAGGACCCCTATGCATGTATTCCCCTGAATTCCCAAACAGGACTTCCACATGCCAATTTATTGTTTGGTCGACTTTCCTATTGGTCGGTATTTAATTGTTTCAGAAACTAACATTATTCGGTACGCATATATATGATCACTTGTAAGGATTTACAAAATAGAAGCACAGATCACTTTAAAAGTACTGAAGGCACAAATATTTTACCATCCATGACCATTACCCAAAGATCTATTGAAATATAGGTCACTATACTTTGGAGTGCTATATATTGTATATATATCATTTGCTTTACGTTTGCTCTACAGGTATATGAATTTGCAAATACCTGTTTCACTATTTGCACACACACACACACACACACACACACACACACACACACACATATATATATATACTGCTCAAAAAAATAAAGGGAACACTAAAATAACACATCCTAGATCTGAATGAATGAAATATTCTTATTAAATACTTTGTTCTTTACATAGTTGAATGAGCTGACAACAAAATCACACAAAAGTTATCAATGGAAATCAAATTTATTAACCCATGGAGGTCTGGACTTGAAGTCACACTCAAAATTAAAGTGGAAAACACACTACAGGCTGATCCAACTTTGATGTAATGTCCTCAAAACAAGTCAAAATGAGGCTCAGTAGTGTGTGTGGCCTCCACGTGCCTGTATGACCTCCCTAAAATGCCTGGGCATGCTCCTGATGAGGTGGCAGATGGTCTCCTGAGGGATCTCCTCCCAGACCTGGACTAAAGCATCCGCCAACTCCTGGACAGTCTGTGGTGCACCACAGACTGTCCAGGAGTTGGCGGATGCTTTAGTCCAGGTCTGGGAGGAGATCCCTCAGGAGACCATCTGACACCTCATCAGGAGCATGCCCAGGCATTGTAGGTAGAGATGTGCACTTGAAATTTTTCGGGTTTTGTGTTTTGGTTTTGGGTTCGGTTCCGCGGCCGTGTTTTGGGTTCGACCGCGTTTTGGCAAAACCTCACCAAATTTTTTTTGTCGGATTCGGGTGTGTTTTGGATTCGGGTGTTTTTTTTAAAAAACACTAAAAAACAGCTTAAATCATAGAATTTGGGGCTCATTTTGATCCCAAAGTATTATTAACCTCAAAAACCATAATTTCCACTCATTTTCAGTCTATTCTGAATACCTCACACCTCACAATATTATTTTTAGTCCTAAAATTTGCACCTAGGTCGCTGGATGACTAAGCTAAGCGACCCTAGTGGCCGACACAAACACCGTGCCCATCTAGGAGTGGCACTGCAGTGTCACGCAGGATGGCCCTTCCAAAAAACACTCCCCAAACAGCACATGATGCAAAGAAAAAAAGAGGCGCAATGAGGTAGCTGTGTGAGTAAGATAAGCGACCCTAGTGGCCGACACAAACACCGGGCCCATCTAGGAGTGGCACTGCAGTGTCACGCAGGATGGCCCTTCCAAAAAACCCTCCCCAAACAGCACATGACGCAAAGAAAAAAAGAGGCGCAATGAGGTAGCTGTGTGAGTAAGATAAGCGACCCTAGTGGCCGACACAAACACCGGGCCCATCTAGGAGTGGCACTGCAGTGTCACGCAGGATGGCCCTCCCAAAAAACACTCCCCAAACAGCACATGACGCAAAGAAAAAAAGAGGCGCAATGAGGTAGCTGTGTGAGTAAGATAAGCGACCCTAGTGGCCGACACAAACACCGTGCCCATCTAGGAGTGGCACTGCAGTGTCACGCAGGATGGCCCTTCCAAAAAACCCTCCCCAAACAGCACATAACGCAAAGAAAAAAAGAGGCGCAATGAGGTAGCTGTGTGAGTAAGATAAGCGACCCTAGTGGCCGACACAAACACCGTGCCCATCTAGGAGTGGCACTGCAGTGTCACGCAGGATGGCCCTTCCAAAAAACACTCCCCAAACAGCACATGACGCAAAGAAAAAAAGAGGCGCAATGAGGTAGCTGTGTGAGTAAGATAAGCGACCCTAGTGGCCGACACAAACACCGGGCCCATCTAGGAGTGGCACTGCAGTGTCACGCAGGATGGCCCTTCCAAAAAACCCTCCCCAAACAGCACATGACGCAAAGAAAAAAAGAGGCGCAATGAGGTAGCTGTGTGAGTAAGATAAGCGACCCAAGTGGCCGACACAAACACCGTGCCCATCTAGGAGTGGCACTGCAGTGTCACGCAGGATGGCCCTTCCAAAAAACCCTCCCCAAACAGCACATGACGCAAAGAAAAAAAGAGGCGCAATGAGGTAGCTGTGTGAGTAAGATAAGCGACCCAAGTGGCCGACACAAACACCGTTCCCATCTAGGAGTGGCACTGCAGTGTCACGCAGGATGGCCCTTCCAAAAAACCCTCCCCAAACAGCACATGACGCAAAGAAAAAAAGAGGCGCAATGAGGTAGCTGTGTGAGTAAGATAAGCGACCCTAGTGGCCGACACAAACACCGGGCCCATCTATGAGTGGCACTGCAGTGTCACGCATGATGGCCCTTCCAAAAAACATTCCACAAACAGCACATGACGCAAAGAAAAATTAAAGAAAAAAGAGGTGCAAGATGGAATTGTCCTTGGGCCCTCCCACCCACCCTTATGTTGTATAAACAGGACATGCACACTTTAACCAACCCATCATTTCAGTGACAGGGTCTGCCACACGACTGTGACTGAAATGACGGGTTGGTTTGGACCCCCACCAAAAAAGAAGCAATTAATCTCTCCTTGCACAAACTGGCTCTACAGAGGCAAGATGTCCACCTCATCATCATCCTCCGATATATCACCGTGTACATCCCCCTCCTCACAGATTATCAATTCGTCCCCACTGGAATCCACCATCTCAGCTCCCTGTGTACTTTGTGGAGGCAATTGCTGCTGGTCAATGTCTCCACGGAGGAATTGATTATAATTCATTTTAATGAACATCATCTTCTCCACATTTTCTGGATGTAACCTCGTACGCCGATTGCTGACAAGGTGAGCGGCGGCACTAAACACTCTTTCGGAGTACACACTTGTGGGAGGGCAACTTAGGTAGAATAAAGCCAGTTTGTGCAAGGGCCTCCAAATTGCCTCTTTTTCCTGCAAGTATAAGTACGGACTGTGTGACGTGCCTACTTGGATGCGGTCACTCATATAATCCTCCACCATTCTTTCAATGGTGAGAGAATCATATGCAGTGACAGTAGACGACATGTCCGTAATCGTTGTCAGGTCCTTCAGTCCGGACCAGATGTCAGCATCAGCAGTCGCTCCAGACTGCCCTGCATCACCGCCAGCGGGTGGGCTCGGAATTCTGAGCCTTTTCCTCGCACCCCCAGTTGCGGGAGAATGTGAAGGAGGAGATGTTGACAGGTCGCGTTCCGCTTGACTTGACAATTTTGTCACCAGCAGGTCTTTGAACCCCAGCAGACTTGTGTCTGCCGGAAAGAGAGATCCAAGGTAGGCTTTAAATCTAGGATCGAGCACGGTGGCCAAAATGTAGTGCTCTGATTTCAACAGATTGACCACCCGTGAATCCTTGTTAAGCGAATTAAGGGCTCCATCCACAAGTCCCACATGCCAAGCGGAATCGCTCCGTGTTAGCTCCTCCTTCAATGTCTCCAGCTTCTTCTGCAAAAGCCTGATGAGGGGAATGACCTGACTCAGGCTGGCAGTGTCTGAACTGACTTCACGTGTGGCAAGTTCAAAGGGCATCAGAACCTTGCACAACGTTGAAATCATTCTCCACTGCGCTTGAGACAGGTGCATTCCACCTCCTATATCGTGCTCAATTGTATAGGCTTGAATGGCCGTTTGCTGCTCCTCCAACCTCTGAAGCATATAGAGGGTTGAATTCCACCTCGTTACCACTTCTTGCTTCAGATGATGGCAGGGCAGGTTCAGTAGTTTTTGGTGGTGCTCCAGTCTTCTGTACGTGGTGCCTGTACGCCGAAAGTGTCCCGCAATTCTTCTGGCCACCGACAGCATCTCTTGCACGCCCCTGTCATTTTTTAAAAAATTCTGCACCACCAAATTCAAGGTATGTGCAAAACATGGGACGTGCTGGAATTTGCCCATATTTAATGCACACACAATATTGCTGGCGTTGTCCGATGCCACAAATCCACAGGAGAGTCCAATTGGGGTAAGCCATTCCGCGATGATCTTCCTCAGTTGCCGTAAGAGGTTTTCAGCTGTGTGCGTATTCTGGAAAGCGGTGATACAAAGCGTAGCCTGCCTAGGAAAGAGTTGGCGTTTGCGAGATGCTGCTACTGGTGCCGCCGCTGCTGTTCTTGCGGCGGGAGTCCATACATCTACCCAGTGGGCTGTCACAGTCATATAGTCCTGACCCTGCCCTGCTCCACTTGTCCACATGTCCGTGGTTAAGTGGACATTGGGTACAACTGCATTTTTTAGGACACTGGTGAGTCTTTTTCTGACGTCCGTGTACATTCTCGGTATCGCCTGCCTAGAGAAGTGGAACCTAGATGGTATTTGGTAACGGGGGCACACTGCCTCAATAAATTGTCTAGTTCCCTGTGAACTAACGGCGGATACCGGACGCACGTCTAACACCAACATAGTTGTCAAGGCCTCAGTTATCCGCTTTGCAGCAGGATGACTGCTGTGATATTTCATCTTCCTCGCAAAGGACTGTTGGACAGTCAATTGCTTACTGGAAGTAGTACAAGTGGGCTTACGACTTCCCCTCTGGGATGACGATCGACTCCCAGCAGCAACAACAGCAGCGCCAGCAGCAGTAGGCATTACACTCAAGGATGCATCGGAGGAATCCCAGGCAGGAGAGGACTCGTCAGAATTGCCAGTGACATGGCCTGCAGGACTATTGGCATTCCTGGGTAAGGAGGAAATTGACACTGAGGGAGTTGGTGGGGTGGTTTGCGTGAGCTTGGTTACAAGAGGAAGGGATTTACTGGTCAGTGGACTGCTTCCGCTGTCACCCAAAGTTTTTGAACTTGTCACTGACTTATTATGAATGCGCTGCAGGTGACGTATAAGGGAGGATGTTCCGAGGTGGTTAACGTCCTTACCCCTACTTATTACAGCTTGACAAAGGCAACACACGGCTTGACAAATGTTGTCCGCATTTCTGGTGAAATACTTCCACACCGAAGAGCTGATTTTTTTTGTATTTTGACCAGGCATGTCAATGGCCCTATTCCTCCCACGGACAACAGGTGTCTCCCCGGGTGCCTGACTTAAACAAACCACCTCACCATCAGAATCCTCCTGGTCAATTTCCTCCCCAGCGCCAGCAACACCCATATCCTCCTCATCCTGGTGTACTTCAACACTGACATCTTCAATCTGACTATCAGGAACTGGACTGCGGGTGCTCCTTCCAGCACTTGCAGGGGGCATGCAAATGGTGGAAGGCGCATGCTCTTCACGTCCAGTGTTGGGAAGGTCAGGCATCGCAACCGACACAATTGGACTCTCCTTGTGGATTTGGGATTTCGAAGAACGCACAGTTCTTTGCGGTGCTTTTGCCAGCTTGAGTCTTTTCAGTTTTCTAGCGAGAGGCTGAGTGCTTCCATCCTCATGTGAAGCTGAACCACTAGCCATGAACATAGGCCAGGGCCTCAGCCGTTCCTTGCCACTCCGTGTGGTAAATGGCATATTGGCAAGTTTACGCTTCTCCTCCGACAATTTTATTTTAGGTTTTGGAGTCCTTTTTTTACTGATATTTGGTGTTTTGGATTTGACATGCTCTGTACTATGGCATTGGGCATCGGCCTTGGCAGACGACGTTGCTGGCATTTCATCATCTCGGCCATGACTAGTGGCAGCAGCTTCAGCACGAGGTGGAAGTGGATCTTGATCTTTCCCTAATTTTGGAACCTCAACATTTTTGTTCTCCATATTTTAATAGGCACAACTAAAAGGCACCTCAGGTAAACAATGGAGATGGATGGATACTAGTATACTTATGGATGGACTGCCGAGTGCCGACACAGAGGTAGCTACAGCCGTGGACTACCGTACTGTGTCTGCTGCTAATATAGACTGGATGATAATGAGATGAAATCAATATATATATATATGTATGTATATATAATATCACTAGTACTGCAGCCGGACAGGTAGATAATATATTTATTAGGTAATGATGACTGATGACGGACCTGCTGGACACTGTCAGCTCAGCAGCACCGCAGACTGCTACAGTAAGCTACTATACTATAGTAGTATGTACAAAGAAGAAAGAAAAAAAAAAACCACGGGTAGGTGGTATACAATTATGGATGGACTGCCGAGTGCCGACACAGAGGTAGCTACAGCCGTGGACTACCATACTGTGTCTGCTGCTAATATAGACTGGATGATAATGAGATGAAATCAATATATATATATGTATGTATATATAATATCACTAGTACTGCAGCCGGACAGGTAGATAATATATTTATTAGGTAATGATGACTGATGACGGACCTGCTGGACACTGTATGCTCAGCAGCACCGCAGACTGCTACAGTAAGCTACTATACTATAGTAGTATGTACAAAGAAGAAAGACAAAAAAAAACCACGGGTAGGTGGTATACAATTATGGATGGACTGCCGAGTGCCGACACAGAGGTAGCTACAGCCGTGGACTAACGTACTGTGTCTGCTGCTAATATAGACTGGATGATTGATAATGAGATGAAATCAATATATATATATGTATGTATATATAATATCACTAGTACTGCAGCCGGACAGGTAGATAATATATTTATTAGGTAATGATGACTGATGACGGACCTGCTGGACACTGTCAGCTCAGCAGCACCGCAGACTGCTACAGTAAGCTACTATACTATAGTAGTATGTACAAAGAAGAAAGAAAAAAAAAAACCACGGGTAGGTGGTATACAATTATGGATGGACTGCCGAGTGCCGACACAGAGGTAGCTACAGCTGTGGACTAACGTACTGTGTCTGCTGCTAATATAGACTGGATGATTGATAATGAGATGAAATCAATATATATATATGTATGTATATATAATATCACTAGTACTGCAGCCGGACTGGTAGATAATATATTTATTAGGTAATGATGACTGATGACGGACCTGCTGGACACTGTCAGCTCAGCAGCACCGCAGACTGCTACAGTAAGCTACTATACTATAGTAGTATGTACAAAGAAGAAAGAAAAAAAAAAAACACGGGTAGGTGGTATACAATTATGGATGGACTGCCGAGTGCCGACACAGAGGTAGCTACAGCCGTGGACTAACGTACTGTGTCTGCTGCTAATATAGACTGGATGATAATGAGATGAAATCAATATATATATATGTATGTATATATAATATCACTAGTACTGCAGCCGGACAGGTAGATAATATATTTATTAGGTAATGATGACTGATGACGGACCTGCTGGACACTGTCAGCTCAGCAGCACCGCAGACTGCTACAGTAAGCTACTATACTCTATAGTAGTATGTACAAAGAAGAAAAAAAAAAAAAACACGGGTAGGTGGTATACAATTATGGATGGACTGCCGAGTGCCTACACAGAGGTAGCTACAGCCGTGGACTAACGTACTGTGTCTGCTGCTAATATAGAGTCTAGACTGGATGATAAATTATTGATAATGAGATGAAATCAATATAATATCACTAGTACTGCAGCCGGACAGGTACTATATATATTTATTATGTAATGACTGATGACGGACCTGCTGGACACTGTCAGGTCAGCACAGCACCGCAGACTGCTACAGTAAGCTACTATAGTAGTATGTATAAAGAAGAATGAAAAAAAAAAAAACCACGGGTAGGTGGTATACAATATTATATATATATATATATATATATATACAATTATATATATATATATATATATATATATATTAAACTGGTGGTGATTGATTATTAAACTGGTGGTCACTTCAGGTCACGTTGCAACTTGCAACTAGTACTCCGAGGCCTAAGCAGACAATCACAAAATATATTATTATACTGGTGGTCAGTGTGGTCACAACAATGGCAGTGTGGCACTGACTCTGGCAGCAAAAGTGTGCACTGTACGTTATATGTACTCCTGAGTCCTGCTCTCAGACTCTAACTGCTCCCCACTGTCAGTGTCTCCCCCACAAGTCAGATAATACACTTACAGTCACACTATCTATTATCTAATCTAGTATAAATATCACTTCAGCAAGTAGTATAGTAGTATACAGTATAGTAGTACTCCTCCTAATAATGCTCCCCAAAATACTGTGTCTCTCTCTTCTCTAAACGGAGAGGACGCCAGCCACGTCCTCTCCCTATGACTCTCAATGCACGTGTGAAAATGGCGGCGACGCGCGGCTCCTTATATAGAATCCGAGTCTCGCGATAGAATCCGAGCCTCGCGAGAATCCGACAGCGTGATGATGACGTTCGGGCGCGCTCGGGTTAGCCGAGCAAGGCGGGAAGATCCGAGCCTGCTCGGACCCGTGTAAAAAACCTGAAGTTCGGGCGGGTTCGGATTCAGAGGAACCGAACCCGCTCATCTCTAATTGTAGGGAGGTCATACAGGTACGTGGAGGCCACACACACTACTGAGCCTCATTTTGACTTGTTTTAAGGACATTACATCAAAGTTGGATCAGCCTGTAGTGTGTTTTCCACTTTAATTTTGAGTGTGACTTCAAGTCCAGACCTCCATGGGTTAATAATACTGACCCACTGCCAGACCTCCATGGGTTAATAAATTTGATTTCCATTGATAATTTTTGTGTGATTTTGTTGTCAGCACATTCAACTATGTAAAGAACAAAGTATTTAATAAGAATATTTCATTCATTCAGATCTAGGATGTGTTATTTTAGTGTTCCCTTTATTTTTTTTTGAGCAGTGTATATATATATGTGTGTGTGTGTGCAAATAGTGAAACAGGTATTTGCAAATTGGTGGATGGAGTGAGACATGATGTCCAAGATGTGCTCAATTGGATTCAGGTCTGGGGAACGGGCGGGCCAGTCCATAGCATCAATGCCTTCATCTTGCTGGAACTGCTGACACACTCCAGCCACATGAGGTCTAGCATTGTCTTGCATTAGTAGGAACCCAGGGCCAACTGCACCAGCATATGGTCTCACAAGGGGTCTGAGGATCTCACCTCAGTACCTAATGGCAGTCAGGCTACCTCTGGCGAGCACATGGAGGGCTGTGCGGCCCCCCAAAGAAATGCCACCCCACACCATTACTGACCCACTGCCATACCCGTCATACTGGAGGATGTTGCAGGCAGCAGAACGTTCTCCTTGGCGGCTCCAGACTCTGTCACGTCTGTCACGTGTGCGCAGTGAGAACTAGTGATGTGCACCGGAAATTTTCCGGGTTTTGCGTTTTGGTTTTGGATTCGGTTCCGCGGTCGTGTTTTGGATTCGGACGCGTTTTGGCAAAACCTCCCTGAAAATATTTTGCCGGATTCGGGTGTGTTTTGGATTCGGGTGTTTTTTTACAAAAAACCCTCAAAAACAGCTTAAATCATTGAATTTGGGGGTCATTTTGATCCCATAGTATTATTAACCTCAATAACCATAATTTACACTCATTTCCAGTCTATTCTGAACACCTCACACCTCACAATATTATTTTTAGTCCTAAAATTTGCACCGCGGTCGCTGGATGACTAAGCTAAGCGACCCAAGTGGCCGACACAAACACCTGGCCCATCTAGGAGTGGCACTGCAGTGTCAGACAGGATGGCAGATTAAAAAAATTGTCCCCAAACAGCACATGATGAAAAGAAAAAAAGAAGCGCAATGAGGTAGTTGTGTGACTAAGCTAAGCAACCCAAGTGGCCGACACAAACACCTGGCCTATCTAGGAGTGGCTCTGCAGTGTCAGACAGGATGGCACTTCAAAAAATAGTCCCCAAACAGCACATGATGCAAAGAAAAATGAAAGAAAAAAGAGGTGCAGGATGGAATTGTCCTTGGGCCCTCCCACCCACCCTTATGTTGTATAAATAGGACATGCACACTTTAACAAACCCATCATTTGAGCGACAGGGTCTGCCACACAACTGTGACTGAAATGACTGGTTGGTTTGGGCCCCCACCAAAAAAGAAGCAATCATCTCTCCTTGCACAAACTGGCTCTACAGAGGCAAGATGTCCACCTCCTCCTCATCGTCCGATTCCTCACCCCTTTCACTGTGTACATCCCCATTCTCACAGATTATTAATTTGTCCCCACTGGAATTCCACCATCTCAGGTCCCTGTGTACGTTCTGGAGGCAATTGCTGGTGAATGTCTCCACGGAGGAATTGATTATAATTCATTTTGATGAACATCATCTTCTCCACATTTTCTGGAAGTAACCTCGTACACCGATTGCTGACAAGGTGAGCGGCTGCACTAAACACTCTTTCGGAGTACACACTGGAGGGGGGCAACTTAGGTAAAATAAAGCCAGTTTGTGCAAGGGCCTCCAAATTGCCTCTTTTTCCTGCCAGTATACGTACGGACTGTCTGACGTGCCTACTTGGATGCGGTCACTCATATAATCCTCCACCATTCTTTCAATGGTGACAGAATCATATGCAGTGACAGTAGACGACATGTCAGTAATCGTTGGCAGGTCCTTCAGTCCGGACCAGATGTCAGCACTCGCTCCAGACTGCCCTGCATCACCGCCAGCGGGTGGGCTCGGAATTCTTAGCCTTTTCCTTGCAGCCCCAGTTGCGGGAGAATGTGAAGGAGGAGCTGTTGACGGGTCACGTTCCGCTTGACTTGACAATTTTCTCACCAGCAGGTCTTTGAACCTCTGCAGACTTGTGTCTGCCGGAAAGAGAGATACAACGTAGGTTTTTAATCGAGGATCGAGCACGGTGGCCAAAATGTAGTGCTCTGATTTCAACAGATTGACCACCCGTGAATCCTGGTAAAGCGAATTAAGGGCTCTATCCACAAGTCCCACATGCCTAGCGGAATCGCTCTGTTTTAGCTCCTCCTTCAATCTCTCCAGCTTCTTCTGCAAAAGCCTGATGAGAGGAAGGACCTGACTCAGGCTGGCAGTGTCTGAACTTACTTCACGTGTGGCAAGTTCAAAGGGTTGCAGAACCTTGCACAACGTTGAAATCATTCTCCACTGCGCTTGAGTCAGGTGCATTCCCCCTCCTTTGCCTATATCGTAGGTAGCTGTATAGGCTTGAATGGCCTTTTGCTGCTCCTCCATCCTCTGAAGCATATAGAGGGTTGAATTCCACCTCGTTACCACCTCTTGCTTCAGATGATGGCAGGGCAGGTTCAGGAGTGTTTGCTGGTGCTCCAGTCTTCGGCACGCGGTGGCTGAATGCCGAAAGTGGCCCGCAATTCTTCGGGCCACCGACAGCATCTCTTGCACGCCCCTGTCGTTTTTTAAATAATTCTGCACCACCAAATTCAATGTATGTGCAAAACATGGGACGTGCTGGAATTTGCCCAGATGTTATGCATGCACAATATTGGTGGCGTTGTCCGATGTCACAAATCCCCAGGAGAGTCCAATTGGTGTAAGCCATTCTGCGATGATCTTCCTCAGTTTCCGTAAGAGGTTGTCAGCTGTGTGCCTTTTACGGAAAGCGGTGATACAAAGCGTAGCCTGCCTAGGAACGAGTTGGCGTTTGCGAGATGCTGCTACTGGTGCCGCTGCTGCTGTTCTTGCTGCGGGAGGCAATACATCTACCCAGTGGGCTGTCACAGTCATATAGTCCTGAGTCTGCCCTGGTCCACTTGTCCACATGTCCGTGGTTAAGTGGACATTAGGTACAACTGCATTTTTTAGAACACTGGTGACTCTTTTTCTGACGTCTGTGTACAATTTCGGTATCGCCTGCCTAGAGAAATGGAACCAGGATGGTATTTGGTACCGGGGACACAGTACCTCAATCAATTCTCTAGTTCCCTGTGAATTAACGGTGGATACCGGAAACACGTTTCTCACCACCCAGGCTGCCAAAGCCTGAGTTATCCACTTTGCAGCAGGATGACTGCTGTGATATTTCATCTTCCTCGCAAAGGACTGTTGGACAGTCAATTGCTTACTGGAAGTAGTACAAGTGGTCTTCCGACTTCCCCTCTTGGATGACGATTGACTCCCAGCAGCAACAACAGCAGCGCCAACAGCAGTAGGGGTTACACTCAAGGATGCATCGGAGGAATCCCAGGCAGGAGAGGACTCGTCAGACTTGACAGTGACACGGCCTGCAGAACTATTGGCTTTCCTGTTTAAGGAGGAAATTGACACTGAGGGAGTTGGTGGTGTGGTTTGCAGGAGCTTGGTTACAAGAGGAAGGGATTTAGTTGGCAGTGGACTGCTTCCACTGTCACCCAAAGTTTTTGAACTTGTCAATGACTTCTGATGAATGCGCTCCAGGTGACGTATAAGGGAGGATGTTCCTAGGTGGGTAACGTCCTTACCCCTACTTATTACAGCTTGAGAAAGGCAACACACGGCTTGACACCAGTTGTCCGCATTTGTGTTGAAATAATTCCACACCGAAGAGGTGATTTTTTTTGTATTTTGACCAGGCATGTCAATGGCCATATTCGTCCCACGGACAACAGGTGTCTCCCCGGGTGCCTGACTTAAACAAACCACCTCTCCATCAGAATCCTCCCTGTCAATTTCCTCCTCAGCGCCAACAACACCCATATCCTCATCCTGGTGTACTTCAACAGTGACATCTTTAATTTGACTATCAGGAACTGGACTGCGGGTGCTCATTCCAGCACTTGCAGGGGGCGTGCAAATGGTGGAAGGCACCACCTCTTCCCATTCAGTGTTGGGAAGGTCAGGCATCGCAACCGACACATTTGGACTCTCCTTGGGGATTTGTGATTTAGAAGAACGCACAGTTCTTTGCTATGCTTTTGCCATCTTAAGTCTTTTAAGTTTTTAGCAGGAGGATGAGTGCTTCCATCCTCATGTGAAGCTGACCCACTAGTCATGAGGAACATAGGAGAGGGCCTCAGCCGTTCCTTGCCACTCCGTGTCGTAAATGGCATATTGGCAAGTTTACGCTTCTCCTCAGACGATTTTAATTTTGATTTTTGGGTCATTTTACTGAACTTTTGTTTTTTGGATTTTACATGCTCTCTACTATGACATTGGGCATCGGCCTTTGCAGACGACGTTGATGGCATTTCATCGTCTCGGCCATGACTAGTGGCAGCAGCTTCAGCATGAGGTGGAAGTGGATCTTGATCTTTCCCTATTTTACCCTCCACATTTTTGTTTTCCATTTTGTAATGTGTGGAATTATATGCCAGTAATATATTTATCAATAGCAATGGCCTACTACTATATATACTGCGCACAAAAACTTAAATGTACCACAGGTATGGATGGATAGTATACTTAACGACACAGAGGTAGGTAGAGCAGTGGCCTACTGTACCATACTGCTATATATTATATATAATGGTGGTCAGCAAACTGGGCAAAACTGAAATGCACCACAGGTATGGATGGATAGTATACTTGACGACACAGAGGCAGGTAGAGAAGTGGCCTACTGTACTGTACTGCTATATATTATATACTGGTGGTCAGCAAACGGTGCAAAACTGAAATGCACCACAGGTATGGATGGATAGTATACTTGACGACACAGAGGTAGGTAGAGCAGTGGCCTACTGTACCGTACTGCTATATATTATATACTGGTGGTCAGCAAACTGTGCAAAACTGAAATGCACCACAGGTATGGATGGATAGTATACTTGATGACACAGAGGTAGGCAGAGCAGTGGCCTTCTGTACCGTACTGCTATATATTATATACTGGTGGTCAGCAAACTGTGCAAAACTGAAATGCACCACAGGTATGGATGGATAGTATACTTGACGACACAGAGGTAGGTAGAGCAGTGGCCTACTGTACCGTACTGCTATATATTATATACTGGTGGTTAGCAAACTGCAAAACTGAAATGCAATACAGATATGGATGGATAGTATACTTGACGACACAGAGGTAGGTAGAGCAGTGGCCTACTGTACCGTACTGCTATATATTATAAACTGGTGGTCAGAAAACTGTGCAAAACTGAAATGCACCACAGTTATGGATGAATAGTATACTTGACGACACAGAGGTAGGTAGAGCAGTGGCCTACTGTACCGTACTGCTATATATTATATACTGGTGGTCAGCAAACTGCAAAACTGAAATGCACCACAGGTATGGATGGGATAGTATACTTGACGACACAGAGGTAGAGCAGTGGACTACTGTACCGTACTGCTATATATATAGTTATACTGGTGGTCAGCAAAATTCTGCACTGTCCTCCTACTATATACTACAATGCAGCACAGATATGGAGCGTTTTTCAGGCAGAGAACGTATAATACTGGTGGTCACTGGTCAGCAAAACTCTGCACTGTCCTCCAACTATATAATACTGCTGGTCCCCTGTCCCCACAATAAAGCAATTAGCACACTGAGCACAGATATTTGCAGCACACTGAGCACAGATATGGAGCGTTTTTCAGGCAGAGAACGTAGATATTTGCACTTGCAGCACAC
This sequence comes from Pseudophryne corroboree, assembly GCF_028390025.1. Lineage (NCBI taxonomy): Eukaryota > Metazoa > Chordata > Amphibia > Anura > Myobatrachidae > Pseudophryne > Pseudophryne corroboree. The sequence goes on along the minus strand of NC_086454.1, from coordinate 227,029,454 downwards.
TGAGCACAGATATTTGCAGCACACTGAGCACAGATATTTGCAGCACACTGAGCACAGATATTTGCAGCCCACTGAACATAGAAACTGAGAGGACGCCAGCCACGTCCTCTCACGATCATCTCCAATGCACGAGTGAAAAATTGCGGCGACGCGCGGCTCCTTATATAGAATACGAATCTCGCGAGAATCCGACCGCGGGATGATGACGTTCGGGCGCGCTCGGGTTAACCGAGCTTGGACCCGTGCAAAAAAAGGTGAAGTTCGGGCGGGTTCGGATCCCGAGAATCCGAACCCGCTCATCACTAGTGAGAACCTGCTTTCATCTGTGAAGAGCACAGGGCGCCAGTGGCGAATTTGCCAATCTTGGTGTTCTCTGGCAAATGCCAAACGTCCTGCACGGTGTTGGGCTGTAAGCACAACCCCCACCTGTGGACGTCGGGCCCTCATACCACCCTCATGGAGTCTATTTCTGATCGTTTGAGTAGACACATGCACATTTGTGGCTTGCTGGAGGTAATTTTGCAGGGCCCTGGCAGTGCTTCTCCTGTTCCTCCTTGCACAAAGGCGGAGGTAGCGGTCCTGCTGCTGGGTTGTTGCCCTCCTACGGCCTCCTCCACGTCTCCTGATTTACTGGCCTGTCTCCTGGTAGCGCCTCCATGCTCTGGACACTACGCTGACAGACACAGCAAACCTTGCCACAGCTCGCATTGATGTGCCATCCTCTATGAGCTGCACTACCTGAGCCACTTGTGTGGGTTTTAGGCTCCGTCTCATGCTACCACTAGAGTGAAAGCACCGCCAACTTTCAAAAGTGACCAAAACATCAGCCAGAAAGCATAGGAGCTGAGAAGTGGTCTGTGGTCACCACCTGCAGAACAACTCCTTTATTGGGGGTGTTTTTTTGAGCAGTGTTTGTATATATACATATATATATATATAGATAGATATATAGATAGATATATGGAAGTTACTTGTAGGTAGTGTAAACTCATGTCTGAGTGGAATGGGGCATGTTTCTGTAGTAATGTCTTATGGGATCTTATTAAGGGGATCTATTGATGTTCTATATGTATATATATATATATATATATATATATATATATATATATAGGGAGTAAGAGTTGGTGGCACTCAAGCAGGCTTAATAGATGCAAAGATAAAATTCCTTTATTTGCCTACATGTTTCAGGGAAAAGCACCCCGTCCTTAGGTAGGTAGGTAGTGGAATAATGTCCTTGATTTGAATGTGGATATTCCAGAGCCAATAAAAATAAAAATAATAATAATAATGCTGATGAGTAAAATGTCTTTTTGATAATGATAAAGTCCAGTAGGTAAGGCGTGGGGTAAGGACATTATTCCACTACTTAGGTGGGACGCCACCTCTAGAAGTGGAGCACCAGCACACCCACCTGAGGGTGTTCCTATATACTTAAAGGTCACTGCCATACCCAAAGCACCAGCATTACTCTTGCCCATTCCCTTCCCAACCCCCTCCCCTCTCCCCTCTGCATACAGCAGAAGTTGTCACTGCAGATAATAAACACACATTTTTTCTTACTAGTTACTGTGTTATTGGTATTGTTTATTTTCAGCACCACAGTAGAAAACATCACCTATTCAGAGTGCATTTATTATCACTGCAGAAAATAAATACACATATTTTCTTATTAGTTATTGTATATTGGTATTGTTTATTTACGGTCAGCACCACAACTGACCATACATTTGTAACGGGCGCACTTGTGAAATTTCTTATATCACTGTTATTGATGTGGAGTTTCTAGAGGTACTCCAATAACAAGTTGCTGCCCAAACGCACCCGAATATCCACACGCATGAGCGCCAGATACTCCGATTATTCATCAGATTACAGGTATGTTCCAGAAGCAGGGGTGTTAGTTAGGATGGGTACTGTGATGTAAGGCATGTAGCACAAGCTCCATACACTCCGCCACTGATGGGGGCAAGGTGGGCTTACTAATGGGAAGCAGGGGCAGGATGGGAGTAGTAGAATTGCAGAGCAGGGTGTAGGATAGGAGTAGTCATGGTGGAGAGCAGGGGGCAGGCTGAGAGTAGAAGTGGTGGAGACACGGGGCAGACAGAGAGTAGTAGTGGTGGAGAGACAGGGCAGGCTGAAAGTAGTAGTGGGGGAGAGCAGGGGGCAGGCTGAGAGTAATAGTAGTAGTGAGGAGCAGTGGGGGCAGACTGGGGGTTGCAGGAGGCAGCAGTGGGAGCAGACTGGGAATAGTAGTAGTGGGGAGCAGGGGGAATCGGTGGGGGCAGACTGGGAGTAGTAGTGGTGGAGAGCAGGCGGTAGGCTGGAAGTAGAAGTGGGGTGCTGGGGCCAGACTAAGAGTAGTAGTGGTAGGGAGCAGGGGGTAGGATGGAAGAAATAGTGCAAAGTCAGAGACAGGATTGGAGTAACAGTAATGCAGAGTAGGGGGCAGACAGGGAATAATAGAAGGCGGGGGCAGAAAAGGAGTAGTGGTGGGAAGAAGTGGACAGGATGGCAGTGGAAGGGACACGGTGAACATAAGTTAGACAAGGATCTCACCTTCTCTTTGCAGCTCCTGGGGTCCCAGCCACTGTTGCTCTCTCCATGCTGACAGCAGGCTCACACAGGACAGATGGACACTCAGACAGCCAGAGTCGGAGTGATGGGTTCTGCTCCTGCAGTAGCTCACACCTGTTTCTTCCCTGTGCGTTGCTGGACTCAGCCTACAATCGGGTTGGAAAAAGGGGGGCGGGGTTGAGCAGCGCCGCATCTCCACACCAGCTTTACATCTTCAATGCCTACATGCCTGGCTGCAACAGTGCCTGCCTCATCACTGGGGCCGACCAATGTCTGTAGTACAGGCTGCACTGGCTGCAGCCCTCAGACATTCCCCTGAGCATGGCTGGCTCTGTCTGTGTGACAGTCAGCAGCGGGTGGCCCCGGGACCTCCGCAGCAGCCCTGCTCTCCCTGATGTGGCTTTAGAAAAGGTAATGCCGTGGCTGCTGTATACTCCAGTGGGGAATGGTGCTATTGGCTATTGGCTGCTGCTATTGGCTGCTGCTAATGTAAGCTTGGTGGGGTGGGGGGTGGCTTGTTCTTGCAGCAGCTGCCCGGGAATGGGGGTGGTTTGGTGATGGGCAGCTTCAGATGAAACTACGGGACTGGCAACCATCCTGGCATCCTGCCAGCCAATCCGCCCTGCCACCAAGCACAGCATGTGCAGAACGGGCAGTCCGGCACTGTCCAATCACATATGCTCTAGTGACTGGGGCGTGCTTTCATATAGGCTGAAAACACTCCCCTGTCAAAGAGGCACTTCTAGCTGTGCCGCTTCATCTGCTTTTTTTAATGGACTATTGCTGCTCAATGTCTGGCTCCGCCTCCGGCCCTTTCACATTCTGTGCCTCCAAAACACATTTAACACTTTTTTTTACAATAAAAATGATTGAAATAATATAAAGGCTAAAGCAGACACTTATGACACAGTATCTGTGTAATAAATATCTTCTTTGTATTATTTTAATAATTAATGGCAGGGGAGGCAGTCCCTGGGATATGCACACAGACAAGACAAGACTCGGAAGAGTAGGAAGAAGATGGGCCTTGGAGGAGGGGACGGAGCATCTAGATAGGCAGAACAAACTTCTAGACAACAGTAGATAGGTGGCTAGTCCCGGGGGGGAAAGAGCAGCCACCATGCAGAGAGGGAAGGTGGTGGGCGTCGGGCACTGCTGCTGCTGGTTGTACCAGACATGTCAGACAATGACATGTCTGCAGTCTCAGCATGTAAGCTTGTGCAAATCGTGGCTGCAACCAGTATTAAGTAAAATAAGAATGTCTTTGTTACTGTGCTGGGAGACACAATACTGCCCCCTCAGGTGCTGGCGTCCTAAGGCAGCTGCCTAATGGTAGCGACGGCCCCGTGTATATATTACATAAATCTTATGTCTCTATGGCTAGACTTGACCAATATATAAAGCTTTTGATGTGGATACCATCTTATTTATTTTGGTAAAATTGCATGTGGATTTGTTCCCACATTCCCATAAAGTCTGTTAGACTCACAAATTTCGGAGAATATACTACTCTTCCTGATCCTGTCTTTTTCCACAATGAAGTGGGAAGGATGGGGTGTGATAAGCCGATAAGCGGTGGATTGTGTAATCAAGACCCACCCCCCACTGCATGATGCTGCATAGCTCTGGGGGGGGGGGGGGGGGTCAGTGAGGCTGTGAGTACATAAAAACATGGCACATGTGTTGTTTACTTTATATATCTTTGGTTATCCCAAACAATGTTGAATTAAAAACTTGTATATTTAATCTGGATGTTTATCACCAGTTATTTATATAGCGCACACATATTTAAAGAGGTAATATTTGGCCATTCATATCAGTCCCTGCCCCAGTGGAGCTTACAATCTATATTCCCTACCACATGTACATACACACACTTTCACGTAATGGTAGAAAAAATTGTTGGGAAACCAATTAACCTACCAGTATATTTTTGTATTGTGGGAGGAAACCGGAGTACCCAGAGGAAACCCACGCAAGTACGGGAGAATATACAAACTCCACATAGTTAGGGCCATAGTGGGAATCAAACCCATGACCTCAGTGCTGTGAGGCAGTAATGCTAACATGACACGTCCATATTAAGGTTGGTGTTGCCAGGTTGCCACTGAGGGATATTTTCATTTGATTTGCTTAAAAAAGGAACATCTGCAACTGTAAAATTCCCAATAATATATGTTCTCCATATAACATGCACAAGCATTAGGTATCCATGGTCAGCCACATCCAATTATCCTCACTTGACACAAATTATTGTGTCAAATTAATTCACCTTTCTGCCATATATTAGTCTCTCTTAAAGCAGAGAGAGGAGGATACATTTCTCAGGAACTAGTGGTGTTCAAAGCAAAAGTTCTGCTAGTTTCTCAAAAAGTTAAAACTGTGATTCCTGGCCTGAACACTTTAGTGATCTCTATCCCAGCCTATTTGCTTTTGGGATGAACATGATAGTGATCCGTATTTTTGGACGTATGCTTGTGATATTTAATAAACCCTGGAAGTGATTTGGTTATGCTTTGCCTGTTAACAACATACAGTATGAGTACTGCAATACCACTTTATTATGCTCGCAAATTGACATTGTCTAGCAGGGAAGAGATGATGTAATTCTATTGCCACACCGCCTGCACCACTCAGTAGTGTCACTCCATGATCCCCTCACTGTCAACTAGGCAACACTGCCCTGGAGGGGGCAGTCCAAAGGTCGGCAAGTATGACCTGGGAGTAGTTTCAGACACATACAACTCTCTCTAAAGTTGTACCACAGTCATATAACATACTGTTAACTATATTGAAAGAGTTTCACTAACCCAAAATGCTTACTATATTGAATTATTATCAGTACTGGGCATGTAGAATTTAATATATAGTACTTTGCCAACAATACATATATCGCTGGGAACAGTTGCATGTAGAAGCAAATACTGCATATTTGAATCAGATATACTGTAGTTTACTATTACAAAAAGTGATATGAAAAGGTCACATTGCTGTACTTTGTAATTATGGAATGGACATTAAGGGGCTGCTTCTGGATTGGAGCATATGAAAAAGTAACTCTGCACCTTTTCAAAAACATCTTGCACTGCAGGTGGAGCAGATGTAAATGTACAGAGAAATGCAAGGGTTATTATGTACAAGCTCTGATCTAAATTGCAGTGTTAACAGAAAGCTGTCCTGCATGTGTGGACTATATGGAAAAACAGCCAGCACTTACCTTACATATTTGTATCCCTTGCATTGCAGCGTGGTGTGTTCTACATGCAAAGTTACCGACTTATTTTGCTTTGCTCATAACTCAGAAACAGACCCTAAGTATGTTCGTAAGAAACTTTTAATTTTGTTACATACAAATTATATACATGTGCTTATAATTGTATAAAGTTTCCCTTTGTAAAACAGGTTTAAACACTACTACTGTATCTAAAGATTTTGACTAATGACTCCAATTCTCTGAGAATAAGTCTAATGCAGTTTCTCAAATATTTATCTGTTAAAAAGGTTCGGGGCTTTGGATTTTACGGTCTCTGCCAGGAGGAAAAATGCAACCAGAGAGACCACAAGCACGCTGAAAACCTGGCTATATGAGCATAGAAAGAACCCTTATCCAACAAAGGGTGAAAAGATTATGCTGGCGATAATCACCAAGATGACACTTACACAAGTGTCTACGTGGTTTGCTAATGCAAGACGGAGGCTAAAAAAGGAAAACAAGATGACCTGGCCTCCAAAAAACAAAGCTGTTGATAAAAAGAAAGAAGAAGACACTGAGGAATACAGTATAGATAGTGATGATCCAGGTAACCACAAGAATGTTTATCATCCATGGAACATTGCATACAAATGTAAAGTTAAAATAATGTATATATCAATTACAGTACTACTTAGTTCATAAATGATCAGCTAAAATTCCATATGAAGAATGTAGAACTATTTTTTATGCACTCATGGTATAGTATTTTTTAGTGAAAATGATAAAGAGTATTTAGTTAATTATAATAATAATAATAATAGAGTAGTAGTCTTAGGTAGAGATGAGCGGGTTCGGTTTCTCTGAATCCGAACCCGCCAGAACTTCATGTTTTTTTTCACGGGTCCGAGCGACTCGGATCTTCCCGCCTTGCTCGGTTAACCCGAGCGCGCCCCGAACGTCATCATGACGCTGTCGGATTCTCGCGAGGCTCGGATTCTATCGCGAGACTCGGATTCTATATAAGGAGCCGCGCGTCGCCGCCATTTTCACACGTGCATTGAGATTGATAGGGAGAGGACGTGGCTGGCGTCCTCTCCATTTAGATTATAAGAGACTGAGAGAGATTTACTGGAGCTGACTAGGAGGAGTACTGTTACTGTAGAAGTGTAGAGACTGAGTGGAGAGAGTTTACTAGTGAGGACAGTGCAGTTTACTTTATAATAGAGATGAGCGCCTGAAATTTTTCGGGTTTTGTGTTTTGGTTTTGGGTTCGGTTCCGCGGCCGTGTTTTGGGTTCGACCGCGTTTTGGCAAAACCTCACCGAATTTTTTTTGTCGGATTCGGGTGTGTTTTGGATTCGGGTGTTTTTTTCAAAAAACACTAAAAAACAGCTTAAATCATAGAATTTGGGGGTCATTTTGATCCCAAAGTATTATTAACCTCAAAAACCATAATTTACACTCATTTTCAGTCTATTCTGAATACCTCACACCTCACTATATTATTTTTAGTCCTAAAATTTGCACCGAGGTCGCTGTGTGAGTAAGATAAGCGACCCTAGTGGCCGACACAAACACCGGGCCCATCTAGGAGTGGCACTGCAGTGTCACGCAGGATGTCCCTTCCAAAAAACCCTCCCCAAACAGCACATGACGCAAAGAAAAAAAGAGGCGCAATGAGGTAGCTGTGTGAGTAAGATTAGCGACCCTAGTGGCCGACACAAACACCGGGCCAATCTAGGAGTGGCACTGCAGTGTCACGCAGGATGTCCCTTCCAAAAAACCCTCCCCAAACAGCACATGACGCAAAGAAAAAAAGAGGCGCAATGAGGTAGCTGTGTGAGTAAGATTAGCGACCCTAGTGGCCGACACAAACACCGGGCCCATCTAGGAGTGGCACTGCAGTGTCACGCAGGATGGCCCTTCCAAAAAACCCTCCCCAAACAGGACATGACGCAAAGAAAAAAAGAGGCGCAATGAGGTAGCTGTGTGAGTAAGATTAGCGACCCTAGTGGCCGACACAAACACCGGGCCCATCTAGGAGTGGCACTGCAGTGTCACGTAGGATGTCCCTTCCAAAAAACCCTCCCCAAACAGCACATGACGCAAAGAAAAAAAGAGGCGCAATGAGGTAGCTGTGTGAGTAAGATTAGCGACCGTAGTGGCCGACACAAACACCGGGCCCATTTAGGAGTGGCACTGCAGTGTCACGTAGGATGTCCCTTCCAAAAAACCCTCCCCAAACAGCACATGACGCAAAGAAAAAGAGATAGTATACTCGTAACTAGTATGTATGTATAAAGAAAGAAAAAAAAACCACGGTTAGGTGGTATATACAATTATGGACGGGCTGCCGAGTGCCGACACAGAGGTAGCCACAGCCGTGAACTACCGCACTGTACTGTGTCTGCTGCTAATATAGACTGGTTGATAAAGAGATAGTATACTCGTAACTAGTATGTATGTATAAAGAAAGAAAAAAAAACCACGGTTAGGCGGTATATACAATTATGGACGGGCTGCCGAGTGCCGACACAGAGGTAGCCACAGCCGTGAACTACCGCACTGTACTGTGTCTGCTGCTAATATATAGACTGGTTGATAAAGAGATAGTATACTCGTAACTAGTATGTATGTATAAAGAAAGAAAAAAAAACCACGGTTAGGTGGTATATACAATTATGGACGGGCTGCCGAGTGCCGACACAGAGGTAGCCACAGCCGTGAACTACCGCACTGTACTGTGTCTGCTGCTAATATAGACTGGTTGATAAAGAGATAGTATACTCGTAACTAGTATGTATGTATAAAGAAAGAAAAAAAAACCACGGTTAGGTGGTATATACAATTATGGACGGGCTGCCGAGTGCCGACACAGAGGTAGCCACAGCCGTGAACTACCGCACTGTACTGTGTCTGCTGCTAATATATAGACTGGTTGATAAAGAGATAGTATACTCGTAACTAGTATGTATGTATAAAGAAAGAAAAAAAAACCACGGTTAGGTGGTATATACAATTATGGACGGGCTGCCGAGTGCCGACACAGAGGTAGCCACAGCCGTGAACTACCGCACTGTACTGTGTCTGCTGCTAATATATAGACTGGTTGATAAAGAGATAGTATACTCGTAACTAGTATGTATGTATAAAGAAAGAAAAAAAAACCACGGTTAGGTGGTATATACAATTATGGACGGGCTGCCGAGTGCCGACACAGAGGTAGCCACAGCCGTGAACAACCGCACTGTACTGTGTCTGCTGCTAATATAGACTGGTTGATAAAGAGATAGTATACTACTAATATTATATACTGGTGGTCAGGTCACTGGTCACTAGTCACACTGGCAGTGGCACTCCTGCAGCAAAAGTGTGCACTGTTTAATTTTAATATAATATTATGTACTCCTGGCTCCTGCTATAACCTATAACTGGCACTGCAGTAGTGCTCCCTAGTCTCCCCCACAATTATAAGCTGTGTGAGCTGAGCAGTCAGACAGATATATAATATATATATAGATGATGCAGCACACTGGCCTGAGCCTGAGCAGTGCACACAGATATGGTATGTGACTGACTGAGTCACTGTGTGTATCGCTTTTTTCAGGCAGAGAACGGATATATTAAATAAACTGCACTGTGTGTCTGGTGGTCACTCACTATATAATATATTATGTACTCCTGGCTCCTGCTATAACCTATAACTGGCACTGCAGTAGTGCTCCCCAGTCTCCCCCACAATTATAAGCTGTGTGAGCTGAGCAGTCAGACAGATATATATAATATTATATATAGATAATAGATGATGCAGCACACTGGCCTGAGCCTGAGCAGTGCACACAGATATGGTATGTGACTGAGTCACTGTGTGCTGTGTATCGCTTTTTTCAGGCAGAGAACGGATTATAAATAAAAGTGGTGGTCACTGGTCACTATCAGCAAAACTCTGCACTGTACATACACTACTGAGTACTCCTAATGCTCCCCAAAATTAGTAAATCAAGTGTCTCTCTAATCTATTCTAATTCTAAACGGAGAGGACGCCAGCCACGTCCTCTCCCTATCAATCTCAATGCACGTGTGAAAATGGCGGCGACGCGCGGCTCCTTATATAGAATCCGAGTCTCGCGATAGAATCCGAGCCTCGCGAGAATCCGACAGCGTCATGATGACGTTCGGGCGCGCTCGGGTTAACCGAGCAAGGCGGGAAGATCCGAGTCGCTCGGACCCGTGAAAAAAAACATGAAGTTCTGGCGGGTTCGGATTCAGAGAAACCGAACCCGCTCATCTCTACTTTATAATCCGTTCTCTGCCTGAAAAAAGCGATACACAGCACACAGTGACTCAGTCACATACCATATCTGTGTGCACTGCTCAGGCTCAGGCCAGTGTGCTGCATCATCTATTATCTATATATAATATTATATATATCTGTCTGACTGCTCAGCTCACACAGCTTATAATTGTGGGGGAGACTGGGGAGCACTACTGCAGTGCCAGTTATAGGTTATAGCAGGAGCCAGGAGTACATAATATATTATATAGTGAGTGACCACCAGACACACAGTGCAGTTTATTTAATATATCCGTTCTCTGCCTGAAAAAAGCGATACACACAGTGACTCAGTCAGTCACATACCATATCTGTGTGCACTGCTCAGGCTCAGGCCAGTGTGCTGCATCATCTATTATCTATATATAATATTATATATATCTGTCTGACTGCTCAGCTCACACAGCTTATAATTGTGGGGGAGACTGGGGAGCACTACTGCAGTGCCAGTTATAGGTTATAGCAGGAGCCAGGAGTACATAATATATTATATAGTGAGTGACCACCAGACACACAGTGCAGTTTATTTAATATATCCGTTCTCTGCCTGAAAAAAGCGATACACACAGTGACTCAGTCTGTCACATACCATATCTGTGTGCACTGCTCAGGCTCAGGCCAGTGTGCTGCATCATCTATTATCTATATATAATATTATATATATCTGTCTGACTGCTCAGCTCACACAGCTTATAATTGTGGGGGAGACTGGGGAGCACTACTGCAGTGCCAGTTATAGGTTATAGCAGGAGCCAGGAGTACATAATATATTATATAGTGAGTGACCACCAGACACACAGTGCAGTTTATTTAATATATCCGTTCTCTGCCTGAAAAAAGCGATACACACAGTGACTCAGTCAGTCACATACCATATCTGTGTGCACTGCTCAGGCTCAGGCCAGTGTGCTGCATCATCTATATATATTATATATCTGTCTGACTGCTCAGCTCACACAGCTTATAATTGTGGGGGAGACTGGGGAGCACTACTGCAGTGCCAGTTATAGGTTATAGCAGGAGCCAGGAGTACATATTATATTAAAATTAAACAGTGCACACTTTTGCTGCAGGAGTGCCACTGCCAGTGTGACTGACCAGTGACCTGACCACACTGACCACCAGTATAGTTAGTAGTATACTTATATTGTGATTGCCTGAAAAAGTTAAACACTCGTCGTGTGACTTCACTTGTGTGTTTTGTTTTTTTTTATTCTATAAAAATAAAACTCATTCTGCTGACAGACAGTGTCCAGCAGGTCCGTCATTATATAATATATAATATATACCTGTCCGGCTGCAGTAGTGATATATATATATTTTTTATATCATTTATCATCCAGTCGCAGCAGACACAGTACGGTAGTTCACGGCTGTGGCTACCTCTGTGTCTCTGCACTCGGCAGGCAGTCCGTCCATAATTGTAATACCACCTAACCGTGGATTTTTTTCATTCTTCTTTATACATACATAGTTACATAGACATCTTCTCTTTATCAACCAGTCTATATTAGCTGCAGACACAGTACAGTACGGTAGTTCACGGCTGTGGCTACCTCTGTGTCTGCACTCGGCAGGCAGTCCGTCCATAATTGTATACCACCTAACCGTGGTTTTTTTTCATTCTTCTTTATACATACATAGTTACATAGACATCTTCTCTTTATCAACCAGTCTATATTAGCTGCAGACACAGTACAGTACGGTAGTTCACAGCTGTGGCTACCTCTGTGTCTGCACTCGGCAGGCAGTCCGTCCATAATTGTATACCACCTAACCGTGGTTTTTTTTCATTCTTCTTTATACATACATAGTTACATAGACATCTTCTCTTTATCAACCAGTCTATATTAGCTGCAGACACAGTACAGTACGGTAGTTCACGGCTGTGGCTACCTCTGTGTCTGCACTCGGCAGGCAGTCCGTCCATAATTGTATACCACCTAACCGTGGATTTTTTTCAGTCTTCTTTATACATACATAGTTACATAGACATCTTCTCTTTATCAACCAGTCTATATTAGCTGCAGACACAGTACAGTACGGTAGTTCACGGCTGTGGCTACCTCTGTGTCTGCAGTCGGCAGGCAGTCCATAATTGTATACTAGTATCCATCTCCATTGTTTACCTGAGGTGCCTTTTAGTTGTGCCTATTAAAATATGGAGAACAAAAATGTTGAGGTTCCAAAATTAGGGAAAGATCAAGATCCACTTCCACCTCGTGCTGAAGCTGCTGCCACTAGTCATGGCCGAGACGATGAAATGCCAGCAACGTCGTCTGCCAAGGCCGATGCCCAATGTCATAGTACAGAGCATGTCAAATCCAAAACACCAAATATCAGAAAAAAAAGGACTCCAAAACCTAAAATAAAATTGTCGGAGGAGAAGCGTAAACTTGCCAATATGCCATTTACCACACGGAGTGGCAAGGAACGGCTGAGGCCCTGGCCTATGTTCATGGCTAGTGGTTCAGCTTCACATGAGGATGGAAGCACTCAGCCTCTCGCTAGAAAAATGAAAAGACTCAAGCTGGCAAAAGCAGCACAGCAAAGAACTGTGCATTCTTCGAAATCCCAAATCCACAAGGAGAGTCCAATTGTGTCGGTTGCGATGCCTGACCTTCCCAACACTGGACGTGAAGAGCATGCGCCTTCCACCATTTGCACGCCCCCTGATAGTGCTGGAAGGAGCACCCGCAGTCCAGTTCCTGATAGTCAGATTGAAGATGTCAGTGTTGAAGTACACCAGGATGAGGAGGATATGGGTGTTGCTGGCGCTGGGGAGGAAATTGACCTGGAGGATTCTGATGGTGAGGTGGTTTGTTTAAGTCAGGCATCCGGGGAGACACCTGTTGTCCGTGGGAGGAATATGGCCGTTGACATGCCAGGTGAAAATACAAAAAAAATCAGCTCTTCGGTGTGGAGGTATTTCACCAGAAATGCGGACAACAGGTGTCAAGCCGTGTGTTCCCTTTGTCAAGCTGTAATAAGTAGGGGTAAGGACGTTAACCACCTCGGAACATCCTCCCTTATACGTCACCTGCAGCGCATTCATAATAAGTCAGTGACAAGTTCAAAAACTTTGGGTGACAGCGGAAGCAGTCCACTGACCAGTAAATCCCTTCCTCTTGTAACCAAGCTCACGCAAACCACCCCACCAACTCCCTCAGTGTCAATTTCCTCCTTCCCCAGGAATGCCAATAGTCCTGCAGGCCATGTCACTGGCAATTCTGACGAGTCCTCTCCTGCCTGGGATTCCTCCGATGCATCCTTGCGTGTAACGCCTACTGCTGCTGGCGCTGCTGTTGTTGCCGCTGGGAGTCGATGGTCATCCCAGAGGGGAAGTCGTAAGCCCACTTGTACTACTTCCAGTAAGCAATTGACTGTTCAACAGTCCTTTGCGAGGAAGATGAAATATCACAGCAGTCATCCTACTGCAAAGCGGATAACTGAGGCCTTGACAACTATGTTGGTGTTAGACGTGCGTCCGGTATCCGCCGTTAGTTCACAGGGAACTAGACAATTTATTGAGGCAGTGTGCCCCCGTTACCAAATACCATCTAGGTTCCACTTCTCTAGGCAGGCGATACCGAGAATGTACACGGACGTCAGAAAAAGACTCACCAGTGTCCTAAAAAATGCAGTTGTACCCAATGTCCACTTAACCACGGACATGTGGACAAGTGGAGCAGGGCAGGGTCAGGACTATATGACTGTGACAGCCCACTGGGTAGATGTATGGACTCCCGCCGCAAGAACAGCAGCGGCGGCACCAGTAGCAGCATCTCGCAAACGCCAACTCTTTCCTAGGCAGGCTACGCTTTGTATCACCGCTTTCCAGAATACGCACACAGCTGAAAACCTCTTACGGCAACTGAGGAAGATCATCGCGGAATGGCTTACCCCAATTGGACTCTCCTGTGGATTTGTGGCATCGGACAACGCCAGCAATATTGTGTGTGCATTAAATATGGGCAAATTCCAGCACGTCCCATGTTTTGCACATACCTTGAATTTGGTGGTGCAGAATTTTTTAAAAAATGACAGGGGCGTGCAAGAGATGCTGTCGGTGGCCAGAAGAATTGCGGGACACTTTCGGCGTACAGGCACCACGTACAGAAGACTGGAGCACCACCAAAAACTACTGAACCTGCCCTGCCATCATCTGAAGCAAGAAGTGGTAACGAGGTGGAATTCAACCCTCTATATGCTTCAGAGGTTGGAGGAGCAGCAAAAGGCCATTCAAGCCTATACAATTGAGCACGATATAGGAGGTGGAATGCACCTGTCTCAAGTGCAGTGGAGAATAATTTCAACGTTGTGCAAGGTTCTGATGCCCTTTGAACTTGTCACACGTGAAGTCAGTTCAGACACTGCCAGCCTGAGTCAGGTCATTCCCCTCATCAGGCTTTTGCAGAAGAAGCTGGAGGCATTGAAGAAGGAGCTAAAAGGGAGCGATTCCGCTAGGCATGTGGGACTTGTGGATGCAGCCCTTAATTCGCTTAACAAGGATTCACGGGTGGTCAATCTGTTGAAATCAGAGCACTACATTTTGGCCACCGTGCTCGATCCTAGATTTAAAGCCTACCTTGGATCTCTCTTTCCGGCAGACACAAGTCTGTTGGGGTTGAAAGACCTGCTGGTGACAAAATTGTCAAGTCAAGCGGAACGCGACCTGTCAACATCTCCTCCTTCACATTCTCCCGCAACTGGGGGTGCGAGGAAAAGGCTCAGAATTCCGAGCCCACCCGCTGGCGGTGATGCAGGGCAGTCTGGAGCGACTGCTGATGCTGACATCTGGTCCGGACTGAAGGACCTGACAACGATTACGGACATGTCGTCTACTGTCACTGCATATGATTCTCTCAATATTGATAGAATGGTGGAGGATTATATGAGTGACCGCATCCAAGTAGGCACGTCACACAGTCCGTACTTATACTGGCAGGAAAAAGAGGCAATTTGGAGGCCCTTGCACAAACTGGCTTTATTCTACCTAAGTTGCCCTCCCACAAGTGTGTACTCCGAAAGAGTGTTTAGTGCCGCCGCTCACCTTGTCAGCAATCGGCGTACGAGGTTACATCCAGAAAATGTGGAGAAGATGATGTTCATTAAAATGAATTATAATCAATTCCTCCGCGGAGACATTGACCAGCAGCAATTGCCTCCACAAAGTACACAGGGAGCTGAGATGGTGGATTCCAGTGGGGACGAATTGATAATCTGTGAGGAGGGGGATGTACACGGTGATATATCGGAGGGTGAAGATGAGGTGGACATCTTGCCTCTGTAGAGCCAGTTTGTGCAAGGAGAGATTAATTGCTTCTTTTTTGGGGGGGGTCCAAACCAACCCGTCATATCAGTCACAGTCGTGTGGCAGACCCTGTCACTGAAATGATGGGTTGGTTAAAGTGTGCATGTCCTGTTTTGTTTATACAACATAAGGGTGGGTGGGAGGGCCCAAGGACAATTCCATCTTGCACCTCTTTTTTCTTTTCTTTTTCTTTGCATCATGTGCTGATTGGGGAGGGTTTTTTGGAAGGGACATCCTGCGTGACACTGCAGTGCCACTCCTAGATGGGCCCGGTGTTTGTGTCGGCCACTAGGGTCGCTAATCTTACTCACACAGTCAGCTACCTCATTGCGCCTCTTTTTTTCTTTGCGTCATGTGCTGTTTGGGGAGGGTTTTTTGGAAGGGACATCCTGCGTGACACTGCAGTGCCACTCCTAGATGGGCCCGGTGTTTGTGTCGGCCACTAGGGTCGCTAATCTTACTCACACAGCTACCTCATTGCGCCTCTTTTTTTCTTTGCGTCATGTGCTGTTTGGGGAGGGTTTTTTGGAAGGGACATCCTGCGTGACACTGCAGTGCCACTCCTAGATGGGCCCGGTGTTTGTGTCGGCCACTAGGGTCGCTAATCTTACTCACACAGCTACCTCATTGCACCTCTTTTTTTCTTTGCGTCATGTGCTGTTTGGGGAGGGTTTTTTGGAAGGGCCATCCTGCGTGACACTGCAGTGCCACTCCTAGATGGGCCCGGTGTTTGTGTCGGCCACTAGGGTCGCTAATCTTACTCACACAGCTACCTCATTGCGCCTCTTTTTTTCTTTGCGTCATGTGCTGTTTGGGGAGGGTTTTTTGGAAGGGACATCCTGCGTGACACTGCAGTGCCACTCCTAGATGGGCCCGGTGTTTGTGTCGGCCACTAGGGTCGCTTATCTTACTCACACAGCGACCTCGGTGCAAATTTTAGGACTAAAAATAATATTGTGAGGTGTGAGGTATTCAGAATAGACTGAAAATGAGTGTAAATTATGGTTTTTGAGGTTAATAATACTTTGGGATCAAAATGACCCCCAAATTCTATGATTTAAGCTGTTTTTTAGTGTTTTTTGAAAAAAACACCCGAATCCAAAACACACCCGAATCCGACAAAAAAAATTCGGTGAGGTTTTGCCAAAACGCGTTCGAACCCAAAACACGGCCGCGGAACCGAACCCAAAACCAAAACACAAAACCCGAAAAATTTCAGGCGCTCATCTCTAGTCTTAGGTAGTAAGTGTGTCTTATGTTTGTTCCATTGGCCCTTATTGAGAGTTGGACGCAGTTGAGAGAACACGTTAGGAGTGATAACTGGTAAACTGCGCATGAACAGCCAAGCAGAAATACTTACTGTGCATGCACAAAAACCAGTGGACATTGTTATTAATTGGGTCAACTTTTGCGATCCATGGGCATTTCAGGGTGGAGACTGGGTGTCATCAGTGTGTTATGGGTGTATCATGGACATGATTCAGCATTTCACCATGATTTCATTCATATCACAGCAGCTACAGTGGTCATATCTTAAGAAAGTTACACGGGAGACTTTGCGCCAGGTCTGGGCTACTCAAGAAGTTGATGTTGTGACTGATGGTGTGTTGATACTGTATTTGAGACATCGGATCCATCAGCGCACTTGAGCAATTCTCTGATAAGAAAAGTGGGTGTCACAGGGAAGTACACAAGAGGACTGCTTTAACTGGCATTTGCATATTTTCACACTTTAGAATCCATGAGTAATTACAGCCACCTCTCAATCAGGCCCATTGTTCTGAAATAAAGTAAATTAATTTACTGCAAAAAAAGTTTTATTTAGTTCATAAATATTATGGTTTCTTTACATTTTAAAACTCTAATTTCAGATAAAAAAATATGCAAAAACGAAAAAGAACTTAAACATCCTGACTTGGGTGACCTTGAAGAAGAGTCTACTGACATAGAGAATGACAGCAAGAACATGCAATGCCATCCCACTGGGGCCAGATCCAGTTCCTATGCATTAGTGACCACTGAACGCAGCTTGACGCCAAATGACAATTCTCACAATTATCCCTGCAACAAGGACAATGGAGAGGATGTTTTAGGAGTAATGATGGGGAAAAAAAGCCTTCAAAGATACAGTGAACACGTGATGAGTTGTGAGACTGCAGAAAAACCAAGAATTTGGTCTTTGGCTCACACAGCAGGTGCCAGCAATACTGCGGATATTGAAAGTTGTAGCAGCAGATCAGTGAGCCCAGACTGTCTCTTTGTAAGAAGAAGGCACTCTACTCATGGCTTTTGTAGTGAGGTGAGGTCCTTGCATAGCATAAAGGGCCAAACTCAAACAGAATGTTCTTTTGAAGAAATGTCTCAATCAGCAAAAGTTTTTAGAACTTCAACATTTAATCTTCAGTCATTTCAACTCAGCTGTCCCTACCCTGTTCTGGGAGAACCATGTGAATATTCTTCTGGAGTGGAAGGTATCTACTTGTCCATGCTCTTCTAATGGTTTTATAAAACCACAGCAGTGTTATTAAAAACACATAAAGGTATTATTTTTGGTGTTAAACACATATATGGACTTTTGCGTATTAACATCACTCATATATTTGACAAAACAATGGTAATGTCATAGAAACATGGAAATTGATGGCAGATGAGAACCACTTTACCGATCTAGTCTGCTCATGTACATACACATACTCACACACTAGGGTTCATTTTTGTTGGGAGCCAACCTACCAGCATATTTTTGGAATGTGGGAGGAAACCAAAGTACCCAGAGGAAACCCACGTAAGCACAGGTAGAATATACAAATTCCATACAGTTAGGGCCATGGTGGGAATGTCCATTTTCAATGGTAAGAATGTTTGCTGAAGCTGTCTTTTTCAGCTCATTGGCATACATGTCTTCAGTGTCAAAGAAGATCCGAAACATTTTTGTAACAAATACGTAGCTTCAGAGGTACAGTATTATTCAAGCAGGAAATGTTAATCCACAGTGACTGGAACATTTAGATATCAATGGGAACAAAACTACAACTGAAAATGCAATTAAAGCTATATCTGGATTCAGGAGTTAAGATTTATTGTTATAAAAACACAATTTACAGCTGACCCCATAGCTAGTGAAAAATGCAATATTAATTTAATGTTCTAATGAACTCATTTGAAGTCATTCATCACAAAGAGGATGAAAGGGCATGAACTGAGTAACTTTTTTTGCTGGCTTACTGGACCCTTAGTCTGCCATTAACATTAATAACTTAAGTAGTACTGGTTTCTTTTTGGATTTTATTTTATCTGTAATTTGTTACTGTAATCTTAGCTGGTAGTGTATGTATTAAGCTGCTTAGTCACTATGATATATCGCAATTTCATAATAAACGATGAGTGCTTGTGTGGGTGAAGGATACCTAAATGGTTGTGTAATTCTAGGCACACAATATGCCTAAACACATTTGGTACAAAAAATGTTAACAAAATTCAAAACAATTTACTGTACATTGCACCATTTTTATTTTACTATTTTAATAAAAAAATGCACATTAACACAACCCCTTATTTTAGTATTTCATGACATTAAGACCAAATGGTTTTGCATTAACAAAGTCACTAATTACAGTCAATACATAAATGGTTCTGTAATTCCATACACTGCTTTCCTTACACATAGGGAGGGAAAAGATAGTGTAAGAAAAGGCTGTTGAAGCCAAACATTACTCTAAAAATATCCGTTATTGGAAGCTTCCTGTTAATGGTTATGTCAATATGCAATAGCAAAATGAAAACAGCCAACTCAAAGAGCATTGAGAAAGGCTATGAAGACTCACAAACCCGTTTACATACATGTCTACATATACAGTACACCAAGGGTAGGGTAAGAAAAAGCTGTTGAAGCCAAACATGGCTCAAAAATACCCAGTATTGGAAACTTCCTGTCAGGTGTTTGGCCACTCCTCCATACTGTATATTAAAAAAAAACATAAGATTGCATCAAAATGTTTTTATTAAAACAAACACAATGACTTTTTAACAATTTTTAAACATTTTTGTGCCAAATGTGTTTAAGCAACTTAGGAACGAATCAATTGTTTTACCTGCCAGCTGCCACTAGATGGCACCCTTAAAGTTTTGCCCCGAGACATTTCAGCTCTCAGCCTCTGAGATGGCAAGCTGAAATGTGTGACGAGTGTCAAGCTGTGGGCAGTAATTTAGTCTGGTTTAGCCACTTTTGGGCATGTCAAAACCAATAAGTGCCTGATCGGAGCAACAATTGAAGCGCTCCCATTGTATGCTTAGAATGACATAACCATTGACTCATCATACACCATCATGAGTGCTCATATTTTCTTATCGCTTTTTTATTATCAGTGTTCATCTTGCTATAATCCCTTATTTTAGCATTACATTTAATCAGGACATTACATTAGCATAGGCGTTTCTATAATGGACGCAATGTGTGTGGAGCACACGGGGCCCTGGGTCCAGGGGGCCCATACTGCAAACTCTGCACCCATTTTTAACACTTACCTTCCCGGAGTCCAGCAGCAGGTGCTGCAGTCCCGGCAATAATTGCCAGCAAAATGCTGGTGACTACTGTGAAGTACAGAGGAGGGGGCCACCAGGAGGTGCACACGGGCCCCCTCCTCTGTTAAAATGCCCTGCATTGTAGAGATTACTATTTTTATTTTTAATTTCAATATCAAATTATATAAATTAGCTTGTCCTTGTACAGGTATAAATTATGCCGGCCTTCCTTTTCTAAACCCCTCCAAATACCGAAGTAGTCTGCAACTCTACAGCAAGAACAGTCTTTGAAAATGTTTATTTAAATAAATGTATAATTTTACTTTATGCATTTTAAGGACAATTACCCCACATCTTAAAGAAGTACTGTACATACAGTATGTATGTTGTAATCTAAAGAAATCATAAAATAACTAATGTGTACATACTGTATGCTTCGAAGTAGAAAATATCAACTTTGCGTATTAATAAACACACCAAATGTTTATGCTTTACTAAAGGTCTGGGAAAGTTGGTCCTAAACCAGCTTTACTATTTTAAGTGAAAAGGCACTGAGGGTTAATGGCCTAACTAATTTTAATTATAATGTAAACTATGACAAACTAACTTTTTATAAGACAATATTATTTATTTGTTCTGTTCCCATTTATTATTCTTTTTATTAATGAAGAGATGCCATAAAAAGTTCTAGAAGGCTGTTTTCTCCTACTAGCGGCACAGATTACCAGTACACTACTATTCAGAGCTTATTGTTATGAATCATTTTTTTAACATAAGTGCCCAAAGTGGATTGCTCTTCTCTGTGCTCTTGAATGATAAATTATACCTTGAGTTGAATTTAAATAAGAATCATTGATTCTATATTAAATAGATTATCCATTTACAACACAGTTTGTATAAATGGATGACAGATAAAGAACATGCAATATTATGATCCTTTTATTCTATAATAATGACAGTGGGCAGAAATTGTTTAACCATGTGTAAAATTAACACCATTCCTCATCTAATTCTGGTTCTGCTCTGTTCTGTGCTAATTTTTAGGAAAATATACAGTGTATGCGTGTTGATTTGGATTACATAATGGTAGGTAGATAGACAGAAAGACAACATGGCATGACTAGTGCATGCAAAGCTTTTGATCACAACGGGGTCAAGGCTTCAAGAAACCAAGGGGTATAATTAGTATAGTGCAAGTTTTTAGTAGTGGAGATGTTGCCCATAGCTGCCAGTCAGAATCTACTTATCATTTATGTAGTACCCTTAAAATAATAACTGGAATCAGGTTGGTTACTATGGGCAACATCTCCACAGTCAGGATTCCAGCTGCCAGCATTTCAGCGGGTGTCAGGATTCCAGCAATGAACTGTCAGGATCCCGACAGCTGGAAACATGATTGCATCCCCTATGCATCTGGGTGACCGCCACACCACCAATAACATGCTTGGTTTAAAAGTTGCCAATATTATCAGTGTCTACTGTATTTGCAATAATAGTATCTTCGCATACACACAATTCTGCACAGCTCACGTTTTTTGTCAACATGTTTGGTCTGAGCTTAGCTTATAGGTGAATACCCTATTCCTACCAGTTTGCCCCTTTAGCCATACTGTAAATGGAAATTTGACTGAGTTGGGTACAACTCGCAGTTGCATGCATAGTGCAAATACACACAAGATCCATCCCCAGAATTGATTTGTGTTTATCTCTGCATCAGCCCCAAAATCTTTATACCTAGGGGGAAATTTGGAGATAACATGTCAAAGCTGCCAATAGTAACCAAACAATTTCATTTTTTAGCACAGCCAGTAAATTGACAGAAACTGATTGGTTAGTATGGGTAACTTCTCTACTTTGTTTCTCTGCGAAACTTGATACTTCTCCCCTTTAGTATTGTGAGCAGAATGTGGAAGTGCCAAAGCACTTACCAATGAATAATTGATTGAAGACCCTGTGATATAATCTATTCAGGTCACTAGGATGACTGCTCAGATGTGGTAAACAAAGACGAAAGCCCCTACATAATAAATCCATAAAAAAAAATATTGACAGAGTAACTGTCAAATCCATTTATATTGCATCTACTTAAGCTGAGGCACAGGTTGCTATTCTCAATCGTAGTCCATGTGGATACTAAATGATGAAAAAGTTGGGAAAAAAACATTGTGTGAGTGTTGACCATTGTCATGTCTACCTTTTACATGTCGACCTTTTGACCCTGTGACCTTTTGCATGTTGACCATTTGTGGTTGATTTATTGACTGTCTATCTTTTTTGCTGTAGATCAGTGGTTCCCAAAGTCGGTCTTCAAGGACCTCTAGCAATTTATATTTTTCAGGTCACCTGTGGCTGTTCAAAATGTGACAGTTGGTTGGGTGACCTGTAAAATGTGAACTGTTAGGGGTCCTTGAGAACCAATTTTAAAAACCACTGCTGTAGATCTTCAACCAGATGGGTGGGGTCTGATATGCCGGTGGTGAGGATGCCGGCCAGTCTGAATACCGACCGCAGCATCCTGATAGTAAAAATCCTGACAGGGTAAGTATACTTACCTTTGCCCAATGCCCCTCTAAACCTAACCATTCCTTCCCACAGCCAAAATCTAACCTCCTAACCCTCCCTAGTGGTGCCTAAACCTAACCCCCCTTTCCCACAGCCTAACCCAAAACCTCCCTCCACAGCCTCGGTATTTCGACTGCCAGCATCATGACCACCTGGGATCCTAAATGGATCCCGACAAGATACCTGTTTAAGAAGGTACCTTGGAAAATCAGCAGACAGCACACTTTAATGTGTTTTGTTTTAATATATACATTTTGGTTAAGCTTTAATTTTCTGTAGCAATAATGAGGATAAAATTGATGATATTGATGAATTTTCATTGGTGGAGGAAAATAAATGTCATAGTGAGATTGTACAAGTGCTTTAAGGCTTTTGCTAAGTCAAATTGTGTTATGACAAAGCTCTGATTGTGTCTACACACAGGGATTGAAAGGGCTATGAAGACAAGCAAAGAAGTTTCAGAAAACAGACAAACCAGTTTTATGGATGACACTGACTTGCTAAGGACAGCTTTCAGACAAGTTATGAGGAGGTGAACTTACTGCACAAAATATTCTAGAAAGGGTCATGTGAGATAAGAGTAAAGTAATGAAACAAGCAACTTAATGTTTACTGTATGCACATGTAATGCATGGAAATGTTCACGAGACTTGAAACATCAAAAAAGTGACTCAAGCTTTCCATCACAACCAGCATACAATCTTTACTATGAAAATAAATAAAGTTTTTTTGGGCACTTTATACAAACAATGGTGGGATTTTTTTAAAATCTTGTATAATCTATAGTAAACTTAATTAAGTTTATTTAACATTTGATCTAGTTAAAAGCATTTATGTATAGAAGAAAGGTCAAATATATGTATGCCAATATGTGGGTTTGACAAACAGAAAACAATTGGGTTCTGTTGAAGTAATTGCTACTATCTCTTATTCAATGAAAGGGTTCTGGCACTTTTCGTAACAACTTAGCTTACTTACAAAGTGTAATATTAAGTATGTGCATTTAACCCAAGTTATTAAGTTTAAAAATATAGTGATGACACCACAATGAGTGTAAGTCTACTAAGATCAAGGTTACATGGTATAATACTGTATATCTCAGCACTGTTGGGTTTACCAGTAATCCAGACTATCACACTCAGACATTCACAAGTATAATGTACAGATTTTTGGCTCCACTCAGCTATGCACAGTCTCCACCTTTTCCATATAATTTAAACAATCTCCACTTGCGAAAATCTCTCTTTTATGTACCTGCCAATGTAAGTCATAGCATTACAGCTGTACTGCAAAAAGGAAGACCACCACCACCACAGTACAGTATGAACTGCTGTTTGTAAATGCCATTACTGAAAGCAAAGGTTAGATTCATTAGCTTCATACTGATGAATTGTTCTAAGTTATTATTATTATTATTATTATTATTATTATTATTATTATTATTATTATCCTTTATTTATATGGTGCCACTAGGGATCTGCAGCACCCAATTGCAGAGTACATAAACAAATAATCAAAACAGGAAAAATGGGTTCTGTAAAAAGGAGGGGCAGACAGACATGGGTGACACAGATGGGGTAGACAGAGAGCGTGGAACAGAGGGTTAGGATGAGATTTGGCTGGATTTGGCGAAGAAGCCTGTTTGAAGTTTTGCAGAGGGGAGGAGAGTCTGAGGGAGAAAGGTAGAGAATTCCAGAGAAAGGGAGCAGAACGTGAGAAATCTTGGAGGTAGAAGTGGGAGTAAGTAACCAGATGGCAGGAGGAGCGAGGGAATGTAAAGAGAGATAAGGTCAGAAATGTAAATTGGAGAGGAGTGGGTGAGGGCTTTGTAGGCGAGTGTGATAAGCTTGAATTGGATTCTGAAAGGGAAGGGTAGCCAGTGAAGTGCTTGTAGGAGAGGGAAGGTGGACGTATTGCGTTTGGTGAGGAAGCTAAACTGGGCTGCAGCATTGAGAACAGATTGGAGTGTTGAGAGGCATTTTTCAGGGATGCCTGTCTGAAGAAGATTACAGTTGTATAGTCTTGAGATGATCAGTGAGTAGATAAGGGTTTTAATAGCATCCTGGGTAAGAAAGGGTCTGATTCTGGAAATCTTTTTGAGATTAAAATGACAGGTTTGTGAGAGGTGCTATATGTGTGGTATGAAGGAGAAGGAGGAGTAAAGAATTACTCCAAGTCAGTGCACTTGGGGCTAGAGGAAATAGTTGTGTCATCAATAGATAATTAAATTGTGGGAGGTGAGGTTTACAGAAGGGTGGGAAGATGATCAACTCAGTCTTAGACATGTTAAGTTTAAGAAAGCACTGGGACATCCAAGAAGAGATAGTAGAGAGACAATTGGAGATACAAGTGAGAAGAGTGTGGAAGAGGTCCGGGTAGGAAAGGTAGATTTTAGTATCATTAGCATACAGATGCTATTCGAAATCAAAAGCTATTCGAAATCAAAAGCTTAATGAGTTCACCTAAAGAGGACATATAAAGAGAGAAAAGGAGAGGACCAAGAACAGAACCTTGGGGGACACCTACAGTTGGTGGAAGTGAGGGAGAGGTGGAGTCATGAGAGAAGACAGAAAAGGAACGGTCATATAAATAGTTGATAAATAGCCACCAATATTTCTTAGATTTATATATAATTTTTTGTTATGTTTTGCTATTTAATGTACGAATATAATTCTGTATTACTAGGATTTCATTTTAGATAAAAATCAAATGCCTCTTACAAAACTATGGCATTTTCTCACAAAACAGAGAGAAAGGGGCTTTTATCCATACTAAATGAATTGTGAGCAGAGACATTCAAACTTCAGACTTTCACATCTCCTCCAGATTCTAAGAACTTAATGCACTAAAGCACATACATACATTTCAACATAAATTTAAAAGTCATAGAAACCCTTTTTAAAATAGCAATAGAAATGTATCCTTACAGATCAATATATTTTACTGACAGAGTGGCAGATTAGAAGTTAAGAGGAACATAATCATTTGTGTCAAATAAAGGGACTGTTCCTCAAAAAAATAGACCATAAAGGTGTTTACATGTCTGACATGTTATGTTAAAATTATGTTACCCCCATGATGATGTGGTCATTAATCATACTGTTCTACTGGAGTCTGATATTTTATTTTACCTTGGATTTACAAATATTGCTGTATGTAAAAAATACTATATTTGTATACTGCATATATGAAAATTAAACGGATGAATGATATTCATTTTTAAATGGTTCATAAGAACATTTACAAACTCTTGAAATATTATTATTTTGCAGATATTAGTTATATTATAAATTATATGACAAAAGCTAGATGTAGGCAGTGCAGGATGAAACCAAGTGGAGGCCCCTAGGCAGTCAGAATATCAGGGACCTCTTTGCAAATTATCTCCTAACACAATTGTAATTTTACCAAACAGTCTATGATCTGGAAACTGTATTGTGAATCTGATGTCTACAGTTTATGTATTTTAAGTTGTTGATAGGTACATTACATTGATACAGTATTTTCTCTACAGAGTCTTTAATGTAAAGTTTTCATTTCTTTATGTTGATTTATTTTTTCTATCTTATGGAAACAATTTAGGAAAGCTTGATTGTAATTTTCTTTCAAGATCAAATCAATATTATTTTGATCCATTGTCACGGGGCCCCTAAAAGGAGCGGGCTCATAGGCCGGTGCCCACTCTGCCTATTTGGTAATCCAGCACTGGATGTAGGTATAAGCCATTATTAGGTATGTTTCATATAAATATTATGTAACAACAATTTTCATGCATTTTGATTATTAATTGATCTAATTTAAGGAGGTACAGTGTTACAATGTAGATTGTTAAACTGCTGTTTTCTAACTTATTGTAAATAAGAGTTTTAATACTAAGGGGGACATTTATTAAAGGTCAGTTTTGGACGATTTTATTCGATTGAATTAAAATTGATTAAATTCGGTCTCAATAGATATTGGGTTTCAGGGGCTGAAACACACATTTGCTAACAGGTGATTTTTTTATATTCATTTTTAAATATGAATAACTGTGCGTTTGGGCTTTGAAAGCACAACATTGATTTTCATTAATTGTTATCAGTTTTAAATCAATCAAACTTTAGTAAAAATCCACCTCTCTGATATATTATAGACAACATGTCTAGGCAATTTAATTTCTGTAGTAAATCTTTAAACGATTTAGCTTTTTACCATGAATTCAACATTATTGAATATTTGTGAGTTTATATTAGCAATTTATTCATTATGTAAATAATAATATTTTAAAACTTTTACTCATTGTACTCTTCCCTAAAACAACTGTCTTGGTTATTGGATTTCTCATTCACTTATTAATGTTATGTGCTGCATATGCCCTCATTCATTCAATTTATGAAGGACTGAGAACACAAAAACATTGTGCTGTACACTTTGTACTTCTTTAATAAAATTGGATTATATCCTTCAATGAAGACTGTTGATCATAATTTTGATACATGGACCAATTAGTGAATTTCTGGTGCTGAGAGAATGATTTTGTAAAGTATGCTATACTCAAGATATCAAAGTGAATAATAACAATAATATTAATACTAATAATACTTTTATTTACATAGCACTCTTTCTAGGGGTATAAAAAAACTTCCTCAAGGATCTACAAAGTCTCAAATTTACACTCACATGTGGCATCAGACTGGAGCATAAAGGTCCCACTGTGGAAATACTTTGGTAGGGCCGTGTGATTAAGGGTTGTTGTCAGTTTCCACGGGGGGTATGGTGAGAGGCTTAGTTAACCAGTACAGATAACATAGCCGGTAGACAACTTGAAGGGATGCATTTAGCATCCTGCTGAATGGGATGCCAGTGGACATGTGACCAATTCCAGAGTCCCAACACCACTCAGAAGACCGGCGTCGGAACACAGACAGCTGATATTCCAAAGGTATCAGGGTAAGCATAAGGGTTAGGCACTAGAGTGGGTTACAAAAAATATTTACCACCCCCCAATGTCGGGCTCTTTGGTTCCGGGATGCCGATATTGGTCATGTAACAACTGGCATCCCAACGACTGGTATTTCACACTAAACCCAACTTTAATAGTACAGTGCATGGATTTCATACTGAACTTCACTTGAATACTACAGTGCATGGGGTGGGCCCCTTAAGAATTATTTATAGTAAATACTGATAGTTCATGCAGTATAATGTACCAGATTATGTACTGTAGTAAATGCACAGTCCTGGGAATGCTGTCTAAAGTAATATAATATACACATACACATATAATATATGTATACACTTTTCCTAATGTCTAGCCATATGGCATAAGCAACTTAGCCACACCTTATGTTTTTTTCTTTCAATTTTCTCCTTTAATCTGCTACTTTATTCAAATTGTTTTGCTGAAAAAAATTTTTGGGGAGCCATCTAATCACTAATCATGGAGGAGCAGCTGAGACATACTGTGAATGTTGTGCCAAATGAATCAAAAATGAAAAGGTGTCTAAAACTCAATGAGAACTACATTAGTTCTTAGACTGTTAAATACATGCCGAAGCAAAAAAAAAAAAAGCTTTAAAAAAAAATCAATTATTCAAATTATTACCACTGGAATGACTTAATAGTTGGTTACTATTTACATTTTTTAAAACAATTACATTCTTAATTTGCAATAAGATATACTGTATTTTAAATGTTATTTCGCTGAGAATACATTAGTTCTGTTAACCCACCGCTTATTTTGATTGGGAGGAGGGTGAATCCTGGTGTAGTTTCTATAGAAACAAAACAAGCACCCTTGATCATCCATGTTCCTACTTCACCAGATATCTAAGCATGATTCTAGTGCATGTTCTAGAACCTGACATTAGAGAAGGGGATGGGATCCTCAGGCAATGAGGCCCACTGTTATTTCCCATGTTCCATTGTAGGCCAGTATGACCCTGCTCACATGTCATTTGGTATAATCTTTTCTCTGATTTCCTGAAGAATTTACAAAATCTACAGAAAAGTCTGGTATTTCTTTCATGCCTTAGATTTTAATAGCTCCCTTCCCTCACCTATGAGTGCCATTGCCAGATCTCTGCAAGGGAATTCAATAGAATAGAATAAAGTCACAATATATGGGACCATTAAGTCATGGATTTATCTCTTACACTGCTTCCCCTTGTACTGATCTATACACCCTTACCATTTATTATGTACTGTTCTGCCATAGGTGATTAGATCTATTCCCTTCTTGCCTATTTAAGCACCATGTTCACACTCACACTTCAACTGCCTAAAGAGGTGGGTTGAAGCACTACAATTAAAGTATGACATATTTATTTCAGATAATATTTATTGATTGTACATCTTTTACAATGCTTATTCTATTATACATACAGATGTGTAGTTGCGGCATGTAAATACCATGTGTTGGCATGCTAATGCGAGACAATCCATACCATGCAATACACAGCTTAACTGCTGGTGGCAAATGCTCCACTTATACAAGAAAAGTTGTTACTAAGTGTATGGCTGTTAAAAACCGGACATGCAGCTGGGAAAATACACAGATTGGATGTTCATCCAACACCCTAATAAATACAAATAAAAACAGAGGACTATGTGTAATTCCCTGCGCTTCCTTGTTTAAACATGTACATAGGACAGTTTCACCACAGTGACGTATAACATACAGCGTGGGTCACACAACAGAGATAAAAAAATACTGAGCTTTTTATTTTATGATGAATTGGTCCAACATTCTGCTCCAGATAATTCATAAAGTGCTATATGGCAAGTCCATTTGGTGGTTATCTAAAACAAAAAGGTGCTGCCCTCCCACAGGCTTGATCAGCAATGGAGGGAAAAGCACACAAATAAAGATAATAGAGCAGTAGTCTTCAACAAACACAGGGATTTAATACACGATTGCACTTATAAAACAGAAAGTAAAAACAGCATGTATAACAGCCTCTACTGGCAAAACGTCAACATTTCTGAAAGTCTCACTGAGTCCATGGATGTTCCACATGATAGGCAGGCACATGCCCGTCCGGAATCTGCAGCCCCGCTCCCAAATAGTGATCAGCGTTGACGAATGTCCAAAGTGAGGTGTCAAAGCAACCACACTCTTAACGCGTTTCGGACTGCAGGGGGTCCTTCATCAGAAGTGTAGTCCTGGTAGTCAGTACTAGTATTTATAAAGGCACTCTAATTACTTCGGATTCGAAGCACAGGAGTCCGCACCTCATTTCCTGTCAAAAGGCAGTGGTGACGTTTAACCAGAAGTCAGCACTCGATATAGCGCCGGCTTGCGTTCCAACTATGCATTCCACTGCAAATAGTTCTGGAATCAGTCATTTTCCATTTCAAATATATAACAAATCCATCATTCTATAAAAAACATTTATAGACAAACATATAGGTAAAAAAAGTCTAAGCTTTAAAGACCAATTGCTTGAACCATCACCAAAAAAACACAACGTTCAAACTCTATCTGAAGTGACTCAGTGAATTTACAGTGACATTACATATATAAAACTGTCCCAATTAAAAAATGCACAGATCAAGTTAAAAAAAATTAAGAAAGGTAAAAAAGGTTAAAAAAAATCAAGTCAGAAAACACCCCAATTCAAATTCACTATTTAGACCTTTTGAGACTAAGTTTTTAAATGATAGATCCATCGCATCTCAGCTTTAGAAAGCCTTTGTTCCAAATCTCTGGATCTATTTCTTGGCAAAACCTGTTCTACACCATAACAACTTGTAATGTGGCACTCGTTTTTATCATGTACATTTTTAAAGTGTGCTGGCACCGTATGTGTATCCAAGCCTTTTCTTATATTACTGTATATACGTGCTCGGCTAGGTGTACTTTTAGTGCCCTTGTTGTTTTACCAATATATCTAAGTCCACAACTACACTTTAGGAAGTACATAATATTCCTTGAGTTGTATGTAATAAATTGGTGAATAGTGTAAATTTTATCATTAATACTGAATTTTTTGAATTTGGTGGTGTTACTTTTCACTGTCCTACACATTAAGCAGGACCCGCATCTGTGGAAACCTTTAGTACAAATGCTCTGACTCGGCTCTGTGTCTAAACTACTATGTACAAGCTTGTCTTTTAGTGCAGGTACATGTCTATAAATAAAAGTGGGTTTTGAGGAAATGGTCTCAGATAAAACTGGGTCTTGTTGTAAAAGTTTCCAATTAGCATTAAAAATCCATTCTATATCTTTAAAACTATTACTAAATTGACTAACAAA
Source organism: Pseudophryne corroboree (assembly GCF_028390025.1). Lineage (NCBI taxonomy): Eukaryota > Metazoa > Chordata > Amphibia > Anura > Myobatrachidae > Pseudophryne > Pseudophryne corroboree. The sequence goes on along the minus strand of NC_086454.1, from coordinate 226,998,722 downwards.
TGCCCATTGATACTTCTCATCTCTAATGTTCTTATTTTCTTTTGCTTTAAGCAGTTCTTCTCTATTCAAGCTATCTACTTTAGTTTTTGTTTTGTCCAATGTGGACTGGACATAGCCTTTTTGTACAAAGTGTGCAGATACTTCATCAAGCTGTGGTTTACATACCATATCATCGGTACAATTTCTTTGCACTCTTGTAAACTGGCCAAAGGCAACGTTGATATAGCTATTTAAGTCTGTTAACTTTCTATAATTATTTGTTTTAACCTTTCCTTCTTCAATGTATATACATAAATCAAGAAAATGTGTATCAGTTTGACTACAGGCAAAGGTCAAACTAATATTCATAGTATTGACATTAAGGGATTTTTGTAAGTTAATAAGGGAACTCTCATTCCCTCTCCAAAGAAACAGGATATCATCAATATATCTTTACCAGGATACCAGGATCACCCCAAGACCACCATTTTGCCAAATTTGATGGTCTTCCCAGTATGCCATAAATAAATTTGGGGGTACCTGGTACCCATGGCTATGCCAACAACCTGTAAATAAAAATCATTATCAAAAATAAAGTAGTTATTTATAAGAATAAACTCCATCCCTCCTCAAATAAATTCCTTTACCTGTTGACTCAAATCACTTTTGTTCAGAAAAAAATTAAACTGCTTTTTGGCCCTTCTCCATTTCAATTACCTTATAAAGCGTGCTTACAAAGAAAGATTTGAGAACCTATTTGAAGTAGGAATACCTCCAGGCATTATATTGGAATGGTCCTTCCGTCTATCCTGCCTGTTATGGTTTCCATAGCTTTGTTCATAGTGGTATCTATTGTTATAATTCCAGAATCTCCCTCTTTGTAATCTCTTATTAAAAACATTTTCAAAGGGCTCCTCTCAAGGATTGTAATAATCCTCCTGGTCGACCAATAATATCAGGTTGCAATAGCCTTACTTCAAGTCTCTCCGCTTCAATTGATTATTACCTCCAGCCTTTAGTGTGCACTACAAAAGCATACCTAAAGGATACAGGAGATGTTTTAAGAAAACATAGTGCCCTTAATTGGGGCACTGATTTTTTCCTATGTAGTGCTGACGTAAGCATGTTTTATATGTTAATTGAAATGGAGAAGGGCATAAGAGCAGTTTAATTTGTTCTAAACAAAAGTGATTTGAGTCAACAGGTAAAGGAATTTATTTTAGAAGTGATACAGTTTATTCTTACAAATTACTTTATTTTTGATAATGATTTTTATTTACATGTTGTCAGCACAGCCATGGATACCAGGTTTGCACCCAGATATGCAAATTTATTTATAGCATACTGGGAAGACCATCAAATTTGGCAAAATGGTGGTCTTGGGGCGATCCTGGTATCCTAGTAAAGATATATTGATGATATCCTGTTTTTTTGGAGAAGGAATGAGTTCCCTTATTAACTTACAAAAATCCCTTAATGTCAATACTATGAATAGTAGTTTGATCTTTGCCTGTAGTCAAACTGATATACATTTTCTTGATTTATGTATATATATATATATTGAAGAAGGAAAGGTTAAAACAAATAATTATAGAAAGTTAACAGACTTAAATAGCTATATTGACAGATCTAGTATACATCATGGGAACTGGCTTGAGGGTATTCCCTTTGGCCAGTTCACAAGAGTGAAAAGAAATTGTACCGACAACATGGTATGTAAACCACAGCTTGATGAAGTATCTGCACGCTTTGTACAAAAAGGCTATGCCCAGTCCACATTGGACAAAACAAAAACTACAGTAGATAGCTTGAATAGAGAAGAACTGCTAAAAGCAAAAGAAAATAAGAACATTAGAGATGAGAAGTATCAATGGGCAGTTGTTAGTCAATTTAGTAATAGTTTTAAAGATATAGAATGGATTTTTAAGGCTAATTGGAAACTTTTACTACAAGACTCAGTTTTATCTGAGACCATTCCCTCAAAAACCAGTTTTATTTATAGACATGTACCTGCCCTAAAAGATAAGCTCGTAGATAGTAGTTTAGACGCAGAGCCGCGTCAGAGCATTCGTACAAAAGATTTCCACAGATGCGGGTCCTGCCTAATGTGCAGGACAGTAAAAAGTAACACAACCAAAATCAAAGAATTCACTATTAATGATAACATTTACACTATTCACCAATTTATAACATGCAGCTCAAGGAATATTGTTTATGTCCTTGAGTGTAGTTGTGGACTTAGATATGTTGGTAAAACAACAAGGGCACTAAAAGTATGCCTAGCCGAGCACGTATATAATATAAGAAAAGGCTTGGATACACATACGGTGTCGGTACACTTTAAAATGTACATGATAAAAACGAGTGCCACATTACAAGTTTTTATGGTATAGAACAGGTTTTACCAAGAAATAGATCCAGAGATTTGGAACAAAGGCATTCTAAAGCCGAAATGCGATGGATCTATAATTTAAAAACCTTAGTCCCAAAAGGTCTGAATAGTGAATTCAAATTGGGGAGTTTTCTGACTTGATTTTTTTTAACCTTTTTTATCTTTCTTAACTGAGTCACTTCAGATAGAGTTTGAACGTTGAGTTTTTTGGTGATGGTTCAAGCAATTGGTCTTAAAAGCTTAGACTGTTTTACCTATATGTTTGTCTATATGTGTTTTTATAGAATAATGGACTTGTTATGTATTTGAAATAGAAACGGACTGATTCCATAACTATTTGCATTGAAACGCATATTTGAAATGCAAGCCGGCGCTAGATAAAGTGCTGACTTCCGGTTAAACGTCAACACTGCTATTGACAGGAAAAGAGGTGCGGACCCCGGTGATTCAAATCCCGAGTAATTGGAGTGCCTTTGTAAGGATTAGGACTGACTACCAGGACCACACTTCTGATGAAAGACCCCCTGCAGTCTGAAACGTATTAAGAGTGTGTTTGCTTTGACACCTCACTTTGGACATTCGTCAACGTTGATCACTGTTTTGGAGCAGAGCTGCAGGTTCTGGTCCTGCATGTGCCTGCCTATCATGTGGAACATCGGTGGACTCAGTGAGACTTTCAGAAACGTTGCTGTTTTGCCAGTAGAGGCTGTTATACATGCTGTTTTTACTTTCTGTTTTGTAATTTCAATCATGTATTAAATCTCTGTTTGTTGAAGACTACTGCTCTATTATCTTTATTTGTTTGCTTTTCCCTCCATTGCTGACCAAGCCTGTGGGAGGGCAGCACCTTTTTTGCTTCAGATACCCACCAATTGGACTTGCCATATAGTACTTTATGAATTATCTGGAGCGGAATGTTGGACCAATTCATCATAAAATAAAAGGCTCAGTATTTTTTTATCTCTGTTGTGTGACCCACGATGTATGTTATATGTCACTGTGTTGAAGCTGTCCTATGTACATGTTTAAACAAGGAAGCGCAGTAATTACACATAGTCCTCTGTTTTTAAATGCTTCACTCATGAAAACTACAGTACTGAATTCAGTGTACAATGGCAGTGGATGGAGATGGCAGTACATGTACAGTATGTCAGACCCATATTAATAATTTATCGTGCCCTAAACAATTTATTGGTCCACTTCCCTTCCCTACAATTTTTTTTTAAGTTCTATATAAAATAAAAATTTGGGATGGAAAACCAGCCCTGGACATTTATGGAAGCAGCCCTAATGGGGTGGTGTCTCTTGAGTGGTTGGGGTCTGTTGAGTGGGTGGGATCAGGGGTGTATCTTCCTATTGGCCAGGATGGCACTTGCCAGGGACACTGGCCAAGGGGGGGCGCCGCCCGACAGTGCCACCCGCACCAGGGGGTAGAATGACATAGTAGTTCTCACTGAGTACATCCCTTAGCAGTGCTCATCCACTGCCAGACTCTCAGAAGCGTATTGCACTCTAACACTCTCTGTGACTACGGTTACAATGATGGTGAATATAGCCAGGGAGCGGGGCACTTCCAGGAATGGGGAGGGACGAGGCACCTCCTCTTCCTCATCCGCTCCCCTTCTCATTGGTACCATGTGGTCTGTCATCAAACAGTAGCCACTACAATCAGCACCAGTCAGCAGTGCAGCATGAGCATACCTGTACATTTTCTGGGGGTACCGTAGCTGCACTGCATGGTCTATCCTGGTAGTCTGGATCACAGGTTACAAAGAGCTCTGTATGGAGATTTATCTATACTAGTGACTGCCTGTCCAGCTGTGTTGAGACTACAAGTCCCAGCACACCTTGTCAATTGAATTTGCTGGGACATGTAGTGCCACCACACCTAGAGTGGGGTTTGTAACTGTGTGTATGTGTGCATATATCCCCTCGGTGTCCCTGTCCTCACCCTCCTTGTAATTCTCCCTTAGCATCCCTGCCCGCACCATCCCTGTAACTGCCGCCTCAGTGACCCTGCCCATACACTCCTGTAATTCCCCCTCAGTGTCCCTGCCCGCACCCTTCCCATAATTACTCCTCAGTATCCCTGCCCGCACCCTCCCCGTAATTCCCTCACAGTGTCCCTACCCGCACCCTAACCGTAATTCCCCCTCAGTGTCCCTGCCTGCACACCTCCCTGTAATTCTCCCTCAGTGTTCCTAACCTCAGCCTCTCTGTGACTCCCCCCTCAGTCTCCCTGCCTGCACCCTCCCCGAATTCCCTCTCAGTGTCCCTACCCGCACCCTAACCGTAATTCCCCCTCAGTGTCCCTGCCTGCACACTCCTCGTAATTCCCCCTTAGTCTCCCTGCCCGCACCCTCCCCGTAATTCCATCTCAGTGTCCCTGCCAGCACCCTCATCATAATTCCTTCTCAGTATCCGTGCCTGCACCCTCCCTGTAATTCTGCCTCAGTGTTCCTAACCTCAGCCTCCCTGTGACTCCCCTCTCAGTGTCCCTACCCGCACACTCCTGTAATTCCCTCTCAGTGTCCCTTCCCGCACCCTCCCTGTAACTGCCCCTCAGTGTCCTTGACCTCAGCCTCCCTGTAGCCCCTCCCTCTCATTTTCACTACCCGAACCCTCCCTGTAATTCCCCTCACTGACCCTGACCTCAGCCTCCCTGTGACTCCCCCCTCAGTGTCCCTGCCCACACCCTCCTGTAATTCAACCTCAGTGTCCCTGCCCATACCCTCCCTGTAATTCCCCCTCAGTGTCCCTGCTCGCACACTCCTGTAATTCCCCTCAGTGTCCCTGCCCACACCCTCCCTGTAATTGCCCCTCAGTGTCCCTGACCTCAGCCTCCCTGTAAGCCCTCCATCTCATTGTCCCTACCACATAGGCAAACGCAGGGGGGGGGGGGTTCCGGTTGCCCGGAAACCCCCCTCCTCTTGGCAAGTGGTTCAAATTATGAAAACAATAGCAATGGTATATAATACGATAACTAGAGCTACCACCACATAATGCAGTTTAAGGGACAGAACAGAGCTGCTGCACATGCCCAGTGGTAGCATCTTCTTCTACCAAGTTTGCTGTGTGAATCCTCAATCAGTACACTGGACAAGAGAGTAGCTACCAGGAAGAAAAGACAGGAGCATTACCATGAGGTGGGAGAATGTGTGCTTAAAAAGTGCAGGACTGGTTCTATTATGTTTGTGTATTTATTTATTATGGTATGTTTAATCTCTTTCCTGACAACTTATTTATACTATTTAAATGTGTGATACAGCCTATACTATAGACCATCTATAGTGTTAAATATTAATACTGTATTCCATACAGTATACATTAATATCCAGGGTCTTTACTAGGTTCTTCTACCGCTCCCCCAGACTCCCACAATTGCTCCAACGTTCCACAGAGTGGGAGATTGTGTACTGCATTTGGAAACCCCCCCTCTAGAAATCCTGCGTTTGCCACTGTACCTGCACCCTCCCTGTTATTCTCCCTCAGTGTCCCTGACCTCAGCCTACCTGTAACTACCCCCACTGTGTCTCTGGGTGGGGGGCGCCAGTTCCTTACTTTGCCAGGGGCGCTCAGACCCCTAGATACCCCCCTGGGTGGGATCACTCCTTATAGGGCCGGATACTGAGTTGGACACAGTTGTGGCGTTCCTTGCTTCTTTTGCTGCAGTTGTGTCTGCGATATTATGCTAATGCTGCTACAATGCCCTTCCCTGGTGTACATCCGTATGTATGAATTTGCAAGGACTCAAATGCCCACTTTCATTTACCATCGGTCTCACCATTAAAACGTTCACCAGCCCTATGATAGGTGCAGATCATATGTCTGAGTATGGCTTCCAATGTGAGCAGTTTAGTATCTTTGAATGTCCCCACTTTCAGCAACATGCATATGTCACTCTAATAACACACCCATACTAAGTTACATCTGCATCTGATTAGCCAACACCCTGTAACCATCTAGAAACACCCACCACATTTCTGTTACCCTCCTTGGTGCGTGTGACTGAATCTGTATTGCATCTCTGTGCAAACACTATCAGGACACAGGACACATGTGCGGTGCATCTCATAAGCAAGCACAAACTAAAGACCGCACAAGAAAAAAAACTTTGGCCCCCACAGAAAAAAACAAACAAAAAAACATTGGCCTCAATATTAAGAATATGAAAAAAAATAGAACCCTCCCCCACATATACAGTAGTACTTACACTGGGGTAGGTTACCTCTAGTCACTCATTACACCCACCATTAGTTTCCATACTAGGACATGCCGATGGGATCATAAACAACAAACACTTTAATATCCAGATACTTTGATGATATGCAGCTACATCAGAGAAAATCAGGGCATGGCACACTACAACTCCCAGATGTACTCAAATAGATTAAGTTTTATCAGTACCTAGAGAGGTGGTGGAACTCACCCCCCCCCCTCTCCCTGGCGCCCATGCAATAAAGGTATTGCGCGCGCCGTAGATGCGCAGCCCAAGAATGGGGGCATGGTCTCAAAAAGAAAGGGGCGTGGTCACACAATAGTAATAATGCCCACAGTAGTAGCACCCCTAAAACACATAATGCCCACAGTAGTAGCACCCCGTAATACACAATGCCCACAGCAGTAGCACCCCTTACACAATGCCCACAGTAGTAGTGCTCCTAATGCAATGTCCACTGTACTGGTAGTGCCCACAGTGGTAGTGCCCCTTATATAGAGCACATAGTAGTGGTGCCCCTTATGCAATGCCCCCAGTAGAAGTGCCCCTTATGTCCCCAGGAGTGATGCCCCTTATGAAGTGCCCCCTTTACAATGCCCCCATTAGTAATGCCCTTAATGGTTATGCCCCTGTGTAGTATTGCCCCCATTAGTAATGTCACCTGTAGTAATGCCCCCAGTCATTTAGCCCCCTGTCGTTTAGCTCCAGTAGTTATGCCCCCCCATAGTTTAGCCCCTAGTGGTAATGCCCCTGCAGTTATGACCCCAGTAGTTTACCCCCCCTTTAGTTTAGCCTCCCAGTGGTAATGCCCACAGTAGTTTAGTCCCTGTAGTTTAGTCTTCATGTAGTTTGCCTTATGTAATTTAGCCCCCAGTGGTATAGCCCCCTGTAGTTCAGCCCCCCAGTAGTAATGCCCCAAGTAGTTTAGCCCCATGTAGTTTGCCCCCAAGTAGTAATGCCCCCAGTAGTTTAACCCCTGTAGATATGTCCCCCTGTAGTAATGCCCTCATAGTTTAACCCCTGTAGTTATGCCCCTAGTAGTTATGCCCCCTGTAGTACTGCCCCCATAAGTAATGCCCCCAGTAGCAATGTGCACCAGTAGTATTGGCCCCAGTAGTAATTCACCCAGTAGTAATGCACCCCTGTAGTTTGCCCCAAGTAGTTATCTCCCTTGTAGTTTGCCCCAGTAGCTTGCCCCCTTGTATTTAGCCGCCCAGTAGTTTGCCCCCAAGTTGTTTGCCCCCAGTAGCTTTCCCCTTTGTGGTTTTCCCTCAGTAGCTTGCCCCCAGTAGTTTTCCCCCTTGTAGTTTTCCCTCAGTAGCTTGCCCCCTTGTAGTTTGCCCCGAGTAGTTACCCCCCTAGTAGCTTGCTCCCTTGTAGTTAGCCCCCTTGTAGCTTGCCCCCTAGTAGCTTGCAACCCTGTTGTTTGCCCCCAATAGATACACACACATATGTTAAAAAACAAACACCATACTCACCAAGCCCCGCTCCTGCGTCCAACCGCTGTGGTCCTTCCAGCGTCCGCTCCTGAGCACTATGAGAAAGATGTTATGACATCTCTCCCATCGTGCACTGACAGAGCCAGAAGCCGGAGCTCAGTAGTGCGCTCCTGCCTCTGGCTGCCGCTGTGGAGAGAGAGCCGGGTGCCCGCTGGTAACACAATCTCAGCGGGCGCCTGGCATCTCCCTGGGGCCTTACACAGCGGGTTAGGTGAGCCGGAGGAAGCGGAACTGCGTTCCGTCTCCAAGTGGAACTGATGGAATGCAGTCCCGCCCTGTTCCGGCTCACTTTAACCCATGACTCTAATACTGACCAATACCCAGGCATACAGGACTGCTACTATGCAGCTGGACACTGCCAGGGAGAGAGCACTACACTGGGACTGCCCACACTTGGCAGCTATTATGTGCAACAGGAAAGCAAGGGGTAGCCCAGCAGGGCACCACACCTGGCAGGGGGGGTGGGGGGTACTCACACTGTTGTGCCATATACTCAGGGCAGTTGAGAGCCGGGCTGGGCCCGGGTACTTTTCAAGGGGTGTGGCCTAACCACAGGAGGTGTGGTCATGTACCCTTAGAAATAAAAAACTGAAAAAAATTGTATTTTAAGCACCTCCATTGCCACACTGCAGCCCAGTACACATCAGCGTGTGCTGGGCTGAGAAGTAAAGCTTCAGATGCTGCTGCCAAAAAAGAGGGAGGGGGCCTGGGCCCCTATTGGACCCTCATTGTGTCCCTCCATCAGACCTGGGCCCGGGAAATTTGTACCCTCCCCCCCACTCTCTCGGCACCACTGCATACACTGTGATGGGTGGGAGACAGCACTACCAGGATGGGTCAGTGGCATCTGTTAATGCGCAAACATCACTGTTAAAGTACATCTGCTGCAGCGCTGCAGTGCTGCTAGCCAGTGGCATGTACTGGAAGTAGCTGAGAACAGTCACCACTGTACTGTGTAACCCTGCAATGCACTTCTCTGCAGGGACTCACCCACAGCACCTCTCCGAGCTAATAGATGCATGGAACAGGAAAAGTCAATAGTAGCACAGCTACAGTATCTCAGTCAGCTGGAAACGCAACTAGTGTCTGAGCTGGAAACAGAAGTGATGTCACCGCAGTGTACATGAGGCTGTAGTAATAATTGTGCAGCCTGCGCTCACCCCCACTGCCCCTTGTTGCTAGCTGCAGTTAATAGGCTGATCCCAACACACAGCATAGCTACAGGCAATACATTATGAGCTTTATGCACTACACCAGAAATTCTGGGAAAAATTTATATGTTTGTCACATGTAGGGCTACCTATATGCAAAGCAACACCAGACAGCATGGATATTTATCTAAACTTTACTAAGTTCATGAATGTAACAATGCTACAATAAATGCGCATGCACACTCATACAATAGAAGAATAATCAGTCTACTGTAAGCATAAAACATCCATATAAAATTAAATAAGAAATAGATCAATTTCAATTTCAGACTTGTTGCCTCTTGTTTTGGTAAAAATAAATCATCACCCAGCCTGTACCATGCCACTGATATTGAGGACACATCAGGGTGGGCAATACTCATAATTGAAATGGTTAATGAAAGATGATTTTTTTTATATGGCTTAACCAAGCAGTGGCCTAGTATCATAGAAGTAGAGATGTGCGCTGACCCCATGTTTTGGTTTTTATTTTAATTTGTCATCAGGTTTTGGTCTTACCAAAACTGCCCTCACGTGTTTTGGTTTTGGTTTTGAATCTGTATTTTTAAAATGATAAAAACAGCTAAAATCATATAATTTGGGTCTATTTTTGCTACTACAGTATTATTAACCTCAATAACATTAACTTCCAGTCATTTCCACTAATTTTGACCACCTCACAGCTCATAATATTCTTTCCATCCAGTTTAAGCCAAAAGGTTGCACCAAGCTATGTTGCTAACTAAGCTAAGTGACCGCAGTGGGCGGCACAAACACATGGTAATTCAATTTCAAACATGGCACATCTAGGAAACAAAGTGGAACTGCAGTGGCGGACAGGATGGCAGTTTAATCAATTACTGTACATGACCCAACAGAAATCAAGAATATTTTTATTAATCATATTTGAATTAATCATTGGGGGCATTGCTGATGGTCTTTGTTGCACAGACAAAACATTATTTGGCACTAATCTGACAATTACTCATTTTCAACACATTTTTTATAACCAAAAAATAATACAATTTCAATAGGCAAGGAATCCTGACATGCCTTACAAAGCCAAGCAAATGAATAGCTGCACAGTTGCAAATATCCAGGTTTTCATCATACTGCTATCCTCTGAAGAAACAACCAGTACCATAGGTCAAGAAACATGTCAGGAAGTGACCCAGGCCATTGCACTTTTAAAAAACAGACCTACTCTATAATTCATTGTTGTTGTCTCCTGAGCAGAGAGGTATTTGGAGAGGTGACCTCCTAGAAGGGCTAGTGTAGTGATAGTCATCTTTAAGCCAGGAGCAAACCAGTCAGGTGTCAAAGTCAAAAATATTACATAAAGAGAACATACAAACTACACACATATAAGTCGCTATACTTGCAAATGCGCGCAGCGAGCACAGCAATGTATGGTAACACACACATTTACACGGACATGCCACAGAGATGGATTCGACACTTATCTCATACAGTACATAATTATAATAATATCAAGCGCCAGACATCATGATGATTTAGAATTGTATATGATGGAATGATGTCATGTATGTGTATTATTTGAACAGAACAAGATAGACCGGTCATGTTTACTATTGAAGCAACCAGATTGATGTGTAGATTCATTTGATGCTTGTTGTGAAGTTGTAGGACATTGCAACACGGAATTATGATTACATGTATGAAAGCTAAAAATCACTCTTATTAGGACAGTGGACAGGAAACTCAGGCCAGCCCTTTGGATGTCTTCAAGGCTGAACCTGATTAGCATATATAAAGGAACTGGTGACTCATCGTGAATCCCTCCCCCAGAAACTAGATAACACATTGATCACACAGGAGCTTAGTGGCTGTAAGGTCTGAGACGATGATGGACTTGCTGGCAGATCAGTTCCTGTATTTAGTTACTGAGAAAGAGAGACATAAGATGCATTGGAGGGAATGGTAATTGTATCGCTGGCTTGTAACTGAAACTGTATGTAATGGCATGTAACTGTATGTACCTTTATGTATTAACTGCTTACTGTGTAAGTTGTAATCATGTAACTATAGGTATACTGTACTTTGTAATATATATTGAATCCATATCCTTTTAATAACAAATATATACATCAATGAGCTTTGGAACTCAGATAATGTGTGGGTGTATTGTTTTCTCTTATGGTATGCAGTGTTTTGCGATGTATAGCGCACATTCATGGGATATCGTAATAAGAGATGCAGGCATTTACATTATATATTAGAGCGGGCATTTTAAATTTTTGTGAGAAATCAATTTGGCATTCACAGATGGGGGCTCCTCCGGTATATCAGGGTCTTAATGATGCACTGTACATTACAAATGCGGCTGTAATTGACCGGCTCCGATGGACGCATTGCGAATGTGATGAAAATAACATCCATGTTAATGTATTGTTTGGTTATCAGTAAGCCAATGATATGAAATTTCAAGGGACAATGCGTTTCTCATAATATTTAAGATGTTAAAATTTATTTTTATTGTTGCAAAACAAGGTTCAAATAAGTCATATTGTGTTTGATTCAGATTGGATTGTTTATCTGTTTAAGTAGGTATAAAAGTATATTTAAAAGTTGCTGCATAGCCTTGATATAGTTATTTTAAACTCAGGCCTAAAATAACTTCTGGTGCTTGTATGATGTGTGATTTCTTTGTGACAAAGGAAGCCGCATGGTCTGTCCTCCATTTTGGACTAACCACATGGCCTGTCCACCATTTTGTGTAACCCTCATGGATGTGGAAGGGGGAGGAGCAGCGGCCATTTTGGGAAGGTCATTTTCTAAATGGCTGATTTTCACTGCTCAGAATAATTAGCTTTCCTTGGTCACATCAAACACCATTTATGAGTTACCAATGCATTTATTTAACCCATGCCATAGTCAATTACAAATAGTTTCAGCTGGGCCTAGTGAGAGTTAATAGATGAATACTTGATGTAAGAATTACACACAGATATAAACAAAGTTTTTTATTTTTCCTCCAGGATTTAGTTAAATCTGCTTGCTAGTTTAGGATAGCCATTGAAATGTTAATTAACCTGTGTAACTGCTTTTTCTTAGCAGTGAAAAACCACTTTTACAGGCAGGCAAAAGCACATAGCTTTGATATGCAAATTAGAAGCACTGAATGGGTAAATGAGTCTCATAGTAGACCAGTGAATGGTACATATATATATATATATATATATATATATAATATTATTATAATTATGTGTATATTTATATCAGTGTATGTTCTGCAGGATAGCTATCCAATCTGAATCATATCATTTAAATTATTGATTATTGCTAGAGTCATTATAGATCTGTGTGAAACCGAATACATTTGTTGCTATATAGTTAAAACTAAAATAAATGTTTAAGGAAGTAAGTGTAAAGCACAAATGCAGTCTGGCCTGGTTGTAAAGTTTATACAGAAAGAAACTGTGTGTTGTGTTAAGTGAGCGATTATAGTATTTAGTGCTCACATTTATCGAAGTTGTGTTAGTTGTTTTATTGCGTACGCACATTGGTACACGTGATATGGAATGTGAGGACAGCGTACAAAAACGTGCACGTGGCGCAAGGCAGCACACGTGGCATAGAGGTATGCATGGTTGCGTAATTACGCAAGCTTGCGTAGGGTTGTGTGCACATAATAAAACCACACGATAGTTCATTTAGTTTAAAGGTGGGACAGTAGCCACGCTGCAATAGCACAAAACTGCCCGGTTTCTAAAGCAGATTAATAGAAAAAAAATTTTTTAGAATAAAAAACATTTTTTTAAATTGTTTCTGGGGTAAAGCTGCTAACCTGAATGAATCCAAATTTTCTGTACAGAAAAACAAAGTGTATTTGAGTGAGCGAACATAGGAGTGAGTGGATATTTGAACCCAGGGAATTCGGGATCCCGTCGTGTGGTACATCAAGTAAGAGGAGGCTTGGTGGCGTGAAGTGGCTGACTCACGTTAGTATAAGGTTTAATACGCAAATCGTGAGGTGATTTGCAAAGGAGCATGATAGTGCATACGTTTTGCGAAGTATTGAAGTAAAAGGTTTTTGTATTACGCCCCGGGCTGAGGGTCACAGTGTGTACATTGACCTGTGGTTGTATGGCAGATAGGTAACAAGTACCTATACGCTGTGCAATTGGACCGCGCGTTTGTGGGTGCGATATATACAGCGCAACTTGATACCCCTTTACAAACTTTTGCGTAAAATCGTGGTATCATGAGCGCTGTGTAGAGCATACGCAAGCCTGATTTGTGTATAAGTGTATAGGAAGTTTTCGCTGGTCTCTCTCAGGAAAATCTCCAGCGGTGTATATTCACTGGAATAGGTAAGTCACTCCTAAACACTTCCAGTGAATAGAAACCAGATAGGGGCCTCACTGGGTTCGCGGTGGTCACTATTGGAGTGAGTCGTGGTACTCAGCAGAGAAGGAGTGGGTGAAAGCTCTCTAAGAACTTTCACCGTCTATTCGTATTGTGCATTGGGGATTGCGTAAAAAGGAAAAAGTTCGCGATGGGATCCAATTGCACAAGGGGTGGACGTTTTGTAGCCAGTGTTCAGGTTGAAGAGCCGCAGCCCAAGGGGTCAGCGAGGTTTGTTATGTGTGGTAAATATGGATCACACACGGAAGACTTTTTGTCTGAATGGGTACGTATGACTGACAAAGATAGGGTACCATTCCCTAAGGTGAGCAGCTTTGAACCAGAGGTATAGCAGAACTTAAGGATAAGGATATGTCTGATAAAATCCCAAAACAAAGGGTCAGACATACAAATTGTTTAAACCTGTGACAGCAAGAGGGGTTGGCGAGTTTGATCCTAAGGTATTGCAGGTGGTATGTCTAACCAAAGTCATAAAAGACAAGAATGGAAATATAAGAACTGTTTGAACTTGTAGCAACAATAAACAAGTAGGAAGAAAAAAAGAGAATGCAAGTACACCGCCTTATGTAGATGTGGAAGCAGTTACGGCCAGCATACAAACTATAGAAAATAATAAAAATATGAAAAATATGACTGTAACCTATATATGTACTAATGAATGTTGAAGTTTTATTTAGGAGGAGAAGGTGCAGACTTCCTTGCAAAATTGGAAAGGGGTCACAGTAGCTAATCTTAGAGAGTGTGCTATTGAACATCACAAGAATAGTGCTATGCGCAGAGAACAACAGGTGGAGAGGTTGAGGACGGTAAGTATACTGGCACAAACAGTCCAAACCCCAGATCCCTAATGGTCAATAATATGTTACACTTGTAGGAAGGAAGGGCATTTTGCCAGAGATTGTAGGAGTAGTAGGACACATAGTCAACATAGATCCCCTAGACAGAAAACACAAGCCACATTATTAAACACATAGACGGGACCAAGTGACATATAATAAGGAATCATAAGCCATATAGAAAACACAGATTCGGTTAATGGGAAGAACAAAATAAATGCAACATTACCCTTTGACAAAACTTGAAGACTAATGTTGCATTCTACTGTTCTAGATGCATTTCCATCACAGGTAGAGGAAATTATCTGTTACACAAAGGGGGCGACCCGGCACCGGTCTGAAAATAGTTTTTGATTACAGAAAAACCAAATTTGGACAATTTTCAAGTAAAATCTTTAATATAATGTCCAGTTTAGGGGTGCGCCCAGAGCCAGTGACATATGCATAAACAAAAGGGAGAAAGAAGAAGGCTCTTGTGTGGGCGCACTCATTAATGGTAGTTAAATAACTAGAATGAATAACACTAGGTTGATTAGTCAGCAGATAAAACAAAATTTATTTGGAAATATTAAGAATATAATTGCCCCTGGTTGAGGAGATGTGAATGATCCCAGATAAAAATGTTCTGGTCCTGCCTCAGGAAATGAGATGGAGAGGGGTAGAGACACTGCAAGTCATAAACCCTTTCTCACCCGGCCAGTACAGATGATCTGTATTAATGAGATCAATTAAGTCAATTGATTTTAGATTCTGTCATAATCCTAATGAAGGAATAACAGCTGTTTGGCAATAAGTAATAATAGAAACAAATCAAAGGATATACCAGGGTAAAGAAAGAAAAGGAAAGGAACAAATGGTGATGCTGCTGTTGGAGTCACATACCACACATCATATGCAATGATTGATGTTCTGCAACACTGAGTATTCCCTGTGAGTCTCCACCTCAGGTACTAACTCAGCCCACACTGTTTCGCTTCCAAGATCGGACGAGATCGGGCATTAGCAGTGTGGTTTGATAGTAGAAGGATTTGGTCAGACGTCCAATGAGAGTGCACCTATATAGGGGGGGATAATTAGCTGGGTCTTATAGATATAGTGTGGATCTGCTTTTTGTGTTAGGCAGGAGACATCAAGTCCCACACCGGTGGTATTGTGTCCCTGGATCACAAATGAGAGTCCACGAAAAAGGAAGATATATGGATTTATGAGAAAAAAAAAAAAAAAACCGAAGATATATAGATTTATGAAAAAAAAAACCTAAAAAGGATAATGGAGATCAATTAGGCTGTAGTTATTAGGAACGGGTGATAAAAATTACCCGTCCGTATAGATACAAATGGATAAAGAAACACGGATCAAAAATTTTTTTTTTTTTTTTTTTTATATATATGTGTACATTGGTACTGGTGTAAGGAACAGAAAATATGTCAAAGATAATTGTAGATACAAATAAATAGTACTGGTATATGCAATGAAATAATCACTAGTGACATGGGTGTCATTAGAAACACTTTGTGTGAATTGGAGCTGTTATAATCATTAGGATATAGGGAAATAGACATGAAATTCTCATATAACCCATGCAGCAATATGACAACAGGATCTGCAGGAGGAAAGTCAAAGAAGAATGCAGTATTTCTTTCCTATAAAATGCAGTTTTTAATCCTGATGCAATAAACTAAGATGCATAAGCCTGGAAAAAGGCATAAATGAAGCTGCACGGATATAGATACAATTTCTATGACAGCTGGGCAAAAATTAGCCCAAAATGGCAGGATGGAATGATCTGACCTGATGGAAGTGAGCAAGCCCCACAGGGGTGAAACATGTTTTCCATTCCAATGGGTCCTGTTTTGTCCAACTGCAAGTGATTCACTCCTAGCCTCAGGTCAGATCATTCCATCCTGCCATTTTGGGCTAATTTTTGCCCAGCTGTCATAGAAATTGTATCTATATCCGTGCAGCTTCATTTATGCCTTTTTCCAGGCTTATGCATCTTAGTTTATTGCATCAGGATTAAAAACTGCATTTTATAGGAAAGAAATACTGCATTCTTCTTTGACTTTCCTCCTGCAGATCCTGTTGTCATATTGCTGCATGGGTTATATGAGAATTTCATGTCTATTTCCCTATATCCTAATGATTATAACAGCTCCAATTCACACAAAGTGTTTCTAATGACACCCATGTCACTAGTGATTATTTCATTGCATATACCAGTACTATTTATTTGTATCTACAATTATCTTTGACATATTTTCTGTTCCTTACACCAGTACCAATGTACACATATATATAAAAAAAAAAAAAAAAATTTTTGATCCGTGTTTCTTTATCCATTTGTATCTATACGGACGGGTAATTTTTATCACCCGTTCCTAATAACTACAGCCTAATTGATCTCCATTATCCTTTTTAGGGTTTTTTTTTTCATAAATCTATATATCTTCGTTTTTTTTTGTTTTTTCTCATAAATCCATATATCTTCCTTTTTCGTGGACTCTCATTTGTGATCCAGGGACACAATACCACCGGTGTGGGACTTGATGTCTCCTGCCTAACACAAAAAGCAGATCCACACTATATCTATAAGACCCAGCTAATTATCCCCCCCTATATAGGTGCACTCTCATTGGACGTCTGACCAAATCCTTCTACTATCAAACCACACTGCTAATGCCCGATCTCGTCCGATCTTGGAAGCGAAACAGTGTGGGCTGAGTTAGTACCTGAGGTGGAGACTCACAGGGAATACTCAGTGTTGCAGAACATCAATCATTGCATATGATGTGTGGTATGTGACTCCAACAGCAGCATCACCATTTGTTCCTTTCCTTTTCTTTCTTTACCCTGGTATATCCTTTGATTTGTTTCTATTATTACTTATTGCCAAACAGCTGTTATTCCTTCATTAGGATTATGACAGAATCTAAAATCAATTGACTTAATTGATCTCATTAATACAGATCATCTGTACTGGCCGGGTGAGAAAGGGTTTATGACTTGCAGTGTCTCTACCCCTCTCCATCTCATTTCCTGAGGCAGGACCAGAACATTTTTATCTGGGATCATTCACATCTCCTCAACCAGGGGCAATTATATTCTTAATATTTCCAAATAAATTTTGTTTTATCTGCTGACTAATCAACCTAGTGTTATTCATTCTAGTTATTTAACTACCATTAATGAGTGCGCCCACACAAGAGCCTTCTTCTTTCTCCCTTTTGTTTATAGAGGAAATTATCTCACAGATACCGGGTTCCCTATGAATTTAGGATGGACAGGACACTTGATTGATGGCTGGGATAGTCCCAGTAGAGATAAGACACACATAATTTTTTTAGGGGTATAGACCAAGTAGAGAATCACTTCCCCATAGTGCCCAATCCAGTTGTCAAATTTTTATAAAATCTTCTTCACCTCTACAAACTCATCTGTCACCAACCTCTATTCTGTTCCTCAACAGTTTCCTCTTCATCTTTTGCGTTAACACAGAGTGGTACAATACATGGACCCAAGTACAGTTCAAACTCCACATGCCTAGGTCCTTCAGAGTTCTTCCCGAACCCAGTATATCTCAACAGCACGATGACACCAGTATTACTGCAGTGTGCCTTGTCATGCACAAAGGGTGGAGAATGGGAATACTGGTGAAGGGAAATTTTGTATAGACACTGATATGTCTGTTGGTGAATGATAAACCTGACATTTTCTTTTTCATTTTCTTCTTCTTTCTCTCCTCTAGAGATGATTCTTTTTTTCTTTTTTTTTTGGAGTTATGCTCATGGTACTCTACATTGCAAACACACGATAGATAAATTAAGATACAAAAATTTGTGTTCCCTGCAGGAAGAGGCAGTCTGGAGGACAAAGGGGTATGGCCAGGAGTCCTCAGGACTGTGAGCAGGTGGACACGGTAAGCCAGTAGCCCCCAGAGCATACCTTCCAAGTCTAGCTGAGGTGGCACACGGTCTGACTCATCTAGGCAAAGAGGGTAGGTGCAGGCTGATGAGAGCCTACTGGTGTGCACCAGGATTCTATTCTCATGCAGGTAAAGAGAGCAATGACCTGTCTTACTTGCTTGAGGAAGAATATTGGTAAAGCAATACCAACAGAGCCATCCCATATCCGTCCTGCAGACGGATCTTTTCAGGAAATACAAATCGACTTCGTACAGTTAACACCCTTTAGGAATTATTGTTATGTATTGGTGTACACTGATGTTTTCTCAAACTGGGTAGAGGCATTTCATGCCGCCACAGATGCTGCTGTGTTTACCGCAAAGAAAAATTGCGCAGAAATTTGTGTGTAGATAATGGTACCCCTAGAAGTAGGAGCAAAGCTTGAAATTGTACTATTGTGATCATAGATACTGCCACTAGTATTATGTAGTTTTGGAACCACTCCCAGATCTTCACTCAACGAATCACCCTCTTTGAAATTTGTTTTTGTTTTTGTTTTGGTATTTGTGTCTTTTTGGTTGTTTTTGGAAGACAACCTCATGTCATGATTGATCCGCACAATGATCAGAAATACACCAATGAGGTGACAGTACAGTACCTTATTGAGATGAGCCAGCATTTGAAAACTTGACAAAAGAACTTGAAACTGTTGATTGCTGGTATGCCAAATACTAACTGTCTTGATTGTGAACCAAGAGACCGTGTGATTGTTCTTACACTCAGGTTGCCTAATAGACAGGTGGGAAGGACCATACCAAGTCTTGTTAACCAGCACGACAGCATTGAAGGTCGCCGAAAGAGAGATTTGGGTCCACTCGTCCCACTGCAAGAAGGTCGCTGACACGGAGAGAACTCGTGACAAAGTTGTTTATTGCTCACATTCGAGTTTGTGTGTTCGAAGTGTACTGTGTGTTCCAAGTGAACTGTGTGTTCAAAGAGCAAGGTGGAGAGCAAAGTGAACTGTGTGTTCCAAGTGAACTGTGTGTCCAAAGAGCAAGGCAAAGAGAACCTCGTATCACCAGAGACTCTGTTCCGTGAAGACTGAGACGCGGCACTGTTGAACACTACCTAAGCGTACTAAAGGATTGCAGAAAGACCAGTCATTGTAATCGATTTGTTATGAACAAGAGTTGTTTCGTTCTATTTCTCTTTTCTCTCTTTCCCGCTGACAAACATTTTCTTTCAGGATATTCTATTTTTGCGAGGTTTTTTTATGAGGAGTCGAGTGTGGGACTGGAACTGGTTCTGTAGGAAAGAGTGATTTCCTTATAGGATCCCAGGATTAGCCGATCAGTTTGTTAAAATCAGAAAAAAATCAAAGGTCTAGTAGTTATGGAGTTCAGAGGTAATCAGAAAAAAATCAGACAATGGCTGTTCACACATTGCAGATAAAGAGCTCATTAATATATGTGAAAGAAAGGTTTATGAGTGGCTCTCCCCGAACTCCGAAGGTTTATGTTATTTAGAAAGGACACTACTTATAACTCTTGTTCAATGATTAAACAGACCTAGCATATGTTCCAGAAATGGAAACAATGTTCAGAAAATGATAGGAATATATAGATCATGAACATTTTATATGTCACTGTCACAATTTGTTTGTGTCTTCTTCATCTACCCAGCAGAACCTCAATCAAATCCAAACATCAGTGTACAAAGACGTAGGTACATGTATGTGTGAAATGTTCATTGCAAATCAGACATTATAGGCCAAAGCACTGTCCCAGCATACTCTATAGGTTGAATGTTGTCCCACACCCAACCAGTGGTCCCGTGACCGCCGAGTGCATATAGAGGATGTCTCGTCCTCCTCCCTGTCTTCCCCAAATATAGTCAACTGTCTGATTTGCGAAATGCATACATACTTGTGTCTAGGTCACCGATTATTGTATGAAATATTTATTCTTATGTTAATAATTGATGGCAGTTATTGTTTGCTGCCAAAGGGTGGACTGTCAAAGTAAAAAATATTGCATAAAGAGAACATACAAACTACACACATATAAGTCGCTATACTTGCAAATGCGCGCAGCGAGCACAGCAATGTATGGTAACACACGCATTTACACGGACATGCCACAGAGATGGATTCGACACTTATCTCATACAGTACATAATTATAATAATATCAAGAGCCAGACATCATGATGATTTAGAATTGTATATGATGGAGTGGTGTCATGTATGTGTATTATTTGAACGGAACAAGATAGACTGGTCATGTTTACTATTGAAGCAACCAGATTGATGTGTAGATTCATTTGATGCTTGTTGTGAAGTTGTAGGACATTGCAACACGGAATTATGATTACATGTATGAAAGCTAAAAATCACTCTTATTAGGACAGTGGACAGGAAACTCAGGCCAGCCCTTTGGATGTCTTCAAGGCTGAACCTGATTAGCATATACAAAGGAACTGGTGACTCATCGTGAATCCCTCCCCCAGAAACTAGATAACACATTGATCACACAGGAGCTTAGTGGCTGTAAGGTCTGAGACGATGATGGACTTGCTGGCAGATCAGTTCCTGTATTTATTTACTGAGAGAGACATAAGATGCATTGTAGGGAATGGTAATTGTATCGCTGGCCTGTAACTGAAACTGTATGTAATGGCATGTAACTGTATGTAACTTTATGTATTAACTGCTTACTGTGTGAATTGTAATCATGTAACTATAGGTATACTGTACTTTGTAATATATATTGAATCCATATCCTTTTACTAACAAATATATACATCAATGAGCTTTGGAACTCAGATAATGTATGGGTGTATTGTTTTCTCTTATGGGATGCAGTGTTTTGCGATGTATTGCGCACATTCATGGGATATGGTAATAAGAGATGTAGGCATTTACAATATATATTAGAGCGGGCATTTTAAATATTTGTGAGAAATCAATTTGGCATTCACACATGTGATCAGCTAGATGGACAAGCATCACAACACTGTTGTACCAGGAGTTTGGAGCAGGAACCATCCCGGTGGGTGAGTGGCTGGACACACTTACATTTCCACTCTTTCACACCAGGACCGACATCATTGCTGGCTCCCTATGGACACCTCAGGAAAGAAGCACACAGGTCACAATACGGCTGGCCAAGTGACAGGTATTTATAATTTCACACAGAGTAATGAAATGTATCCATCCATTGGATTTAGGACTATTTTGGAAGAGCAAAAAAACAACTAAATAACAATTAAATATTCAAATATAATTGGAGGAATTTGTTTAATACATACCGCCGACCAATTCTAAGAGGACTTTGGTCTAAAACACTCCATTTTGAGCAGATGTGTATGTTTTGTCATTTCTTAGTTCCAGGTTTGCTAATGCTGTAAGTAGTAACATCAGATGTGCAAAGTGTTATATTATATGAGGCTTTGATTCTTAGGGCCAGATGTAATAGGATGCGATTTCGGAAAAACTTGCAATTTTTACCGCAAATTTGCATATTTTCCAAAAATCGCAAATGTAATAGCTTATCGCAAGTTTTTAACATACACCAAAATTCACAAATGAAAAATTGCAAATGTAATAGGATGCAAGTTTTTCACCTGCACAAAAATGTGACTCCTGTCACTATAGGACCTGGAAACCAATCAGGGAGCAGCACATCATAACCCTCTCCTGATTGTCTGTGCGCTACTGGTCTGTCAATCATGTGGAGTGCACCGGCTATAATGGAGGATAGCGGTCCTCCATTATTGTCAATGGTGGGAAAATTGCGGTCTGCAGTAGACCGCAAGGTTAGTTGAGGCCACTCTTGTGCCTCAGGCTTCATCTCTGGCCCTTGGGTTCCCATAGGGGGGACCCCTTTGTTTAAGGCGTCCCTATTCCCCCAGAGAACCCCTGTCAGGGATGACTAGTTGTGGGGTTTGTGATGTTAGTTGAGGCCACTCTTGTGCCTCAGGCTTCATCTCTGGCCCTTGTGTGCCCATAGGGGGGACCTCTTTGTTTAAGGCGTCCCCACTCCCCCAGAGAACCCCTGTCAGGGATGACTAGTTGGGGGGTTTGTGATGTTTTGACCGCAGGGACCTTTATAAAAGTGTCCCTTGGCTGCGGCATCACCTCCCTGCCTAGTGGTGCCCGGTGCTGGTTTCAAAATGATGAGGGATCCCTACTTCTTTTGTCCCCCGTATTTTTGGAACCATGACCAGTCCAAGAGTCCAGTGCTGGTTGCTTAAATACGGGGAACCCTACTAATTGTTATCCCCGGATTTTTGGAACCAGGATCGGCTCAAAGAGCTGATTGTGGTTTTGGGGGAGACCTGCACATTTTTTTGTTGTTTCTTATTTACATTTTTAACTCTTTCTTTACTGTTCCAGACAGAAGCATACACGGATCTCACTGATCTGTGCATGACCTAAAGCCGCATGTTTTAATTACTAAAAATTGCATATTTCCTTTACAAAAAAATCACCAAAAATTTGCACCCTATCACATCTGCGATTTTGAGCAAAAAATCACAATTAACAAATGTGCGATTTGATGCAATTTTTTAGACACCTAAAATTCACACTCTATTACATCTAGCCCTTAGTATCTATATTTTCACCAGAATTTATGATGAACTGCAATGGATACACCAGTTAACTAGTTTGCAACATACAGTACCATTCTGTATCCCTTTTCCTTAGTATACAGTATTCAGACCGGGGAATAGCCACGGTTTTTAGCCTATCTCGTTTACTCTCATTTAGATTTATGACAGTTTTCACAGTGGCTTGAGTTTTATGTACAGTATAATATGTTTTCTTTTAATAATTGTATGACTATGTTGTCACATTAAATTATGATATTACCCATCATGTTTGCGCTCCCTCTAGTTGTTGTTCTTGACATTTCCTACACCGATCACTGCAAGGTGCCCGGTTGTGCTAGAATCTTTTTCTGAGTACACACCGGAGGTTGGGCACATTAACTCATGTAAAGCCAGTTTTTACAAAGGGCCTCCAACTTGCCATTTTTACCTCCCAGTATTCAAAGGGACTGTCTGACTTGCCTATTTGTACTCTGTTACTAAACTGACCCTCCACCACTCTTTGGATGTTGATCATATCAGATGGAGTCATGATAGAGATGTCGCTAACTTGGGGCAATTCCTTTAGACCCAACCAGATGTCAAAATGTGTTTTTGACTCAATTGCATTACCAGTGGGTCTCTTGGGTAAATTCAGTTGTTTCCTAATAGCACCACTTGCCAGAGAAACTGAAGAAGGAGATGTCATCTTCATGTCATGGGTCTACGTGAGATAGCATCTTGTTCACCAGGAGCTCTTTGCATCTCTTAAGATCTGTGTCCATTGGAAAGAAAGACACAATGTATGACAAACCTAAGATTAAGCTCGGTCACCAAAATATAGTGATCCGAATTCAAGATATCCTGGCAAAGCAAAATAAGGAATTGATCTTCAAGTTTGGCAAACTTAGTGTAATTGCTTCATTTTATCTCCTCCTTCAGTTTCTTGAGCTGCTTTTCCAAAAGTCTGATTAGGGGAATCACTTGACTCAAGCTGGCAGTGCCATAACACACTCCACAGGTGACTACTTAGAGGGGTTTAAGCATCTTGAACAATACAGAAATTATTCTCCACTGCACTGGAGTGAGGTACATTCCCCTCTTCTCCCTATGTCATGGCTCATTGTGTAGCTGTGGATGGCTTTGTGCTGTTCCTCCATCCACTGAAGCATATAAAGGATGGACTGCCACCTTGTTATATTGCTTCAGCTGATGGCAGGACAAATTGAAATTTTCATGCAGGTGCTGTAAGCTTTTACATGCAGCTGCTGAATGCCGAAAATGTTCCAAAATTTTTCAGCCTCAGACAGTATCACCTGAATTTACCTGTCATTTCTTATACAATTCTGTACCACCAAATGAATGTGTGAGCATGGGATGTATTGGAATTCTCCCAGCTGTAATGCTCTCACAATATTTGAGGTGTTATCACAAATTACAAATCCGGAGGAGAGTCCAAGTGTGGTAAGCCATTTTGCAATGATACCTCTGAGTTTTTCTAAAAGGTAATCACTGGTATGCCTCTTAGTGAAGTCGTTGATACAAAAAGTAGCTTGCCTCTGAATGAGCTGGTGTTTGTTAGGTGCTGCTGCTGTTCCTGCTGCTGAAGGCAATTCACCCACCCAGTGGACTATCACAGTCATGTAATCTTTAGTTTGCCAAGTTCTGTATGTCCACATATCTGTGGTTAGGTGGACAGTGGGTACAATAGCATTTTGGAGACCAATAAGGACAGGTTTTTTAATGTCCATGAACAGGCAGGGAATTGCTTTTCAAGTAAAATGGAATCTAGATGGGGTTTGGTAGCAGGACAGAGGACATCCATTAACTGTCTAAAACTGTCAAAATCCACATCGACTAACTGCAAAATATTACGATGGTAGCCCTGACTGGACCCACTGACCATTAGATAAGGTAGAACAGCCTTGCTGTGTTGGCTGAATGCACATGCACAGTACTTTCTAATAAAAAAAAATTGTATTTTTTTGGAGGGTGCAAATGACAACACTGTTGTACTGCACAAATATTACGGCAGCGGTCCTGGGCCCTCATTTCGAGTTGATGCACATGCTTTGGCCCCCACACTGTTGTACTATACACTCAGGGCAGTCGAGAGCCAGGCTGGGCCCAGGTACTTTTTAAGGGGTGTGGCCTAACCACAGGAAGTGTGGTCATGTACCCTTAGAAATAAAAAACTGAAAAAAATTATATTTTAATCACCTCCATTGCCACACTGCAGCCCAGTACACATCAGCATGTGCTGGGCTGAGAAGAAAAGCTTCAGATGCTGCTGCCAGATAAGAGGGAGGGGGCCTTGGCCCCTATTGGACCCTCATTGGGTCCCTCCATCAGACCTGGGCTCGGGTAATTTGTACCCTCCCCCCCCCTCTCTCAGCACCACTGCATACACTGTGATGGGTGGGAGACAGCACTACCAGGATGGGTCAGTGGCATCTGTTAATGCGCAAACATCACTGTTAAAGTACATTACTGCTGCAGCGCTGCTAGCCAGTGGCATGTACTGGAAGTAGCTGAGAACAGTCACCACTGTACTGTGTAACCCTGCAATGCACTTCTCTGCAGGGACTCACCCACAGCACCTCTCCGAGCTAATAGAAGCATGGAACAGGAAAAGTCAATAGTAGCACAGCTACAGTATCTCAGTCAGCTGGAAACGCAACTAGTGTCTGAGCTGGAAACAGAAGTGATGTCATGAGGCTGTAGTAATAATTGTGTACCTGCGCTTACCCCCACTGCCCCTTGTTGCTAGCTGCAGTTAATAGACTGATCCCAACACACAGTATAGCTACAGGCAATACATTATGAGCTTTATGCACTGCACCACAAGTTCTGGGAAACATTTATATATGTTTGTCACATGAAGGGCTACCTAGATGCAAAGCAACACCAGACAGCATGGATATTTTATATGGCTAAACCAAGCAGTGGCCTAGTATCGTAGAAGTAGATATGTGCGCTGACCCCATGTTTTGGTTTTTATTTTAATTTGTCATCAGGTTTTGGTCTTACCAAAACTGCCCTCACGTGTTTTGGTTTTGAATCTGTATTTTTCAAATGATAAAAACAGCTAAAATCATATAATTTGGGTCTATTTTTGCTACTACAGTATTATTAACCTCAATAACATTAACTTCCAGTCATTTCCACTCAATTTTGACCACCTCACAGCTCATAATATTCTTTCCATCCAGTTGGAGAACGAATTGACAGAATAGGAGAGGAGTGGGTTAAACCTCAGCTAGTCTGGAGGCAGGACGGTAAGGCATTATGGTAGTTTTATTGTTAGCCAATAGGAATGAATGTTGGGGGTAGGTGGAATGGGTTCTTAAGCCTGAGAAAGGGGCTGGGTCAGCCTCTTCTGCTTTTGTCGTGGTAGGGGTGAGTGCTCCTGTGTTTTTTGGGCAGCTTGCATTGTTGCTGTGTTAACACACTGCCGGCTTTTATATTGTGCCACATTGGATCTGGTGCCCCCACCCCCTCTCTGTATCCATCACTTTTATCGTTTTGGCCGCCATGTCCCGTCCCCGCCGTTCCTCTGGTGCCCCTGTGCGGTATGCTTCTCCTGCCTCCTCTTCATCCCGTGCCCCGGGCCGTGGCGCTGCGCTCACGCCCGAGGCTCTGTCCCTGGACGCTGCCGCGAGTTACCGTCCACGGGCGCGCGTGGCGGCACAGGTTTCCGCTCCTGTGCTGGCTGTGACGCGGGCGCCGGGGATTCTCCCGGCGCAGTGGCGGCTAGGGGGGGGACGAGGTGCCGGGCGGCGGAGGACGCGGTCGGGCGGTCGTAGGGGGAAGCCAGCGGGGGTGCCCGCTGGCGGTAATCCCTCTCCGGCTGCAGCGGCTCGGGGCCGCGCGCGCTGTCCCCGCGCCCTCCACCGCTGAGAGTCGTGCAGGCAAGAAGGGATGTGGGGGATGGAGGATCCCCACTGTTTCAGGGGGTTGGTTTCAAGGCTGTGGCCCGTGGCTTGTCCACTGTCCGCCCCTGCCAGGCAGCTGCTGATTCGCGGGTGCACCCGCGTGCACGTTTGGCGCTGGTGCCTCCTGGGGGCTCTCCCCACTCCAACGAGGGGGGGGCTCCCCGGATTCTGCTTCAGTTGCTGTGGGGGACAGGAGTGGAGGGGAGGGATCTGGGAGCGGTGGCCATCCGGTTCTCCCGGTGGGTGGGGGCGGTGGGGGCCATGGCAGTGTGGGGGCGGCTGATGCTTCACGCAATAATGCAGGTGCTCGGCGGCCGTCTGGCGCTGGGCCCAGTCGGGGCCACCCGGGTCAGCGCGGTGGCGGCGCGAGGGCAGTCACTGCTGTGGACCCGGGGAGCGGGGGGTCCATTGGGGCTGCGGCTCCGGATCCCTCTGCCATTACGGCGGCAGTGTCAGCAATGACGGTGGCATTCACGCTGTTTTTGGCGGCGCTGTCCCCGGGTGGCGTGTCCGTGACTCCTGCCGCGGTCGACGCGGCCGTTTCCCCTAGTGTTTCTGGCCCCGCTATGGCGCAGTTCCTACAAGCGTGTTGCGCTATGGGCTCGGCCGCTTCGCTGCAGGGTGGCGCTGCCCCGTCGGCCGCGGGGGCATCTGCTTTCATCCCCGCCGGGGAGGCCTTTCAATCGTATGACAACTGGTTGGCGGGTTTCTGTGTTTTCGCGGCGTGCTACTTGGAGGATCGCCCTGATGAACACATGAACATCATCAGGTATATTCACCTCGTGCATGACATGCAGATTCAGTCTAAGGATGATTCGTGGCTGCAGTATGACAAACAGTTCTGTCAGAAGCACGATTGCCTACACGTCATTGACTTCGGATGCAAAGACGTGGAGGTGGTGAAGATGTGAAGATGGTGGCTAAGGGGGCATTGGTGGCGCAGACCGCAACGGCGAGTCAGTTTCGACCAGCGGTTGAGGGTCCACTGCGCCGCCCTTGGAACGCGGCCCATTCTCCGCAGCAGACGCCGGCGAAGGGGAAGTGTTTCGCGTTCAACAATGCCACGTGCCCCCTGGGGCAACGGTGTTGTTTTCGACACCTTTGCTTACGATGTAACGGATCCCACCCTGCTTCCAATTGCTTCCGCGGGGGGCGACCTGGTGCCAAGGCGGCCGCTGGCCCTGCCGGAAGAGCAACGGGCGGGCTTGCCGATAGTTAGGGCGCCGACCCCGGTTCGTTTGGGGGCCATGCTAAAATGGTTAGTATGGTACCCAAACACAGACGACGCAAGATTTCTGCGGGAGGGTTTTGCATCGGGTTTTCGTTTGCCTGTGGTGGGGGATGTTTTAGTGTGGGCCGCCAGGAACCTGCAGTCTGCCCGGGATTTCCCTGACGTGCTTCGAGGTAAAGTGGAGCAAGAGGTTCGCCTGGGGAGAATGGCGGGCCCCTTTGCGCAGCCACCTATCAAGGATTTGATTATTTCCCCGGTGGGGGTTGTGCCCAAAAAGGCTTCGGGTAAGTTTCGGCTCATTCAGCATTTGTCTTATCCATCAAAGTCCTCGGTGAACGATGCGATTTCGCCGGAATATTGTTCGGTGGTGTATCAGTCCTTTGAGGATGCACTGGGCTCTGTCCGGGAGTGTGGCCCGGGGGCCCTCATGGCTAAGCTGGATGTTGAATTGGCTTTTCGCTTGCTCCCTTTGCACCCGGAGTCGTTTCGATTCATGGGTTTCCGCGTCGGGAGGGAATACTTCATTGACAAATGTCTGCCTATGGGGTGTTCCGTTTCGTGTGCCTTTTTCGAAAAGTTCAGCACCTTTTTACATTGGTGTGTGGAGTTTTCTTGCGGAGGTAGTGGGATTGCACATTACCTGGATGATTTTTTGTGCATGGGGCCCGCGCATTCTCCTCGCTGTGGTTTCCTGCTGTTCTCGCTGCGTGCATTGCTGGGGCATTTTGGCGTCCCGGTGGCCGAGGATAAGACGGAGGGGCCCCTCTCCTGCTTGTCCTTTTTAGGTATCGAGATCGATGCGGTCGCGGGGGCGTGCCGGCTGCCTCAGGACAAGGTCGTGCAGCTACGGGAGTCCATTGCGCAGTGCTCGGAACGAAGTAAGGTTACGTTGTGGGAGGCGCAATCCCTCTTAGGTCGGTTGAACTTTGCCTGTCGGGTGATTCCCATGGGCAGGGTTTTTTGCCGGAAGTTGGAGCGGTCCACGGCCGGGGTGTCCAGGCCGCACCATTTTGTCGGTTTCTCGGCAGAGATTAGGCGGGACATCGCTATGTGGGTTTCGTTCCTTGCGGATTTCAATGGTGTCCGGATCTGGATGGCCCCGCTCGTTGACAGTTTCGAATTGCAGTTGTTTACAGATGCGGCGGGCTCCTTTGGGTTCGGTTGTTATCTGGACGGGGCTTGGTGCGCGGCATCTTGGCCCGAGTCTTGGTCGAGGGAGGGGCTGACCGGCGACCTGTTGTTGCTGGAGCTCTTTCCCATCATGGTGGCCTTGGAGGTTTGGGGGGAGCGACTGCGCGATCGCAGTATTCTCTTCCGTTGCGATAACTTGGGGGTCGTACACACGGTAAACAACCAAAGGGCTAAGGCCCTGCGGGTCCTCCGAGTGTTGTCACGGCTCATGCTAACCTGTTTGCGCTGCAATATTCTGTTTCAGGTGCAACACGTCCCCGGGGTAGATAATGGGATCGCCGACGCTTTGTCCAGGGGGCAGTGGGATAGGTTCCGTTTGTTGGCCCCGGAGGCTGATTCGGTAGGTTTGCCCTGCCCTTCTTATGTTTGGCAGGTCATCATGGCGGATTGGAAGGGCTAGCAGAGCTGTCTTTGGCTCCGTCCACTCTCGCTGGATACCGTCGGGCCTGGAAGGAGTGGGAAGACTTTTCCCGTGACCAAGGGCCTAGAGGTAAGAGGGGTCAAAGCTTGTTTCTAGACTTTGTTTGGCAACTTTTCGTAACGGGGAGATCGAGGGCCGTGGTGTCTCGGTACCTCGCCGGGATATCCTTTTATTCTAAATTGAAGGGTATGCTGGATTTTATAAAGGGTTTCCTGCTGGCAGGGGTGCTTAGAGGTTTGGCGCGTTCGGCTCCGGTGCCTCCCGATGGCCGACGCCCTATTGATGCATCCCTGCTTTCTTCCCTCTTAGGGGCGGTGGCGGGGGTGGCGGACTCCCATTTTGAAACGCTCCTGTTTCAGCTGGCCTTTTCCATCGCGTTCCATGGTGCATTCAGGGTTTCTGAGCTGGTTGCGGCTTCTAAGAAAACCGAGGCCTTTATGCGGCGCGCGGATGTTATTGTGGGTGGGGGGTCCGTGCTGTGCAGGCTGCGCCGCTCCAAAACTGATCAGATGGGTAGAGGTCATTGGCTCACTTTGACACCATCGGGTGGTGGGGACTGTTGTCCGGTGGCATTGGCTGGTCGGTATGCGGAGGTCAGGCCCTCGTCTGAGGGGTCTTGGCTCCTGCATTACGACGGGTCGCCATTGACGAAGTACCAATTTACATGGATGATGCGGCGCTGCCTGTCCAGTTTGGGCCTCTCGCCTAGGGACTTTGGTTCCCATTCCTTTAGAATTGGGGCCGCCACTTCCGCAGCATCTGCAGGGTGCGCTGTGGACGAAATTAAGGTTTTGGGCTGCTGGATGTCGGCGGCTTATAAGCGTTACATTCGGCCCGTTGTTGCGTTAGCGAGTTTGTTCTACTAACATGTTGTTTGTGTTACTGCGTTGTGTGTTTCAGTTCAGTGTGTTCGTGCTGTATTGTTTGTCTCCCCTGTCCTCCCTACTCAGATGGCTAGCTACTCGCCACTGCTGGCAGTGGGGGTCTGGAGTGCTTCGCGATTTTTTGCCTGAACTGACGAACTGATTTGGCTTGATTTATTAAATTCGGCTAATTGGCATCTAATTACAAGTTCCTCAGCAGGTTTTTACGTTTCATCTCCAGCCGAGTTATTCTGTGTTCCCCCCAAAACCCCCCCCTCCCAGCTCTAACCTTCCCCCCCACCCCCCTTTTTGTTATTTTGTTTTTTCCTTTTGTTTCTTTCTGTTGCTTCGATTGGCCTTAAGCTTGTTCAAGAGGAAAGTTATAGTCCTCTATTCAAATTTTTCTTTTTGCCAGATCCTCGTTCTGATAGTTGGTTCCTGTTCTGGGCTGAGTTTGGTTTTATCTCCCACATTCACATTTGTTTATCTGTTTTTTCCCTTTTAGGTTGGCGGGTGGATGTGTGTGATGTGTGGGTGATTGGCCATTCCTATGTTTATTGGGCAGCCAATTTTTTGGCTACGGAAGGGGCTCCTTGCTTTGTGGGTTCGGATGATGTGCGGTGGATAGGTGTGCGTGGTATGCTTTGGCATGACCTGAAAGCGAAGCTTATGGAGCAGGTTCGGCGGTTTGGCATCCCCAAACTGTTGGTGATTCACTTAGGAGGGAACGACCTAGGTAGGAGGAAGGCAGTGAATCTTCGATTGGCCATTATTCAGGATCTGCAAGTGATTTCGGGCGCTTGGCCAGGATGTAGGCTTATCTGGTCTTGTATGGTGCCGCGGTTGTGTTGGCGTGGAGTGGTGGATTGTCGGGCGATAGATGTGGCTCGCCGGAAGGTGAATGCCTCGGTGACTAAGTTTGTGGTGGCCCATGGCGGTGCCGTGGTTTGGCATCAGCGGATCAAGTTTCGGTACTTCTACTTTTTTAGACCTGATGGTGTGCACTTGACAGGACAGGGACAATCTATGTTTTTGGAGGATCTGTTTTCGGTGGTTGGTTCGGTAGGTTAGGGGTATGGTGGCGGTTCGTAGTTTCTGTGGAACAGAACTTCGATGTTGGCGGAAAAGAACGGCAAGTTAACATTTGTTGTATTAAAGAGTTGATTGGAGGTCGTTTGGTTGTTGATTTTTAGGTGCGCTCTCCTTCGCTGACTGGTTTTACATCTGCTGGACCGCCTGCACGGGTGGCAGCCTCATCACCTTCACGGGTGGGTAGTCAGGATGGAGGTTGAGCAGATACCTATTTGTTTGTTGGAAGGTTTACGTCAGTTCTTTTTTATAAGATAGTTATCTATGGGATAGGGTTGTTTAGCCGTTCTTTCTGGCCACCATACTTTAGTTTAATTATTCACAGTTAACGGTTCACTTAAATAAATAGCTAACAATTTCTGCCAAATTCAAGTCTCCGTGTCTTTATTTATTATAATTAAGTGTTAAGATGTTATAGTTATGTTACGGACAATCCTCAGACCATATGAGGTTTAGGAGAACGAATTGACAGAATAGGAGAGGAGTGGGTTAAACCTCAGCTAGTCTGGGGGCAGGACGGTAAGGCATTATGGGAGTTTTATTGTTAGCCAATAGGAATGAATGTTGGGGGTAGGTGGAATGGGTTCTTAAGCCTGAGAAAGGGGCTGGGTCAGCCTCTTCTGCTTTTGTCGTCCCACCCTCCCTCCCTACTGGTGGTGTTTGTTTTATGTTGTTGCGTTGGCTATTTTCGTGCTGTGGGTTGTCACGGTTTGGTTGTGGCGGGAAAGAACGGCAAGTTAACATTTGTTGTATTAAAGAGTGGATTGGAGGTCGTTTGGTTGTTGATTTTTAGGTGCGCTCTCCTTCGCTAACTGGTTTTACATCTGCTGGACCGCCTGCATGGGTGGCAGCCTCATCACCTTCATGGGTGGGTAGTCAGGATGGAGGTTGAGCGGATACCTATTTGTTTGTTGGAAGGTTTACGTCAGTTCTTTTTTATAAGATTGTTATCTATGGGATAGGGTTGTTTAGCCGTTCTTTCTGGCCACCATACTTTAGTTTAATTATTCACAGTTAATGGTTCACTTAAATAAATAGCTAACAATTTCTGCCAAATTCAAGTCTCTGTGTCTTTATTTATTATAATTAAGTGTTAAGATGTTATAGTTATGTTACGGACAATCCTCAGACTATATGAGGTTAATAAGCCAAAAGGTTGCACCAAGCTATGTTGCTAACTAAGCTAAGTGACCGCAGTGGGCGGCACAAACACATGGTAATTCAATTTCAAACATGTCACATCTAGGAAACAGAGTGGAACTGCAGTGGCGAACAGGATGGCAGTTTTATCAATTACTGTACATGACCCAACAGAAATCAAGAATATTTTTATTAATCATATTTGAATTAATCATTGGGGGCATTGCTGATGGTCTTTGTTGCATAGACAAAACATTATTTGGCACTAATCTGACCATTACTCATTTTCAACACATTTTTTATTACCAAAAAATAATACAATTTTAATAGGCAAGGAATCCTGACATGCCTTACAAAGCCAAGCAAATGAATAGCTGCACAGTTGCAAATATCCAGGTTTTCATCATACTGCTATCCTCTGAAGAAACAACCAGTACCATAGGTCAAGAAACATGTCAGGAAGTGACCCAGGCCATTGCACTTTTAAAAAACAGACCTACTCTATAATTCATTGTTGCTGTCTCCTGAGCAGAGAGGTATTTGGAGAGGTGACCTCCTAGAAGGGCTAGTGTAGTGCTAGTCATCTTTAAGCCAGGAGCAAACCAGTCAGGTGATCAGCTAGATGGACAAGCATCACAACACTGTTGTACCGGGAGTTTGGAGCAGAAACCATCCCAGTGTGTGAGTGGCTGGACACACTTACATTTCGACTCTTTCACACCAGGACCGACATCATTGCTGGCTCCCTATGGACACCTCAGGAAAGTAGCACGCAGGTCACAATACGGCTGGCCAGCTGACAGGTATTTATAATTTCACACAGAGTAATGAATATTTATCCATCCATTGGATTTAGGACTATTTTGGAAGAGCAAAAAAACAACGAAATAACAATTAAATATTCAAATATAATTGGAGCAATTTGTTTATTACATACCGCCGACCAATTCTAAGAGGACTTTGGTCTAAAACACTCCATTTTGAGCAGATGTGTATGTTTTGTCATTCCTTAGATCCAGGTTTGCTAATGCTGTAAGTACTAACTTAAGATGTGCAAAGTGTTATATTATATGAGGCTTTGATTCTTAGGGCCAGATGTAATAGGATGCGATTTCGGAAAAACGTGCAATTTTTACCGCAAATTTGCATATTTTCCAAAAATCGCAAATGTAATAGCTTATCGCAAGTTTTTAACATACACCAAAATTCACAAATGAAAAATCGCATCCAGATGTTTTCCCATTGAAAACAATGGGAAAACACCTGCACAAAAATGTGACTCCTGTCACTATAGGAACTGGAAACCAATCAGGGAGCAGCACATCATAACCCTCTCCTGATTGTCTGTGCGCTACTGGTCTGTCAATCATGTGGAGTGCACAGGCTATAATGGAGGATAGCGGTCCTCCATTATTGTCAATGGTGGGAAAATTGCGGTCTGCGGTAGACCGCAAGGTTAGTTGAGGCCACTCTTGTGCCTCAGGCTTCATCTCTGGCCCTTGGGTGCCCATAGGGGAGGACCCCTTTGTTTAATGCGTCCCCACTCCCCCCAGAGAACCCCTGTCAGGGATGACTAGTTGGGGGGTTTGTGATGTTTTGACCGCAGGGACCTATATAAAAGTGTCTCTCGGCTGCGGCATCACCTCCCTGGCTAGTGGTGCCCGGTGCTGGTTTCAAAATGATGAGGAATCCCTACTTCTTTGGTCCCCCATATTTTTGGAACCATGACCAGTCCAGTGCTGGTTGCTTTAATACGGGGAACCCTACTAATTGTCATCCCCGGATTTTTGGAACCAGGATCGGCTCAAAGAGCTGATTATGGTTTTGGGGGGGACCTGCACATTTTTTTTTGTTTCTTATTTACATTTTAACACTTTATTTACTGTTCCAGACAGAAGCATGCACGGATCTCACTGATCTGTGCATGACCTAAAGCCGCATGTTTTTATTACAAAAAATTGCATATTTCCTTTACAAAAAAATCACCAAAAATTTGCACCCTATCACATCTGCGATTTTGAGCAAAAAATCACAATTAACAAATGTGCGATTTGATGCAATTTTTTAGACACCTAAAATTCACACCCTATTACATCTAGCCCTTAGTATCTATATTTTCACCAGAATTTATGATGAACTGCAATGGATACACCAGTTAACTAGTTTGCAACATACAGTACCATTCTGTATCCCTTTTCCTTAGTATACAGTATTCAGACCGGGGAATAGCCACGGTTTATAGCCTATCTCGTTTACTCTCATTTAGATTTATGACAGTTTTCACAGTGGCTTGAGTTTTATGTACAGTATAATATGTTTTCTTTTAATAATTGTATGACTATGTTGTCACATTAAATTATGATATTACCCATCATGTTTGCGCTCCCTCTAGTTGTTGTTCTTGACATTTCCTACACCGATCACTGCAAGGTGCCCGGTTGTGCTAGAATCTTTTTCTGAGTACACACCGGAGGTTGGGCACATTAACTCATGTAAAGCCAGTTTTTACAAAGGGCCTCCAACTTGCCATTTTTACCTCCCAGTATTCAAAGGGACTGTCTGACTTGCCTATTTGTACTCTGTTACTAAACTGACCCTCCACCACTCTTTGGATGTTGATCATATCAGATGGAGTCATGATAGAGATGTCGCTAACTTGGGGCAATTCCTTTAGACCCAACCAGATGTCAAAATGTGTTTTTGACTCAATTGCATTACCAGTGGGTCTCTTGGGTAAATTCAGTTGTTTCCTAATAGCACCACTTGCCAGAGAAACTGAAGAAGGAGATGTCATCTTCATGTCATGGGTCTACGTGAGATAGCATCTTGTTCACCAGGAGCTCTTTGCATCTCTTAAGATCTGTGTCCATTGGAAAGAAAGACACAATGTATGACAAACCTAAGATTAAGCTCGGTCACCAAAATATAGTGATCCGAATTCAAGATATCCTGGCAAAGCAAAATAAGGAATTGATCTTCAAGTCTGGCAAACTTAGTGTAATTGCTTCATTTTATCTCCTCCTTCAGTTTCTTGAGCTGCTTTTCCAAAAGTCTGATTAGGGGAATCACTTGACTCAAGCTGGCAGTGCCATAACACACTCCACAGGTGACTACTTAGAGGGGTTTAAGCATCTTGAACAATACAGAAATTATTCTCCACTGCACTGGAGTGAGGTACATTCCCCTCTTCTCCCTATGTCATGGCTCATTGTGTAGCTGTGGATGGCTTTGTGCTGTTCCTCCATCCACTGAAGCATATAAAGGATGGACTGCCACCTTGTTATATTGCTTCAGCTGATGGCAGGACAAATTGAAATTTTCATGC
Source organism: Pseudophryne corroboree (assembly GCF_028390025.1). Classification (NCBI taxonomy): domain Eukaryota; kingdom Metazoa; phylum Chordata; class Amphibia; order Anura; family Myobatrachidae; genus Pseudophryne; species Pseudophryne corroboree. The sequence goes on along the minus strand of NC_086454.1, from coordinate 226,962,532 downwards.
AGGTGCTGTAAGCTTTTACATGCAGCTGCTGAATGCCGAAAATGTTCCAAAATTTTTCAGCCTCAGACAGTATCACCTGAATTTACCTGTCATTTCTTATACAATTCTGTACCACCAAATGAATGTGTGAGCATGGGATGTATTGGAATTCTCCCAGCTGTAATGCTCTCACAATATTTGAGGTGTTATCACAAATTACAAATCCGGAGGAGAGTCCAAGTGTGGTAAGCCATTTTGCAATGATACCTCTGAGTTTTTCTAAAAGGTAATCACTGGTATGCCTCTTAGTGAAGTCGTTGATACAAAAAGTAGCTTGCCTCTGAATGAGCTGGTGTTTGTTAGGTGCTGCTGCTGTTCCTGCTGCTGAAGGCAATTCACCCACCCAGTGGACTATCACAGTCATGTAATCTTTAGTTTGCCAAGTTCTGTATGTCCACATATCTGTGGTTAGGTGGACAGTGGGTACAATAGCATTTTGGAGACCAATAAGGACAGGTTTTTTAATGTCCACGAACAGCAAAATGGAATCTAGATGGGATTTGGTAGCAGGACAGAGGACATCCATTAACTGTCTAAAACTGTCAAAATCCACATCGACTAACTGCAAAATATTACGATGGTAGCCCTGACTGGACCCACTGACCATTAGATAAGGTAGAACAGCCTTGCTGTGTTGGCTGAATGCACATGCACAGTACTTTCTAATAAAAAAAAATCTGTATATTTTTTTGGAGGGTGCAAATGACAACACTGTTGTACTGCACAAATATTACGGCAGCGGTCCTGGGCCCTCATTTTAAGGTGATGCACATGCAAGCGGCGTACGCACAGTAAGCAAATAGACCGCACAAATGCAAACAAGCGCCCACAATGCACTACTGCAAACGACCATGCAACAATGCACAAAGTAGGTGTGTATTATTTAGCATCGCATGGTAGTGTTCCGTTCGCATGACTGCCAAATGCATCGTTAGCATCACATACACTGTCGTACATGTGCAATACCTTCGCAGGCCTACACATGTTTCGTTAGCTTGCAAATATATGTTTTTTTTTTGCTAAACATTTCATCCCATTCCTTTCTCAATTAAGAAACCAATTAGGCTAAGGATTTGTAATGTGATTGTCCAATTAAGTGTTCAACGTCTTAAAGAAGAGTTTGAACACCTACTTGCACAATAACAATCATCAATTAAGTATTCCAATATATATTTGTAGTCCTATTTGCTCAATACCACAGATTTTATTTTTGAAAAATCCTTGACTGACATTATGTACATAACACAGTTTACCATATATGCTTGTTTTTTTTGGGTGTCTTAAAATGGGGAGTGATAAAGTACCAAACAATCAGCTCATAACTGTCATGTCTCAGCCATTTTTGTAAGTGTCTGTTAGTAGTTGATTAACTAGTCATTTCTCACTCTTCATTTTATCCCTTTCAAAGTGAAGAAATATCTCTACATATGTTACAGCCTTTTTAAACAACACAACACACCAATTTTGGGGTCCAAAACTTTATTTTTATTTTTTAATTAAAAAAAACAAAACATTTTTTTTTTCAAAAATACAATTGCCTGCATGAGCCCACGGCAGTGGTGCTCTATCTGAAGCAATATTTGTGGTATTCCCACATTGGGATCTCCAACTGCAGCATCTGTAACGAATGTAACCAATACAAAATTACTTTATCACATTATGCAATATACAAGCAAGGCACAAAGCACACTTTAACCGGTCACTAGCTATATCAGGGATGTTGAACTTTGTGCCTTCCAGGTGTGGATGAACTATACATACCAGCATGGCCTGCAATGTAATCTAAAAATTTTCATGCAAAATCGGATGCAGCCCATGCTGGGATGTGTACTTCAGCCACATCTGGAGTGGCCGTGGGCTCACCATTTTGGGTGTCCACCCAGCCTCAGCAGACTGCATCTCTACATCTGCTGGTGAACTACATATCCACGCATGTCCTGACTCGGTGATAGCAGGCCTTAATATATAAGCTGAGACAAGGAATGTTGGTGTTTCAGAGCAGCATTTGCAGGGTCACAGTTTTTTTTTTCCAACATATTTTTATTGAAGCAATATATGTGGTACATACATAAACATGCACAGTAGGTCAAACCCGTTACGGAAAAGTAGAAGCTAAAGGGGAGTAAATAAGAACATAACCGAGTCCCAGATCAAAAGACATTCCAATCATAGTAAAAACAATAATATTACTAGTGATGAGCGGGTTTGGTTCCTCGGAATCTGAACCCCCCGAACTTCACCCATTTTACACGGGTCCGAGGCATACTCGGATTCTCCCGTATGGCTCGGTTAACCCGAGCGCGCCCGAACGTCATCATCCAGCTGTCGGATTCTCGCGAGATTCGGATTCTATATAAGGAGCCGTGCGTCGCCGCCATTTTTCACTTGTGCATTGGAAATGATAGTGAGAGGACGTGGCTGGCGTCCTCTCACTTTGTTTCAGGGGGCTGCTGTGCAAATATCTTTATTCTGGGGACCAGCAGTATTATAGGAGGAGTACAGTGCAGAGTTTTGCTGACCAGTGACCACCAGTATTATACGTTGTCTGCCTGAAAAACGCTCCATATCTGTGCTCAGTGTGCTGCATATATCTGTGCTCACACTGCTTTATTGTGGGGATTGGGGACCAGCAGTATTATATAGGAGGAGTACAGTGCAGAGTTTTGCTGACCAGTGACCACCAGTATACGTTGTCTGCCTGAAAAACGCTCCATATCTGTGCTCAGTGTGCTGCATATATCTGTGCTCACACTGCTTTATTGTGGGGACTGGGGATCAGCAGTATTATATAGGAGGAGTACAGTGCAGAGTTTTGCTGACCAGTGACCACCAGTATTATACATTCTCTGCCTGAAAAATGCTCCATATCTGTGCTGCATTGTAGTATATAGTAGGAGTACAGTGCATAATTTTGCTGACCACCAGTATACAATATATAGGAGTACGGTACAGAAGGCCACTGCTCTACCTACCTCTGTGTCGTCAAGTATACTATCCATCCATACCTGTGGTGCATTTCAGTTTTGCACAGTTTGCTGACCACCAGTATATAATATATAGCAGTACGGTACAGTAGGCCACTGCTCTACCTACCTCTGTGTCGTCAAGTATACTATCCATCCATACCTATGGTGCATTTCAGTTTTGCACAGTTTGCTGACCACCAGTATATAATATATAGCAGTACGGTACAGTAGGCCACTGCTCTACCTACCTCTGTGTCGTCAAGTATACTATCCATCCATACCTGTGGTGCATTTCAGTTTTGCACAGTTTGCTGACCACCAGTATATAATATATAGCAGTACGGTACAGTAGGCCACTGCTCTACCTACCTCTGTGTCGTCAAGTATACTATCCATCCATACCTGTGGTGCATTTCAGTTGTGCGCAGTATATATAGTAGTATGCCATTGCTATTGATACTGGCATATAATTCCACACATTAAAAAATGGAGAACAAAAATGTGGAGGGTAAAATAGGGAAAGATCAAGATCCACTTCCACCTCGTGCTGAAGCTGCTGCCACTAGCCATGGCCGAGACGATGAAATGCCATCAACGTCGTCTGCCAAGGCCGATGCCCAATGTCATAGTAGAGAGCATGTAAAATCCAAAAAACAAAAGTTCAGTAAAATGACCCAAAAATCAAAATTAAAAGCGTCTGAGGAGAAGCGTAAACTTGCCAATATGCCATTTACGACACGGAGTGGCAAGGAACGGCTGAGGCCCTGGCCTATGTTCATGGCTAGTGGTTCAGCTTCACATGAGGATGGAAGCACTCATCCTCTCGCTAGAAAACTGCAGTGCCACTCCTAGATGGGCCAGGTGTTTGTGTCGGCCACTTGGGTCGCTTGGCTTAGTCACACAGCTACCTCATTGCGCCTCTTTTTTTCTTTGCATCATGTGCTGTTTGGGGACTATTTTTTTGAAGTGCCATCCTGCCTGACACTGCAGTGCCACTCCTAGATGGGCCAGGTGTTTGTGTCGACCACTTGTGTCGCTTAGCTTAGCCATCCAGCAACCTTGGTGCACCTCTTTTTTTCTTTGCATCATGTGCTGTTTGGGGACTATTTTTTAAATCTGCCATCCTGTCTGACACTGCAGTGCCACTCCAAGATGGGCCAAGTGTTTGTGTCGGCACTTGGGTCGCTTAGCTTAGTCACACAGCAACCTCATTGCGCCTCTTTTTTCTTTGCATCATGTGCTCTATGGGGACTATTTTTTAAATCTGCCATCCTGTCTGACACTGCAGTGCCACTCCTAGATGGGCCAGGTGTTTGTGTCGGCCACTTGGGTCGCTTAGCTTAGTCACACAGCTACCTCATTGCGCCTCTTTTTTTCTTTGCATCATGTGCTCTTTGGGGACTATTTTTTAAATCTGCCATCCTGTCTGACACTGCAGTGCCACTCCTAGATGGGCCAGGTGTTTGTGTCGGCCACTTGGGTCGCTTAGCTTAGTCACACAGCTACCTCATTGCGCCTCTTTTTTTCTTTGCATCATGTGCTCTTTGGGGACTATTTTTTAAATCTTCCATCCTGTCTGACACTGCAGTGCCACTCCAAGATGGGCCAGGTGTTTGTGTCGGCCACTTGGGTCGCTTAGCTTAGTCATCCAGCGACCTCGGTGCAAATTTTAGGACTAAAAATAATATTGTGAGGTGTGAGGTGTTCAGAATAGACTGAAAATGAGTGGAAATTATGGTTATTGAGGTTAATAATACTATGGGATCAAAATGACCCCCAAATTCTATGATTTAAGCTGTTTTTGAGGGTTTTTTGTAAAAAAAACACCCGAATCCAAAACACACCCGAATCCGACATAAAAATTTCAGGGAGGTTTTGCCAAAACGCGTCTGAATCCAAAACACGGCCGCGGAACCGAATCCAAAACCAAAACACAAAACCCGAAAAATGTCCGGTGCACGTATCTAAATATTACACTTTTATGGAGCATGCCTCCCGGGGCTTCAGTAACCAGAGGATTAAGAACTGGTCTAATCAGCCGACCCAGACATATGCAGGTGAAGATAACACACAAAAAAAAAAAAAAAAAACACCGTGACCGTATGCCAACTTCCCCCCCAGTCGTCCACCGAGCTCAGAGGGACATTCAGTTCTATAGGACAATCGGCGGATCTCCCTCAATCGTTCGAGTTAAAAACCATTCTGTCTTAGATAAAGAGTTATGGAGCTGTGTCCTAACTGCTGTCGACAAGGTCGTTATATAGCTTTCCCACACTTCAAAAAATCGCTGTATCTTAGCATCTTTTTCTAGCAAAATTCCTATCCATTCCATCCGAAAGAGGTAAAATAGTTTGGCCTTAAATAAAGAAAGTGTAGGTGGATCTCGAGCAATCCACACTTGCAGAATAGCCTTTCTAGCCGCTACACTAACTGCCAGCAGCAGCTTTCTACTTCCCTGAGAGAGACGTAGGTCTGGTGAGAACATACCGAAAAGCGCCCATTTTGGGCACAATCTCCAATAATTCACTAGGTTAGTCGTCAAGTAGTTCCTTATCTTTATCCAGAACAGTCTAATCATAGGGCAGGTCCACAGGCAGTGATATAGGTCTGCCTGAGGAGAACCACACTTCCAACAAGCATGCGTGTCAGCTAGTCCTATGAGGCATCTTCTATGTGGCGATAGATAAGTCCTGTGCAAAATATTAAGAGACATTTCTTTAAACCTAGAAGAGGGAAATAGTTTACAAGCCTTTACATGGGCCGCAAGCAAGTCAGTCATCTCAATCCCTGGAAGACATTCCGTCCAGGACCGGATACCTCCCTGTCCCGTAGAGTAGTCAAGAACATTCCGAAATTAACCACATGCAATTGATATTGCCCTACTAACCCTAGGGGCTTTTTGCAGTAGTTTATCTATCGGATTGCTCCAATCCATAGGTGAGAAACAGCTAATAGTAGCAGAAATATAGTTTTGAGCTAACAAAAAGGCCACAGGGTAGGCCAGTAAGACTAGATATCTAGCAGTGGCTTCCCGGAACGTGAGCGGCCTCAAGCTTTGCAAATCCACCAAATGAGCTTTCTTGGAAACACCCCCCAACCGCCAGATGTTGAATGGATAGGGTGCCCTACCCTCCTGGAAGTCTGGATTAGCTATGAACGGAAGGTACAGTGATTTGTGGGAATTTAGATCCAGTTTATTACGTATATCCGTCCACAGTTTTTTAATGCTCCACAGTAATGGATTCCTCCTCCACTCCTCAGACACCTCCCGAGCATGCAGATGTAGAAAGGGAATTTTTACGAGGGGGGGGGGGGGATCTGATTGCCTATCTAAGTCAGTGTTCGTGTAGTTGTTGGCATTGTGCACCCAGTCATGTAAATGCCGTAAATTGAGCGGCTTGGGAATACCAAAGAACATTAGGGAAATTAATTCCCCCATTCCCCGTGGTTTGTTGTAACTTAATCAACGCTATACGTGGTTTTCTTCCCTGCCAAATAAAACGCCTAAAAAGAAAATTGATGCGTTGAACATCTTTAGGTAGGAGCATATGTGGCATGGCCTGAATAAAATACATCAGACGGGGGAATGATATCATTTTTATCAAATTAGCTCACCCCATGTATGATAAAGGCATAGATTTCCAGGTTTCAAGTTCTGCCTCAATTTTTCGTATAGCCGAGGTAAAATTTAGGGTATAATGTCGCTCCGGTTTTCTCGATATTTGAATCCCCAGATAGGTTAATTGATCTGAGCTCCATTGTAGTGGTAAGCCCCCCACCCCGTTCCTCAAAAACGCACCATTCCCCAGTCTTAGTGCCACTGACTTCGACCAATTAACATTAAAGCCAGAAACATGTCCATACGCCTGCAGTAGATTAAAAATGTGAGTCAAGGAAGTCCCCGGATCTGAAACATACAGCAGTAGATCATCAACAAATGCTGTAAGCTTTAGCTCTCTTTGTCCTATCTGAATGCCCTGGAACTGAGTGTCAGTCAATAGCAAACGATGGAGGGGATCTATGGATCTATGGCATAGTTGAACAACAGGGGTGACAAGGGGCAGCCCTGCTGTGTGCCACGACGCATAACCACCGGAACACTGGTATGGCCATTCAGCAAGAGGGTAGTGGAAGGAGAATCATATAAGTATCGAATAACACCAATAAAGTCCTGGTGGAAGAGTCTACGCTCCAAGACCCTGAAGAGATGGGGCCAAAGTACCGTATCAAAGGCTTTAGTAGTGTCCAGACTGAGGAGTATATTTTTGGATTGGGGCGATTGAGCAGAGGCTATGACTGCAGCAATAGCAGCTCGGATTCCCCTTACCGAATGTGTATTACGAACAAAGCCAAGCTGATGATTAGTTAGAGCGTGGGGGAGAATCGTCTATAATCGATCTGCCAAAATCTTGGCGAATAGCTTTATGTCTGTATTCAACAAAGTAATAGGCCTGTATGAACTTGAAGTCACCAATTGAGGGTCTTGGGCGAGCTTGGGAATTAGAACGGTATGGGTTGTTGTGAAGTGATGAAAAGGGGCGCAGGATAACAGTTTTAAAACACATGTACATGTATCTAAATTACAAACAGTTTACAAATACTTTTTTGAGTTTGAAATTACTTACTCTCCCCCGACGGATGTTCAGCACCCTCCACCGCCTCAGAGGCCTCTGCCGCCCACTTGCCATCGTCATTTGTGATGGGGGAAGGGGGTTGATAGGGATTGGGAGGTTGGATGGGGAAGGAGGTTTGATGGGGGAAGGGGCTTCAAAGGGGGATGGAGGTTGGATGGGTGAGGGGTGTTGAGAGGGGGGGGGGTCAGATTGAGATGGTGAGGAGGGTTGAGAGGGGGGTCAGATAGAGAGGGTGAAGGAGGTTGAGAGAGGGGTCAGATTGAGAGGGTGAGGGGGTTGAGTGGGGGGAAGATTGAGAGGATGAGGGGGGTTGAGAGGGGGGTAGGAATGAGAGGGTGAGTGGGGTTGAGAGGGGGTAAGAATGAGAGGTTAAGGGGGATTGAGAGGGGGTAAGATTGAGGGGTGAAGGGGGGTTGAGAGGGGGAGAAGGAAGAAGAGAAGGCAGGGGATTGTTGGGGTGCGGGTTGTTAAGTGGGGGAGTGGGATTGAGAGGGGGAGGATGAGGCAGAGGAAGAGGAGGATGGCGATTGCTGGGGGGTGGGTTATTGAGAGAGGGAGGGGGCTTCAGAGGAGGATGAGGATGTTGGCTGTGGGTCGCGGTGTTGAGGGGGGCATGGTCCTTCCTCTTCTTCCTGGTGCAGTTGCCTTTGTGCTTGGCCTAAAAAGAGAGAAAATCACAACTGTTATTATTTTTTTACAGGTAAATACTGTATAATATATTTGTAGTGGTATAAATGTTTTGGCCATATGGTCCCATGGTGTTATTTGTCCTGTTCATTTTTGACCAAAAAAAATTGTTTTGTATGTTTTTGCCTCTCTGGGCAATTCCTCTGTTCGAGGAAGCTCCACCCGACTCCTAACAGCTATATTGTGCAGGATGGCACACAGGACCACAATTTTACTTACCATGTCCGGCGAATACCTGAGGTCGCCACCAGTGCGGTGGACCACACGGAAGCGTCCTTTCAGGACGCCAATGGTGCACTCCACCAGCTGCCTAGTGGCAGTAAGCGTGGAATTAAATTCAGACTGTGGCCCTGGCCTGGGTGTGCTGTAAGAAGTCATGAGCCAGGGGGTGCAAGGATATCCACGATCTCCTGTAAGAACATAATCCAATCATAAGTTGCCAAATGACATGGGCATCATGGGCACTCCCGGGGTACTTTGCATTCAGGGACAGGATCTGGAGGGATGGGCCACAAACAACCATAACATTCAGAGAGTCGAACAGTTTCCTGTTCCTATAGATTTCCTCATTATGTTTTGGAGCCACAAGTGGAATATGTGTCCCATCCTCAACCCCAATAACGTGTGGGAAGCGACTACCCCCTTCCTTTAATTTCTGCTTCAACACAACTAGGGCCCCAGCATCCAATGGTATTGATATGAGCTGCTTGACTCGCTTTAAAAATGCATCTAGGATCTGAAGCAGGATGTTGGAAAACTTGCCTTGCGACATTCCTACCAGCATGCTAACGACGTGCTGGTAGGAGCCTGTGGCACAGAAATGTAACACTGCAAGGAATTGTGTCAATGCTGGTATTGCCGTAGGATACTGAATTGTTTGATCTAGATCACTCTCTATTATGGAGAGAGTTTCTAGGATGACATGAGGGGGCAGCCTGTAGCGCCGCACAACCTCATCATCTGGCATACCAAAAAGGGTGACACGGATACAGAATATACTTGGCCTTGCACGCCTCCGTTGCCTTCGAGGATGAGGGGCAGGTTGGGGTTGGGCAACTTCGGAGGCTAGATATGTGGCAATCAGCATCTTTAAAATTAGCAAAAAAAAATCAATACAACATCCAATGTGTAAACAACATTTAAACTTTTACTTAGATGGCTCCAACACAAATAAAACTTACTTCTGGCACGTAATCCATATCTAAATGTCAGATACCAGGAGGCAAAACAAATAAAAAATTAGGCTGAAAGAGGTCCTTCTACATATGTAACTAATACAACACACACCCCAAACAATGAAAAAACACACTTTGCAGGCTTATACTTACCTTAAACTAGTGATGTGCACCGGACATTTTTCGGGTTTTGTGTTTTGGTTTTGGATTCGGTTCCACGGCTGTGTTTTGGATTCGGACGCATTTTGGCAAAACCTCCCTGAAAATTTTTTGTCGGATTCGGGTGTGTTTTGGATTCGGGTGTTTCTTTACAAAAAACCCTCAAAAACAGCTTAAATCATAGAATTTGGGGGTCATTTTGATCCCATAGTATTATTAACCTCAATAACCATAATTTCCACTCATTTTCAGTCTATTCTGAACACCTCACACCTCACAATAATATTTTTAGTCCTAAAAATTACACCGAGGTCGCTGGATGACTAAGCTAAGCGACCCAAGTGGCCGACACAAACACCTGGCCCATCTAGGAGTGGCACTGCAGTGTCAGACAGGATGGCACTTCAAAAAAATAGTCCCCAAACAGCACATGATGCAAAGAAAAAAAGAGGCGCAATGAGGTAGCTGTGTGACTAAGCTAAGCGACCCAAGTGGCCGACTCAAACACCTGGCCCATCTAGGAGTGGCACTGCAGTGTCAGACAGGATGGCACTTCAAAAAAATAGTCCCCAAACAGCACATGATGCAAAGAAAAAAGAGGTGCAGCAAGGTTGCTGGATGGCTAAGCTAAGCGACACAAGTGGCCGACACAAACACCTGGCCCATCTAGGAGTGGCACTGCAGTGTCAGGCAGGATGGCACTTCAAAAAAATAGTCCCCAAACAGCACATGATGCAAAGAAAAATGAAAGAAAAAAGAGGTGCAAGATGGAATTGTCCTTGTCCCTCCTACCCACCCTTATGTAGTATAAATAGGACATGCACACTTTAACAAACCCATCATTTCAGCGACAGGGTCTGCCACACGACTGTGACTGAAATGACTGGTTGGTTTGGGCCCCCACCAAAAAAAGAAGCAATCAATCTCTCCTTGCACAAACTGGCTCTACAGAGGCAAGATGTCCACCTCATCATCATTCTCTGATTCCTCACCCCTTTCACTGTGTACATCCCCCTCCTCACAGATTATTAATTCGTCCCCACTGGAATCCACCATCTCAGGTCCCTGTGTACTTTCTGGAGGCAATTGCTGGTGAATGTCTCCACGGAGGAATTGATTATAATTCATTTTGATGAACATCATCTTCTCCACATTTTCTGGAAGTAACCTCGTACGCCGATTGCTGACAAGGTGAGCGGCTGCACTAAACACTCTTTCGGAGTACACACTGGAGGGTGGACAACTTAGGTAAAATAAAGCCAGTTTCTGCAAGGGCCTCCAAATTGCCTCTTTTTCCTGCCAGTATACGTACGGACTGTCTGACGTGCCTACTTGGATGCGGTCACTCATATAATCCTCCACCATTCTTTCAATGGTGAGAGAATCATATGCAGTGACAGCAGACGACATGTCAGTAATCGTTGGCAGGTCCTTCAGTCCGGACCAGATGTCAGCACTCGCTCCAGACTGCCCTGCATCACCGCCAGCGGGTGGGCTCGGAATTCTGAGCCTTTTCCTCGCACCCCCAGTTGCGGGAGAATGTGAAGGAGGAGCTGTTGATGGGTCACGTTTCCGCTTGACTTGACAATTTTCTCACCAGCAGGTCTTTGAACCTCTGCAGACTTGTGTCTGCCGGAAAGAGAGATCCAACGTAGGCTTTAAATCTAGGATCGTGCACGGTGACCAAAATTTAGTGCTCTGATTTCAACAGATTGACCACCCGTGAATCCTGATTAAGCGAATTAAGGGCTCCATCCACAAGTCCCACATGCCTAGCGGAATCGCTCTGTTTTAGCTCCTCCTTCAATGTCTCCAGCTTCTTCTGCAAAAGCCTGATGAGGGCTATGACCTGACTCAGGCTGGCAGTGTCTGAACTGACTTCACGTGTGGCAAGTTCAAAGGGTTGCAGAACCTTGCACAACGTTGAAATCATTCTCCACTGCGCTTGAGTCAGGTGCATTCCCCCTCCTTTGCCTATATCGTAGGCAGATGTATAGGCTTGAATGGCCTTTTGCTGCTCCTCCATCCTCTGAAGCATATAGAGGGTTGAATTCCACCTTGTTACCACCTCTTGCTTCAGATGATGGCATGGCAGGTTCAGGACTGTTTGCTGGTGCTCCAGTCTTCGGGACGCGGTGGCTGAATGCCGAAAGTGGCCCGCAATTCTTCGGGCCACCGACAGCATCTCTTGCACGCCCCCCTGTCGTTTTTTAAATAATTCTGCACCACCAAATTCAATGTATGTGCAAAACATGGGACGTGCTGGAATTTGCCCAGATGTAATGCACGCACAATATTGTTGGCCTTGTCCGATGTCACAAATCCCCAGGAGAGTCCATTTGGGGTAAGCCATTCTGCGATGATGTTCCTCAGTTTCTGTAAGAGGTTGTCAGCTGTGTGCCACTTCTGGAAAGCGGTGTCACAAAGTTTAGCCTGCCTTGGAACGAGTTGGCGTTTGCGAGATGCTGCTACTGGTGCCGCCGCTGCTGTTCTTGCTGTGAGAAGTAATACATCTACCCAGTGGGCTGTCACAGTCATATAGTCCTGAGTCTGCCCTGCTCCACTTGTCCACATGTACGTGGTTAAGTGGACATTGGGTACAACTGCATTTTTTAGGACACTGGTGAGTCTTTTTCTGAGGTCTGTGTACATTTTCAGTATCGCCTGCCTAGAGAAATGGATCCTAGATGGTATTTGGTACCGGGGACACAGTACCTCAATCAAGTCTGTAGTTGCCTGTGAATTAACGGTGGATAACAGAAACACGTTTCTCACCACCCAGGCTGCCAAGGCCTGAGTTATCCGCTTTGCAGCAGGATGACTGCTGTGATATTTCATCTTCCTCGCAAAGGACTGTTGGACAGTCAATTGCTTACTGGAAGTAGTACAAGTGGTCTTCCGACTTCCCCTCTGGGATGACGATCGACTCCCAGCAGCAACAACAGCAGCGACAGCAGCAGTAGGCGTTACACTCAAGGATGCATCGGAGGAATCCCAGGCAGGAGAGGACTCGTTAGACTTGACAGTGACATGGCCCGCAGAACTATTGGCTTTCCTGTGTAAGGAGGAAATTGACACTGAGGGAGTTGGTGGTGTGGTTTGCAAGAGATTGGTTACAAGAGGAAGGGATTTAGTGGTCAGTGGACTGCTTCCGCTGTCATCCAAAGTTTTTGAACTTGTCACTGACTTATGATGAATGCGCTGCAGGTGACGTATAAGGGAGGATGTTCCGAGGTGGTTAACGTCCTTACCCCTACTTATTACAGCTTGACAAAGGCAACACATGGCTTGACACCTGTTGTCCGCATTTGTGTTAAAATAATTCCACACCGAAGAGGTGATTTTTTTTGTAATTTGACCAGGCATGTCAATGGCCATATTTGTCCCACGGACAACAGGTGTCTCCCCGGGTGCCTGACTTAAACAAACCACCTCACCATCAGAATCCTCCTTGTCAATTTCCTCCTCAGCGCCAGCAACACCCATATCCTCATCCTGGTGTACTTCAACAGTGACATCTTCAATTTGACTATCAGGAACTCTACTGCGGGTGCTCCTTCCAGCACTTGCAGGGGGCGTGCAAATGGTGGAAGGCGCAAGCTCTTCCCGTCCAGTGTTGGGAAGGTCAGGCATCGCAGCCGACACAATTGGACTCTCCTTGGGGATTTGTGATTTAGAAGAATGCACAGTTCTTTGCTGTGCTTTTGCCAGCTTAAGTCTTTTCATTTTTCTAGCGAGAGGATGAGTGCTTCCATCCTCATGTGAAGCTGAACCACTAGCCATGAACATAGGACAGGGCCTCATCCGTTCCTTGCCACTCCGTGTCGTAAATGGCATATTGGCAAGTTTACGCTTCTCCTCAGACGCTTTTAATTTTTATTTTTAGGTCATTTTACGGAACTTTTGTGGTTTGGATTTTACATGCTCTCTACTATGACATTGGGCATCGGCCTTGGCAGACGACGTTGATGGCATTTCATCATCTCGGCCATGACTAGTGGCAGCAGCTTCAGCACGAGGTGGAAGTGGATCTTGATCTTTCCCTATTTTACCCTCCACATTTTTGTTCTCCATTTTTTAATGTGTGGAATTATATGCCAGTATCAATAGCAATGGCCTACTACTATATATACTGCGCACAACTGAAATGCACCACAGGTGTGGATGGATAGTATACTTGATGACACAGAGGTAGGTACAGCAGTGGCCTACTGTACCGTACTGCTATATATTATATACTGGTGGTCAGCAAACTGTGCAAAACTGAAATGCACCACAGGTATGGATGAATAGTATACTTGACGACACAGAGGTAGGTAGAGCAGTGGCCTACTGTACCGTACTGCTATACATTATATACTGGTGGTCAGCAAACTGTGCAAAACTGAAATGCACCACAGGTATGGATGGATAGTATACTTGACGACACAGAGGTAGGTAGAGCAGTGGCCTACTGTACCGTACTGCTATATATTATATACTGTTGGTCAGCAAACTGTGCAACTGAAACGCACCACAGGTATGGATGGATAGTATACTTGACAACACAGAGGTAGGTAGAGCAGTGGCCTTCTGTACCGTACTCCTATATATTATATACTGGTGGTCAGCTAAATTATGCACTGTACTCCTACTATATACTACAATGCAGCACAGATATGGAGCGTTTTTCAGGCAGAGAACGTATAATACTGGTAGTCACTGGTCAGCAAAACTCTGCACTGTACTCCTCCTATATAATACTGCTGGTCCCCAGTCCCCACAATAAAGCAGTGTGAGCACAGATATATGCAGCACACTGAGCACAGATATGGAGCGTTTTTCAGGTAGAGAACGTGTAATACTGATGGTCACTGGTCAGCAAAACTCTGCACTGTACTCCTCCTATAATACTGCTGGTCCCCAGAATAAAGATATTTGCAGCCCCCTGAAAGTTCTGAAACAAAGTGAGAGGACGCCAGCCACGTTCTCTCACTATCATTTCCAATGCACGAGTGAAAAATGGCGGCGACGCGCGGCTCCTTATATAGAATCCGAATCTCGCGATAATCCGTCAGCGGGATGATGACGTTCGGGCGCGCTCGGGTTAACCGAGCAATACTGGAGTATCCGAGTATGCCTCGGACCCGTGTAAAATGGGTGAAGTTCGGGGCAGTTCAGATTCCGAGGAACCGAACCCGTTCATCACTACCTTAAACAGAGAATTAACACACAAAGATACATAAATGCATAACTTAAATAAGACATACAAGTCAAAAGGCAGCCACCCAAAACACATCAAGCAGCATGCACAAACCATCAATAACAAAAAAGGCCTTCAAAAAACAGAAAGGAAGCCTAACTTGGCAGGGATCGGAATCTCCCAAATATACACCCTACAGAAGAACAAGCATAATCAAAGTATAGTGTCAAATAACACACACAACACTAGCCTCCTCCACCAAAAAAAAAAAAAAACATATCAAGCAACATGCACATACTTACCAACAATGACAAAAAAGGCCTTCAAAAAACAGAAAGGAAGCCTAACTTGGTAGAGATTGGAATCTCCCAAATGTGCACCCTACAGAAGAACAAGCATAATCAAAGTATAGTGTAAAATAACACACACAACACTAGCCTCCTCCACCAAAAAAAACATATCAAGCAACATGCACATACTTACCAACAATAACAAAAAAAAAGGCCTTCAAAAAACAGAAAGGAAGCCTTACTTGGCAGGGATTGGAATCTCCCAAATATGCACCCTACAGAAAAAACAAGCATAATCAAAGTATAGTGTAAAATAACACACACAACACTAGCCTCCTCCACCAAAAAAACATATCAAGCAACATGCACATACTTACCAACAAATATATACATACTGTTGATGACATTAGAATAAAGGGAAACATTTAAATTAGAATGAAGGACAACACCACCACAACAGTTTGTCACAACAGGAATTGACTTGCTATATGAACAATCAATGAGCACAATAGTAATTAATCAAATACATGTTTCTTTTTTCTAAATAAAAAATGCAGGGCGTTCGCAATACAAGTAAAAACGTATCATCTACAGCGGATAAGTATGTTAGCATAAATGACTTAAAAACAACTCTCACCTCTCACACCTTCTCTGCTTCAGAATCACTCCTCTCTCCACTACACTCCTCAACACAACACGCCTCAACATTCAGCAACTCCTGCATACACCCACAAACACAGGCTGCATGGAGGCCATTTAAATAGACACTAATCAAAGTACGCCTACAAATTGTGTATGCATCACCTGTGCAATTTCCCGCAAAAACATACATACGCAGGTACAGTATAAAACCCTACACACATTCAGATGCACTTGCCATCACCAATATGGCTACGATCAGTGAGATTGATGCTGAGGTGGCAGAGCTGCAGCAGCAGATTCAGGACATGGTAGCGAGGAGACGGAGGCTACAGCAGCGATGCCTCCATCCAAACACCTAACAGTGCAGAGGATGAAGGAGCAGGAGCCAGTACTCAACCCCCCCCCATCTACTGAATAACAAACAGAAGAGGCTGGTGTGAGTGCCCTGCCAGAGGAAAATGAAACTCAAACTGAGGGAGATTCTGGGGTCAATACTCAAACCGAACCAAGTCAGGGCCAAAGTGAAGAGAAAGGTGGTGACAATTTGCAGGAAGATGCATCACAGGCATCTTGCAAAAAGAGAAGGCGCCAGCCCCCATTTACGAAGAGGGAGTTGGCAATTTTGGTCTCACAATTCATGCAGAAAATACATTATGGGAGCAAAAACATGGGTGCTGCTGCTAAAGACCGCATGTGGAGAGAGATTACTGACCGCAAAAATGAAGTTGGCCCAATTGTCCATTCCCCACAGGAAGTACGAAGACGGTAAGTACATGCTGACACACAATTTATACTATTTTTAAATCATACAAGAAAAAATGTGATGTTGCCTATAGCAACCTAAACCATAACATGTATACAACAAGTAAGCGAGACATTTATTGCTACATAGTAACATAGTATTTAAGGTTGTAAAAAGACAATTGTCCATCGAGTTCAACCTATTTGTGGTCTCCTATGCACGATTATTTTGTATAAAATTTTGACTGAAGTTGATGACTGCCGTTACGTTTTACCCCTCTTTTTTATAATAACCATAGTGTGACTATGCCCCGTAACCCTGGATATCCTTATCCATTAGGAATTTATCTAACCCATTCTTAAAGGTGTTGCTATTTCTTTTCATCACCTTTCCCCCAAACCAAACCACATATCTAGTTGGGACGACTTCAAGTCCCGCCTGAAGCAGAAAAGGTTTGCAGAGTGGAATGCTTTGAGGGCAACAGGGGGGAGGACCAGCCCCTGCCACTGTGGAGTTTACAGACCTAGAGGAGCTAGCGATGCCCTGTGTGACCTACGTGGCTGGGGTGTCCCATATGGACACAGACATGTCTGAGATGTTAGGGCCACATGACTTGCCCAGTAAGTTTCCTTACATATATAGTCAAGTGCTTTATATGTCTCATTTTTGAAGTTGGTACAAATTCTTTCCTGTTTTTATTTTCTCCTTTTGTATCACATTAATTAATCTGTTTTTGCCATAACACAGCACTGGAGGGGCAGCTTGGCGAGTCACAGGAGGGGCATCTTGCGGAGGCTGAGGTGGGGGGAAGTAGTGACACCTCCAGTGTGGGTCGGTTATTCCACCAGGCCAGCCACACACTGCCCCCCCACCCCCCCACCCCCCACCCAAGCCTCTCTCCTGGCGATTCTTACGGAAATCTCGAGTCATGGAGATAGGCTCACCCTTTTTCATGACGTGATAACCCGGGAGGTATGCGAGATGTCCCTTTGGCTCACTGAGCATACCACCTGTGTTCGGCAAGGTATGGGCGAAATCAGGCAAGGTGTATCCGAGCTCACCTCCTCTGTCCAACAATTCGCAAACACAGTTGGACAAGGTCTACAGGACATCGCTGCCCTTCTTTCCCACAGAGGCAGGGAGCCACCAACACCTGGCCCATCCCCTACCCCTGCCCAGGAAGAAAATCCCACTGGGCAGGGCCCTCAAAGGTCACTTTGAAGACCTGCCAGGGACCATCCACTTCAGGCGGGGCGAAAGAAGAAAAAGTTAATTCTCTCCAGATGCGGACACATTTCCCAGCACCTATGTTTGTTCTGTTCCCAAAATGTATTTTCTATGGCTTGTGGGTCCAGAATGCCCAACTTCCTCATGCTGAATGGGGTTGGTGGTTTCTCTTTTTGTTATTAGCCTGTGATGCTTTCTCCTGTGAACTTGATCCACCTTCCTCTTCATATCGTGGTGTGGCTGGTTGGGTTTGAGTATTGTGGCCTGATTCTTCCTCAATTTGACCAACATGATCCTCTGGCAGGGTAATGACAGCAGTCTCTTATGGTGTTTGCTGCCCAGTAGATGGGGGACCCTGACTACTGGCTTCTGTGTTCCTAATTTCTGCATTGGCAGGTGTTTTTTGCTATGGCATGTTTGCTTATTGTATTGTTTAAAGTTTAAGCTACGAGAATAGTACAATTACTTTATTAACATATTATTTGTATGGTTATTGTGTACTTTTTGTTTTTGTTTTTTTGGTTGAATTAAAAATGTGCAAAACTAATATTATGGTTGGGGACAAACCCCACAATCATTGCATATCTCATATCTCTAAATACTGCGTATTCACAACTCTTTTCTGTGCCTCAAAACACAATATATTGTCATGAAGCAGTTGCTAAGGGCAACATGCCATAGTTTAAGAAACTGACAAGTCACCCAAAGCAGACTTAGCAATGTCTTAGGTACATCAGTATGAAAAAACCTTAGAGGTTAGCCTGCATTATGTGGGTAATGTTGTTATATGAGTGACCAAACTAAGGAAGGATTCTTGAAAACATGACATGGTTGTGGGTTGCACTTTAAATATGAAATAAATTTACATTCAACACAAAGCAGACATATGGAACATAGCAAATACACATGCATTTTAGAATAATAAACATGTGTGATGCTTGACAGTGTCTACGATTTTGAAATGGGTTTTAAATTTACATTTCCTAGGAGTTTAAATGCACATACAGTCTGTCAGAGTGAGTCAGTTACAATTGCAGTATTGAGCCATTAGCTGCTCACCAGCTGCTCTTTATTGCCAATTATTAGCAAGACGCCCTGTCAGCCACTTGTTGCACAAGTAGACTTGCTGTACGTAGCTCAAAACCTACTCCTGTGCTGCGATCGTGCTGTGAACGCTTGTTGTGTATCAGCTGCTATCAGCAGGGCCGGCGCTACCACTAGGCAGCTTTAGGCAGCTGCCTATGGGCGGCGACCACTGGAGGGCGGCACCGCACACTGAATGAGAGAGAGAGAACGCTTTCTTTAACACCCTGCCTCGCCTCAGCTCAGACAACCTCCTCCTCTTCTGTAAGAGACGAGGAGCAGCCAGGGATGTCGCCTAATTGTCAGCATCCGCACCGAGTCTGTACAGTTAAACGTAAGTCAGTGAATCATGATGCATCAATTTCTAAACACTGACTGTCTGTTCTCCTTCCTCCTGTTTCTGCAATCCTGCCGCCCCAGCCACCCGAGTCCCGCATACTACCAGCTCCCCCCGCGATTGTCTCCAGCATCATGATGCCAACTCTCCCTCCCTCCTCCCTCATCCCCCCCCCGCGACTGGGATATTGAATGTTACCCGCTCCCCTCCCGCATCTTGTTACCCGCTCCCTCCGCCCCATGATTTTGCTCCCGAATCTTCTTGATACCCACTCCCCCCTCCCGCATCCATACCTCCCAACTTTCTTTTATTGTGGAGCGGGACACTCGAAAAAGGGGTGTGGTCTATGAAAAAGGGGGCGTGGCTTCGCAGGAGGACCCACGATCGCGAGCCACACCCCCGTTTTGTCACTGAGGGGGCATGGCCAGCGCTCAGTGAGCAGCTGGCATGCTCCCTCTGACTCCACTGAATAGACGCTGTGCGCATGCGCACAGCGTCTATTCACCGCTGCTCTGCTAAGCAGAGCAGCGATTAACAGAGCCTCCCAACTGCCCCCCCCCACTGCGGGACAGCGGGACAGTCCCCAAAAAATGGGACTGTCCCGCGAAAATCGAGACAGTTGGGAGGTATGCGCATCTGGTTACCCGCTTCACCCCCGCTGCCCCCTCCCCCTCCTGCAATTGTCACTCCCACCTGATTGTCACCCGCATCTGGTTACCCGCCCCCCCCCCCCGCGATTGTCTCCCGCATCTTGTTATGTGCTCCCCCCCTCCCCCCGCGCGATTGTCTCCCGCTGCATCTTGGTATCCGCGCTCCTGCCCCCCACCTGATTGTCTCCCGCATCTGGTTACCCGCTCCCCCCCTCGATTAGCTTCCTCATCTTGTTATCTGCTGCCCCCCCCCGCGATTGGCCTCTTGAATGTTACCCGCTTCCCCCATCCTGCACCTTGATACCAGCTCCCCCCACCCGCAATTGATCTCCCGCATTGCAGGAGCATGCACCCAGGGCCAGGAGAGACTAGGGGAGACGGCTGTATACCCTATCCTCTCCTTAGTGTTTATAACATGAGTCAGTGAATGCATTGTGAACACTGACTGTTCTGTACCATCTTCTCTCTGCAATCCTGCCCCCCCCCCCCCCCGCTTGGAGATTGGGCTCCTGCATGATTTTTCCTGCTCCCCCCCCCCACAATTGGGCTCCTGTATGTTACCCACTCCCCCCCCCCCCCCGCAATTAGGCTCCCACATCATGTTGCCTGCTCCCCCCCTACCCCACAGTTGGGCTCCCACATCATTATTCCCCCTTCCGCCTGGCGCGTTTGGTCTCCCGCATGTAACCCTACCCCTCCCGCGATTGCCTGAGGCTTGTTACCTGTCCCCCCTCCCGCAATTGCAGCATATTACACCCCCTTCCCCCACGATTGCATCTCTCATGTTACCCTCCCGAGATTGCTTCCATCATGTTACATAGGTCTGCAATGTTCAAGTGTTCTGTGGAGAAATGTCCAGGTCACAGAATGTTTTGAGACGATGTCAGTGTGAAAGTTTATGTTATGTTTCAGAAGATGGTAAGAGATTTTACTCTAGCCTGCAGCTGGCTCTGCCAAGGTGGTCAGCTTATATGAAAATAACCTAGTACTATGAAACTGGATAACGGTCCCACGCTGGACCTTCCGCAACACCTACCAAGGTCCAGCACAAGTGGTTGTCCTTTGTATGTGCGAGTATTTCACCAAAGGGGCCCTTTGGAAACCTTGCTATGGGGCCCACTCATGTAGTTATGCCCTGAGTGTGGCTCTCCATTAATGGAAAACGCTTGTGTTAATGGAAATTTCAATTACTTAAGGATCAAGTAACAAAACCATCCTTGAGGGCAATATATAGGAAAAGTATATGGGCAGTATGAATCACATTCTACTGGAATGTTCATCTAACATACTTGCATGCAGTGAAGTATCTGGCCCCTTAGATATTCTATGGGTTAAAGAGATTTTAATTTGAGCCATTTTGCTTTGTGAGTGCAACAGATAAGTATCAGATCTGGGCGGTAATATGTCTACTAAACAGCATTTCCTCTGCTGCCATGTAGAGGCTCCCTGTGTTTTGGGGGAGATGGAAAAGATTCAGGTTTGGTAGTCAGAACATGTAGTGGATACGGCTGAAGTTTCAGGACTGACCCTGGTCCTGGGTGCAGATTTGTCTCGCTGTACCTTTCTGGAGTTGGGATATTTTTGTGATTTTTTGGGGGGGGACTTCATGTACCTTCAATTGAGTAAACTGCCTCACCGCATATCATGAGGCAGTTATACTGTGTGTTAATAACACTATCATGGAAAATAATAATAATAATAATAATAATATATCAGCCCATTACTTCAGGTTTCACAATTGGGAAGGATTTATTCATGAACAAGAATGCCAGAGAACTTAGGGACCTTGCTCAGCATCAGTTACAGTACAAAACTGCAACTGCTTGCAATCACGTGCTGGGGACCGCCCATCATAGGACAATGCCCGCCAGAGATACGATCGCAATTCAATTGCGATTGCATCGCTAATCTATGGATGCCCCCTGGCTGCAAAGGCAGCGCAGAGCAGTAATTTTTCCGAACATGCCCTGTTTTTATTGCCACGCACCCGTAATGCTGCATCACCACCCCAACTGCCCTGTGAATGCCTCTGCCTGTCAATCAGGCACAGGCGTTCGCATCAATGCGATGCAAATACATTGCTGGGCTCGCGCACATGCAGATCATGCCCGGCACGGGCGCACTAGTCACAAAATTGTCAGTGTGTCACTATTAGGGAACTGGAGTGAATGTGTATGTGAGGGATTGGGTGAAGGGTTCGGGGGAAGTAGGGGCAGGATTGTGAACATTTGCCTAGGGCGCCTTGAAACCTTGCACCGGCCCTGGCTATCAGCTTTGCAGCGGGGCGAAAACCACACCTGCTACCCTTAGCACACTCCCACAGTAGACACCCACCTTCACGCCCCTTTTTGCGAAATTAGCAAAGCCATGCCCCTGCACCGCCTTCAACACGCCTCTTTGTCATTGGACCGCTGCAAACACAAAAGCATTTGTGTTTCTGCACATTCATTGCATGGCTCACTTTACACATGCACATTGTGGCTTTTGCACATGTATATTAATGAAAATAATATGGCAATCAAATTGAATCAAAGAATATGTGGTTAAAGTGCAGTTTATTACTCGCAGGCAGATCTGGGATTGGGAATTCTTTGGGGGATATCAATTGTTTGAAAAGTCGGTTGGGTGTCGTTTTTTTCCTGTCTATTAGATAGGAAAAACAGACACCCAACTGTCTTTTCAAACAATTGAATACTGCCCTTTGAATTTGTTGAGTTGTGGAAGCCCATTTAACAAACTCTATATACAGTAGTAAACCCTGCCCATAAAAGTCATTAAAGGGGTGATTCATAATGTTAATAATGAAATTTTTCTGTCAGTTTGAGAATGTAGTGGCTATGGAGAAAACTTTACAAGGGACAATACTGTACATTTGGCCCTCATTCCGAGTAGTTCGCTCACAAGCTGCTTTTAGCAGCATTGCACACGCTAAGCCGCCGCCTACTGGGAGTGAATCTTAGCTTAGCAGAATTGCGAACGAAAGATTCTCAAAATTGCGAATAGAAATTTCTTTGCAGTTTCTGAGTAGCTCGAGACTTACTCAGCCACTGCGATCAGTTCAGTCAGTTTCGTTCCTGGTTTGACGTCACAAACACACCCAGCGTTCGCCCAGACACTCCTCCGTTTCTCCAGCCACTCCCGCGTTTTTCCCAGAAACTGTAGCGTTTTTTCACACACTCCCATAAAACGGCCAGTTTCCGCCCAGAAACACCCACTTCCTGTCTATCACATTACGATCACCAGAACAAAGAAAAAACCTTGTAATGCCGTGAGTAAAATACCAAACTTCTTAGCAAATTTACTTGGCGCAGTCGCAGTGCGAACATTGCGCATGCGCAATTAGCGTAAAATCGCTGTGATTCGAAGAAAATTACCGAGCGGACAACTCGGAATGACCACCCTTATCAACTGGAGACAAACCCATTACAATTTAAAGCAGTGTATTGTCTACTGCATGCAGAGCATTGTCTCTGGTTTCTGCAGTAAATGAGAGGCTGGTAATTAAGGACTGTTTAAAACCTGGGCTAATCACATAATTCTCTAAAGTACTGTATAATCCATAACAAGCAATCATAGGTTCCTGGGACAGGGAAAGAGTGACAATGATTGAGAAGGATCCTTTGGAGCACATAAATCCTTTAGAGATCCTTTAGAGCACAGAAATGGAAATGGGATTTAGGTTTCCTTAAGAATAACAGATGTCTCCCAAAGCAAGACGCGTCTCCAGGAAAAGAATACCCTTGTTTGGTCTTGGAATATACACTATTCAGTAAACTACAAGTACACATTAACATAGTAACATAGTAACATAGTATCTAAGGTTAAAAAAATGACAATTGCCCATCAAGTTCAACCTATTTGTGGTTATTGTGTGCTATTGCTTTGTATTTCTATTTTTGAAGTTTGGAGACACTATTTTTGAAAGAAGTCTGGAGACACTCCACCCATTTGAAACAATATCATCCAATTTCCCAGAGACTCTGTCATTAGACTAACATAATTCTTAAGCAGATGCTGGACAATACGGAAGAGGGACAATCACTGTGCAGCTCATATCTAAACAGCTGTACCAGGGAGGTCATTCCGAGTTGTTCGCTCGCAAGCGGATTTTAGCAGATTTGCTCATGCTAAGCCGCCGCCTACTGGGAGTGAATCTTAGCATCTTAAAATTGCGAACGATGTATTCGCAATATTGCGATTACACACCTCGTAGCAGTTTCTGAGTAGCTCCAGACTTACTCGGCATCTGCGATCATTTCACTGCTTGTCGTTCCTGGTTTGACGTCACAAACACACCCAGCGTTCGCCCAGACACTCCTCCGTTTCCCCAGCCACTCCCGCGTTTTTTCCGGAAACGGTAGCGTTTTTATCCACACGCCCATAAAACGCAGTGTTTCCGCCCAGTAACACCCATTTCCTGTCAATCACATTACGATCGCCAGAACGATGAAAAAGCCGTGAGTAAAATTACTAAGTGCATAGCAAATTTACTTGGCGCAGTCGCAGTGCGAACATTGCGCAAGCGCATTAAGCGGAAAATCGCTGCGATGCGAAGATTTTTACCGAGCGAACAACTCGGAATGAGGGCCCATGTTGGATGCCTATCCCTACCTCATAGTTAGGAATTCTTTCCTGTCTTGTGGTAGGCCAGCTTGGTGGTACCCATGCTGTTGGTATTTTGTTGATTGACATTTGGGTTGTTTAAAGTAGAGATGTGCGCTTGGCCAATTTCCAGGTTTTGGGGTTTTTTTTTCCGTCTTTTGGTTTTGGATTGGTTTTGCCAAAACCGCCATGTGTGTTTTGGATTCTGAATTCTCAGTTTGTATTAATGCCTCTGAAGCTACTGTAACATTCCTTTTTATTCTTTACCACTCTAAAATTAAATGATTTTTACACACCCTGGCCTAAGCCCTCTATGCCCCTGGGCATCTACCTTAGCAGATGACGTTGACGGACGTGCATTGTAGAGATGAGCGGGTTCGGTTTCTCTGAATCCGAACCCGCCCGAACTTCATGGTTTTTTTCACGGGTCCGAGCAGACTCGGATCCTCCCGCCTTGCTCGGTTAACCCGAGCGCGCCCGAACGTCATCATGACGCTGTCGGATTCTCGCGAGACTCGGATTCTATATAAGGAGCCGCGCGTCGCCGCCATTTTCACACGTGCATTGAGATTGATAGGGAGAGGACGTGGCTGGCGTCCTCTCCATTTAGATTATAAGAGAGAGAGATTTACTGGAGCTTAGGACTAGGAGGAGTACTGTAGAAGTGTAGAGAGTGCAGAGAGTTTACTAGTGAGTGACCACCAGACAGTGCAGTTTATTTAATATATCCGTTCTCTGCCTGAAAAAAGCGATACACACAGTGACTCAGTCACATACCATATCTGTGTGCACTGCTCAGGCTCAGCCCAGTGTGCTGCATCATCTATATATATTATATATCTGTCTGACTGCTCAGCTCACACAGCTTATAATTGTGGGGGAGACTGGGGAGCACTGCAGTGCCAGTTATAGGTTATAGCAGGAGCCAGGAGTACATAATATTATATAGTGAGTGACCACCAGACAGTGCAGTTTATTTAATATATCCGTTCTCTGCCTGAAAAAAGCGATACACACAGTGACTCAGTCACATACCATATCTGTGTGCACTGCTCAGGCTCAGCCCAGTGTGCTGCATCATCTGTATATATTATATATCTGTCTGACTGCTCAGCTCACACAGCTTATAATTGTGGGGGAGACTGGGGAGCACTGCAGTGCCAGTTATAGGTTATAGCAGGAGCCAGGAGTACATAATATTATATTAAAATTAAACAGTGCACACTTTTGCTGCAGGAGTGCCACTGCCAGTGTGACTGACCAGTGACCTGACCACACTGACCACCAGTATAGTTAGTAGTATACTTATATTGTGATTGCCTGAAAAAGTTAAACACTCGTCGTGTGACTTCACTTGTGTGTTGTTGTTTTTTTTATTCTATAAAAATAAAACTCATTCTGCTGACAGACAGTGTCCAGCAGGTCCGTCATTATATAATATATAATATATACCTGTCCGGCTGCAGTAGTGATATATATATATTTTTTATATCATTTATCATCCAGTCGCAGCAGACACAGTACGGTAGTTCACGGCTGTGGCTACCTCTGTGTCTGCACTCGGCAGGCAGTCCGTCCATAATTGTATACCACCTAACCGTGGTTTTTTTTTCTTCTTTATACATACATACTACTACGACATCTCTTTATCAACCAGTCTATATTAGCAGCAGACACAGTACAGTACGGTAGTTCACGGCTGTGGCTACCTCTGTGTCTGCACTCGGCAGGCAGTCCGTCCATAATTGTATACCACCTAACCGTGGTTTTTTTTTCTTTCTTCTTTATACATACATAGTTACATAGACATATCTTTATCAACCAGTCTATATTAGCAGCAGACACAGTACAGTACGGTAGTTCACGGCTGTGGCTACCTCTGTGTCTGCACTCGGCAGGCAGTCCGTCCATAATTGTATACCACCTAACCGTGGTTTTTTTTTCTTTCCTCTTTATACATACATAGTTACATAGACATCTCTTTATCAACCAGTCTATATTAGCAGCAGACACAGTACAGTACGGTAGTTCACGGCTGTGGCTACCTCTGTGTCTGCACTCGGCAGGCAGTCCGTCCATAATTGTATACCACCTAACCGTGGTTTTTTTTTCTTTCTTCTTTATACATACATAGTTACATAGACATCTCTTTATCAACCAGTCTATATTAGCAGCAGACACAGTACAGTACGGTAGTTCACGGCTGTGGCTACCTCTGTGTCTGCACTCGGCAGGCAGTCCGTCCATAATTGTATACCACCTAACCGTGGTTTTTTTTTCTTTCTTCTTTATACATACATACTACTACGACATCTCTTTATCAACCAGTCTATATTATTAGCAGCAGACACAGTACAGTACGGTAGTTCACGGCTGTGGCTACCTCTGTGTCTGCACTCGGCAGGCAGTCCGTCCATAATTGTATACCACCTAACCGTGGTTTTTTTTTCTTTCTTCTTTATACATACATAGTTACATAGACATCTCTTTATCAACCAGTCTATATTAGCAGCAGACACAGTACAGTACGGTAGTTCACGGCTGTGGCTACCTCTGTGTCTGCACTCGGCAGGCAGTCCATAATTGTATACTAGTATCCATCTCCATTGTTTACCTGAGGTGCCTTTTAGTTGTGCCTATTAAAATATGGAGAACAAAAATGTTGAGGTTCCAAAATTAGGGAAAGATCAAGATCCACTTCCAACTCGTGCTGAAGCTGCTGCCACTAGTCATGGCCGAGACGATGAAATGCCAGCAACGTCGTCTGCCAAGGCCGATGCCCAATGTCATAGTACAGAGCATGTCAAATCCAAAACACCAAAAATCAGAAAAAAAAGGACTCCAAAACCTAAAATAAAATTGTCGGAGGAGAAGCGTAAACTTGCCAATATGCCATTTACGACACGGAGTGGCAAGGAACGGCTGAGGCCCTGGCCTATGTTCATGGCTAGTGGTTCAGCTTCACATGAGGATGGAAGCACTCAGCCTCTCGCTAGAAAAATGAAAAGACTCAAGCTGGCAAAAGCAGCACAGCAAAGAACTGTGCATTCTTCGAAATCCCAAATCCACAAGGAGAGTCCAATTGTGTCAGTTGCGATGCCTGACCTTCCCAACACTGGACGTGAAGAGCATGCGCCTTCCACCATTTGCACGCCCCCTGCAAGTGCTGGAAGGAGCACCCGCAGTCCAGTTCCTGATAGTCAGATTGAAGATGTCAGTGTTGAAGTACACCAGGATGAGGAGGATATGGGTGTTGCTGGCGCTGGGGAGGAAATTGACCAGGAGGATTCTGATGGTGAGGTGGTTTGTTTAAGTCAGGCACCCGGGGAGACACCTGTTGTCCGTGGGAGGAATATGGCCGTTGACATGCCAGGTGAAAATACCAAAAAAATCAGCTCTTCGGTGTGGAGGTATTTCAACAGAAATGCGGACAACAGGTGTCAAGCCGTGTGTTCCCTTTGTCAAGCTGTAATAAGTAGGGGTAAGGACGTTAACCACCTCGGAACATCCTCCCTTATACGTCACCTGCAGCGCATTCATAATAAGTCAGTGACAAGTTCAAAAACTTTGGGTGACAGCGGAAGCAGTCCACTGACCAGTAAATCCCTTCCTCTTGTAACCAAGCTCACGCAAACCACCCCACCAACTCCCTCAGTGTCAATTTCCTCCTTCCCCAGGAATGCCAATAGTCCTGCAGGCCATGTCACTGGCAATTCTGACGATTCCTCTCCTGCCTGGGATTCCTCCGATGCATCCTTGCGTGTAACGCCTACTGCTGCTGGCGCTGCTGTTGTTGCTGCTGGGAGTCGATGGTCATCCCAGAGGGGAAGTCGTAAGCCCACTTGTACTACTTCCAGTAAGCAATTGACTGTTCAACAGTCCTTTGCGAGGAAGATGAAATATCACAGCAGTCATCCTGCTGCAAAGCGGATAACTGAGGCCTTGACAACTATGTAGACGTGCGTCCGGTATCCGCCGTTAGTTCACATGGAACTAGACAATTTATTGAGGCAGTGTGCCCCGTTACCAAATACCATCTAGGTTCCACTTCTCTAGGCAGGCGATACCGAGAATGTACACGGACGTCAGAAAAAGACTCACCAGTGTCCAAAAAAATGCAGTTGTACCCAATGTCCACTTAACCACGGACATGTGGACAAGTGGAGCAGGGCAGGGTCAGGACTATATGACTGTGACAGCCCACTGGGTAGATGTATGGACTCCCGCCGCAAGAACAGCAGCGGCGGCACCAGTAGCAGCATCTCGCAAACGCCAACTCTTTCCTAGGCAGGCTACGCTTTGTATCACCGCTTTCCAGAATACGCACACAGCTGAAAACCTCTTACGGCAACTGAGGAAGATCATCGCGGAATGGCTTACCCCAATTGGACTCTCCTGTGGATTTGTGGCATCGGACAACGCCAGCAATATTGTGTGTGCATTAAATATGGGCAAATTCCAGCACGTCCCATGTTTTGCACATACCTTGAATTTGGTGGTGCAGAATTTTTTAAAAAACGACAGGGGCGTGCAAGAGATGCTGTCGGTGGCCAGAAGAATTGCGGGACACTTTCGGCGTACAGGCACCACGTACAGAAGACTGGAGCACCACCAAAAACTACTGAACCTGCCCTGCCATCATCTGAAGCAAGAAGTGGTAACGAGGTGGAATTCAACCCTCTATATGCTTCAGAGGTTGGAGGAGCAGCAAAAGGCCATTCAAGCCTATACAATTGAGCACGATATAGTAGGTGGAATGCACCTGTCTCAAGCGCAGTGGAGAATGATTTCAACGTTGTGCAAGGTTCTGATGCCCTTTGAACTTGCCACACGTGAAGTCAGTTCAGACACTGCCAGCCTGAGTCAGGTCATTCCCCTCATCAGGCTTTTGCAGAAGAAGCTGGAGACATTGAAGGAGGAGCTAACACGGAGCGATTCCGCTAGGCATGTGGGACTTGTGGATGGAGCCCTTAATTCGCTTAACAAGGATTCACGGGTGGTCAATCTGTTGAAATCAGAGCACTACATTTTGGCCACCGTGCTCGATCCTAGATTTAAAGCCTACCTTGGATCTCTCTTTCCGGCAGACACAAGTCTGCTGGGGTTGAAAGACCTGCTGGTGACAAAATTGTCAAGTCAAGCGGAACGCGACCTGTCAACATCTCCTCCTTCACATTCTCCCGCAACTGGGGGTGCGAGGAAAAGGCTCAGAATTCCGAGCCCACCCGCTGGCGGTGATGCAGGGCAGTCTGGAGTGACTGCTGATGCTGACATCTGGTCCGGACTGAAGGACCTGACAACGATTACGGACATGTCGTCTACTGTCACTGCATATGATTCTCTCAACATTGATAGAATGGTGGAGGATTATATGAGTGACCGCATCCAAGTAGGCACGTCACACAGTCCGTACTTATACTGGCAGGAAAAAGAGGCAATTTGGAGGCCCTTGCACAAACTGGCTTTATTCTACCTAAATTGCCCTCCCACAAGTGTGTACTCCGAAAGAGTGTTTAGTGCCGCCGCTCACCTTGTCAGCAATCGGCGTACGAGGTTACATCCAGAAAATGTGGAGAAGATGATGTTCATTAAAATGAATTATAATCAATTCCTCCGCGGAGACATTGACCAGCAGCAATTGCCTCCACAAAGTACACAGTGAGCTGAGATGGTGGATTCCAGTGGGGACGAATTGATAATCTGTGAGGAGGGGGATGTACACGGTGATATATCGGAGGGTGATGATGAGGTGGACATCTTGCCTCTGTAGAGCCAGTTTGTGCAAGGAGAGATTAATTGCTTCTTTTTTGGGGGGGGTCCAAACCAACCCGTCATATCAGTCACAGTCGTGTGGCAGACCCTGTCACTGAAATGATGGGTTGGTTAAAGTGTGCATGTCCTGTTTTGTTTATACAACATAAGGGTGGGTGGGAGGGCCCAAGGACAATTCCATCTTGCACCTCTTTTTTCTTTTCTTTTTCTTTGCATCATGTGCTGATTGGGGAGGGTTTTTTGGAAGGGACATCCTGCGTGACACTGCAGTGCCACTCCTAAATGGGCCCGGTGTTTGTGTCGGCCACTAGGGTCGCTAATCTTACTCACACAGTCAGCTACCTCATTGCGCCTCTTTTTTTCTTTGCGTCATGTGCTGTTTGGGGAGGGTTTTTTGGAAGGGACATCCTGCGTGACACTGCAGTGCCACTCCTAGATGGGCCCGGTGTTTGTGTCGGCCACTAGGGTCGCTAATCTTACTCACACAGCTACCTCATTGCGCCTCTTTTTTTCTTTGCGTCATGTGCTGTTTGGGGAGGGTTTTTTGGAAGGGACATCCTGCGTGACACTGCAGTGCCACTCCTAGATGGGCCCGGTGTTTGTGTCGGCCACTAGGGTCGCTAATCTTACTCACACAGCTACCTCATTGCGCCTCTTTTTTTCTTTGCGTCATGTGCTGTTTGGGGAGGGTTTTTTGGAAGGGACATCCTGCGTGACACTGCAGTGCCACTCCTAGATGGGCCCGGTGTTTGTGTCGGCCACTAGGGTCGCTAATCTTACTCACACAGCTACCTCATTGCGCCTCTTTTTTTCTTTGCGTCATGTGCTGTTTGGGGAGGGTTTTTTGGAAGGGCCATCCTGCGTGACACTGCAGTGCCACTCCTAGATGGGCCCGGTGTTTGTGTCGGCCACTAGGGTCGCTAATCTTACTCACACAGCTACCTCATTGCGCCTCTTTTTTTCTTTGCGTCATGTGCTGTTTGGGGAGGGTTTTTTGGAAGGGACATCCTGCGTGACACTGCAGTGCCACTCCTAGATGGGCCCGGTGTTTGTGTCGGCCACTAGGGTCGCTTATCTTACTCACACAGCGACCTCGGTGCAAATTTTAGGACTAAAAATAATATTGTGAGGTGTGAGGTATTCAGAATAGACTGAAAATGAGTGTAAATTATGGTTTTTGAGGTTAATAATACTTTGGGATCAAAATGACCCCCAAATTCTATGATTTAAGCTGTTTTTTAGTGTTTTTTGAAAAAAACACCCGAATCCAAAACACACCCGAATCCGACAAAAAAAATTCGGTGAGGTTTTGCCAAAACGCGTTCGAACCCAAAACACGGCCGCGGAACCGAACCCAAAACCAAAACACAAAACCCGAAAAATTTCAGGCGCTCATCTCTAGTGCATTGTCAATGTCATGACTAGTGGCAGCAGCTTCAGCACTAGCAGTAGCCTCCATTTCTATCAACACAAAGTGGGGTTAACCTTCACCGACAGAGTCGCACAAATTAGTCAGATATATATATAATAAATAATTACACACTGCAGTTGAGTTCACCGACAGCGTCACTCAAATGACCCAGAAATGTATTTAATAATAATTACACATTGTTGTTGATTTCACCGACAGCATCACAGAAATGAGTTAAAAATGTATATAATAATAATTATTACACACTGCGGTGGACTTCACCGACAGTGTCACACAATATGTATAAACATGGCCGGTTGTAGACCTTGTGACACCCAGGGTAAAATTTTCCTTTGCCCTTCCCCCTCCCAACAAGTAAAACAGAGTTAGAATGCTAGTGCAAAAAAATAGGGGTATGGCTTCATAGGGAAGGAGCGTGGCCACAGTTATGCCCCAGTAGTTGTGACCCCTGTAGTTGCACCCCCAGTAGATTTGCCCCCAGTAATTGTGCCCCCTGTAGCTGTTCCCCCAGTAGTTGTACCTCCTGTAGTTGTGCCCGCAGTAGCTGTGCTCCCTGTAGCTGTGCCCTCTGTAGTTGTGCTCCCAGTAGCTTTGCCCCCTGTAGCTTTGTCCCCTGTAGCTGTGCCCCAGCAGTTGTGCCCCCTGTAGCTGCGCCCTCAGTAGTTGTGCCCCCTAGTAGCGCCGCTTATAAAACACACAAAAAAAACAATAATCACCAGCCCCACTCCTGCTTTTCATCCACTGCTGCCGCTGCTGCTCGGTCTCTGGCCATCCGCTCCTCTCTATGGGAGAGATGACGTCTCTCCCATAGCGCCGCACAGACACTAAATTAGGACTAGAGATGTGCGGCGGGCAGTTTTTTGTGTTTTGGTTTTGATTCTAATTCCCCGTTCGTGTTTTGGTTTTGGCTTGGTTTTGCCAAAACCACCCTTTCAAGTTTTGGTTTTGGATCATGGATGATTTTTGAAAAAAACATAAAAACAGCTAAAAATCACAGAATTTGGGGGTAATTTTGATTGTACTGGGGCCCTCATTCCGAGTTGTTCGCTCGCAAGCTGCTTTTAGCAGCATTGCACACGCTAAGCCGCCGCCTACTGGGAGTGAATCTTAGCTTAGCAGAATTGCGAATGAAAGATTCTCAAAATTGCGAATAAAAATTTCTTTGCAGTTTCTGAGTAGTTCGGGACTTACTCTGCCACTGCGATCAGTTCAGTCAGTTTCGTTCCTGGTTTGACGTCACAAACACACCCAGCGTTCGCCCAGACACTCCTCCGTTTCTCCAGCCACTCCCGCGTTTTTCCCAGAAACTGTAGCGTTTTTTCACACAATTCCATAAAACGGCCAGTTTCCGCACAGAAACACCCACTTCCTGTCAATCACATTACGATCACCAGAACGAAGAAAAAAACTCGTAATGCCATGAGTAAAATACCAAACTTCATAGCAAATTTACTTGGTGCAGTCGCAGTGCAAACATTGCGCATGCGCAATTAGCGGAAAATCGCTGCGATGCGAAGAAAATTACCGAGCAAAAAACTCGGAATGACCACCTGTATTATTAACCTCAATAACATAACATTTACATTCATTTCCAGTCTATTCTGAATACCTCACACCTCACAATATTGTTTATAAGCCCAAAAGTTGCACCAAGGTCGCTGTATGACTAAGCTAAGCAACACAAGTGTGCGGCACAAACACCTGGCCCATCTAGGAGTTGCACTGCAGTTGCAGGCAGGATGGCATTTAAAAAAACTAGGCCCCAAACAGCACATGATGCAAAAAAGAAAAAGAGGTGCAATGAGGTAGCTGTATGACTAAGCTAAGCGACACAAATGTGCGGCACAAACAACATGGGTTGTGCTGGAATTTGCACAGATGTAATACATGCACAATATTGGTAGCACAGGATAGAGTACCCCTAAACTGAACACACACACGGCAAAGCCTGTAAAATTAATAACCCTTTTATTTGGAGCTATTATAATATGCAGCACAGGCGAGCGTACCCCTACACCACACAGGGCAAACCCTGTAAAAATTATTTCGATAAAAATATAGGCCCTCATTCCGAGTCGTTCGCTCTGTATTTTTCATCGCATCGCAGTGAAATTCCGCATAGTGCGCATGCGCAATATTCGCACTGCGACTGCGCCAAGTATCTTTGCTATGAAGATAGTATTTTTACTCACGGCTTTTTCATCGCTCCGGCGATCGTAATGTGATTGACAGGAAATGGGTGTTACTGGGCGGAAACACGGCGTTTGATGGGCGTGTGGCTGAAAACGCTACCGTTTCCGGAAAAAACGCAGGAGTGGCCGGAGAAACGGGGGAGTGGTTGGTCGAACGCTGGGTGTGTTTGTGACGTCAAACCAGGAACGACAAGCACTGAAATGATCGCACAGGCAGAGTAAGTGTGGAGCTACTCTAAAACTGCTAAGTAGTTTGTGATCGCAATATTGCGAATACATCGGTCGCAATTTTAAGATGCTAAGATACACTCCCAGTAGGCGGCGGCTTAGCGTGTGTAACTCTGCTAAATTCGCCTTGCGACCGATCAACTCGGAATGAGGGCCATAAGTAATGTATATAACTAGTGATGTGCACCGGACATTTTTCGGGTTTTGTGTTTTGGATTTGGATTCGGTTCCGCGGCCGTGTTTTGGATTAGGACGCGTTTTGGCAAAACCTCCCTGAAAATATTTTGTCGGATTCGGGTGTGTTTTGGATTCGGGTGTTTTTTTACAAAAAAACCCTCAAAAACAGCTTAAATCATAGAATTTGGGGGTCATTTTGATCCCATAGTATTAACCTCAATAACCATAATTTACACTCATTTTCAGTCTATTCTGAACACCTCACAATATTATTTTTAGTCCTAAAATTTGCACCGAGGTCGCTGGATGGCTAAGCTAAGCGACCCAAGTGGCCGACACAAACACCTGGCCCATCTAGGAGTGGCACTGCAGTGTCAGGCAGGATGGCACTTCAAAAAAATTGTCCCCAAACAGCACATGATGCAAAGAAAAAAAGAGGCGCACCAAGGTCGCTGTGTGACTAAGCTAAGCGACACAAGTGGCCGACACAAACACCTGGCCCATCTAGGAGTGGCACTGCAGTGTCAGGCTGGATGGCACTTCAAAAAAATTGTCCCCAAACAGCACATGATGCAAAGAAAAAAAGAGGCGCACCAAGGTCGCTGTGTGACTAAGCTAAGCGACACAAGTGGCCGACACAAACACCTGGCCCATCTAGGAGTGGCACTGCAGTGTCAGGCAGGATGGCACTTCAAAAAAATTGTCACCAAACAGCACATGATGCAAAGAAAAAAAGAGGTGCACAAAGGTCGCTGTGTGACTAAGCTAAGCGACACAAGTGGCCGACACAAACACCTGGCCCATCTAGGAGTGGCACTGCAGTGTCAGGCAGGATGGCACTTCAAAAAAGTTGTCCCCAAACAGCACATGATGCAAAGAAAAAAAGAGGCGCACCAAGGTCGCTGTGTGACTAAGCTAAGCGACACAAGTGGCCGACACAAACACCTGGCCCATCTAGGAGTGGCACTGCAGTGTCAGGCAGGATGGCACTTCAAAAAAATTGTCCCCAAACAGCACATGATGCAAAGAAAAAAAGAGGTGCACAAAGGTCGCTGTGTGACTAAGCTAAGCGACACAAGTGGCCGACACAAACACCTGGCCCATCTAGGAGTGGCACTGCAGTGTCAGGCAGGATGGCACTTCAAAAAAGTTGTCCCCAAACAGCACATGATGCAAAGAAAAAAAGAGGCGCACCAAGGTCGCTGTGTGACTAAGCTAAGCGACACAAGTGGCCGACACAAACACCTGGCCCATCTAGGAGTGGCACTGCAGTGTCAGGCAGGATGGCACTTCAAAAAAATTGTCCCCAAACAGCACATGATGCAAAGAAAAATGAAAGAAAAAAGAGGTGCAAGATGGAATTGTCCTTGGGCCCTCCCACCCAACCTTATGTTGTATAAACAGGACATGCACACTTTAACGAACCCATCATTTCAGCGACAGGGTCTGCCACACGACTGTGACTGAAATGACTGGTTGGTTTGGGCCCCTACCAAAAAAAGAAGCAATCAATCTCTCCTTGCACAAACTGGCTCTACAGAGGCAAGATGTCCACCTCATCATCATCCTCTGATTCCTCACCCCTTTCACTGTGTACATCCCCCTCCTCACAGATTATTAATTCGTCCCCACTGGAATCCACCATCTCAGGTCCCTGTGTTCTTTCTGGAGGCAATTGCTGCTGGTGAATGTCTCCACGGAGGAATTGATTATAATTCATTTTGATGAACATCATCTTCTCCACATTTTCTGGAAGTAACCTCGTAAGCCGATTGCTGACAAGGTGAGCGGCTGCACTAAACACTCTTTCGGAGTACACACTGGAGGGAGGGCAATTTAGGTAGAATAAAGCCAGTTTGTGCAAGGGCCTCCAAATTGCCTCTTTATCCTGCCAGTATACGTACGGACTGTCTGACGTGCCTACTTGGATGCGGTCACTCATATAATCCTCCACCATTCTTTCAATGGTGAAAGAATCATATGCAGTGACAGTAGACGACATCTCAGTAATCGTTGGCAGGTCCTTCAGTCCGGACCAGATGTCAGCACTCGCTCCAGACTGCCCTGCATCACCGCCAGTGGGTGGGCTCGGAATTCTTAGCCTTTTCCTCGCACCCCCAGTTGCGGGAGAATGTGAAGGAGGAGATGTAGATGGGTCACGTTCCGCTTGACTTGACAATTTTCTCACCAGCAGGTCTTTGAACCTCTGCAGACTTGTGTCTGCCGGAAAAAGAGATACAACATAGGTTTTAAATCTAGGATCGAGCACGGTGGCCAAAATGTAGTGCTCTGATTTCAACAGAATGACCACCCGTGAATCCTGGTTAAGCGAATTAAGGGCTTCATCCACAAGTCCCACATGCCTAGCGGAATTGCTCTGTTTTAGCTCCTCATTCAATGTCTCCAGCTTCTTCTGCAAAAGCCTGATGAGGGGAATGACCTGACTCAGGCTGGCAGTGTCTGAACTGACTTCACGTGTGGCAAGTTCAAAGGGTTGCAGAACCTTGCACAACGTTGAAATCATTCTCCACTGCGCTTGATTCAGGTGCATTCCCCCTCCTTTGCCTATATCGTGGGCAGATGTATAGGCTTGAATGGCCTTTTGCTGCTCCTCCATCCTCTGAAGCATATAGAGGGTTGAATTCCACCTCGTTACCACCTCTTGCTTCAGATGATGGCAGGGCAGGTTCAGGAATGTTTGGTGGTGCTCCAGTCTTCGGCACGTGGTGGCTGAATGCCGAAAGTGGCCCGCAATTCTTCGGGCCACCGACAGCATCTCTTGCACGCCCCTGTCGTTTTTTAAATAATTCTGCACCACCAAATTCAATGTATGTGCAAAACATGGGACGTGCTGGAATTTGCCCAGATGTAATGCACGTACAATATTAGTGGCGTTGTCCGATGTCACAAATCCCCAGGAGAGTCCAATTGGGGTAAGCCATTCTGATGTTCCTCAGTTTCTGTAAGAGGTTGTCAGCTGTGTGCCTCTTCTGGAAAGCGGTGATACAAAGCGTAGCCTGCCTAGGAACGAGTTGGTGTTTGCGAGATGCTGCTACTGGTGCCGCTGCTGCTGTTCTTGCTGCGGTAGGCAATACATCTACCCAGTGGGCTGTCACAGTCATATAGTCCTGAGTCTGCCCTGCTCCACTTGTCCACATGTCCATGGTTAAGTGGACATTGGGTACAACTGCATATTTTAGGACACTGGTGACTGTTTTTCTGAGGTCTGTGTACATTTTCGGTATCGCCTGCCTAGTGAAATGGAACCTAGATGGTATTTGGTACCGGGGACACAGTACCTCAATCAAGTCTCTAGTTGCCTCTGAATTAACGGTGGATACCGGAACCCCGTTTCTCACCACCCAGGCTGCCAAGGCCTGAGTTATCCGCTTTGCAGCAGGATGACTGCTGTGATATTTCATCTTCCTCGCAAAGGACTGTTGGACAGTCAATTGCTTACTGGAAGTAGTACAAGTGGTCTTCCGACTTCCCCTCTGGGATGATGATCGACTCTCAGCAGCTACAACAACAGCGCCAGCAGCAGTAGGCGTTACCCTCAAGGATGCATCGGAGGAATCCCAGGCAGGAGAGGACTCGTCAGACTTGCCAGTGACATGGCCTGCAGGACTATTGGCTTTCCTGTGTAAGGAGGAAATTGACACTGAGGGAGTTGGTGGTGTGGTTTGCAGGAGCTTGGTTACAAGAGGAAGGGATTTAGTTGTCAGTGGACTCCTTCCGCTGTCACCCAAAGTTTTTGAACTTGTCACTGACTTCTGATGAATGCGGTCCAGGTGACGTATAAGGGAGGATGTTCTTAGGTGGTTAACGTCCTTACCCCTACTTATTACAGCTTGACAAAGTCAACACACGGCTTGACACCAGTTGTCCGCATTTCTGTTGAAATTATTCCACACCGAAGAGGTGATTTTTTTTTGTATTTTGACCAGGCATGGCAATGGCCATATTCGTCCCACGGACAACAGGTGTCTCCCCGGGTGCCTGACTTAAACAAACCACCTCACCATCAGAATCCTCCTTGTCAATTTCCTCCCCAGCACCAGCAACACCCATATCCTCATCCTGGTGTACTTCAACAGTGACATCTTCAATTTGACTATCAGGAACTGGACTGCGGGTGCTCCTTCCAGCACTTGCAGGGGGCGTGCAAATGGTGGAAGGCGCAAGCTCTTCCCGTCCAGTGTTGGGAAGGTCAGGCATCGCAACCGACACAATTGGACTCTCCATGGGGATTTGTGATTTAGAAGAACGCACAGTTCTTTGCTGTGCTTTTGCCAGCTTAAGTCTTTTCATTTTTCTAGCGAGAGGATGAGTGCTTCCATCCTCATGTGAATCTGAACTACTAGCCATGAACATAGGCCAGGGCCTCAGCCGTTCCTTGCCACTCCGTGTCGTAAATGGCATGTTGGCAAGTTTACGCTTCTCATCAGACCCTTTCAATTTTGATTTTTGGGTCATTTTACTGAACTTTTGTTTTTTGGATTTTACATGCTCTCTAC
This sequence comes from Pseudophryne corroboree, assembly GCF_028390025.1. Taxonomy (NCBI): domain Eukaryota; kingdom Metazoa; phylum Chordata; class Amphibia; order Anura; family Myobatrachidae; genus Pseudophryne; species Pseudophryne corroboree. Next base: position 226,923,799 of record NC_086454.1, on the reverse strand, counting down.
TATGACATTGGGCATCGGCCTTGGCAGACGACGTTGATGGCATTTCATTGTCTCGGCCATGACTAGTGGCAGCAGCTTCAGCACGAGGTGGAAGTGGATCTTGATCTTTCCCTATTTTACCCTCCACATTTTTGTTCTCCATTTTTTAATGTGTGGAATTATATGCCAGTATCAATAGCAATGGCCTACTACTATATATACTGCGCACAACTGAAATGCACCACAGGTATGGATGGATAGTATACTTGACGACACAGAGGTAGGTACAGCATTGGCCTACTGTACCGTACTGCTATATATTATATACTGGTGGTCAGCAAACTGTGCAAAACTGAAATGCACCACAGGTATGGATGGATAGTATACTTGACGACACAGAGGTAGGTACAGCAGTGGCCTACTGTACCGTACTGCTATATATTATATACTGGTGGTCAGCGAACTGTGCAAAACTGAAATGCACCACAGGTATGGATGGATAGTATACTTGGTAGGTACAGCAGTGGCCTTCTGTACCGTACTCAAATATATTATATACTGGTGGTCAGCAAAATTATGCACTGTACTCCTACTATATGCTGTCTACAATGCAGCACAGATATGGAGTGTTTTTCAGGCAGACAACGTATACTGGTGGTCACTGGTCAGCAAAACTCTGCACTGTACTACTCCTATATAATATTATACTGGTGGTCCCCAGTCCCCACAATAAAGCAGCACACTGAGCACAGATATGGAGTGTTTTTAGGGGAGACAACGTTTACTGGTGGTCACTGTCAGCAAAACTCTGCACTGTACTCCTGCTATATAATACAGCTGCTCCCCAGTCCCAACAATTAAGCAGTGTGAGCACAGATATATGCAGCACACTGAGCACAGATAAGGATCGTTTTTTTCAGGCAAAACTCTGCACTGTACTCCTCCTATATTAATATACAGCTGCTCCCCAGTACCCACAATTAAGATATAACTAAGCGGCTGCTTATATAGAATCCGAATCTCGCGAGAATCCGACAGCGGGATGATGAAGTTCGGGCGCGCTCGGGTTAACTGAGCCATACGGGAGAATCCGAGTATGCCTCGGACCCGTGTAAAAAGGGTGAAGTTCAGGGGGGTTCGGTTTCCGAGAAACCGAACCCGCTCATCACTATATATAACCCTTTTATTTGGAGTAAATAATATACAGCACAGGACACCACCACTGGAATTATGGCAGCACAAGACACCACCACTGGACTGATGCAGCACAAGACAGCACCAGTGGACTGGACTTATATGGCAGTACTCCTGGACTTATACCCCTGGAGTTGTACGGCAGTGTCAGACAGGATGTCACTTTAAAAAAAGAGTCTCCAAACAGCACATGATGCAAAGTAGAAAAAGAGGTGCAAGATGGAATAGTCCTTGGGCCCTCCCACCCACCCTTATGTTTTATAAACAGGACATGCACACTTTAGCAAACCAATCATTTCAGCAACAGGGTCTACCACATGACTGTGGCTAAAATGACTGGTTTGTTTGGGCCCCCACCAAAAAAGAAGCAATCAATCTCTCCTTGCACAAACTGGCTCTACAGAGGCAAGATGTCGACCTTGTCAAAGTCAGAAAAATATCACTATGCACACTGCCATATCTGCACCTCATGCGAGCTCCCGCTGCGCGTGCAAGAGCTCTCCCGTGCGTGCGCATACTCGCAGTCGCGTGCACCCGCAGGCGCACGATATGCGGATTTACGGTAGAGTTTGTATGCGTCTAGCGGGCGACTCAATCGATATATATTTTAACTATATAATGTATTTTGTAGATTATGGTCCCTTTGATAGAATCTGAAAGTTTAGTTAAGGTAGCATGTTCATAGACAGAGAGATCCCTCTTTGTTTGATACGAAGGGTCAGACAAGGGTTATACAGTGGTGTTTAGTATCCATCGGAAGAGTATTTAATTAGCAATATTCCGGTGTTGGTTTGAAGCAGATTAATCGCTCGTGCGAATAGTTATGGACATAAGAAGTTTATGTACTTTTACTATTATTTGCACTTACTTATCCATGCGGCGGGAAACCTAGTTTCCCACCCACCTGAGCAGTTGGAAATAGTCACAGCTCACCTGTATGAATCAACCTATGACCTTTTGTTATAATGCGAAGACGAATTCCTGTGTCCAATGAACAATGAGATTGTAGGGACCATTGAATTGTATTGTGTGTGGGGCATAAATAGACAAGCCGATCATATCCAGCTCTCACTCTTCAACGGTTCTCATTGCTGATAATCGGGAGCTGGATATCCAGAGGCGCATGCGATTGTTCCCCTTGTGCGTAAGTTTTCTCCGCAATCATATTGTCTTTATTGGTATTGTGGGCCATATCTCTCTCTCTCTCTTCTCCTCTTTCTCTCATTTTCCCTTAAACGTACTTGTATTGTATTGTATTTCCTGTGTAGTTATCTGGTTAGTTAGTCTATGTTATATTGGTAGTGTATGACTTGTATTGTATTATTCTTTTGCAAGTATAACATTCATATAAGGCGTTAGACCCTAAGCCCGGCATTTGTGTATTTCTTATAAGTGTTAAGTATTCTCAGAGCGTCGGAGACGCTCGAACAGCTTTAAGTTAATAAGGTTACATTGTGTTGCATCTACACCCCACCATTACACTAAGGTTTTTCTGTATAATACATTGTTCATGGTTTACATGTAAAGGTTTAACATTGTGAGCGTCTGCGCCGTTGGTGATCTCCTCGTGGTCCCGAGCGTCCGCTACGCTATAGCGAACCATAACGTTAGTCGGCAGCCAATAGCGGGCCTGCCTGTGATCTCTTGGCCGTGAGCGAACGTAACGCGTGAGCGTCTCGACTACGGCTAAGCGATTGTTACGCAACGTGCGTACCCTTACGGTACTCCAGACGTCAATAGCGTACAGTGTTCTTAGGCCTCTTAAAGGGTTTTAAGTAAGATAAATATTTAGCTTTATCAATTGGCGGCTCGTCCGTCCTTCACATATCTATACTAGGTAATTTCAGCAGACATTATCCATCAGCAAAGGGCGGGAGATCATATTCCTCGTAGTGCTGTCTGGATAAGCGTCTGCTTCGCTTAGTAAAGGGTGCTGAGGGAATCCGGAACAGGAGGTAAGAACAAAACGCTAGTGTCTTTTAAAACTTTATTTTCTGTCTTGCGTACGTACACACGCATATCTGCATTTCTTTTTATTCGTGTATTTTCATATATCACTCTCCTGTTTGCCATTTTATAATTGATAAACGTGCTAAGAGAGATTTGTCGCTATTTCATAGTTAAAGTGTAAAAGTAATACATTAAGGGATAAATTGCAAAGCACGCACGCAGCTCTACCTAAAGATACAAGGAGAGATTGGTGTGATGTTCGGTAGATGATCGAGGATCATCTACATTGATAAACGTGTAAAATTGTGTTACGGTGGATATTTGCTTTGTGTACACGTGTCTCTAACAAAGGGTGAGACTCGCGTACGCAACTCAAAGGCCGACGCACGCAGCGTATATTACGCAACGGAGCGTCCGGGTACGCCCACGTAACTCAAATCACACGCTAGTGTTATTGTAACAGGCGAAAAGGTGGCAACGCGATAAATAGCGCAAATCTATTTTAGTGTCCGAAATTTAGACTAACAGATCCTTCTCCAAATTTACAACACATCTGGTCTAAAGGAAAGAAAATTTCTGCGCAGAAATAGAAATAGAAACAAAAGTATACATGTGGTAAGTGAGTGTTTTGCATATATAAGTTTATACAATTTTTTGAGGTTTGAACCACAAGAAGTCGAGTTCTCGCCGGGTACATACATGTAAGTGACGTGCATGGTGGCAAGGGAGGCATCCCTTGTTAAACATAAAATCTGAGCATTAGAGTATAGCAGACCAGGAGGTCATACTGTAGCACAGACCAGGAGGTCCAGAACAGACCAGGAGGTCCAGGTACAGCAGACAAGGAAGTCCGCTATAAATTAAAGAGCACAACCCAGGGGGTTGGTGCAGAACCCATATAGGCCAATAAAGCTCATGCTGAAGGAATTCGCAGCCGTAATTTTCGATTCCACTGGTCGCTCTGCACATAAGATTAGTTGCTTATGTGCAGACTGATTGTACCGCACGTAATTGTGTGCATTAGTTAACCTGACCAGTACCATTTGTGTACGAAACGGGTCATAAACACTATTTGTACATTCTGACGTGATTTGTGTAATTTTTTATTTTCTAAAGGGAAGTTCGCTGGTCACTCAGGAATTATCCAACAACCAACAGTTACTGGAAAGGGTTAATGCTCTGCGGATCACACTCACATGTTCCAGTAAACAAAGGTTCATAGGGGCCCTGGGTCGAGTACGCCAGCACTAGGGCAGTGTGTAGGTCGTATTGGTCGGCGTGGGCGAGTGAGTGGGGTACTCGGTAAACCGCCACCGTCAGCCTATCTTCAACATTTTGGTTTTTGTAAGGGTTCGCTGAAGACCCTGATTGAAGGTCAGAGGTGGTGAAAGCAACACCTACAGGTATGGGGGCCAATTGTTCAGGTAGGGGGCAATCAACCTCGGTTCGGGTTGATTCAGTAAACCGACCAATCGGGTCGGCAAGGTACGTAATGTGTGAAAAATACGGTTCACACACAGTGGTTTTATGTGATGAATGGGAGAGAATGACGGCACATGACGGGGAGAAGTTCCCAAGAGTAGGCAGCTTTAGCCCAGAAGTGTTACAAAATCTAAGGAGGAGGATATGTCTCATTAAATCAACAAAGAGACGAATCAAACATTATGATTATTTGCAGTTATGGCAACAGGGGGTGAAATACAGAGAGGATTGGCTCAGGCGGCGGGATCTAATCCTATCAGGAAACTGATGGCCACGGCCCCGCCGCCACCATACATATCAGGAGAGAAATTGGTTGCGGAGAATGACGCATTAGGGTGTAACAAACAAACACTTAGCAACTGTGTAAATGTTAATAAGTTAACCAATGCAAGTATTAACCCGTGCAAGTTGTACCCTGTTTTGAACTTTCCCCAGGAGTGTGATCAAGAGGACGAATCGGCAACAATATCGGCGCTCTCTCTAGCAGCCACCATATCAGAAACAACAGTAGGCACGGCCCAACCCTTAAGATTAGTAACAAAGGCCCCTAGCGGAGGGACAGGTGAGGTCGTATCTACGGGTAAGTACGGCACCATACACTATGCTGAAACCATTTCACCACAGGCTGTAGAATCTACACAGAATGATGTTGCTATACTAAATCCTGTTAGGGTAATAGCAGTGCCAAATGGTAAAACTGACACGTCAGGAGTCACTCCTGTTAGGAACATTGCCATGTACAGCCCATTTTCCCGAATGGAATTAAGAACCATAGTGTCTGAATTCCCTGACCCTAGGAAAGACTTAGTTGCTAGCCAGAAATACATCAGAGACCTAGGGAACACTTTAGAGCCCAATAACAAAGACTGGCAGGTATTGCTGAGGGCTTGTTTACCCTCCAATGTCGACTCGGCTCAATTTTTAGCTGACTGTGGATTGGATCAGGATGTACCTCTTACAGATGTGTACAACAAAGACAATGTAAAAAGGATAAGTTTACAGTTAAAGGAGTATTTTCCAGCTGTAGTTAAATGGAACAAGATTTTCTCCATTAAACAAAAAGAGTCAGAAACTGCTGCAGAATACTTTCACAGGGCATTACTAGATATGGCAAAATACACAGGCATAGAGGACATTAAAACAAACATAAACCATCGAGAAGTAGCAGTATCTGTACTAATGGATGGTTTAAAAGAGGCATTAAAGACAAGGGTACAGACCACGCAACCATGTTGGCGAGGTCTGTCGGTGGCTACTTTGAGAGAGGCAGCTGTGGATCACGATCGGAATATCACCAGACACAGGGAATTACAAGGTGATAAGTTAATGGCCGTAAGTATACAGGCCCTGACCACAAGGCAGCCTTTGTATAAATCACCAAACCCTGTGGGTAAGTCGAATGTGGTAACCTGTTATTCCTGTCATAGAGAGGGACACTTTGCACGAGACTGTAAATCAAGAAACACACAAAAGTCTTATCAACCCCCTAGACAACGACACGACACACGACATTGGGAGCAGGGTCCGCAGAAACGGAGTTATGAGCCACATGCAGGGGAAACAAAAAGATATCCCCCGAACAGAGACTGGCAAGCCTCTGGTAGTTCCCATTTAACCCCTTCACAAGTAGTTGCTGCCAGCGGGATTCAGGGAGGTCACCATACCCAATAGGGGTGTGGCCATACCTGTAATCTGCAGCCAGTAAAATTGATTGCAAGTCTTGGAAGTGAACCCGAAATTGCAATTAATGTAGCTGGTAAATCATTAAACTTTCTTGTAGATACGGGGGCGGCCAAATCAGTGATAAATTCGACAGTGGGCATGAGAACCACTGGTAAGACAATTCCAGCCATGGGAGTAACGGGAGTAGTCCAGCATTACCCTGTTAGCAAACCAGCCGAGATTACAATAGGGCCTTTACATACCAAGCATTCCTTTTTGCTGGCTGCATCGGCACCGACAAATCTCCTGGGAAGAGACTTATTGTGTAAAATGGGGTGCGTCATTTATTGTACTCCTGAAGGTGTATTCTTGGACATACCTGAGAATCACGCTCAGGAAGTGCGAGACATGTTAGACTCCCCATCAAAATTAATGTCACATACCATTATGACAAATAGGACTCCATCCCAAGTAGAAGAAATGACATCCCAGATACCAGAGTCACTGTGGACTAAAGACGGACAAGACACTGGATTGATGGCAAATGTAGCTCCAGTAGTTGTGCAAGTAAAAGATGGTAGGATAGCTCCAAAAATCCCACAATACCCTCTGAAGCCAGAGGTGGAGTTAGGAGTATACCCAGTAATAGAGCGCTTGCTACAACAGGGCATTCTGGTAAGAACATCCAGCACAGCCAATAGTCCCATCTTCCCTGTTAAAAAGAGTGGGGGGAGGGGTTACAGGCTAGTGCAGGATCTAAGGGGGATTAACAAAATAGTTGAGAGTCAGTTCCCCGTAGTGCCAAATCCAGCTGTCATCCTTATGCAAATCCCTCCCACTGCGAAATTTTTCACTGTTATTGACCTCTGCTCCGCTTTCTTTTCGGTACCTCTGCACCCTGACAGCCAATATTTGTTTGCATTTACATACAGAGGAGTTCAATACACATGGACTCGATTACCACAAGGTTTCATAGACAGTCCAAGTATATTTTCCCAGGCTTTGCATGATTGTTTACAGTCTTTTCAACCAGAGAGTGGAACAGTATTGATACAGTATGTGGATGATTTACTACTACATACTACAGTATGTGGATGATTCATTGGACGCGTCCCTGAAAGATACGAAACAGCTCCTGTTTCATCTTTCAGACACAGGACACAAGGTTTCCAAAGCCAAGTTGCAATTATGCCAAACTAAAGTAAAATATTTGGGACACTATCTAACACAAGGACTGAGACACCTGACCGCTGATAGAATTCAAGCAATTAGAGACATGACTCTGCCACAAACCCAGCAACAGATCAGAACGTTTTTAGGAATGTGTGGGTATTGCCGTAACTGGATCCCAGGATTTTCCATTCTAGCATTACCTTTGCAGGAGATGGTTTCCTCAAACAAGCCTGATCGGATTTCGCACACAGACGAGTCCGAGATGGCATTTGAGAGACTTAAACAGTGCCTAACGCAGGCACCAGCATGAGGTATGCCAGACTATGGGAAACCCTTTGAGCTGTACGGAACAGAAAGTGCTGGTTGCGCAGCAGGCGTCCTAACCCAAAAGCACGGTGATGCCAGCAGGCCGGTAGCATACTACAGCGCTCAGCTAGATACGGTAGCGCGATCCCTCCCCACATGCTTGCGAAGCGTTGCTGCGATAGCATTGCTAGTAACGAAAAGCGAAGATGTAGTGCTAGGTCACAACCTCACAATTCATACACCACATGCAGTGTCAGCCTTGCTAAATTCTGCCCAAACCAGACACGTCTCATCAGCGCGGTTTACAAGATGGGAATTGGCACTAATGGCCCCCGTAAACATCACCATAAGGAGATGCAGTGCATTAAATCCTGCAACATATCTCCCAGGTGTGCCTGGACAGGCACAAAGGGTGGATGATGAGAGTGGTGGGGAAGGAGAATTTAATACAAAGGAGGACACACATGATTGTATGGAATATTTGACCCAAAATTTTACCGCAAGGCCTGACATCAGTGACAACCCACTGGAAGATGTAGATCTTACCTTCTACACGGATGGTAATTGTCACAGACAGTCGGACTCGGGAGACTTGTGTACTGGATACGCAGTCGTAGATGACCAAGGCACCATAGAAGCAGAACCGCTAGGCCCACCTCACTCAGCCCAGGTTGCTGAACTGGTCGCCCTAACCAGAGCATGTGAATTGGCTAAGGGCAAATCAGCCAATATCTACACCGACTCTAGATACGCATTCGGGGTAGTCCATGATTTCGGAGCCCTATGGCGCCTCAGAAATTTCATGACGGCAGCTGGTACACCGGTAGCGCATGCAGCTCACATAAAAAGGCTTCTAACAGCGATACAGGAACCCGACAGAGTGGCTGTTATCAAGTGTAAAGCACACACATATAGCCAGGACCCAGTATCACTTGGTAACAGCCGAGCAGACGAAGCTGCTAAGTTAGCAGCTGGTACCCCCATACAGACAGACACCACACAACTGATGGTATTTAATACCATCAACACACAGAAGTTGTGTGAGATGCAAAATTTGTGTTCCACACAGGAAAAGGCAGTCTGGAAGGCAAAGGGATATGGCCAGGAGTCCTCAGGACTCTGGACAGATGGACAGGGTAAACCAGTGGCCCCCAGAGCATATCTTCCATGTTTAGCTGAGGCAGCACACGGGCTGACTCATCTGGGCAAGGAGGGAATGTGTAAGTTGGTAAGAGCTTATTGGTGCGCCCCAGGATTTTCATCTCATGCAGGTACGAGAGCAATGTCATGCCTTACCTGCTTGAGAAAGAATATCGGAAAGGCAATACCAACAGAACCATCGCATATCCCACCTACAGGCGGCCCTTTTCAGGTAATACAGATTGACTTTATTCAATTACCCCCTTGTCGAAATTTGAAATATGTTCTTGTTTGTATAGATGTATTCTCAAATTGGGTCGAAGCATTTCCTGCGGCCACAAATACCGCTATGTTCACTGCTAAGAAAATTGTGCAGGAATTTGTATGTAGATATGGTATCCCTAGAATTATCGAAAGTGATAGGGGTACCCATTTTACAGGTGATGTCTTTCAAGGAATGTGTAAGTTGATGGGAATTGATAGCAAGCTGCACACTCCATACCGTCCACAGGCGAGTGCGAAGGTGGAAAGAGTGAACAGCACTATTAAAAATAAACTGAGCAAAGTTATGGCAGAGACAGGATTGACATGGCCAGAAGCTTTACCCATAGTACTGTACAGCATCAGAACCACTCCCAGGTCCCCTCTTAATCTGTCTCCCTTTGAAATCTTGTTTGGTCGACAACCGCATGTTATGATTAACCCTCAGGATGATTTGAAGTGTAACAATGAAGTGACTGTAAAATACTTGATTAACATGAGTAAACAGCTAAGGAATCAAAATGATAATTTGAAGTTGGTGATTCCTGATTTACCAGATAGTAATTGTCATGACATTGAACCTGGGGATTATGTAATGATACGGAATTTTCTACGCTCAGGTTGCCTTATTGACAGATGGGAAGGACCATACCAAGTCTTATTGACTAGCACTACAGCATTGAAGGTTGCCGAGAGAGAGACTTGGGTTCATTTGTCCCATTGTAAGAAGGTTGCTGATCCAGAGAGGTCAAGTGATAAGGAACAGACGGTAGAGGAAGTTGTATCACTGGAGTGTCTGTTCCAGGAGGACTGAGGCGGCACCTGAGCATTGAAAATCACAAGATCAAAAGCAGTTGTCGATTCCCTGTTCCCTTTTATTGTTTTTCTCCACTTCCCATCCCCTCTCCCTCAAATTATTTTTCCCCCTTCTCATTCTTCTTCGTTTCCTCCTATAAGATGGACTTGCCCCAAGAGACTGTGATCCGGATTTTCCTGTTGACCATGATGTTGACCAGAGCAGTCTGTTCCGGCGAGAGTACCATGGAAGTCGAGAAAAGGTTCTGGAATGGGTTCTGATGACAAAGATGGAGGCGTAGTTTTCCAAGAACAACTTAACCAACAAGTAAAGGCGAGTATCAGAAAGCGATCCGATAGCATTGACAATAGAAGGAATTGTGAAGGATTGTTAGCTGAAGAAAACTGTATCTGTAGGCTCTGTGACAATGTAGTTGAGGATGGGTGCATCAAGAAATGCCAATCCAGTTTTAATATCCACATGGACCGGCACCCCTTGAGTGACTATCACTTCTTAGTGGGTAGTGTGTTAAATCAAACAGATTGTTGGGTATGCTCTCAAGTACCTCAAGGTCATAGCAAATCAGGACTAGTACCATTTCCTTTAACGGTAGGGGAGGTACTTGAGCTAAAGGGTGGGAGACCGGTGGACAGGAGGTTTAATATCTCCACCAATATCATGTGGATAGATCCCTAATATGTTTTAACATTTCCAATCCCCGAAAGCCGGGAAATTGGGAAGTGTCATGGAGTAACCAAACCATGACCTTTTCATATAGAGCAGATAGAATGCCGACAGATACAGAGCTTATACGCCACATAGCCAGTAGAGAAAAATCTTTCCAATATAGGTATACCCTAGGAAGTAGGATTACGAGAGTTGGAGAGGTATCACCAGGATACTGTGCACATATCGTACAAACTGATACGTGTACCAGACAGATGGGAGAATTAGGGTTAGGAGATTTCACATGGAAGATGTGTAATATGGTTATGTCCTACTCCGTCCCATATGTTCTCCCCGATGATGCATATTTCATATGCGGGAGGAAGGCGTATAAGTGGCTTGCCCCAAACTCTGAAGGATTGTGTTATATTGGAAAAGTACTGCCTGAAGTAATGACTGTATCACATGCCAAAATGAAAGATATACACCCAAGCTCCTTATACTCACACCCACTACGAGCACGTAGTTAAAAGGCAACTGACAGAAAGGACAGAGCATTTGGCCTCTGACATGATCCATGAATCCACCGGGATTCAGGTCCTACTTGCGTTAGATTTCACTCGCACCGCTAGAGGAGTGCTGAACTATAGATATATCTCTGCGCTTGCAAATTTGTTAGACAATATCACAGAAATGTATGATGACACGTTTAGGTATACTGGAAGAGAACTTCAAGCTTATAAAACAGAACTGGTTCAGCATAGAATGGTTCTTAATTATCTCACAGCAGTAACAGGTGGATATTGTGTCACACTGGCAACGCAGTACGGCGTGAAATGCTGCACATATATAACGAATAGTAACGAGGATCCGGTTGAGGTCATAGACCAAAAGATGGACGACATTCTCCAATTAAAGTGGGAATTTCGCAGGAGACACAATCTCACCCTTGCTGCTGTGGGTAATGAGCTGACTGGTTGGGTGTCATGTTTGAACCCGCGAAATTGGTTCTCTGGTTTAGGAGAATGGGCTCAAGGAGTCATAATGGATGTAGGGAAGTTTCTCCTATGTATCTTAGGTGTTGTCATAACGATTGGCTTGATATTTAGATGCGGTCAGGCTTTAATGAAGTGCAAACGTAGTACCAGGGTAATGAGTCTAAGGAGTGAGGAAATTGTAATTCCAATGGATTTGATTTATGACCCAACTGTAGAAACAATGATGTGATGAAAATGCGTTTATACGGTCCGTTTCTTTCACCTGTTTTTCCGGTTTTTCCAAGGTAAAAAGGTACACCCTGTATACAGACAACTGATGGATTAAAGAAGAAGTTTTGACAACCTTATACACAGATATTTGATGAACTATGCCATAGACCCCCAGTTTCCCTAGAAATTTTAAAATTACGCTAGCCCAACACTTTTGTAAGTCTATGGACATTGACAAAGCTTTTTGCCCACACCTTTTGGCAAAAGCCCAAAGAAGACTGCATTCAACAGACACCGAACAAGACTTCAACCGACAAATGTTCATTAACCTGACATAGAATACCACTGCATTTACCATAATTGTGTCTTATCTTCATCTCACAACCTTCAGGTAATTACACACATAGTCGATAGGGAATACCCGCACAGATATCAGCAATCACATATTCCCCCATTCATGTATCATCAACTAAAATGTGCTCCCCCATTTTGTTACAACCACAGCCGAAAAGAGCTCGGTAAAGTTTGACAGCCCATCCACAGACCCGTACCACGGGATAAGAAGGAATTCGAATGTATACTTCGCAATACCTCGAAGCTTGATTTAAAACACGTACGGCACGATGATACATGACCCCCCCCCCAAACATGGATTCATACACACATGCTTCTGCTATCTCAATAGGTCATACCCTTTTCCTACCTTCTCCTCTCCTCCCCTACCCAATCATAGAAATGTATTTACACTTGACATATATTTTTCTCTTTTTGAAATGTTTTAGGAAGTGGCAGTTATTGTTGACTGCCAAAGGGTGGACTGTCAAAGTCAGAAAAATATCACTATGCACACTGCCATATCTGCACCTCATGCGAGCTCCCGCTGCACGTGCAAGAGCTCTCCCGTGCGTGCGCATACTCGCAGTCGCGTGCACCCGCAGGCGCACGATATGCGGATTTACGGTAAAGTTTGTATGCGTCTAGCGGGCGACTCAATCGATATATATTTTAACTATATAATGTATTTTGTAGATTATGGTCCCTTTGATAGAATCTGAAAGTTTAGTTAAGGTAGCATGTTCATAGACAGAGAGATCCCTCTTTGTTTGATACGAAGGGTCAGACAAGGGTTATACAGTGGTGTTTAGTATCCATCGGAAGAGTATTTAATTAGCAATATTCCGGTGTTGGTTTGAAGCAGATTAATCGCTCGTGCGAATAGTTATGGACATAAGAAGTTTATGTACTTTTACTATTATTTGCACTTACTTATCCATGCGGCGGGAAACCTAGTTTCCCACCCACCTGAGCAGTTGGAAATAGTCACAGCCCACCTGTATGAATCAACCTATGACCTTTTGTTATAATGCGAAGACGAATTCCTGTGTCCAATGAACAATGAGATTGTAGGGACCATTGAATTGTATTGTGTGTGGGGCATAAATAGACAAGCCGATCATATCCAGCTCTCACTCTTCAACGGTTCTCATTGCTGATAATCGGGAGCTGGATATCCAGAGGCGCATGCGATCGTTCCCCTTGTGCGTAAGTTTTCTCCGCAATCATATTGTCTTTATTGGTATTGTGGGCCATATCTCTCTCTCTCTCTCTCTCTCTCTTCTCCTCTTCTCTCATTTTCCCTTACACGTACTTGTATTGTATTGTATTTCCTGTGTAGTTATCTGGTTAGTTAGTCTATGTTATATTGGTAGTGTATGACTTGTATTGTATTATTCTTTTGCAAGTATAACATTCATATAAGGCGTTAGACCCTAAGCCCGGTATTTGTGTATTTCTTATAAGTGTTAAGTATTCTCAGAGCGTCGGAGACGCTCGAACAGCTTTAAGTTAATAAGGTTACATTGTGTTGCATCTACACCCCACCATTACACTAAGGTTTTTCTGTATAATACATTGTTCATGGTTTACATGTAAAGGTTTAACAATGTGAGCGTCTGCGCCGCTGGTGATCTCCTCGTGGTCCCGAGCGTCCGCTACGCTATAGCGAACCATAACGTTAGTCGGCAGCCAATAGCGGGCCTGCCTGTGATCTCTTGGCCGTGAGCGAACGTAACGCGTGAGCGTCTCGACTACGGCTAAGCGATTGTTACACAACGTGCGTACCCTTACGGTACTCCAGACGCTAATAGCGTACAGTGTTCTTAGGCCTCTTAAAGGGTTTTAAGTAAGATAAATATTTAGCTTTATCAACCTCATCCTCATCGTCCGATTCCTCACTCCTTTCACTGTGTACAACCTCCTCCTCACAGAGTATTAATTCGCCCCCACTGGAATCCACCATCTCAGGTCCCTGTGTACTTTCTGGAGGCAATTGCTGGTAAAGGTCTTCCTGGAGGAATTTATAATTCATTTTGATGAACATCATCTCCACATTTTGTGGAAGTAACCACCTACGCCGATTGCTGACAAGGTTACCGGCAGCACTAAACACTCTTTCAGAGTACACACTGGAGAGGGGCAACTTAGGTAAAAAAAAAGCCAGTTTGTGCAAGGGCATCCAAATTGCCTCATTTTCCTGCCAGTACATGTACGGACTGTCTGACATGCCTACTTGGAAGCTGTCACTCATATAATTCTCCACCATTCTTTCAATGGTGACAGAATCATATGCCGTGACAGTAGACATGTCAGTAATCGTTGGCAGGTCCTTCAGTCCGGACCAGATGTCAGCACTCGCTCCTGAGTGCCCTGCATCACCGCCAGCAGGTGGGCTCGGAAATCTAATCCTTTTCCTCGCAGCCCCAGTTGCAGGAGAATGTGAAGGAGGAGCTGTTGATGGGTCATGTTCCGCTTGAGTTGACAATTTTCTCATGTCTTTGAACCTCTGCAGACTTGTGTCTGCCGGAAAGAAAAATACAACGTAGGCTTTAAACCTAGGATCGAGCACTGTGGCCAAAATGTAGTGCTCTGATTTCAACAGATTGACCACCCTTGAATCCTGACAAAGCGAATGAAGGGCTCCATCCACAAGTCCCACATACTTTGCGGAATCGCTCCATCTTAGCTCCTCCTTCTATTTATCCAGCTGCTTCTGCAAAAGCCTGATGAGGGGAATGACCTGACTCAAGCTGGCAGTGTCTGAACTGATTTCACGTGTGGCAAGTTCGAAGGGTTGCAGAACCTTGCACAAGACGGAAATCATTCTCCACTGCGCTTGCGTAAGGTGCATCCTCTCACGTCTAGCAAAGTTTGAGGATCAGGCAGCTGAGACTTGCCCAAGGAGGTAGATGGCTGTGGGTGAACAGTATGAGGGGGTTGGATATAGTTCCTTCGCATGGGACACGGAGCAATGAAGAACGTAGGCGGGGTTGAAAGTCAATAAATAGTATTTATTATGTACAGGGCTGAGGTAGAGAACTGTGGCTGGAGCACGATGGTTAAAGAACATAGTTGCAGATAAAGAACTGCAGGTTGTGGCTTGAAAGACGAGGTTGTGAATAATGAACTGCGGAACTGTGGATGGTGGTTAAAAGAAGTGGCTGGAGGTAAAGAACTGTTGACTGTGATATGAAAGACGAGACTGTAGATGATGAACTGTGGAACTGTGGATGGCATTTGAAGACGTGGCTGGATACAAGGACTGTGGACTGTGGTTTGGAGGCTGAGGCTGAAGATAACAATCTGCAGGTTGTGGTCGGTGGTACAAAGACGTGGCTGGTGAAGTAGATCTGTGGAGTGTGGCTTGAAAGACGAGGAAGAAGACCCGGGGCCGACTGTGCCCAAAGAGTCTTACTGGACCAGGTTTTCCAGGAGTGCTTCCACAGGCAGTAGCAGGTTAGGAACGGCAGGACTGCAGCAGCAATAGGGAACCGACCAAGCAGGAGCAGGAGTAACCAGAATACGACAAGGATCCTGAGAGCACAGGCTAAAGCACCTACAACAGGGTTGTAACTTGAAGCACTGGCGTCCCTGTCCTAAACGAGCTCCCTTTTATAGGGAGAGCTTCCCCTGGATTGGCTGGAAGAAACAGGAACTATACTTAAAACTTGGTCTCCAACATGGCGGCGCCCAGTAATGCAGACCTTTCTGCAAAGCTACATTGCTCACTGCCTCTGGTCTCCTAGCAACGGCTCAGCAAGAGCGACCCGCAATAGCAGCATCCCGCCGCCACGAGCGGACCCCCTCACCGCCACCACTGCTGCCCACGGACCCGGCGCAGCAGCCCACCTCCGCTGCTGCCCACACACCGCCAGAGAAGCCGGCCCCGCAGCCCCAGCGTACCGGTAAGACTATGGACGCTGACACATCCCCCCTCCTTTGCCTATATCGTAGGTAGATGTATAGGCTTGAATGGCCTTTTGCTGCTCCTCCATCCTCTGAAGCATATGGAGTGTTGAATTCTACCTCGTTACCACCTCTTGCTTCATGTGATGGCAGGGTAGATTCAGGTGTGTTTGATAGCGCTCCAGTCTTTGGCATGTGGTGGCTGAATGCTGAAAGTGGCCCGCAATTATTCGGGCAAGCAACAGCATCTCCTGTACGCCCGTCATTTTTAAAAAAATTCTGCACCACCAAATTACTTGTATGTGCAAAACATGGGATGTGCTGGAATTTGCCCAGATGTAATGCACGCACAATATTGGTGGCGTTGTCCGATATCACAAATTCCCAGGAGAGTTTAATTGGGGTAAGCCATTGTGCAATGATGTCCCTCAGTTTCCGTAAGAGGTTATGAGCGGTGTGCTATACATCTACCCAGTGGACTGTCACAGTCATATAGTCCTTAGTCTGCCTTGTTCCATTTGTCCACATGTCCGTGGTTTAGTGGACAGTGGTACAACTGCGTTTTGTAGGACACTTTTTCTGACGTCTCTGTACATTCTCTGTATCGCCTGCCTAGTGAAGTGGAACCTAGATGGGATTTGGTACCAGGGACACAGTACCTCAAACAATTCTCTAAGTCCCACTGTACAAATGGCGGATAACGGATGCATGTCTTACACCAACATAGCTGTCAAGGCCTCAGTTATCCGCTTTGCAAAAGGATGACTGCTGTCATATTTCATCTTCCTCACAAAGGACTGTTGGACAGTCAATTTCTTACTGGAAGTAGTACAAGTGGTCTTCCGACTTTCCATCTGGGATGATGATCGACTCCCAGCAGCAACAACAGCAGCGACAGCAACAGCAGGCGTACCACTAAAGGATCCTCCGGAGGAATCCCGGTTAGGAGAGTACTCCTTAGTCTTGTCAGTGACATGGCCTGCAGGACTACTGATGTTCTTGACTGGGGAGGAAGTTGACGTTGAGGGAGTTGGTGGTGTGGCTTGCAGGAGCTTGGGTACAAGAAGAAGAAGGGATTTAGATGTCAGTGGACTGCTTACGCTCTTACCCAACCTTTCACAATTTGATACTGACTTATGATGAATGCGCTGCAGGTGACGTATAAGGGAGGATGTTCCTAGGTGGTTAACATCCTTACCCCTATTTATTACAGATTGACAGAGGCAACACACGGCTTGACACCTGTTGTCCGGATTTGTGGAGAAATAATTCCACACCGAAGAGGTGGCTTTTTTGGTATTTTTCCCAGGCATCACAATGGGCATCTTCATCCCACGGACAACAGCTGTCTCCCCGGTGCCTCATTTAAACAAACCACATCACCATCATAATCCTCCCCCACAACTACCTTCTCAGTGCCAGCAACAACCATATCCTAGTCCTGGTGTACTTCAACAGTGACATCTTCAATTTGATACACTTGGACTCTCTTTGGGGATTTGTGATACCATCTTAGAACGCAGTCTTTTCTGTGCTTTTTCCAGCTTAACTATTTTTATTTTTCTAGCGGGAGGATGAGGGCTTCCATCGTCATGTGAAGCTGAACCACTAGTCATGAACATAGGCAAGGGCCTTAGCCGTTCCTTGCCACTCTGTGTCATTAAGGCAAAAATGTGCATGCGTATGGTTCGCAGTGCGCATGCGGTTAATATTGTAACACAAAACTTAGTAGATTTACTCACGTCCGAACTAAGATTTTTCATCTTTGAAGTGATCGGAGTGTGATTGACAGGAAGTGGGTGTTTCTGGGCGGAAACTGGCCGTTTTCTGGTAGTGTGCGGAAAAACGCAGGCATGTCAGGGAAAAACGCGGGAGTGTCTGGAGAAACAGGGGAGTGGCTGGCTGAACGCTGGACGTGTGTGTGACGTCAAACCAGGAACGAAACGGCCTGAGCTGATCGCAATCTGTGAGTAGGTCTGGAGCTACTCAGAAACTGCTAAGAAATTTCTATTCGCAATTCTGCTAATCTTTCGTTTGCAATTCTGCTAAGCTAAGATACACTCCCAGAGAGCGGCGGCTTAGCGTGTGCAATGCTGCTAAAATCTGCTAGCGAGCTAACAACTCGGAATCACCCCCCAATATGCGGTACAGGAGAGCGTACCTCTACACCACACAGGGCAAACCCTATGATAATTATTTGGATTAAATATTAATAACCCCTTTATTTGGAGTAAATAATATACAGCACAGGACAGCTCCACTGAATTTATATGGCAGCACCACTGGACTGGACTTATACGGCATTATTATTATTATTATTATTATTATTATTATTTTTACATTTTATTTATAAGGCGCCACATGTGTTTCGCAGCGCCATACAAAGGACAGTACAGGGAGACAAAACACAGTATTACAGTAAATAAACAACAGAAATAGAGTACAGGCAACATAGAGCACCACACATTCTCAAGACATAATACTGCTAAGATGTAAGTATTGAGGGAGTGATCATCGTACTACTAGAGGCTGGTGGCCATAGATGGAGATGAGCCTTTACTAGCAGGGTAAAGATGGTCTTTGTGTAGGGGAGAGCTGCACGTGAAATGTGTCGAGACGAGGGCTTAGATAACAAGAGGAAAGAGGGCCCTGCTCTGAAGAGCTGACAATCTAGTGGGGAGGGGCAACAGACAGATGACAAGAGGTGCAGGCAAGCGGGAGTTAGCCGGATGGCAGTATGCAAGCAAAGCTGAGATGTTCACGGCATGAGGCAGGGGGGTGGAGGCGCGGCTTCAGGACTGGGTTATGCATCGGGAGGGTATGCTTTGATGAATAGGTGAGTTTTTAGTGCCCGTTTGAAGCTTTGCAAGGTCGGGGAGAGTCTAATGGAACGGGGGAGTGCGTTCCACTGAAGGGGTGCAGCACAGGAATAGTCTTGAACACGAGCATGGGAAGCAGTGACCAGGGCGGTGGAGAGGCGACAGTCATTGGTCGACAGTAGGGGGCGGGAGGGAGTATGAAGGGAGAGGAGGTTGGAGATGTAGGGAGCAGTGGAATTAGAGATGGCCTTGTATGTGAGGGTGAGGAGTTTGAAGAGGATTCTGTAAGGAAATGGGAGCCAGTGCAGATTTTGGCGAAGGGGGGTTGCAGATGTGGTGCTGCGGGAGAGGAAGATAAGCCTAGCTGCAGAGTTTAGGACAGATTGGAGGGAAGCAAGATGGGAGCAAGCAAGGCCAGTGAGGAGAACATTACAGTAGTCAAGTCGTGAGATGACCAGTGAGTGGATGATGAGTTTAGTTGCACTCTGGGAGAGATATGGCCTGATACGAGCAATGTTGCGTATCTGGAAACGACAGGATTGTGCCAGATCTTGGATGTGGGGTGCAAAGGAGAGGGAGGAGTCAAGAGTAACACTCAAGCAGCGGAGTTGGGGAACGGGGAAGATGGTGGTGTTTTCAACAATGATAGAGATATTGGTTGGGGGTGTTGCTCTGGATGGGGGGAAGATGATGAGTTCAGTTTTGTGCATGTTGAGCTTCAGAGAGCGCTCAGACATCCAGGAGGAGATTGCGGAGAGGCAGCTGGAAACCTGGGAGAGGACAGAAGGGGACAGATCAGGAGAGGAGAGGTAGAGTTGTGCGTCATCAGCATAGAGGTGGTATTGAAGGCCAAAGGAGTTAATGAGCGCACCCAGGGAAGAGGTGTACAGGGAGAACAGAAGGGGTCCAAGGACAGAACCCTGGACTTATATGGAATTATACGGCAGGATCACTGGATTTATATGCCAGTTCCACTGGAATTATACGGCAGGATCACTGGACTTATACGCCAGTACCACTGGAATTATATGGCAATATCACTGGAATTATACAGCAGTATCATGGGAATTATACGCCAGTATCACAGGAATTATACGGCAATATCAGTGGAATTATATGGCAGTATCATGGGAATTGTATTGCACTATCACAGGAATTATACGCCTGTATCACAGGAATTATACGCCAGTATCACGGAAATTATACGGCAGTAACACTGAATATATGTCAGCAGAGGACACCACCACTGTGACTGGTCACAGGACTGATGCTGCACAAGACACTACCCCGGTCTGATGCAGGACAACACAGCACCACTGAAAGTGACTTATACAGCTACCCCGGATATATGGCAGCAGAGGACACTACCACTGAGACTGGTCACTGGACTGATGCTGAACAAGACACTACCTCTGGTCTGATGCAAGACAACACAGCAAAACTGCAATGGACTTATATAGCAGCACTGGGGACATATAGCAGCAGAGGACACCACCACTGTGACTGGCTGGACTGATGCAGCATAAGACACTACACTGGACTGAGCAGCACAAGATAGCATTGGAATCGCCACCCCTCATCATCTCACTACACTCTCCGAGACTGAAGTGAAAATGGCGGTGACGCGCAGGTCCTTATATGGAATCCAAACCCTGTGAGAATCTGACAGCGGGATGATGACGTTTTGCCTCATTCTGGTTTCCGAGTAAGGTGGGAAGACCCGAGTCTGACTCGTATCCGGACTCGGGTAGGGAGGATCGTTAGGGTTCGGATCTCAGGGATCCAAACCTGCTCATCTCTAATTATGACCTCTAGCATCTGAAAATGGCACCAGCTGCGGCAGACGACCACACAGCCCACGGCGCCTGCTGCAGTAGGCGAATGGGTTGCAGGGAGCTGACTGCGGGTGGGTGGCGTGTGCCTGCAGGGTGACTGCCCTGCTTGCCCATGCCTAGAACCGCTCCTGCTTGTGTGAGTGGGAAATAAAGTACTGCGGTCTGACCAGCAGTGTTACTGAAAATAAACTAAATATTGTAAAGTACACTGGGGTACAGCACAGACACAAAAAAAGAAAATTATTTTTATAATTATATCTTTAGGCTTTTTCTTTTTAGCTCTTATTTATTTTTTTATTTTACACTGGGGCAGTGCCCCTGGATGTACGGACAGATCACCCCTTTATATACTGCAGACAGGACACCCCTGGCTAATACAGCAGACAGGGCACCCCTTGACTTATACCGCAGATGGGGCACCCCTTAACTGATACAACAGACTTAGCAGCACCCCTGGACTGATACAGCAGACTTAGCAGCACCCCTGGACTGATACAGAAGACTTAGCAGCACCCCTGGACTGATATGGCAGACAGGGCACTCCTGGACTGATATAGCAGACAGGGCACCCCTGAACTCATACAAAAGAAAGGACAATCTAGGACTTATGCAACAGATGGATACCCCTGGACTGATACAGCAGACTTTGCAGCACCCCTGGACTGATAAGGAAGACAGGGAACCCTTGGACTGATATGGCAGATAGGGCACCCTGGACTAATGTGGCAGGCAGGGCACCTCTGGACTGATATGGCAGATAGAGCACCCTTTTAAAAATACAGCAGAGAGAGCACCCCTTATAGATACAGCAGACAGAACATCCACCCCATGCCATGCCAGATCACCCGCCCAACGCCATGCCAGGCAGATACAGTACTAAGATGGACATATCTGTCCAGTACACTCTTCAATGAGGGAGTGAAGATGGCGACGATCACCGGGCACTTATATAGAATCCAAAACTTGCAAGCATCCGATAGCGGGATGATGACGAACCCACTCATCTCTAGTCTAAAAGTCCTGTCACCTTCCAACAGCTGATGAAGGGCTGCTTGGATGACTTGAATTTTGAAACCTTCCTGATCTACCTGGATGCCATCATCATGTTTGTCCATGTGGTGGAGGAACATCTGCATTGGTCCTTGTTCTATAGGAAAACAGCATAAATTTCAGCCCTTTAAAATGCAATCTACTAATACAAATCTTGGAATATCTTGGACATGTGATATCTCAGGATGAAGAAACACCAATCTCAGTCAAGGTGGTGGTGGTACAGTAAATGAAGACACACAGAATTGTCACAAAGTTGAGGGTATTAAAGGCACTTCAGTAACGATTTTGCAAAGGTGGAATTTTAACTGGAAGGAAGAATGGAGGTGTGTGGGGGGGAAAGGGGGGAAGGGGGGGTTCCAAGGAAACCACAACTGAAGAAAGCCCTTAACAAAGGTATGGAATTGGGGTCTGCATATTTTAAAATCTTGTATATGAAAAGAATTTTATGAGGGCTGGAAGCCTTACTCAACCAGATAGAGGAAGGAAAGGAGAGAGTAAGAGCATGCAAGGAATCTAGACATCTACAGTTCCTTTAAGCTGAAAAAAAGAAGAGAGTGAGCGCAAGCAGACTCCACTAAAATTGGACAAATTTAATCGTCAAATATAAACAATCACAACATATTAAAATAGTATACATATACCTAATAATTAGTGATCTCGGAAACTGAACCCCCCCGAACTTCACCCTTTTTACACGGGTCCGAGCCATACTCGGATTCTCCCGTATGGCTCGGTTAACCCGAGCGCGCCCGAACGTCATCATCCCGCTGTCGGATTCTCGCGAGATTCGTATTCTATATAAGCAGCTGCGCGTCGCCGCCATTTTCACTCATGCATTGGAAATGTTAGGGAGAGGACGTGGCTGGCGTCCTCTCCGTTTATTCATTGTTGAGTTGATGCAAATATTTGTGCTTGCTTATATCATTGTGGGGACTGGGGAGCAGCTTTATATTAATATAGGAGGAGTACAGTGCAGAGTTTTGCTGATCAGTGACCACCAGTTTTATCCGTTCTCTGCATGAAAAAAACGCTCCTTATCTGTGCCCAGTGTGCTGCATATATCTGTGCTCACACTGCTTAATTGTGGGGACTGGGGAGCAGCTGTATTATATAGCAGGAGTACAGTGCAGAGTTTTGCTGACAGTGACCACCAGTATAAGTTGTCTGCTTGAAAAACATTCCATATCTGTGCTCAGTATGCTGCTTTATTGTGGGGACTGGGGACCACCAGTATAATATTATATAGGAGGAGTACAGTGCAGAGTTTTGCTGACCAGTGACCACCAGTATATAATATATAGCATTACGGTACAGTAGGCCACTGCTGTTCCTTCCTCTGTGTCGTCAAGTATACTATCCATCTAGATTCTATACCTGTGGTGCATTTCAGTTGTGCAGTTTGCTGACACAGTGACCACCAGTATATATAGCAGTACGGTACGGAAGGCCACTGCTGTACCTACCCGTCAACAGCTCCTCCTTCACATTCTCCCGCAACTGGGGGTGCGAGGAAAAGGCTAAGAATTCCGAGCCCACCCGATGGCGGTGATGCAGGGCAGTCTGGAGCGAGTGCTAACATCTGGTCCGGACTGAAGGACCTGGCAACGATTACTGACATGTCGTCTACTGTCACTGCATATGATTCTGTCACCATTGAAAGAATGGTGGAGGATTATATGAGTGACCGCATCCAAGTAGGCACGTCAGACAGTCCGTACGTATACTGGCAGGAAAAAGAGGCAATTTGGAGGCCCTTGCACAAACTGGCTTTATTCTATCTAAGTTGCCCTCCCTCCAGTGTGTACTCCGAAAGAGTGTTTAGTGCAGCCGCTCACCTTGTCAGCAATCGGCGTACGAGGTTACTTCCAGAAAATGTGGAGAAGATGATGTTCATCAAAATGAATTATAATCAATTCCTCCGTGGAGACATTCACCAGCAATTGCCTCCAGAAAGTACACAGGGATCTAGGATGGTGGATTCCAGTGGGGACGAATTAATAATCTGTGAGGAGGGGGATGTACACAGTGAAAGGGGTGAGGAATCAGAGGATGATGATGTGGTGGACATCTTGCCTCTGTAGAGCCAGTTTGTGCAAGGAGAGATTGATTGCTTCTTTTTTTGGTGGGGGCCCAAACCAACCAGTCATTTCAGTCACAGTCGTGTGGCAGACCCTGTCGCTGAAATTATGGGTTCGTTAAAGTGTGCATGTCCTGTTTATACAACATAAGGGTGGGTGGGAGGGCCCAAGGACAATTCCATCTTGCACCTCTAATTTCTTTCATTTTTCTTTGCATCATGTGCTGCTTGGGGACAATTTTTTTGAAGTGCCATCCTATCTGACACTGCAGTGCCACTCTTAGATGGGCCAGGTGTTTGTGTCGGCCACATGGGTCGCCTAGCTTAGTCACACAGCTACCTCATTGCGCCTCTTTTTTTCTTTGCATCATGTGCTGTTGGGGACTTTTTTTTTAAGTGCCATCCTGCCTGACACTGCAGTGCCACTCCTAGATGGGCCAGGTGTTTGTGTCGGCCACTTGTGTCGCTTAGCTTAGTCACACAGCGACCTTGGTGCGCATCTTTTTTTCTTTGCATCATGTGCTGTTTGGGGACAATTTTTTTGAAGTGCCATCCTGCCTGACACTGCAGTGCCACTTCTAGATGGGCCAGGTGTTTGTGTAGGCCACTTGTGTCGCTTAGCTTAGCCATCCAGCGACCTCGGTGCAAATTTTAGGACTAAAAATACTATTGTGAGGTGTGAGGTGTTCAGAATAGACTGGAAATGAGTGAAAATTATGGCTATTGAGGTTAATAATACTATGGGATCAAAATGACCCCCAAATTCTATGATTTAAGCTATTTTTTAGGGTTTTTTGAAAAAAACACCCGAATCCAAAACACACCCGAATCCGACAAAAAATTTTCGGTGAGGTTTTGCCAAAACGCGTCCGAATCCAAAACACGGCCGCGGAACCGAATCCAAAACCAAAACACAAAACCCGAAAAATGTCCGGTGCACATCACTACTAATAATACATAACATATAGCCAATAAATTGATATTAGTATAGGATCCGCACTAAAATTCATAAAAATTCCACACAGACCAGTGCACTATTAAATATCAAATTTAAACTGATGTAATAATGATCATTAGATTAGAACCAACGTGTCCTTCAGTTCATATGGAAACCAACAACTGATAATTAATGCTGAAAGTCTCAGATATTGATCATAATTCAGTACCGTGCTTAGAAATACTCTTATCAGGTTGAAATCAATAGATATGTAACAAGTGCACTGTTACTTTTAAGAAGTTGAGCCTCTATTTGTTCAGCACCGTAATCTTAAAACACCGCAGCAGTTCTGTCTGCCGCTCTTTCACTATAGCAACATGTCAGGATGGTAGACGCTTACCGCTTCCAAAGATGTTCGGGCGGCACTGACAGATAACCAGATACCGCTGGCTCTGGCGGCTGCGTCTATCACTCGCTCCCTGTAGCAAAACGATGACCGCTTACCGCTTCCAGAAGTCGTCTAGCGGTGTTGTAGATATCCAGGCGCCACTGGTTCAAGGAGATAGGCTGGCGGCCACGGTCCCCGTATTGCAAATGGGACCAGTGCAGGTGGCTCTAATCGGGCAGACCGGACCCGGCGGTGCAGATAAAACTGAAGCAAGTGGAGGCCGTGGAAATGGTAAATGTGCTTGGATCCTGAAGCAGCCCTGACGCGTTTCTCGACCCGCACAGACTGGTCGTTTCCTCAGAGGGTTAGAATAATCCCATCCTTCTAGGTCTCCATATTTAAGGGGATCATGGGATGATCATTAGTACAGGCACCTGAAAAGCACATGTTTGACTCACTATCAGGATTGTGTGCATGTGGAGTTATAATCATCTCCACATTCAGATCCAACAATCTAAAGTATATATATATATATATATATATATATATACACACTTTGTAACAGAGAAACTTCTCTTATATACAATAAATAAATCATAAACGATTAAATACACAAGTACATAAACATTTACATGCATAAAACAAATAAAATAAAAATTATAAATATTATTATTATTATTTATTATCATTACTATTAGCATTATTTGCAAAGACGGAGACAGCAATATATAGATATGAATACATATATGTGTATACAACCAACACACATACATATATTCATAAAATATACATATATAAACATAGTATGCCGGAATACAAATTAAACTAAAACATACCATATATAAATATATGAATAGTATATAAATAATATAACTGAAGTCATCACTGATAGAACACAATCTTTCAGTTAAATATAACTGTTCTAAGAGCCAATATTATATTAACCATAGTCATATCAGTGATATTCACCCCATTCACATAAAACAATTAGATGTATAAGGGAAATATTCCCACTAAAATATTGTCTAACCATAGGAACAAACATACATTTATATCATGTCTATAAGACACATATAAAGGAAAAGAAAATTTGTTTCATATGAAATATAAAAGAAATATAAATAAAATAAATGCAGAGAAGAGGGAAATAGGGAGAAGTATAGTGGATAACTAATCTCCATTTGTTGTTAAATATAGACAATTATGTTATGTTAATAATTGTCTATATTTAACAATGAATGGAGATTAGTTATCCACTATACTTCTCCCTATTTCCCCTCTTCTCTGCGTTTATTTTATTTATATTTCTTTTATATTTCATATGAAACAAATTTTCTTTTCCTTTATATGTGTCTTATAGACATGATATAAATGTATGTTTGTTCCTATGGTTAGACAATATTTTAGTAGGAATATTTCCCTAATACATCTAATTGTTTTATGTGAATGGGGTCAATATCACTGATATGAATATGGTTAATATAACATTGGCTCTTAGAACAGTTATGTTTAACTGAAAGATTTTGTTCTATCAGTGATGACTTCAGTTATATTATTTATATACTATTCATATATTTATATACGGTATGTTTTAGTTTAATTTGTATTCCGGCATACTATGTTTATATATGTATATTTTATGAATATATGTATGTGTGTTGGTTGTATACACATATATGTATTCATATCTATATATTGCTGTCTCCCTCTTCGCTAATAATACTAATAGTAATGATAATAAATAATAATAATAATATTTATAATTTTTATTTTATTTGTTTTATGTATGTAAATGTTTATGTACTTGTGTATTGAATCGTTTATGATTTATTTATTGTATATAAGAGATGTTTATCTGTTACAAAGTGTGTATATATATATATATATATATATATATATATACTTTAGATTGTTGGATCTGAATGTGGAGATGATTATAACTCCACATGCACACACTCCTTATAGTGAGCCAAACAGGTGCTTTTCAGGTGCCTGTACTAATGATCATCCCATGATCCCCTTAAATATGGAGACCTAGAAGGATGGGATTATTCTAACCCTCTGAGGAAACGACCAGTCTGTGCAGGTCGAGAAACGCGTCAGGGCTGCTTCAGGGTCCAAGCACCTTTACATTTCCACGGCCTCCACTTGCTTCAGTTTTATCTGCACCGCCGGGTCCGGTCTGCCCGATTAGAGCCACCTGCACTGGTCCCATTTGCAATACGGGGACCGTGGCTGCCAGCCTATCTCCTTGAACCAGCGGCGCCTGGATATCTACAACACTGCTAGATGACTTCTGGAAGCGGTAAGCGGTCATCGTTTTGACACGCTGCTACAGGGAGCGAGTGATAGACGCAGCCGCCAGAGCCAGCAGTATCTGGTTATCTGTCAGTGCCGCCCGAACATCTTTGGAAACGGTAAGCGTCTACCATCCTGACATGCTGCTATAGTGAAAGAGCGGCAGACAGAACTGCTGGTGTGTTTTAAGATTACGGTGCTGAACAAATAGAGGCTCAACTTCTTAAAAGTAACAGTGCACTTGTTACATATCTATTGATTTCAACCTGATAAAAGTATTTCTAACCACGGGACTGAATTATGATCAATATCTGAGACTTTCAGCATTAATTATCAGTTGTTGGTTTCCATATGAACTGAAGGACACATTGGTTCTAATCTAAAGATCATTATTACATCAGTTTAAATTTGATATTCAATAGTGCACTGGTCTGTGTGGAATTTTTATGAATTTTAGTGCGGATCCTATACTAATATCAATTTATTGGCTATATGTTATGTATTATTAGGTATATATATTAGAGATGAGCGGGTTCGGTTTCTCTGAATCCGAACCCGCCAGAACTTCATGTTTTTTTTCACGGGTCCGAGCGACTCGGATCTTCCCGCCTTGCTCGGTTAACCCGAGCGCGCCCGAACGTCATCATGACGCTGTCGGATTCTCGCGAGGCTCGGATTCTATCGCGAGACTCGGATTCTATATAAGGAGCCGCGCGTCGCCGCCATTTTCACACGTGCATTGAGATTGATAGGGAGAGGACGTGGCTGGCGTCCTCTCCGTTTAGAATTAGAATAGATTAGAGAGACACTTGATTTACTAATTTTGGGGAGCATTAGGAGTACTCAGTAGTGTACAGTGCAGAGTTTTGCTGATAGTGACCAGTGACCACCACTTTTATTTATAATCCGTTCTCTGCCTGAAAAAAGCGATACACAGCACACAGTGACTCAGTCACATACCATATCTGTGTGCACTGCTCAGGCTCAGGCCAGTGTGCTGCATCATCTATTATCTATCTATATATAATATTATATATATCTGTCTGACTGCTCAGCTCACACAGCTTATAATTGTGGGGGAGACTGGGGAGCACTACTGCAGTGCCAGTTATAGGTTATAGCAGGAGCCAGGAGTACATAATATATTATATAGTGAGTGACCACCAGACACACAGTGCAGTTTATTTAATATATCCGTTCTCTGCCTGAAAAAAGCGATACACACAGTGACTCAGTCAGTCACATACCATATCTGTGTGCACTGCTCAGGCTCAGGCCAGTGTGCTGCATCATCTATATATATTATATATCTGTCTGACTGCTCAGCTCACACAGCTTATAATTGTGGGGGAGACTGGGGAGCACTACTGCAGTGCCAGTTATAGGTTATAGCAGGAGCCAGGAGTACATAATATTATATTAAAATTAAACAGTGCACACTTTTGCTGCAGGAGTGCCACTGCCAGTGTGACTAGTGACCAGTGACCTGACCGCCAGTATATAATATTAGTAGTATACTATCTCTTTATCAACCAGTCTATATTAGCAGCAGACACAGTACAGTGCGGTAGTTCACTCCTGTGGCTACCTCTGTGTCGGCACTCGGCAGCCCGTCCATAATTGTATATACCACCTAACCGTGGTTTTTTTTTCTTTCTTTATACATACATACTAGTTACGAGTATACTATCTCTTTATCAACCAGTCTATATATTAGCAGCAGACACAGTACAGTGCGGTAGTTCACGGCTGTGGCTACCTCTGTGTCGGCACTCGGCAGCCCGTCCATAATTGTATATACCACCTAACCGTGGTTTTTTTTTCTTTCTTTATACATGCATACTAGTTACGAGTATACTATCTCTTTATCAACCAGTCTATATATTAGCAGCAGACACAGTACAGTGCGGTAGTTCACGGCTGTGGCTACCTCTGTGTCGGCACTCGGCAGCCCGTCCATAATTGTATATACCACCTAACCGTGGTTTTTTTTTCTTTCTTTATACATACATACTAGTTACGAGTATACTATCTCTTTATCAACCAGTCTATATATTAGCAGCAGATACAGTACAGTGCGGTAGTTCACGGCTGTGGCTACCTCTGTGTCGGCACTCGGCAGCCCGTCCATAATTGTATATACCACCTAACCGTGGTTTTTTTCCTTTCTTTATACATACATACTAGTTACGAGTATACTATCTCTTTATCAACCAGTCTATATATTAGCAGCAGACACAGTACAGTGCGGTAGTTCACGGCTGTGGCTACCTCTGTGTCGGCACTCGGCAGCCCGTCCATAATTGTATACTAGTATCCAATCCATCCATCTCCATTGTTTACCTGAGGTGCCTTTTAGTTGTGCCTATTAAAATATGGAGAACAAAAATGTTGAGGTTCCAAAATTAGGGAAAGATCAAGATCCACTTCCACCTCGTGCTGAAGCTGCTGCCACTAGTCATGGCCGAGACGATGAAATGCCAGCAACGTCGTCTGCCAAGGCCGATGCCCAATGGCATAGTACAGAGCATGTCAAAACCAAAACACCAAATATCAGAAAAAAAAGGACTCCAAAACCTAAAATAAAATTGTCGGAGGAGAAGCGTAAACTTGCCAATATGCCATTTACCACACGGAGTGGCAAGGAACGGCTGAGGCCCTGGCCTATGTTCATGGCTAGTGGTTCAGCTTCACATGAGGATGGAAGCACTCAGCCTCTCGCTAGAAAAATGAAAAGACTCAAGCTGGCAAAAGCAGCACAGCAAAGAACTGTGCATTCTTCGAAATCCCAAATCCACAAGGAGAGTCCAATTGTGTCGGTTGCGATGCCTGACCTTCCCAACACTGGACGTGAAGAGCATGCGCCTTCCACCATTTGCACGCCCCCTGCAAGTGCTGGAAGGAGCACCCGCAGTCCAGTTCCTGATAGTCAGATTGAAGATGTCAGTGTTGAAGTACACCAGGATGAGGAGGATATGGGTGTTGCTGGCGCTGGGGAGGAAATTGACCAGGAGGATTCTGATGGTGAGGTGGTTTGTTTAAGTCAGGCACCCGGGGAGACACCTGTTGTCCGTGGGAGGAATATGGCCGTTGACATGCCAGGTGAAAATACCAAAAAAATCAGCTCTTCGGTGTGGAGGTATTTCACCAGAAATGCGGACAACAGGTGTCAAGCCGTGTGTTCCCTTTGTCAAGCTGTAATAAGTAGGGGTAAGGACGTTAACCACCTCGGAACATCCTCCCTTATACGTCACCTGCAGCGCATTCATAATAAGTCAGTGACAAGTTCAAAAACTTTGGGTGACAGCGGAAGCAGTCCACTGACCAGTAAATCCCTTCCTCTTGTAACCAAGCTCACGCAAACCACCCCACCAACTCCCTCAGTGTCAATTTCCTCCTTCCCCAGGAATGCCAATAGTCCTGCAGGCCATGTCACTGGCAATTCTGACGAGTCCTCTCCTGCCTGGGATTCCTCCGATGCATCCTTGCGTGTAACGCCTACTGCTGCTGGCGCTGCTGTTGTTGCCGCTGGGAGTCGATGGTCATCCCAGAGGGGAAGTCGTAAGCCCACTTGTACTACTTCCAGTAAGCAATTGACTGTTCAACAGTCCTTTGCGAGGAAGATGAAATATCACAGCAGTCATCCTACTGCAAAGCGGATAACTGAGGCCTTGGCATCCTGGGTGGTGAGAAACGTGGTTCCGGTATCCATCATTACTGCAGAGCCAACTAGAGACTTGTTGGAGGTACTGTGTCCCCGGTACCAAATACCATCTAGGTTCCATTTCTCTAGGCAGGCGATACCGAAAATGTACACAGACCTCAGAAAAAGAGTCACCAGTGTCCTAAAAAATGCAGCTGTACCCAATGTCCACTTAACCACGGACATGTGGACAAGTGGAGCAGGGCAGGGTCAGGACTATATGACTGTGACAGCCCACTGGGTAGATGTATGGACTCCCGCCGCAAGAACAGCAGCGGCGGCACCAGTAGCAGCATCTCGCAAACGCCAACTCTTTCCTAGGCAGGCTACGCTTTGTATCACCGCTTTCCAGAATACGCACACAGCTGAAAACCTCTTACGGCAACTGAGGAAGATCATCGCGGAATGGCTTACCCCAATTGGACTCTCCTGTGGATTTGTGGCATCGGACAACGCCAGCAATATTGTGTGTGCATTAAATCTGGGCCAATTCCAGCACGTCCCATGTTTTGCACATACCTTGAATTTGGTGGTGCAGAATTTTTTAAAAAACGACAGGGGCGTGCAAGAGATGCTGTCGGTGGCCAGAAGAATTGCGGGACACTTTCGGCGTACAGGCACCACGTACAGAAAACTGGAGCACCACCAAAAACTACTGAACCTGCCCTGCCATCATCTGAAGCAAGAAGTGGTAACGAGGTGGAATTCAACCCTCTATATGCTTCAGAGGTTGGAGGAGCAGCAAAAGGCCATTCAAGCCTATACAATTGAGCACGATATAGTAGGTGGAATGCACCTGTCTCAAGTGCAGTGGAGAATGATTTCAACGTTGTGCAAGGTTCTGATGCCCTTTGAACTTGCCACACGTGAAGTCAGTTCAGACACTGCCAGCCTGAGTCAGGTCATTCCCCTCATCAGGCTTTTGCAGAAGAAGCTGGAGGCATTGAAGAAGGAGCTAAAAGGGAGCGATTCCGCTAGGCATGTGGGACTTGTGGATGCAGCCCTTAATTCGCTTAACAAGGATTCACGGGTGGTCAATCTGTTGAAATCAGAGCACTACATTTTGGCCACCGTGCTCGATCCTAGATTTAAAGCCTACCTTGGATCTCTCTTTCCGGCAGACACAGGTCTGCTGGGGTTGAAAGACCTGCTGGTGACAAAATTGTCAAGTCAAGCGGAACGCGACCTGTCAACATCTCCTCCTTCACATTCTCCCGCAACTGGGGGTGCGAGGAAAAGGCTCAGAATTCCGAGCCCACCCGCTGGCGGTGATGCAGGGCAGTCTGGAGCGACTGCTGATGCTGACATCTGGTCCGGACTGAAGGACCTGACAACGATTACGGACATGTCGTCTACTGTCACTGCATATGATTCTCTCAACATTGATAGAATGGTGGAGGATTATATGAGTGACCGCATCCAAGTAGGCACGTCACACAGTCCGTACTTATACTGGCAGGAAAAAGAGGCAATTTGGAGGCCCTTGCACAAACTGGCTTTATTCTACCTAAGTTGCCCTCCCACAAGTGTGTACTCCGAAAGAGTGTTTAGTGCCGCCGCTCACCTTGTCAGCAATCGGCGTACGAGGTTACATCCAGAAAATGTGGAGAAGATGATGTTCATTAAAATGAATTATAATCAATTCCTCCGCGGAGACATTGACCAGCAGCAATTGCCTCCACAAAGTACACAGGGAGCTGAGATGGTGGATTCCAGTGGGGACGAATTGATAATCTGTGAGGAGGGGGATGTACACGGTGATATATCGGAGGGTGAAGATGAGGTGGACATCTTGCCTCTGTAGAGCCAGTTTGTGCAAGGAGAGATTAATTGCTTCTTTTTTGGGGGGGGTCCAAACCAACCCGTCATATCAGTCACAGTCGTGTGGCAGACCCTGTCACTGAAATGATGGGTTGGTTAAAGTGTGCATGTCCTGTTTTGTTTATACAACATAAGGGTGGGTGGGAGGGCCCAAGGACAATTCCATCTTGCACCTCTTTTTTCTTTTCTTTTTCTTTGCATCATGTGCTGATTGGGGAGGGTTTTTTGGAAGGGACATCCTGCGTGACACTGCAGTGCCACTCCTAGATGGGCCCGGTGTTTGTGTCGGCCACTAGGGTCGCTAATCTTACTCACACAGCTACCTCATTGCGCCTCTTTTTTTCTTTGCGTCATGTGCTGTTTGGGGAGGGTTTTTTGGAAGGGCCATCCTGCGTGACACTGCAGTGCCACTCCTAGATGGGCCCGGTGTTTGTGTCGGCCACTAGGGTCGCTAATCTTACTCGCACAGCTACCTCATTGCGCCTCTTTTTTTCTTTGCGTCATGTGCTGTTTGGGGAGGGTTTTTTGGAAGGGACATCCTGCGTGACACTGCAGTGCCACTCCTAGATGGGCCCGGTGTTTGTGTCGGCCACTAGGGTCGCTTATCTTACTCACACAGCGACCTCGGTGCAAATTTTAGGACTAAAAATAATATTGTGAGGTGTGAGGTATTCAGAATAGACTGAAAATGAGTGTAAATTATGGTTTTTGAGGTTAATAATACTTTGGGATCAAAATGACCCCCAAATTCTATGATTTAAGCTGTTTTTTAGTGTTTTTTGAAAAAAACACCCGAATCCAAAACACACCCGAATCCGACAAAAAAAATTCGGTGAGGTTTTGCCAAAACGCGTTCGAACCCAAAACACGGCCGCGGAACCGAACCCAAAACCAAAACACAAAACCCGAAAAATTTCAGGCGCTCATCTCTATATATTATATACTATTTTAATATGTTGTGATTGTGTATATTTGACAATTAAATTTGTCCAATTTTAGTGGAGTCTGCTTGCGCTCTCTCTCTTCTTTTTTGTTCTGTATTTCTTATAGGGTTTGCTAATACCCTATTCCTTTGAGAGCAGCAGGCAGCATTTCAACATAGGCTCAGGTAGGCGCCTTTTCTTGGTAGGTTTCCTTTAAGCTGAAGTTGGTTGCTATCATGGGCTGTAACATAAACAATTGTAGAATATTTGATAGCAGTCTATTTAGATACTTTTATGGACAACAACTCATTAGCATATTAAGATAACACAAAATTGGGGAGACTTGGAGCAACTCTGGAGTGGTCATGTTGGTCATGCAAGATTCAGTATTGCATATAGAAAGAAAAGATGCAGGTGCACTATGCAAACTTACTATTCAAAATGTTAATACATTTTACAATTGAACGTCAAATAAATGTTTGTTAGCATAAATTTGGCCAAAGTTAAGGGCATACTCACCAATGTCCAATTAATCTCATCGGGTAAGTTAATAATATTCTGAATTTACTGAGCACTGTGTTTATTCTATTTGGCAAACATGGCTGTAATTCGCATCTTGATAGTTTACTAAACACTAAACACGTCAGTTTTTAGAACAGAAGAATAGACATGTATGAATAAACACACCATCAGCAAACTCAGAAGGACTTTACATAGGCACCACTACAACAAGGAAATTTACCAAGGTTCATTTCTGCAACCACAACCATGAATTGGCTCAAATTTAAATAGAATAGATCAGTGAGATCTGTGTAGCATTTCTCTGTGTAAAAGTTAATTAAACAGGTAAGATAATAAAAAAAACTACATTGGGTCCCGCCTCCAAAGCATAACCAGCACCGGACCCCTTGAGCCAGTCCTGGTTCTACAAATACAGGGGGGAAATTGTGTGAGGTCCCCCTGTATTTAAAGAACAAGCA
Organism: Pseudophryne corroboree; assembly: GCF_028390025.1. Lineage (NCBI taxonomy): Eukaryota > Metazoa > Chordata > Amphibia > Anura > Myobatrachidae > Pseudophryne > Pseudophryne corroboree. The sequence goes on along the minus strand of NC_086454.1, from coordinate 226,888,906 downwards.
ATGGGCTCTTGGATCAGCCCTGGTTCCAAAAACAAGGGGGAAAATTACATAGGGGTCCCCTGTATTTTTAAAACCAGCACTGGGTTCTACAGGTTGAGTATCCCATATCCAAATATTCCGAAATACGGAAAATTCCGAAATACGGATTTTTTTGAGTGAGAGTGAGATAGTGAAACCTTTGTTTTTTGATGGCTCAATGTACACAAACTTTGTTTAATACACAAAGTTATTAAAAATATTGTATTAAATGACCTACAGGCTGTGTGTATAAGGTGTATATGAAACATAAATGAATTGTGTGAATATAGACACACTTTGTTTAATGCTCAAAGTTATAAAAAATATTGGCTAAAATTACCTTCAGGCTGTGTGTATAAGGTGTATATGAAACATAAATGCATTCTGTGCTTAGATTTAGGTCCCATCACCATGATATCTCATTATGGTATGCAATTATTCCAAAATACGGAAAAATCCCATATCCAAAATACCTCTGGTCCCAAGCATTTTGGATAAGGGATACTCAACCTGTACTAGCCAAGGAGGTAATGATAAAATGAAAGCTGAAATACTGAACATTTTTTTTTCCTCAGCATTCACCAGAAAGGATCAGATGGTGAGAGTAGTGCATAACGATAGTGAAGGTAATGATTCTTGGCTTGATGCTTGCTTAAGTGAGGAAGTAGTCCTGAAGAGACTAAGCAACATAAAGATTAATAAATCACCAGGCCCAGATGGTTTTCATCCAAAGGTTATTATGGAGCTTATGTCACAGCTAGCAAAACCCCTATTCGTGATTTTCCATAGTTCAATTACATCAGGCATGGTACCAAAGGATTGGCGCATAGCTGAGTTAGTGCCTTTATTTAAAAAGGTAAATAAACATAATCCAGGTACCTATAGACTAGTCAGTTTATCCTCTGTAGTGGGTAAAATTTTGGAAGGTATTTTTAGGGATAGCATAGAGGGTTATCTCCAGGTTAATAAGATTATTAGCAAAAAACAGCATGGGTTTGTAAGGGGCAGATCAAGTCAAACTAACTTAATTAGCTTCCTTGAAGAAGTTAACGAGAATCTTGACCAGGGAAAAGTAGTGGATGTGGTGTATTTAGATTTTGAAAAAGCCTTCGATACATTGCCTCACAGGAGACTGATCATCAAATTAAGAGATATACTATTTGTACATGGATAGGTAATTGGCTGGATAACAGAGTACAACGAGTAGTGGTCAATGCGTTGTTCTCTAGCTGTGCACCAGTAGTCAGCGGAATACCACAATGATCTAGGAATAGGCCTGGAAAGCACAGTGTCAATCTTTGCAGATGATACTAAACTGTGTAAGATAATTAAGTCAGAATGACTTATTTAAACATGAAACCTGGGCGTCTTAATGGGGAATGAGGTTCAATATAGAAAAATGCAAAGTTATACATTTTGGGACGAAAAACACACATGCGTCCTACACTCTAAATGGGAAAAATATAGGGGTAACTGTGGTGGGAAAAGATTTGGGGGTGCTCATAGATAATAGGCTTAATAACAGTACACAATGTCAAAATGCAGTAAAAAAGGCAAGTAAAGTGCTTGCGTGCATAAAACGGGGCATTGAGACAAGGGACGAGGATGTAATCTTGCCACTGTACAAATCATTGGTACATCCACATCTTGAATATTGTGTTCAATTTTGGGCACCATATTATATGTAAGATATCGTGGAACTAGAAAGAGTTCAAAGGCGAGCTACTAAATTGATTAAAGGGTTAGAGACACTGGAGTACGAGGAAAGGCTTACTAGGTTAAATATGTATACACTAGAAAAGAGGCGTCTAAGAGGAGACATTATTAATATCTTCAAATATGTAATGGGTCATTCCAAGGAGTTAGCAGGGGATTTGTTTATTAAAAGAACTCTGAATAGGACACGTGGGCACTTGCTGAGGCTAGAGGAGAGAAAATTCCGTACACAACGTAGGAAAGGGTTCTTCATGGTAAGGGCAATAAAGATTTGGAACTCCCTGCCGGAGAAGTTAATAACTGCAGACTCTATAAATGCATTTAAAAACAGATGGACAAATTTTTAACTGGAAAAAGTATCCAGGGTTATAGCATTTAACATAGTGACATTAATATATGGGAGTGGGAAGAATCATAGTTGTCAATTTGTACTAAACTTTTACCTCAGCAGGTGCATTATAATATGAACAGCTTAACATGGAATACAGGTTGAACCTGATGGGCATTTGCCTCTTTTCAACCTCACTAACTATGTAACTATGTAACAATAATTATTACAACTACATGCATGGATAAGTGTGCAAACTCTTTTGTAATGAGGCTATAGATGTGTTCTGAGTTAACTAATCACACTCAAAATCATGTTATAAGGTACAGTAAATACCATGCACCAGTCATCCATAAAAGTTATTATGATTAACCCAACTAGTGATTAGCTGTTCCATTTCAATTTTTTTGCAGTTTTATTAGTTGCATCCTACAGAGACAGCCATGTTGCACAAGTTGTTTTCTAAATATCTATGGGATCTCAATGCTGAAAGGTACCAAATAGGAGAAGTGTTACAAAGAATGTAAAAGGTATTACATTTATCATGGAGCACTGTAAAGATTATTATTAGTGTAAAATAAAAAGGTAAACAGGGACAGTGCCCACATTAGGACATTCCTCCAAAGTTGACAACAGGAAAAGAAGAAAACACATCAGGTAAACTATTAAGAGGTCTATGTTAACAATAAAGCTTTAGGAATTTCTGGTAGAAATAGGTCAATCCCTCATTGTAAGGCTAAATGTGGCTCCTGGGTGCAGGTAAATCAAAATGAACGAGGATCTGTTTTTGTAAAAAACAATATTTTCCAGCCATGTATTAGGTCAGTGTTTCCCAATCTTATTCTTCAAGGCATACTAACAGTCCAAAGGTAATAATTAAGTCACCAGTGCTCAAGTATGGCTATTCTTAAAACCTGGACTGTTAGTGTGCCTCAAATACAATAGTTGGAAACTTCTGTATGAGGCAATAAAAAGTTAATTTAATATTGCCAAATGATTTATAAATGGTATTTTATTTCCTCAAGCATGTGACGTGTTCTGCAGGTCACACTCCCCTTTGTCATGTCATGACAAAATAGTGATGTGCAGCGGGCATTTTTCGGGTTTTGTGTTTTGGTTTTGGATTCGGTTCCGCGGTCATGTTTTGGATTCGGAAGCATTTTGGCAAAACAACCCTTTCGAATTTTTGTCGGATTCGGATGCGTTTTGGATTCTGTTTTTTTTTTTCTCAAAAACAGCTTAAATCATAGAATTTGGGGGTAATTTTGATCCTATAGTATTATAAAGCTCAATAACCATAATTTCCAATCATTTCCAGTCTATTCTGAACACCTCACAATATTATTTTTCATCCTAAAATTTGCACCAAGGTTGCTGGATGACTAAGCTAAGCGACCCAAGTGGGCGGCACAAACACCTGGCACATGTAGAAGTGGCACTGCAGTGTCAGACAGGATGGCACTTAAAAAAATAGTCCCCAAACAGCTCATGATGCAAAGATAAATAAAAAAAGAGGTGCAGGATGGAATTGTCCCTGGGCCCTTTCACCCACCCTTATGTTGTATAAACAGGACATGCACACTTTAGCAAACCCATCATTTCAGCGACAGGGTCTGCCACACGACTGTGGCTGAAATGACTGGTTGGTTTGGGCCCCCACCAAAAAAGAAGCAATCAATCGCTCCTTGCACAAACTGGCTCTACAGTGGCAAGATGTCCACCTCATCCTCATCACCCAATTCCTCACCCCTTTCACTGTGTACATCTTCCTCCTCACAGAGTATTAATTCGTCCCCACTGGAATCCACCATCACAGGTCCCTGTGTACTCTCTGGAGGCAATTGCTGGTAAATGTCTCCACGAGGGAATGCATCATAATTAATTTTGATGAACATCATCTTCTCCACATTTTTTGGAAGTAACCTCCTACGCCGATCGCTGACAAGGTGAGCGGCTGCACTAAACACTCTTTCGGAGTACACACTGGAGGGGGGGGGGGGGCAACTTAGGTAAAATAAAGCCAGTTTGTACAAGGGCCTCCAAATTGCCTCTTTTTCCTGCCAGTACACGTACGGACTGTCTGACATGCCTACAGTGATGCTGTCACTCATATAATCCTCCACCATTCTTTCAATGGTGACAGAATCATATGCATTTACAGTAGACATGTCAGTAATCGTTGGCATGTCCTTCAGTCCGGATCAGATGTCAGCACTTGCTCCTGACTGCCCTGCATCACCGCCAGTGGGTGGTTTTGGAAATTTTATCCTTTTCCTGGCAGCTCCAGTGGCAGTAGAAAATGAAGGAGGAGCTGTTGGCGGGTCACGTTCCGCTTGACTTGACAATTGTCTCACCAGCAGGTCTTTGAACATCTGCAGACTTGTGTATGCCGGAAAGAGAGATACAACATAAGCTTTAAACCTAGGATCGAGCATGGTGGCCAAAATGTAGTGCTCTGATTTCAACAGATTGTCCTCCCGTGAATCATGGTTAAGCAAATAAAGGGCTCCATCCACAAGTCCCACATGCCTAGCGGAATCGCTCCGTTTTAGCTCCTCCTTCAATCTCTCCAGCTGTTTCTGCAAAAGCCTGATGAGGGGAATGACCTGACTTAGGCTGACAGTGTCTGAACTGACTTCACGTGTGGCAAGTTCAAAGGGTTGTAGAATTTTGCACAACATGGAAATCATTCTTCACTGCAGTTGAGTCAGGTGCATTCCCCCTCCTTTGCCTATATCGTAGGCAGATGTATAGGCTTGAATGGCCTTTTGCTGCTCCTCCATCTTCTGAAGCATATAGAGGGTTGAATTCCACCTCGTTACCACCTCTTGCTTCAGCTGATGGCAGGGCATGTTCATGAGTGTTTGCTGGCGCTCCAGTCTTCGGCACGTGATGGCTGAATGCCGAAATTGGCCCGCAATTCTTCAGGCCACCGACAGCATCTCCTGCACGTCCCTGTCATTTTTTAGAAAATCATGCACCACCAAATTAATTGTATGTGCAAAACATGGGACGTGCTGGAATTTGCTCACATGTAATGCACGCACAATATTGGTGGCGTTGTCCGATGTCACAAATCCCCAGGAGAGTCCAATTGGGGTAAGCCAATCTGCGATAATGTTCCTCAGTTTCCGTAAGAGGTTGTCAGCTGTGTGCCTCTTATGGAAAGCGATGATACACAGCGTAGCCTGCCTAGGAACGAGTTGGCGTTTGCGAGATGCTGCTACTGGTGCCGCCGCTGTTGTTGCTGCGCGAGGCAAGTGTGAATGCTGATTATTTTCTAGGTCAAAAAGCAATACCTTATTTCACCAAAGTTCAAACCGCTGTGGCCGCTGTATTTAATCCTTAACCTCTGTACTGTTTACACACCCTACGTATGCAAGATCGTACCGTGTGCGCACTCCGCGTACCTACGCCAAATGGACGTAGTAAGTACACAGTTTGCGTACACAGGCCTACACGCTGAAAGTGCAATGCAGCAGCCCGAGTGGCTGTAAATACACTTTAAACCTTAGCAGGAAAAGGGACACGACACCAAATTGTATTTTAAAACTATGTTGATGTCCAACCCACCATGATTATTTACTAGCAGGGGGTTACAACAATAATACAATACAATAAGAGAAAGGGCTACAGTCAATGTTACATACGTTTGTTCGCCTGCGCTACCCGGTCCGATCCTCAGTCAATCAAGGTAGATGGCCTTCAGAGATTGTGTCTGACCGGGCCTGCAGCTGGCCTTTTATACATTTGTCCAAAACCTAATACTATGGAAACTGTAATCTCTTCACCTATAGGTCACTGGGATGGTCATTTACAGTACAGGAGAGGACATAGGTCGGTTTGAATAGGTGGACGATGTCTGGTCCAGGTGCACTTGCAGTTGGTCTCCACTGGGTTCCCGCCGAATATCAGGAGTACAGTAAATACAGTTGATATTAATATTCTGCTCCTGCGTATATCTATTCTATGCCCTCACAGTGCCATGTGCCCACAGTGCCAGATATGCCCCCACAGTGCCAGATAGAGATATGCCCCCACAGCGCCAGATTACAGATATGCCCCCACAGTGCCATGTGCCCACAGAGCCAGATATGCCCCCAGTGCCACATATGACCCCACAGTGTCAGATATGCCCCCACAGTGCCAGATATGCCCCTACAGTGCCATGTGCCCAGTGCCAGATATGCCCTCACAGTGCCATGTGCCCACAGTGCCAGATATGCCCCCACAGTGCCAGATACAGATATGCCCCCACAGCGCCAGATTACAGATATGCCCCCACAGTGCCAGATATGCCCCCACAGTGCCATGTGCCCGCAGAGCCAGATATGCCCCCAGTGCCACATATGACCCCACAGTGCCAGATATGCCCCCAATGAGCTATGTGCCCACAATGCCAGATATGCCCCCATAGAAGAGCTCACCGTTGGTGTGTGGAGAGCGCAGCGCGCGCTTCTACTCTCTGCCGCTCTGCCTCCTCAGTCTGATCTCCGGCGGTGACGGCAGCGTGTATGGCTCAAATCAGGCGCCGGTCCGCGAGCTCTCATTGGCTAACGAACCGGCACCTGATTTGAGCTATACACTCGGCCGTCACTGCCGCAGACCAGACTGAGGAGGCAGAGCGGCAGGCAGGAGAGGCGCGGCTTCGGGTGGCTGGGCGGCGGATCGCGATCGACTGGTCGCATGTCCGCGATCGACTGGTTGGCAACCCCTGTCCTAACCTAATTCTGTCCCCTCATATCCTGTAAAGGTGAATCCCTTTGTTATTATACCCTTTAAGCAAGTGTAACTCGCTGGTGTGGTGTATGTAGACTATGTGTAAATTGTGCACTATGTGTATTAAATATGAAATGTGTCCTTGTGGCTTTTCCATGTGATTACAAATGCTACCATAATTACTAGTGATGAGCGGGTTTCGGTTCCTCGGGATCCGAACCCCCCCAAACTTCACCCATTTTACACGGTTCCGAGGCAGCCTCGGATACTCCCGCCTTGCTCGGTTAACCCGAGCGCGCCCGAACGTCATCATCCCGCTGTTGGATTCTCGCGAGATTCGTATTCTATATAAGGAGCCGCGCGTCGCCGCCATTTTCACTCGTGCATTGGAGATGATAGCGAGAGGATGTGCAGCGTTCTCTCAGTTTCTGTGTTCAGTGTGCTGCAAATATCTGCTCAGTGTGCTGCAAATATCTGTGCTCAGTGTGCTGCAAATATCTGTGCTCAGTGTGCTTGCAAATATCTGTGCTCAGCGTGCTGAAAATACCTACGTTTCTCTGCCTGAAAAACGCTCCATATCTCTGCTGCATTGTAGTATATAGTAGGAGGACAGTGCAGAATTTTGCTGACCACAAGTATTATATAGCAGTACGGTACAGTAGTCCACTGCTCTACCTACCTCTGTGTCATCAAGTATACTATCCATCCATACCTGTGCTGCATTTTAGTTGTGCACAGTATATATAGTAGGAGGACAGTGCAGAATTTTGCTGACCACCACTATATTTATAGCAGTACGGTACAGTAGTCCACTGCTCTACCTACCTCTGTGTTGTCAAGTATACTATCCATCCATACCTGTGCTGCATTTTAGTTGTGCGCAGTATATAGTAGGAGGACAGTGCAGAATTTTGCTGACCACCAGTATATAATATATAGCAGTACGGTACAGTAGTCCACTGCTCTACCTACCTCTGTGTCATCAAGTATACTATCCATCCATACCTGTGCTGCATTTTAGTTGTGCGCAGTATACAGTATATAGTAGGAGGTCAGTGCAGAATCTTGCTGGCCACCAGTATATATATAGGAGAATGGTACAGTAGTCCACTGCTCTACCTACCTCTGTGTCATCAAGTATACTATCCATCCATACCTGTGCTGCATTTTAGTTGTGCACAGTATATATAGTAGGAGGATAGTGCAGAATTTTGCTGACCACCAGTATATAATATATAGCAGTACGGTACAGTAGTCCACTGCTCTACCTACCGTTGTGTCGTCAAGTATACTATCTATCCATACCTGTGCTGCATTTTAGTTGTGTGCAGTATATATAGTAGGAGGACAGTGCAGAATTTTGCTGACCACCAGTATATAATATTTAGAAGTACGGTACAGTAGTCTACTGCTCTACCTACCTCTGTGTCATCAAGTATACTATCCATCCATACCTGTGCTGCATTTTAGTTGTGCGCAGTATATATAGTAGGAGGACAGTGCAGAATCTTGCTGGCCACCAGTATATATATAGGAGAACGGTACAGTAGTCCACTGCTCTACCTACCTCTGTGTCATCAAGTATGCTATCCATCCATACCTGTGCTGCATTTTAGTTGTGCACAGTATATATAGTAGGAGGATAGTGCAGAATTTTGCTGACCACCAGTATATAATATATAGCAGTACGGTACAGTAGTCCACTGCTCTACCTACCTCTGTGTCGTCAAGTATACTATCCATCCATACCTGTGCTGCATTTTAGTTGTGCGCAGTATACAGTATATAGTAGGAGGTCAGTGCAGAATCTTGCTGGCCACCAGTATATATATAGGAGAATGGTACAGTAGTCCACTGCTCTACCTACCTCTGTGTCATCAAGTATACTATCCATCCATACCTGTGCTGCATTTTAGTTGTGCACAGTATATATAGTAGGAGGATAGTGCAGAATTTTGCTGACCACCAGTATATAATATATAGCAGTACGGTACAGTAGTCCACTGCTCTACCTACCGTTGTGTCGTCAAGTATACTATCCATCCATACCTGTGCTGCATTTTAGTTGTGTGCAGTATATATAGTAGGAGGACAGTGCAGAATTTTGCTGACCACCAGTATATAATATATAGCAATACAGTACAGTAGTCCACTGCTCTACCTACCTCTGTGTCATCAAGTATACTATCCATCCATACCTGTGCTGCATTTTAGTTGTGCGCAGTATATATAGTAGGAGGACAGTGCAGAATTTTGCTGACCACCAGTATATAATATATAGCAATACAGTACAGTAGTCCACTGCTCTACCTACCTCTGTGTTGTCAAGTATACTATCTATCCATACCTGTGCTGCATTTTAGTTGTGCGCAGTATATATAATAGGAGGACAGTGCAGAATTTTGCTGACCACAAGTATATAATATTTAGTAGTACGGTACAGTAGTCTACTGCTCTACCTACCTCTGTGTCATCAAGTATACTATCCATCCATACCTGTGCTGCATTTTAGTTGTGCGCAGTATATATAGTAGGAGGACAGTGCAGAATCTTGCTGGCCACCAGTATATATATAGGAGAACGGTACAGTAGTCCACTGCTCTACCTACCTCTGTGTCATCAAGTATGCTATCCATCCATACCTGTGCTGCATTTTAGTTGTGCACAGTATATATAGTAGGAGGATAGTGCAGAATTTTGCTGACCACCAGTATATAATATATAGCAGTACGGTACAGTAGTCCACTGCTCTACCAACCTCTGTGTCGTCAAGTATACTATCCATCCATACCTGTGCTGTATTTTAGTTGTGCGCAGTATATATAGTAGAAGGACAGTGCAGAATTTTGCTGACCACCAGTATATAATATATAGCAATACAGTACAGTAGTCCACTGCTCTACCTACCTCTGTGTCGTCAAGTATACTATCTATCCATACCTGTGCTGCATTTTAGTTGTGCGCAGTATATATAATAGGAGGACAGTGCAGAATTTTGCTGACCACAAGTATATAATATTTAGTAGTACGGTACAGTAGTCTACTGCTCTACCTACCTCTGTGTCATCAAGTATACTATCCATCCATACCTGTGCTGCATTTTAGTTGTGCGCAGTATATATAGTAGGAGGACAGTGCAGAATTTTCCTGACCACCAGTATATAATATATAATATATAGCAGTACGGGACAGTAGTCCACTGCTCTACCTCTGTGTCGTCAAGTATACTACAAAAGTTCAGTAAAATGACCCAACAATCTAAATTAAAAGCGTCTGATGAGAAGCGTAAACTTGCCAATATGCCATTTACGACACGGAGTGGCAAGGAACGGCTGAGGCCCTGGCCTATGTTCATGGCTAGTGGTTCAGATTCACATGAGGATGGAAGCACTCATCCTCTGGCTAGAAAACTGCAGTGCCACTCCTAGATGGGCCAGGTATTTGTGTTGGCCACTTGGGTCGTTTAGCTTAGTCATAAAGCTACCTCATTGCACCTCTTTTTTCTTTGCATCATGTGCTGTTTGGGGACTATTTTTTAAATCTGCCATCCAGTCTGACACTGCAGTGCCACTCCTAGATGGGCCAGGTATTTGTGTCGGCCACTTGGGTCGCTTAGCTTAGTCACACAGCTACTGTACCTCATTGCACCTCTTTTTTTCTTTGCATCATGTGCTGTTTGGGGACAATTTTTTAAATCTGCCATCCTGTCTGACACTGCAGTGCCACTCCTAGATGGGCCAGGTGTTTGTGTCGGCCACTTGGGTCGCTTAGCTTAGTCACACAGCTACCTCATTGCACCTCTTTTTTTCTTTGCATCAGGTGCTGTTTAGGGACTTTTTTTTAAATCTGCCATCCTGTCTGACACTGCAGTGCCACTCCTAGATGGGCCAGGTGTTTGTTTCGGCCACTTGGGTTGCTTAGCTTAGTCACACAGCTACCTCATTGCACCTCTTTTTTTCTTTGCATCATGTGCTGTTTGGGGACTATTTTTTAAATCTGCCATCCTGTCTGACACTGCAGTGCCACTCCTAGATGGGCCAGGTGTTTGTGTCGGCCACTTGGGTCGCTTAGCTTAGCCATCCAGCGACCTTGGTGTACCTCTTTTTTTCTTTGCATCATGTGCTGTTTGGGGACTATTTTTTAAATCTGCCGTCCTGTCTGACACTGCAGTGCCACTCCTAGATGGGCCAGGTGTTTGTTCCGGCCACTTGGGTCGCTTAGCTTAGCCATCCAGCGACCTCGGTGCAAATTTTAGGACTAAAAATAATATTGTGAGGTGTGAGCTGGATGTTCAGAATAGACTGGAAATGAGCGGAAATTATGGTTATTGAGGTTAATAATACTATGGGATCAAAATGACCCCCAAATTCTATGATTTAAGCTGTTTTTTAGGGTTTTTTGTAAAAAAAACACCTGAATCCAAAACACACCCGAATCTGACCAAAAATTTTCACGGAGGTTTTGCCAAAATGCGTCCGAATCCAAAACACGGCCGCGGAACTGAATCCAAAACCAAAACACAAAACCAGAAAAATTTCCGGTGCACATCACTAGTAATTACTCATACCACGCGCTAATACGCACTACCGCGTGAGCGGCTATTCGCAGCTTGCGAGCATGCGCACGCACGGCAGCACAAGCACGTGCACAGAGGCCATCTGTGTGGAGTTTGTCCGTGATGTGTATGGCTGAAATAATTTCGACTTTGACACAACACATCTACCCAGTGGGCTGTCACAGTCATATAGTCCTTAGTCTGCCCTGATCCACTTGTCCACATGTCTGTGGTTAAGTGGACAGTGGGTGCAACTGCATTTTTTAGGACACTGGTGACTTTTTCTGATGTCTGTGTACATTCTCGGTATCGCCTGCCTAGATAAGTAGAACCTAGATTGGATTTGGTACCGGGGACACACTACCTCAAACAATTCTCTAAGTCCCTGTGAACTAACGGTGGATACCGGACGCACGTCTAACACCAACATAGTTGTCAAGGCCTTTGCAACAGGATGACTACTGTGATATTTCATCTTCCTCGCAAAGGACTGTTGGACAGTCAATTGCTTACTGGAAGTAGTACAAGTGGTTTTCCGACTTCCCCTCTGGGATGATCGACTCCAAGCAGCAACAACAGCAGCGCCAGCAGCAACAGGTGTTCCACTCAAGGAATCCCAGTTAGGAGAGGACTCGTCAGACTTGCCAGTGACATGGCCTGCAGGACTATTGGCGTTCCTGTCTAAGGAGGAAATTGACATTGAGGGAGTTGGTGGTGTAGTTTGCAGTTGCTTGGGTACAAGAGGAAGAAGGGATTTAGTTGTCAGTGGACTGCTTCTGCTGTCACCCAAAGTTTTTGAACTTGTCAATGACTTCTGGTGAATGCGCTCCAGGTGACATATAAGGGAGGATCTTCCTAGGTGGTTAACGTCCTTACCCCTACTTATTACAACTTGACAAAGGCAACACACGGCTTGACACCAGTTGTCCACATTTCTGTTGAAATAATTCCACACCAAAGAGGTGATTTTTTTTGTATTTTGACCGGGCATGTCAATGACCTTATTCAGCCCATGGACAACAGGTGTCTCCCCGGGTGCCTGACTTAAATAAACCACCTCACCACCTGAATCCTCCTCATCAATTTCCTCCTCAGCGCCAGCAACACCCATATCCTCATCCTGGTGTACTTCAACAGTGACATCTTCAATTTGACTATCAGGAACTGGACTGTGGGTGCTCTTTCCAGCACTTGCAGGGGGCGTGCAAATGGTGGAAGGAGCCACCTCTTCCCATCCAGGTCCGGCATCGCACCGCCGACACATTTGTACTCTCCTTGAGGATTTGTGATTTAGAACGCACAATTCTTTGCTGTGCTTTTGCCAGCTTAAGTCTTTTCCTCTTTCTAGCGGGAGGATGAGTGCTTCCATCCTCATGTGTAGCTGAACCACTAGCCATGAACATAGGCCAGGGCCTCAGCCGTTCCTTGCCACTCCGTGTCGTAAATGGCATATTGGCAAGTTTACACTTCTCCTCAGATTGAATTGTCTCTGCCATGACTAGTGACAGCAGCTTCAGCACGAGGTGGAAGTGGATCTTGATCTTTCCCTATTTTGCCCTCCACATTTTTGTTCTCCATTTTTTAATGTGTGGAATTATATGCCAGTAATATATATGGAATTAGACAGCAGTAATGTCTGGAATTAGATACCACTAGATAGATACCAGATACCACTGTGACTGGAATGGTGATGACCTATGCACAGTGACAGGACACTACCACAGCACCCTACAGCAGCAAGATGCAGCACTGGACTATTAGTAATGTACTGTAGTATATTGAGCACCACAATGCAGCACAAGACAAAGAGCAGTGATACTGAGCATTGATGAGGATAATACTGAAAAGAACTGACACTGAGCAGCAAGATGCAGCACTGGACTATTAGTAATGTACTGTAGTATACTGAGCACCACACTGCAGCACAAGACAATGGGGGTCATTCCGAGTTGTTCGCTCGCTAGCAGATTTTAGCAGCATTGCACACGCTAGGCTGGCGCCCTCTTGGAGTGTATTTTAGCTTAGCAGAATAGCGAATGAAAGATTATCAGAATTGCGAATAGAAAATTCTTAGCAGTTTCTGAGTAGCTCCAGACCTACTCACAGATTGCGATCAGCTCAGGCCGTTTCGTTCCTGGTTTGACGTCACAAACACGCCCTGCGTTCGGCCAGCCACTCCCCCATTTCTCCAGACACTCCCGTGTTTTATCCTGGCACGCCTGCGTTTTTCCGCACACTCCCAGAAAATGGTCAGTTTCCGCCCAGAAACACCCACTTCCTGTCAATCACACTCCGATCACTTCAATGATGAAAATTCTTTGTTCGGACATGAGTAAATCTACTAAGTTTTGTGCTAAAATACTTACCGCATGCGCACTGCGTACCATGCGCATGCGCATTTTTGCCTTAATCGCTCTGTTGCGAAAATCGGCAACGAGCGAACAACTTGGAATGACCCCCAATGAGCAGTGATACTGAGCACTGATGAGATAATACTGAGAACTGACACTGAGCAGCAAGATGCAGCACAAGACACTGGACTATTATTAATGTACTGTAGTATACTGAGCACCACACAGCAGCACAAGACAAAGGGGGTCATTCCGAGTTGTGCGCTCGTTGCCGATTTTTGCTATATTGCGATTAGTCGCTTACTGCGCATGCGCAAGGTTCGCATAGCGCATGCGCTTAGTTATTTTACACAAAAGTTAGGTATTTTACTCACGGCTTAACAAGGATTTTTCATTGTTCTGGTGATCGTACTGTGATTGACAGGACGTGGGTGTTTCTGGGCGGAAACTGGCCGTTTTCTGGGAGTGTCCAAAAAAATGCTGGCGTTACTGGGAAAAACGCGGGAGTGTCTGAAGAAACGGGGGAGTGTCTGGGCGAACGCTGGGTGTGTTTGTGACGTCAAACCAGGAACGAAACTGTCTGAACTGATCGCAATGTAGGAGTAAGTCTGGAGCTACTCAGAAACTGCTAAGAAATTTCTATTCGCAATTCTGCTAATCTTTCGTTCGCAATTCTGCTAAGCTAAGATACACTCCCAGAGGGCGGCGGCTTAGCGTGTGCAATGCAGCTAAAAGCAGCTAGCGAGCGAACAACTCGGAATGAGGGCCAATGAGCAGTGATACTGAGCACTGATGAGGATAATACTGAGAACTGACACTAAGCAGCAAGATGCAGCACAAGACACTGGACTAGTATATTAGTAATGTACTGTAGTATACTGAGCACCACACTGCAGCACAAAACAAAGAGCAGTGATACTGATCACTGATGAGGATAATACTGAGAACTGACACTGAGCAGCAAGATGCAGCACAAGACACTGGACTATTAGTAATGTACTGTAGTACTGTAGTATACTGAGTACCACACTGCAGCACAAGACAATGAGCAGTGATACTGAGCACTGATGAGGATAATACTGAGAACTGACACTGAGCAGCAAGATGCAGCACAAGACACTGGACTATTATTAATAAACTGTAGTATACTGAGCACCACACTGCAGCACAAGACAATGAGCAGTGATACTGAGCACTGATGAGGATAATACTGAGAACTGACACTGAGCAGCAAGATGCAGCACAAGAGAGACACAATACTAGTATTACTGAACAGCAATAAGTAAACACTGATACTGAGCACTGATATTGAGAATTTCACTGAGAGAACGTAGCTACGTCCTCTCCGCTCTCTCTACAATGCACGAGTGAAAATGGCGGCGACGCACGGCTCTTTATATGGAATCCAAATCTCGCGAGAATCCGACAGCGGGATGAGGACGTTTTCCCTCGTTCAGGTTTTTCGAGTCAGGCGGGAACAACCGAGTCTGCCTCAGACCCGTGTAAACCACGTGGAGTTCAGGGGGGTTCAGTTCTCGGAGAACCGAACCCGCTCATCTCTAATTATAAACATACTGTACTGCAAAAACAAAAAATTAAAATGGATAAAATAAAATACTAATTAATTGCAATTTAATAAAAACAAAAAATGTGGTTGAAAATTATTTTCATAAGGACGAAAAGATGTAAGAAATACATAAAATATATGGGAACAAATGTTGAATACCATGGGGATAAATATTTTGGAGTCTAATGAGCTTAATTTTTTGCCATTAATTCTATAAAATATGTTGCTGAATAGACAACACAGCACATCACCTCTAAGAACTCCATACTTAAAGTGAAGCATGGTAGTGGCAGCTTATCTTAAGGTGGGACAAGGCCTCTAGTTAGGATAGAGGTCATAATGAGTAGCTCCAAATATCAAGATTATATGGCATACAATCTGCTGTTCTCTGCTAAAATATTGAAAAGAAAGAGCAATTTCATGTAAATAATATGAATGCAAAGCACACATCCAAATCATCCAAAAAATGGCTCTACAAAAAGGAAGATTATAGTCATGGAGTGGCCCAGTCAGAGATCAGACCTTTATTCCATCACATATCTAGGCCCTTGACCATTTATTATTCTTTGCAGAGGGGAGAGAATTGCAAAGTATCAGCTTAAATCAAGGGGTCACCCCACCCCAAACACCCAAGGGCGAGGGGTGAAGCCCGAGGCTGTCCCCCCAATCCCTGGGCGGTGGATGGGGGGCTGATAGCCTTTCAAAATGTAAAAAAAGAATATTGTCTTTTGTTGTGGAACTACAAGTCCCAGCAAGCCTACCCCGCTTGCTGGTACTTGGAGAACCACAAGTTCCAGCATGCAGGAAAATAACGGGCCCGCTGGTACCTGTAGTACTACGACAAAATAAATACCCAAATAAAAACAATACACACACCATGACAGTAAAACTTTAATAAACATACATGCACACTCACTCATACATACTTACCTACATCCCACGCCAGCCAATCACGTCCCCTTGTCCAGTAGAATCCAATAGGGGTACCTGTGGGAAAAAAAATACTCACCTATTATCCAGTGAAGATCGGTCCTCTTCGTTCCGGTAGAAATCAACGGGTTTAAAATTAAAAAAAAAACACAAAAATCCTGGCCCAAATGAACTAAAGGGGTTCCATATTTACCAGAAATGAGCGGGTTCGGTTTCCTGGGAACCCAACCGTACTGGACTTCATGTCCCAAGCCCGGATCCAAGTCTGGCTTGGATTTTCCCGCCTGACTCAGAAACCAGAACGAGGCAAAACATTATCCGATTCTCGCAGGGTTTGGACTCCATATAAGGAGCCGTGCGTCGCCATTTTCACGCCGGCATTGGAGCGAGAGGACGTGTCTCCGTCCTAAGTGTCCTGCATCAGTACAGTGGTAGTGTCTTGTGCTGCATCAATCCAGTCACAGTGGTGGTGTCCTCTGCTGCCAAATGTCCAGTTGCTGCTGTATAAGTCCAGTCCAGTGTTGCTGTGTTGTGCTGCATCAGTCCAGTGGTGGTGTCTTGTGCTGCATCAGTCCAGTGACAGTGGTGGTGTCCTCTGCTGCCAAATGTCCAGTTGCTGCTGTATAAGTCCAGTCCAGTGTTGCTGTGTTGTGCTGCATCAGTCCAGTGGTGGTGTCTTGTGCTGCATCAGTCCAGTCACAGTGGTGGTGTCCTCTGTTGCCATATGTCCAATGCAGCTGTATAAGTCCAGTCCAGTGCAGTAGTGCTGTGTTGTCCTGCATCAGTACAGTGGTAGTGTCTTGTGCTGCATCAGTCCAGTCACAGTGGTGGTGTCCTCTGCTGCCATATGTCCATTGCTGCTGTATAAGTCCAGTCCATTGCAGTGGTGCTGTGTTGTCCTGCATCAGTCCAGTGGTGATGTCCCTGTGCTGCTGTATATGTCCAGTGGTACTGACGTATATGTACGGTGATTCTGCCATATATGTCCAGTGATACTGCCGTATATCTCCAGTGGTACTGCTGTATAAATTCAGTGGTACTGGCATATAAATCCAGTGCAGTGATACTGCCGTATATGTCCAGTGGTACTGCTGTATAATTCCAGTGACACTGCCATATATGTCCAGTGGTACTGCTGTGTAAATCCAGTGGTACTGGTGTATACATTCAGTCCAGTGACACTGCCGTATATGTCCAGTGATACTGCCGTATATGTCCAGTGGTACTGCCATATAAATCTAGTCCATTGATACTGCCATATAATTCCAGTGATACTGCCGTATATATCCAGCGGTACTGGCATATAAATCCAGTGATACTGCCGTATATGTCCAGTAGTACTGCTAAATAATTCCAGTGATACTGCCGTATATGTCCAGTGGTACTGCCATATAAATCCAGTGGTACTGGTGTGGAAATCCATTCCAGTGATACTGGCGTATAAATCCAGTATTACTGCCATATAATTCCAGTGATATTGCCGTATATCTCCAGTGGTACTGCCATATAATTCCAGTGATACTGCCGTATAATTCCAGTGATACTGCCGTATAAGTCCAGTGGTACTGCTGTATAATTCCAGTTGTACTGGCGTATAGGTCCAGTGATACTGCCATATAAATCCAGTCAACTGGTACTGCCTTATAAATCCAGTGTTACTGCCATATAATTTCAGCCAAACTACTGTATAATTCCAGTGATACTGCCATATATGTCCAGTGGTACTGCAGTATAAGTCCAGTGGTACTGCTGTATAAATCCAGTGGTACCACCATATAAGTCCAGTCCAGTGGTACTGCCATATAAGTCAAGTGATACTGCCGTATATGTCCAGTGGTACTGCCCTATAATTCCAGTGATACTGCTGTATATGTACAGTGGTACTGCCATATGAGTCCAGTGGTACTGCCGTATAAATCCATTGGTACTGCCGTATAAATCCATTGGTATTGGCGTATAAATCCAGCCCAGTGGTAATGCCGTATAAGTCCAGTCCACTGGTGCAGCCATATAAGTTCAGTGGTGCTGTCCTGTGCTGTATATTATTTACTCCAAATAAAGGGGTTATTAATATTTAATCCAAATAATTTTACAGGGTCTGCCCTGCGTGGTGTAGAGGTACACTCTCCTTTGCTGCATTTTGTTATATAACTATAATGAAAAACAAAAATTTGGAGGATAAAATAGGGAAAGATCAAGAACCACTTCCTCCTACTACTGCTGCTGCTGCTGCTGCTGCTGTTTTTGCTGCTGGGAGTCGATCGTCATCCCAGAGGGGAAGTCGGAAGACCACTTGTACTACTTATAGTAAGCAATTGACTGTCCAACAGTCCTTTGCGAGGAAGATGAAATATGACAGCAGTTATCCTGTTGAAAATAAATAACTGAGGCCTTGACAGCTATGTTGGTGATAGACGTGCATCTGGTATCCACCATTAGTGCAGTGAGACTGCATTGGCAACCCTAGATGGGCCAGGTGTTTGTGCCGCACATTTGTGTCGCTTAGTTTAGCCATACAGCTACCTCATTAAACCACTTTTACTTCTTTGCATGATGTGCTGTTTGGGGCCTTTTTGTTTTTAAGTGCCATCCTGTCTGCCACTGCAGTGCCACTCCTAGATGGGCCAGGTGTTTGTGCCACACACTTGTGTCGCTTAGCTTAGTCATACAGCCACCTTGGTGCAACCTTTTGGCTTAAAAACAATAATGTGAGGTGTAAGGTTTCAGAATAGACTGGAAATGAGTGGAAATAAATGTTATTGAGGTTAATAATACCGTAGGATCAAAATTACCTCGAAATTCTGTCATTTTAGCTATTTATTTTTTTTAAATCATCCAGATCCAAAACCAAAACTCGAAAGGGTGGTTTTGGTAAAACCAATCCAGATCCAAAGCATGAGCATGGAACCAGAACCAAAACACAAAACACGAAACGTGCCCACCACACATCTCTAATGTTTACACATGGAACCCATTTCCCCGAATGCCGGGACCCCCCGTTACTCCTGTCACTACAGGTCCCATCAGCCAATCAGGGAGCACCATGTCATAGCGCTCTTTTGATTGGCTGTGCGCTCCTGGCCTGTCAATCAGGCGGAGCACACCAGCTAGAATGGAGCTTAGCGCAGCTCCATTCTAGCCTATGATGGGAAAACTGCGGTCTGCGGCTAACCGCAAAGTTAATTGGGGTCACCCACAAGAGTGACACCAATTAACCTTGCGGTTAACTGCAGACCGTAATTTTCCCATCACAGGCTAGAATGGAGCAGCACTAAGCTCCATTCTAGCTAGTGCGCTTCGCCTGATTGACAGACCAGGAGCGTAGAGACAATCAGGAGAGCGCTATGATGTGGTGCTCCCTGATTGGCTGCATGGACCAGCATTTGGGGAAAGAGGTTCCATGTTTGGACCGGGATTTTTGCGGTTTGTTTTTTCTAAACCCGTGGATTACTACAAAGACAAAGAGAACCAAGCTTCACTGGATAATAGGTGAGTATTTTTTTTTCACAGGTATCCCTGTGATTGGCTGGCTTGAGATGTAGGTAAGTACGTATGAGTTTGTTATACCCCTTTTCCACTTGCTCCTTAAAACACGGGTAAATGTGCGGGGGCGCGCATTTACCTGTGTTTTTCCCTAGTGGAAACGGGTCCCCCGGCAAATGCTACCCGGGTAGCTAGCTGGGTTGAACACGTGTTCAACCCGGCTAGCTGTCTAGTGTGAACGGGAGCCGTGTCGAGGCTCCCGTTCACAGGGTATAGGGAGGGCGGCGCTGGGAGATCATGTGATCTCCCAGCGCCGCCCCTGCCACATCACTAGCAGCGTCACCAACCCGGCAATATGCCAGGTTGGTGAGCACTGCTGAAAGGGGGCTGTAGCACGGGTCCCAGCCGTGTCAGGCGACACGGCTGCGACCCGTGCTTATAGTGGAAAAGGTGTATAAGTGTGCATGTATGTTTATTAAAGTTTTACTGACACGGTGTGTGTGTGTATTGTTTTTATTTGGGTATTTCTTTTGTTGTAGAACTACAGGTACCAGCAAGTCCGTTATTTTCCTGCATGCTGGAACTTGTGGTTCTCCAAGTACCAGCAAGTGGGGGAGGCTTGCTGGGACTTGTAGTTCCACAACAAAAGACAATATTCTTTTTTTTTACATTTTGAAATGCTATCAGCCCCCCATCCACAGCCCAGGGATTGGGGGGACAGCCTCGGGCTTCACCCCTGGACCTTGGGTGCTTGGGGTAGGGTGACCCCTTGATTTAAGGGGTCCCCACTTTACCAGGAAACTCCGGCCATCAGTGACTTGTTGGGAGGGTAATGCCACGGCTGAAGGGACCAGTATAAATGTGTCCCCCAGCTGTGGCATTATCTTTCTGGCTAGTGGAGCCTGGTTCTGGTTTTAATACGGGGGACCACTACATCTTTTGTACCCCTGTATTTTTGGAACCAGGACCGGACAAAGATCCCAGTGATGGTTGTCTAAATACGGGGGAATCCTATGCATTTTTCCCCTCGGTATTTAAACAACCAGGTTTGGCTCAAAGACCCCGAGGATGGTTATGCTTAGGAGGGGCTACTTCATGAAATTTTGGGGGGATTTGCAACTATTTTTATACTGTACACAATAAAGCCCTGCATGGATCTCATTGATCCGGCCGGACTTCACTGTGTGAAGTCCGGCAGTGTTTTACTGTTCTCTCCCGTAAAACACTGCCGGAAATACGAAATACTTTGACATCGGTGAACTCAAATTTACAAAACACGGTTGTTTAGTAAATTACTGTGTTCTGTTTCAAAAAGTTGCACTCGTACACTGCCGATGTCAGGTGAGATTGATCTTGGCTGAAATCGGCAAAAATACGAATCTTAGTAAATATACCCCATAGACTATGTTCTCACCCAGCCCCTAAACTACTCTTATGCTAATTGTTAAGTCAATCGATTTGAAGGTTTGGCCATGAGCAACAAACATACATTTCATTTTAATATAATATTAGGGATATAAATACTTACTTACACACACACACACACAAACAAACAAACACACACATTTTGGACGGCTTGTGGATTAGAGATGGCTGAGGTCCGGTGAATATCCGGCTGGACGGCTACTGCATTAACTACTACGGGTGAAACGGGGCTTTATTCATCATTACATTATCCCGTTAGAATAGCCACCCATACCAGCGGCCTCATGAGGCTAGGAGCTTTTTGAGCCATTCGGGACTTTGTGTTTATATTAATTACTGTACTGCTATGGGTGATACGGGACTTAATTCATCACTCGGTAATTTGTTTTATTAGCCGCCCACACCGGCGGCCTTACGAGGCTAGGAGCCTCTGAGCTATTTCGGGACTTTATATTCAATACTGTCTAGTGGGACGGGACTGGCCTCTACCCACTGTCCCGACATGCAGCCATTTACACCTGCGGCCATACGAGGATAGGAGCCGCTGAGCCGTACGGGACTTGTGTCTATATACTTAACGGTTAACCATTATCAATTTGGATCGTTATTATAATGATTTCTAGTCTTTCACCGTTGATTTAATCCCATGAAATCTCAATTGACAGGCAATACATATTTTTTTACCCACTTATTACACTGACCTTGGATGAACTTTGTTTGTGCACATTTTATCAATTAGTTAATAAGGCTGGCCAGCCACTGTGGACTTTTTAGTACATGTATCATTATTTTTTGAAACATTGTGATTTATTTGTGCATCCCAAGTGGTTACAGTATTACCTACTTCAGGAACGGCTTCATTCTATAGGATTTTGATACATTTGTATCCATTATTGGCCTTCTGAAATACTAGCTGTACTGTATGTGAGAATGTTATCAGATGGTTGTGGATTTTAATATTATGTTGTTTTAATTTAATATATTATTTTTTTTCTTCATATCCTATTGTGGTCACTCTTAGGATTATATTTTAGCTAATTCATATTATCACTTGGTTATTAACCCTAATGAAATAAAAATTAATTGAATTAATTTATTATTGGCTCTTCCTTCTGTGCACATTTTGGTTCGCTTTTCTTGTTATTTATATCACAGAAGGCACATATAGTTATTTCCATTTGGTATTTCTTTCTGTGCATTAAATATGTTATTCTGGAATAGGGGAACTCTGATTTATTAAAGGTTAGACTCTCTCTGTTTGACTAGTTGGACTTTCCTAAAATAGCAAATACAAGTATATAAAGTAGAATTATGAATAAAAAATATTTTTTAAATAATGGCATTTATTTCTTTAAATCTAGCATTATCTCTTTACTGCTGGCCTTTCCTGGCTAATGCAAATGGTGACCTTCACAGGAGAAAATTCATATTTTAAAGTACAATTTTCATTTTAACAAAGTCAACCTGATATATTCATATTTAATGGTTTAAATAAAGCTACATTTTTATTTTTGCTGTTTTCTTTTTTGAGGCAGTGTAAGTAGGAGACTTCTACTTTAAAGTCGTTACTTTTCACTAGTTTTGCAATCGA
This sequence comes from Pseudophryne corroboree, assembly GCF_028390025.1. Taxonomy (NCBI): domain Eukaryota; kingdom Metazoa; phylum Chordata; class Amphibia; order Anura; family Myobatrachidae; genus Pseudophryne; species Pseudophryne corroboree. Next base: position 226,866,223 of record NC_086454.1, on the reverse strand, counting down.
TTTTACTAATTTATAACACTACCCAGCATTATTGTGCAGATTAAATTAAATAGCAATCAAATATTTGCACCAAACACATTTTTTTAGAATTAAGTACAGTACAATAACAATATTCTTTTCCCTAGATTTGAAAAAAAAGCATGCTCCTCATACATTGACAACAGATGTGAAAATTTAAAAGAAAAACAAGCAAGTTATTATTCAACTGCTTGGAATTCATCTTTCTCACCTTATCTTACTAAGGTTGAAAGGTCAAGACAGTTTTCCACATATTCCGAAATCATACAAATAATACGTGACAGGTCTCTCTGTTTTGCCAAGATTTTGGAACTTCTTCCATTTTGCTTTAAATATTCTCATGCAGAGTAATCTAATCTTATTTCCCAATGTCAATGTGAAGGAAACGAGCCCGGATATAACACTGCCTTCTAAAACTATTAGATGGCTACAGCAATTTCCGAGTTTCGGAAGTTCTGTGATAGACAACATTGTATTCTTTTTATTGTCATAATTAGTACATGTAAACATTTTACGTTCCTCTTGATTCTTTTCCTCTTGACTAACAAGATTAAGATTTGAACTATGTACCAATGATTGAGGCATCCCATATTGTGGTGGGAAATTTATAAAACAAACTTTGTATGCCAGAGGACTGGAGTTGGAGTTCAAATGTTAATGGGAATACACTGCGCACAATTCATTACTTCTATTTAAAGAGAGCAGCATAATGTGTGTTTGCCATTGTTCAACATCAGTCTACAACCTTTGTAATTGCTGGACCATTGATGTCCTGTTAATTAATGCTGCCAATGATAATTTTGAGTTGTATAGCATGAGGAGGAAGAGATGACTGCACATCACAAAGACAACAAAACCTTCCCTAAATCATAGTTTACCCTGTGGTTGACCCATTTACTGGTGCCATCAGATCTTTTCTGTTCAAGTCTGTAGGCAGTTGGATGATTAGGGCTTGCCCTTGTGACCTACTTTCCACTGAAATCATAGATCAACCATTTTTAATGTAGAATCAACTTGTAATTATGAAATTATTGGTGAGTTACAGTCACCTTATCCAGTGTATCATTTTGACAGAAAATATTTCTTTTAAATATGGATGTGTACGTAGTTGCATTAAGTGCTACAAAACTAGAAAGTAAAGTTAATTACTCTCTCCAATAATTAATTTGAATTACATTGCATAGGTCAAAATAACTATGGCAATCAATCAGTAGAAATCTTGTTGACATGTTTAAAATGTAGTTTGTATTATTGTTGAGATTGTCCAAATAAATCTATTGCTGTAGCAGCTAAGGTATAAATGGGGTGATTAATTTCCAGTTGTGAAGAGAGTACACTACAACATCCTGTTTACATTTCTGTAATGTTCCACTAAAGAAATGAGGATTTACAAAAAATGACTTCAGCAGTCCTGAGAACTCTCCATGAAATAACACTGTACATTAACTTTACCTATTGCAAAAAAAAAAAAAAGCCTATACAAAGAGCTGATGCTTACTAAACTAGTTGGTGAAAAGAACCTTAGCAGATTTGTCAATCTCTAACATATCTCATGGGGTGACATTTGTTTCCATATGTATTACAATGGCCATCATAGACCCTGTGAGCTATACACAGCTGCAGTAGTTAATTATTGATAATACAACTAATTATCATTTTGAAAAGTACTACAATATTGAGGCTGACGGGCTAAGATAAAGAAATAATTAATAGACCTCTTCCATGCAATATTAATTATTTAATATACTGTTTACTGCACAATTCCCGTAGAAACAAATAACTACTGAAATGCTCTTTACATTTTTGTTAGTTTATATAATAAATAATGTTAAGGATATGATATACACTACATTGGTGATGGTGTTCCTTGAGTACACAGAGTAGACAAGACTTCCGCAGGATGGGGAGTTCCCTTGTTTCATATGCATATATGGAAGGTGCTAGGGGGACATGGTTGTGGCATCACATGGGTTGTGTGATGTACAGTACCTATCCTGTATTCCCAGGCCAGTACAAAGACCCTGGTACAGATGGAGCCACACTTATCTTGGCTTCTCTGCTGCGCCTAGGCACACCATGGTTTATTAGCATAAACCCTTCATCTATTATTCTCATATACAATACAATACAATACAATACAATACAGAGAGAACAATACATCAGGGGATTAAGTCATTACAGCAGGGGATTAAGTCTGACTGCCCTGGCTCAGTTAATCCTATTAAAGGCACTTGGGGGATACCGCACAGGTCTAAGGTTTTATTCAGATAGGTTATAAAGTAATACCAAGATTCAATAGTCAAAGAGAAGGAAATTAATTCCTATTCAATAATCTCTTAGTGGTGCACCCTAAATCAGGGTTATACTATGCAAAACAGAGAAAAGAAAGAAGACTCTTTTGTGGGTGCACTCTTAACATTGTCAAAAAGATAGAAATACTGAAAAATTAATATTATGATCTGTATTAAAATTGATTGTATTTTATTAAATTCTTAAAAAAAATGTAAATAGTTAGGTGTATTCACAACAATTACATGCATAAACTAGAGATGAGCGGGTTCGGTTTGTCGAGATCCAAACCCCCCCGAACTTCAACTATTTTAAATGGGTCCGAGGCAGCCTCGGATCTTCCCGCCTTGCTCGGTTAATCCGAACGCGGCCGAACGTCATCATCCCGCTGTCGGATTCTCGCGAGATTCGTATTCTATATAAAGAGCCGCGCGCCGCCGCCATTTTCACTCGTGCATTGGAGATAGAATGAAGAGGATGTGGCTACATTCTCTGCCTGAAAAGCTCCATATCTGTGCTCAGTGTGCTGCAAATATCTGTGCTCAGTGTGCAGCAAATATCTGTGCTCAGTGTGCTGCATTTTGGTGACCAACAGTATATAGTTGTACAGTACAGTAGGCCATTGCTGTATCTTGCAGCTCTGTGTCACTGCAAGTATCCATTCCATATCTGGGCTGCATTTTTGTGTGCAGTATATATAGTAGTACAGTGCAGCATTTTGGTGACCAACAGTATATAGTTGTACAGTAGGCCATTGCTGTATCTTGCAGCTCCGTGTCACTGCAAGTATCCATTCCATATCTGTGCTGCATTTTTGTGAGCAGTATATATAGTAGTACAGTGCAGCATTTTGGTGACCAACAGTATATAGTTGTACAGTACAGTAGGCCATTGCTGTATCTTGCAGCTCCGTGTCACTGCAAGTATCCATTCCATATCTGTGCTGCATTTTTCGAGCAGTATATATAGTAGTACAGTGCAGAATTTTGGTGACCAACAGTATATAGTTGTACAATACAGTAGGCCATTGCTGTATCTTGCAGCTCTGTGTCACTGCAAGTATCCATTCCATATCTGTGCTGCATTTTTGTGAGCAGTATATATAGTAGTACAGTGCAACATTTTGGTGACCAACAGTATATAGTTGTACAATACAGTAGGCCATTGCTGTATCTTGCAGCTTCGTGTCACTGCAAGTATCCATTCCATATCTGTGCTGCATTTTTGGAGGCAGTATATATAGTAGTACAGTAGAGCATTTTGGTGACCAACAGTATATAGTTGTACAGTACAGTAGGCCATTGCTATTGATATAATAATATTACTGGCATATAATTCCACACATTAAAAAATGGAGAACAAAAATGTGGAGGGCGAAATAGGGAAAGATCAAGATCCACTTCCACCTAGTGCTGAAGCTGCTGCCACTAGTCATGGCAGAGATGATTCAATGCCATCAACATCATTTGCCAAGGCCGATGCCCAATGTCATAGTAGAGAGCATGTAAAATCCAAAAAACTAAAGTTCAGTAAAATGACCCAAAAATCTAAATTAAAAGCATCTGAGGAGAAGCGTAAACTTGCCAATATGCCATTTACGACACGGAGTGGCAAGGAACGTCTGAGACCCTGGCCTATGTTCATGGCTAGTGGTTCAGCTTCACATGAGGATGGAAGCACTCATCCTCCCGCTAGAAAACTGAAAAGAGTTAAGATGGCAAAAGCACAGCAAAGAATTGTGCGTTCTTCTAAATCACAAATCCCCAAGGAGAGTCCAATTGTGTCGGTTGCGATGCCTGACCTTCCCAACACTGGAAAGAGGTGGCTCCTTCCACCATTTGCACGCCACCTGGAAGTGCTGGAAGGAGCACCCACAGTCCAGTTCCTGATAGTCAAATTGAAGATGTCACTGTTGAAGTACACCAGGATGAGGATATGGGTGTTGCTGGTGCTGAGGAGGAATTTGACAAGGAGGATTCTGATGTTGAGGTGGTTTGTTTAAGTCAGGCACCCGGGGAGACACCTGTTGTCTGTGGGATGAATATGGCCATTGACATGCCTGGTCAAATTACCAAAAAAAATCACCTCTTCGGTGTGTAATTATTTTTAACAGAAATGCGGACAACAGGTGTCAGGCCGTATTTTGCCTTTGTCAAGCTGTAATAAGTAGGGGTAAGGACGTTAACAACCTAGGAACATCCTCCCTTATATGTCACCTGGAGCGCATTCATCAGAAGTCATTGACAAGTTCAAAAACTTTGGGTGACAGCGGAAGCAGTCCACTGACCACTAAATCCCTTCCTCTTGTACCCAAGCTCCTGCAAACCACACCACCAACTCCCTCAGTGTCAATTTCCTCCTTAGACAGAAATGCCAATAGCCCTGCAGGCCATGTCACTGGCAAGTCTGACGAGTCCTCTCCTAACTGGGATTCCTCCTAAGGATCCTTGAATGTAATGCCTACTGCTGCTGGCGCTGCTGTTGTTGCTGCTGGGAGTCTATCATCATCCCAGAGGGGAAGTCGGAAGACCACTTGTACTACTTCCAGTAAGCAATTGACTGTCCGACAGTCCTTTGCGAGGAAGATGAAATATCACAGCAGTCATCCTGTTGCAAAGCGGATAACTCAGGCGTGCGTCCAGTATCCGGCGTTAGTTCACAGGGACTTAGAAAATTTCTTGAGGTAGTGTGTTCCCGGTACCAAATCCCATCTAGGTTCCACTTCTCTTGGCAGGCAATATAGAGAATGTACACAGACGTCAGAAAAAGACTCACAAGTGTCATAAAAATGCAGTTGTACCCAATGTCCACTTAACCAAGGACCATGTGGACCAGTGGAGCAGGGCAGACTCAGGACTATATGACTGTGACAGCCCACTGGGTAGATGTATTGCCTCCCAGAGCAACAACAGCAGCAGCAGCGGCACCAGTAGCAGCATCTCGCAAACGCCAACTCGTTCCTAGGCAGGCTACGCTTTGTATCACCACTTTCCATAAGAGGCACACAGCTGACAACCTCTTACGGAAACTGAGGAACATCATTGCAGATTGACTTACCCCAATTGGACTCTCCTGGGGCTTTGTGACATCGGACAATACCACCAATATTGTGCGTGCATTACATGTGGGCAAATTCCAGCACGCACCATGTTTTGCACATACAATTAATTTGGTGGTGCAGAATTTTTTTAAAAACGACAGGGGAGTGCAAAAGATGCTGTCGGTGGCCCGAAGAATTGTGGGCCACTTTCGGCATTCAGCCACCGCGTGCCGAAGACTGGAGCACCAGTAAGCACTCCTGAACCTGCCCCGCCATCATCTAAAGCAAGAGGTGGTAATGAGGTGGAATTCAACCCTCTATATGCTTCAGAGGATGGAGGAGCAGCAAAAGGCCATTCAAGCCTATACATCTGCCTACGATATAGGCAAAGGAGGGGGAATGCACCTGACTCAAGCGCAGTGGAGAATGATTTCAACATTGTGCAAGGTTCTGCAACACTTTGAACTTGCCACACGTGATGTCAGTTCAGACACTGCCAGCCTGAGTCAGGTCATTCCCCTCATTAGGCTTTTGCAGAAGCAGCTGGAGAGATTGAAGGAAGAGCTAAAATGGAGCAATTCCACTAGGCATGTGGGACTTGTGGATGGAGCCCTTAATTCGCTTAACCAGGATTCAAGGGTGGTCAATCTGTTGAAATCAGAGCACTACATTTTGGCCACCGTGCTCGATCCTAGGTTTAAAGCCTACGTTGTATCACTCTTTCCGGCAGACACAAGTCTGCAGAGGTTCAAAGACCTGCTGGTGAGACACTTGTCAAGTCAAGCAGAACGTGACTCGTCAACAGCTCCTCCTTCACATTCTCCCGCAACTGGGGCTGCGAGGAAAAGGCTAAGAATTCCAAGCCCACCCACTGGCGGTGATGCAGAGCAGTCTGGAGCGAGTGCTGACATCTGGTCCGGACTGAAGGACTTGCCAATAATTACTGACATGTCATCTACTGTCACTACATATGATTCTGTCACCACTGAAAGAATGGTGGAGGATTATATGAGTGACAGCATCCAAGTAGGCATGTCAGACATTCGGTATGTATACTGGCAGGAAAAAGAGGAAATTTGGAGGCCCTTGCACAAACTGTCTTTATTTTACCTAAGTTGCCCCCCCTCCAGCGTGTACTCCGAAAGAGTGTTTAGTGCAGCCGGTCACCTTGTCAGCGATCGGCGTACGAGGTTACTTCCACAAAATGTGGAGAAGATGATGTTCATCAAAATGAATTATAATCAATTCCTCCGTGGAGACATTCACTATCAATTGCCTCCAGAAAGTACACAGGGACCTGAGATGGTGGATTCCAGTGGGGATGAATTAATACTTTGTGAGGAGGGGGATGTACACAGTGAAAGGTGTGAGGAATCAGAGGATGATGATGAGGAGGTGGACATCTTGCCTCTGTAGAGCCAGTTTGAGCAAGGAGAGATTGACTGCTTCTTTTTTTCGTGGGGGCACAAACCAACCAGTCATTTCAGCCACAGTTGTGTGGCAGACCTTGTGGCTGAAATGATGGTTTTTTTAATGTGTGCATGTCCTGTTTATACAACAATAAGGTGGGTGGGAGGGCCCAAGGACATTTCCATCTTGCACCTCTTTTTTTAAATTTATCTTTGCATCATGTGATGTTTGGGGACAATTTTTTTAAGCGCCATCCTGTCTGACACTACAGTGCCACTCCTGGATGGGCCAGGTGTTTGTGCCGCCGACTTGGGTCGCTTAGCTTAGTCATCCAGCGACCTCGGTGAAAATTATAGGACTAAAAATAATATTGTGAGGTGTGAGGTGTTCAGAATAGACTGGAAATGAGTGGAAATTATGGTTATTGAGGTTAATAATACTATAGGATCAAAATTAACCCCAAATTCTAAGATTTAAGCTGTTTTTGAGGGGTTTCTGAAAAAAAACACCCGAATCCAACAAAAAAATTTCAGGGAGGTTTTTCCAAAATGCGTCCGAATCTAAAACACGGCAGCGGAACCAAATCCAAAACCATAACACAAAACCCGAAAAAATTTCCGGTGCACATCTCTAGCATAAACATTAAACAACAAGTGTGCATTATCTGTAGAGTCATGACAAAATTGGTCTCTTTATTAACAAAATTTGAAGGATAATTCCATGTTTGGGAAAACAAGCAATAGGATATTGATAATGAGAGCCCAAAATAGGGGAATGGACTCATGGGTTTGCTTCCACAAAAACCATATACAAAATAATACACGTGTAAATTTACACCAATATTCTAACCGCCTGTATGGCACAAAACACCTTAATTGAGGCCCAAGTTATTAAGTAATAACAGAACTAGTCTTCACAAATATAAGTATAGAAGAATAAGTAGAAAAAGAGTGAATCTGCTGTCAGTGTTAGGCACTGGGCATGTCAATCACATCTGAGCTCTACTACACCGAGTCCTCCTAGGGGGTCTCCCACCAAAGTACTGACCCAGCCCAACACTGATTAGCTTCCAAGATCAAATGGATTTGGGCGTTTCCAGTGTGGTATGGTAGTAGAAATTAGCGAATTAATTTGCTAATCTGGGATCCCTGATTAGAGTTCACGAAAATATGTAAGAGAAAAAGATATTAAAAAAACAACAATACATTGCAAAGCAGGCATAGAAAAGAGATGATAGGTGGATCTGCTGCCAGTGTTAGACAAAGGTAAAGGTCTACCTTTCAATCAATGGTGAGTGTCCAGAAACGATACTAGAAAAAAAATTTGACAGGTAAAGTAATAGGCAAGCCCTGTAAATTGATATTCAAAAATATATTTGCATAACCAATTAATTCTACATCTGTGTATATCAAAGGGGAACTCACTGGTGATAATAACAAGGTGCCTGTCGCAAATGTTTGTGTACAAGAAAAATAGAAAGAAAAAATGAAATGCTGATAAACTGACCCCAGGTTGAGGTTGTTGCAGACTACAATGTAATACAGAGTAACAAATGTATCTAACAAGAACCAAAAAGGGAGCACCAAGTGTGCCAGTTGTAACAATGTTCAAACAGATATAAAGTGTCACAGTTAGCTGTAACAAATAGAACTGGTGAAGTTGATAAATGCAGCTTATTACTAAATAAACTTATTAAGAAGAAATGCTGATTAGGCTGCCTCGATATAGACAATTAAACAGGTGGCAGATAAGCACATTGTGTGCAAATTATAAATCAACTAATACCAGTATTAACAACAAATGCCACACAGAATGTAAATAGTTGTGCGCTAACTGCTGATATAGGGGACATTCCGACCCATTCACACGCAACGGTTTATCGCTGCGGTGCGAATGGGTGCGGAATGCGCATGCGCGGCAGGCGCTGTGCGTGTGCGCGACGTTGCCCGGCGACAGGGGTCACCAGGTTACGAAGCGTCTAAAGAAGAAAGCAGTCGCAGGACAGATTGCAAAGAAGATTGAAAGGAAGGAGGCGTGCCAGGGTGGATCCGAACCGTTTGGAGCCGTTTTCGGGGAGTGGTGAGTATAACGCAGGCGTGTCAAGCAGAACGGAGGGCAGAGGAGTGACGTCAAAGCCGGGCCCATCATTGCTGGATCCATCGCACAGGATAAGTATGTCCAGGGCTAGTCTTCTTTTGCTTGAAATTTTTTTAGCTTAGCAGGGCTGCACAAGTGATCGCAGTCCTGCTAACTAAAATACACTCCCCCATAGGCGTGGACTAGTTGATCGCAGCAGCAGCAAAAAGTTGCTGGCTGCGATCAACTCGGAATGACCACCATAGTTCTGAAGCGTGGGCTACTGAGGAAAGAATAAACAGCGCTATTACCCACGGTCAGGGGAAATCATTACAAAGCTGGTACGGCGGGATACAGAACCTAGTCCTACGGAAACGGCAGGACAGATAAGAAGTACCAGTGTGATCAGAAGGTGCAGGTGTCGGAACAGACGGAGAAGCTAGTTTACCCGTGGTCCAGGCATGAGCAGCGGGGCAGGTGGAAGATGCGTTTTACCCATATGCCGGGCTTGATCACTTCCTGTGATTAGTGCTGCTCCCTTTAACTCAGTTTTTCTCCTGAGTATAAATTTAAAAACCATAAAGAAATAGGGACGCACAATAGTGAAAGTACTTAACAATTTTTATTCCTCTCACACCAGATTAAAAATCAAGTACAAGATAAACATCTTTGATAAAGCGCACGATTTGTACACATGAATACATAAACATCAGCGCTAACCGGCTTCCACAGTATCCATGCTTTCAGATCTTCCGATCGTACTCTCATGGGATTAAACCATCCACCCAATTCAAGTGTCCTGGCAATGGAACCAGTTTAGACATATCCAACCGGTTTTGTAGTCATAGGGGTCTATTCAATTCATGTTGGATCCTTTCTGACGGAAAGGATCCGACAGTTCATTATTCAATTTGAGGCCAAATCTGACAGATTTTGCCGTTTCCAACAATGTCAATCTGACTTTTTTAAAAGTTGGATTAACATTGTCGAAAATGGGACTAAAACTTGTCAGATTTGGCCACAAATCGGACAAAACACATGGATCTGCGGCTAATCCAATAAGTCAGATAAACGGCAGCCCCACTGAATAGGTCAAATCATGATTCCACCTAAAAAAGTTGGAAACTGACATCCTTCCGACTAGACGGCAGTTCTGATTAGAAATTAATAGACCCCATAGACTTCGTGAGGGAGTGGGTGCCGTCTATGACGATGAAACCAGTTGGAGGTGCACTTCATCAAAGATGTTTATTTTGTATGTGATTTTTAATCTGTTGTGAGAGGAATAAAAGTTGTGTAGTATTTTCACTAATGTGCACCCTGATTTCTTTATGCTTTCTGTTAATGCTCAGTGGAACTAATTTTACAAAGACAGTAGTGCCATTTAATATTGTGATGTATATCTTATATTGTAGACATTGATCACAAAATGTTTTTGTAAACAATATTTGCCGTTTTCCCCCTCAGGCGTTCACAGAAAAAAAATCCTTGGGCCTACTAACTTGTGAGCAAGCCACGTAAAACTGTCAGTGGGAGAAGCAGTTGGCCCTGAGATCTACGCCTGCAGCCCTGAGTATTTGGCCCAGCGACTTGATGATTGTCATAGCGAAGCAGACGCTTACATGAAACTGGTCAAGTGTATGGTTTTTGCTTTATTGCTCCTCTCCCTGATGTCACATCAAGATCATAAAGACCTCAATTTCTTTTTCAGGTAACTAAGCTATGCAATAGTGAAAACGTGATCCAAATTCATCCAGTAGTTTTTCTCGATGATGGAATGAACAGACAAAAATTCTGATTATATATTTTTTTTATCTGTCTCCATAGTTCATAAACAGTCCCTAGAAGGCTATTTCTCAAAATAAAATAAAAATGGCTAAGTATAGACAACACACTTAAATATTTATCATGTGTATAATATATATATACATATATATATATATATATATATACATACATACTCACACAATAAATGTATTATATACACTGTGTAAATACAGTATATATCTATCTATATATATATATATATATATATATATATATGTATGTGTGTGGGTGTGTTTGTTTAGTTACCTATTTGGGTAGAATTACTTTTAGACTTGACAGGGTTAATTCAATCTTCTGGAGCCATTTCTTAACATATTAGTTTAGAATCAATCCAAGCTCCTATTTTTAATCAAAATAGTATTCAGAATATGATTCCTAAAGATTATATTTTGCTAGATTTGCGATACATATCTGGTCCCTATGACAGATTGCATTCGCACTTGAGCTGCCTGGATAATCTAAAGTCAGTTGACCTTTAATAAAGGGGAGGGAAATGCCATCCTTAAAAGAGGCACAGCAGGTCACCTTATTATGCTTCTATCCTTAAAAACACACCAAGGAGTTTAAGCATTGCTTTAATCATTGCTGAAAAAATAATCTGCAAGGAACAAACAGATATGTGTTTATATTAAATATGAATATAATCTTTGTGTTTCACTAATGTTGCTTTGGACTAACACAGATGGCAAAATCTGGGGGCTACAAATAAATATTTTTATGGAAACAAATAAACACATTAAAGTAAACATTTTATTACCTTATTAACCTGTATATAATGCTGCTGTTTTCTGTTTTTAACCTAAGAAAATCAACTTTAATCTGCAATTGAAAGTAACAATTTTTGCTACATTAAGGATTATGTTTAACCAGATGGCAATCTTGTAGGTCTTATTTTGTACCATTGCTCCATTTTTGATACCAAAGGAAACTTAGGTTTACTTACAGCACATAGATTTGCTCTGTACTGCCAGCCAGGTGAGTCTTTTCCAAGCACGCCTGTGAAACAAGGTTAACAATTGCAGCTCAGAGCTGGCATTACAAATATGAGTGCAGTGCAAAAGGTATGCTTCAGTGTTACAAGTGCACCAACTTTTCACATTTCAATTCCTTTTAAGGGGGTAACACACAGAGAGATCCGCTCTTAAAATCCAAGCAGTCTGACTAGATTCCTTCGATTTTAAGCACGGATCTGTCGTGTGTATGCTCCACAGCAATAGCGATGCGCGGCCCGGCATGGCGCTATCGCCGGTGCTAGATTGGCCTGCATGCAAGCACAATCTAGCACATCACTCATTTCACCCGCTGGGTGAAATGAGCGGCCCCCCTTCCCCTCTTGCTCAGCACGCATTGCGCTGTGCTGAGCAGGGGGGAGGGGGGATGTGTGCTGAGCGGTCACTGACAGATCGCTCAGACAGTCTCTGGACGTGTGTACTGGTCTTAAGTCTATCTACTGTACATGTCTCAGATAGATGAATATTTGGCTATGCACTTTTGTGCTGATCTTAGAAAACATTTGTAACAAAGTGTCATATTGTAAGATCCAGAGTATTCCTGATGCCCATCCCCCCCATCCATGTCCGATATACTGTATAGTCCAGCAATCGAATGACTGTTCTAGCTTCTTCAAGGATGTTTCTGCAAATGCTGGCAGAAAGAAACAAAGGGGTCCACGTAATAAGCCTTGGAGAAAGAGAGAGAGAGAGAGAGAGAGAGAGAGAGAGAGAGAGAGAGAAAGTGGAGAGACATAAAGGAGACATGGAGAGTCTATTCATGAAGCAGTGAAAAGTGTGGAGAAATGAGTCAGTGAAGAAGTTGCCCGTGGCATCCAATCAGCTGCTACGTATAATTTTATAGAATGCACTTTATAAATATTACCTCAACACTGAGGTTGCCATGGGTAACTTCTCCACAGGCTCACTTCTCCATACTTCACTGCTTCATGAATAGACCCCAAACTACCAAACAACCAGTTCTAAATGCCATTTTTCAAACCCAGCATGTAACATGGCTATTAGTAGCTGGTTAGCAGGTATTTTATCTCTGTCATTTTATCTCTCTCTAAGGCTTAGAACTATATATACAGACCACAAAGTCACTTATCCTAAATTACAAATGGACTTCTGCATATACAGTAGGCATCACCTACAAGCTAATATTCAGTATGCAGCTGGACATAAGATGTTTGTCCATCAACATGAGAGCTGTGGGGGAGCACTGGGGGAGATGTATCAATCCTTCTAAAGAAAGCAAGTTAAAAAGTTGCCTATAGCAGCCAAACTGCTTCTAGCTTTCATTTACTAAGTACATTGTATTCTCTAAAACCATAGATAAAAGTTAATTGTTTGCTATGAGCAACTTCTTCTGGATGTACTGTAGTCAATATGCATCTCCTCTTTAAAGGTTTAATATATCTTCCCCACTGTGAGGTACAGCTCACAGCTACTTCATTGCCAATGGTGATCATGAATCCACTGTATCCAACAAACAAGTGATAAAATATGTACAGACCAATTACTTTAAGATGATCAATATTTCAAATGTGGGAATATTTGACAATGTACAAAACATGAAAAAAGAGCACCATCATTTACATGTATCTGATAATTAAGAAATGACATATAAATGTTACTAAACAGTATGAATCTATGCAATATGTTGATGTCAAAACTGAAGTACAGTACATATGTTTTTTCTGGGATTTGCAAGAAGGAACATTGTGCGTTCATTCCTCAACCTTCAGATGTGAGTTATTCCCCATTATACAGTTGCTCTAGTATTGGCTAAAGCTTTGGTGAAAAATCTGTTGACTACATATGAAGTTCTTCATTTATGTTATTGTTATTCCTATAAAAGCTATACCTTGTATTTTCTATGATAACTAATGTTTCCACTGTATACAAAAGCAGAGTTTAAAGTCTGTGGGGGCTCCTTAACTCATGCAAAGTGATAGTACCATAAGCTTATAGCCACAGAAACCTTGATACACAATATAACTTAACAACTGTAATATAAGATAAAGACCAGGTAACATAGGTACAGTATCGCTCTCCAGTATACTCATCAGAAATTGTATCCCCTTGCAGTGGTATCTGCAATCCCCATGCATCATACATATACTGTACATGCTAAAAATTGTACTCCACCACACATGCACCAATTTGCCCACTGTTTGCTGTGCCTGCACTTTAACACCCCAATTACACACAAAAAACAAAACCGAACATAAATACAACAATTACCATAAAAAAAACAATTGGGGCAGGGGATTGGGCAATTTCCCAACCCGACCTCTCTGCTCTTCACAAGATCTGCGTTTCTCATCCACACTCATTACTAACTCCCACTCACGATTGCAGGACTTTCTTCAGGCTGCACCCACTCTGTGGAATGCTCTACCACTTACCATAAGACTCTCCTCTAGTCTCCAAACTTTCAAGCGTTCCCTGAAAACTCACCTCTTCAGGCAAGCATATCAAATTCCAGAACCGCCCACATAACTTTCATAAACTTTCCAATCAAATTGCATCCACTCTGCACAGTCCACACATATCCTCACATGTCTTCTCATTCTTTACTTTCCCTTCCTCCTTACCCCGGTTCATCATTGCTGTGTGACCATATCATACAGCCCACCAAGAACCTTTGCAATCTGGTGGACAACTATGCAATAGATAGCACCTTTCCTTGTGTATACATGCCTATTTCCCTATAGATTGTAAGCTTGCGAGCAGGGCCTTCCTACCTCTATGACTGTTTGTTATTACCCAGTTTTGTTATATCATTGTTATTTCCAATTGTAAAGCGCAACGGAACTTGCTGCGCTATATAATAAACTGTGAATGAATAAATAAATAAATAAATAATAATTCTCCTCATGCTTATTTAGCTATCAGATTTTACTGAACCTCCTCGAAGCACACACTATAACTTAGATACTGTGATATAAAATAAAGACCTGGAGACATTGGTATGGTGACTAAATATGTTCCAAAATGGACACTATTTGAAAAACATCCCCACAGCATGATGCTGCCAGCACCATGTTTCACTGTAGGGATGGTATTGTACTGGTGATGAGCGGTGCCAGGTTTACATGACGCCTGGCATTCACGTCAAAGAGTTCAATCTTTGTCTAATCAGACCAGAGAATTTTGTTTCTCATGCTCTGAGAGTCCTTCGGGTGCATTTTGGCAAACTCCAGGATGCTGCCATGTGCTTTTTACTAAGGAGTGGCTTCCGTCTGGCCACTCTACCATACAGGCCTGATGGGTTGATTGCAGCAGAGATGGCTGTCCTTCTGGAAGATTCTCCTTTCTCCACAGAGGAATGCTGTAGCTCTGATAGAGTGACCATCGGGTTCTTGGTCACCTCTCTGACTAGGGCCTTTATCCCCCAATTGTTCATTTTAGATGGACAGCCAGCTATAGGAAGAGTCCTGGAGGTTCTGAACTTCTTCCATTTACGGATGATGGAGGCCACTGTGCTCATTGGGACCTTCAAAGCAGCAGATATTTTTCTGTACCCTTCCCCAGATTTGTGCCTCGAGACAATCCTGTCTAGGAGGTCTACAGACAATTCCTTTGACTTCATGCTTGGTTTATGCTCAGACATGCACTGTCAAGTGTGGGACCTTATATATATAGACCTTATATATATAGGTGTGTGCCTTTCCAAATCATGTCCAATCAACTGAATTTACCACATATGGACTCCAATTAAGCTGTAGGAACATCTCAAGGATGATCAGTGGAAAAAGGATGCACCTAAGCTCAATTTTGAGCTTCATGGCAAAGGCTGTGAATACAGTATGTACATGTGATTACTAATTTTTTTATTTTTAATAAATTTGCAAAAATCTCAAAAAAACTTTTTTCATGATGTTATTATAGGGTATTGCGTGTAGAATTCTGAGGAAAAATATAATATATTCCATTTTGGAATAAGGCTGTAAAATAACTAAATGTGGAAAAAGTGAAGAGCTGTGAATACTTTCCGGATGCACTGTGTATGTATGTATGCATATATATATATACTATATATACAGTATATATATCATATTACCAGTACATTATATATCCTTCACATAAGTCCATTTCAGTGGCGGATTTTGTCTATGGGCTGCAAACCCCCCATAGGAACAACTGCTCTGGCTTCACTGAAGAGACAGGGGTGGTCATTCCGAGTTGTTCGCTCTGTAAATTTCTTCGCATCGCAGCGATTTTCCGCTTAGTGCGCATGCGCAATGTCCGCACTGCGACTGCGCCAAGTAAATTTGCTATGCAGTTAGGAATTTTACTCACGGTTTTTTCTTCGTTCTGATGATCGTAATTTGATTGACAGGAAGTGGGTGTTTCTGGGCGGAAACTGGCCGTTTTATGGGAGTGTGTGAAAAAACGCTACCGTTTCTGGGAAAAACGTGGGAGTGGCTGGAGAAACGGAGGAGTGTCTGGGCGAACGCTGGGTGTGTTTGTGACGTCAAACCAGGAACGAAACTGACTGAACTGATCGCAGATGCCGAGTAAGTCTGGAACTACTCAGAAACTGCACAGAGATGTCTTATCGCAATATTGCGAATCTTTCGTTCGCAATTTTGATAAGCTAAGATTCACTCCCAGTAGGCGGCGGCTTAGCGTGTGCAAAGCTGCTAAAAGCAGCTTGCGAGCGAACAACTCGGAATGACCACCAGGATTCTTTGTTTGCCACCATTTGGCATTTGGCATTTTGCCACATGCACTGTGCCAGCTGTTTATTATTTCTAGCCATTTACAACGAGCACCAAGTCCGGGATCACATATTGCCCACGCTCACTAGCATCTGACGTGGAAAACCACAAGGAGTGCATCAGATAATGGGGGTAATTCCAAGTTGATCGCAGCAGGAAATTTTTTTAGCAGTTGGGCAAAACCATGTGCACTGCAGGGGGGGGGGGGGATAAAACATTTGCAGAGAGAGTTAGATTTGGTTGGGTTATTTTGTTTCTGTGCAGGGTAAATACTGGCTGCTTTATTTTTACACTGCAATTTAGATTGCAGATTGAACTCACCACACCCAAATCTCTCTGTCTCTGCACATGTACCAATATTTACCATCTTGTTGTCAGTGAGGAGATTCTAAGTCAGCCGGGCCTCCACATATCTACAGTGGATGGGCCCAATCTCTCCCTTACTCATTTGCCGCTGTCTCAATTATAAACTGTAGCAGTCTCCTCCAAAATCAGTCCACACCTTCTGGATAGTCCCACAGCTAACATCCGACCAGTCTTTATCAGGTGCAGGTTTCAGTAGTAGTCCCCAAATAGTTCAAAAGGCCACCAAATGCTTAATGCATTTCGTAACTTAATCCTTCATCAGAAGCAATGCTTCTTTTGAACTATTTGGGGACTACTCCTGAAAACTGCACCTGATACAGACTGGTGGGACCAGGTAATCGATGCCTAAAGGGGAGGGTGTAAACCCTGTGCAGGGAAGCGACCACTTGTGAAGATAGCTGCACAAACAAAAGTTTGTGCAGTCTCTGCACAGCTCCGGACTTACTCAGCCGCTGCGACGATCCAGCCTGGAGGTGATGTTAGGACCCCTCGCTGGAAACGTCCGGGAATGTCTGCGTTCGTCCGGACACTCCAATGAAAAGGTGAGTTGACACCCCCAGCTGGCCTCTTTCTGTAAATCTTCTTGCATTCGCTGCTGCGAACGCTTTCTTCATTCTTTTCATCGCTGCCCGGCAATGGCCGTTGCCGGGCAGCGACGCACCTGCGCATTGCAACCGGCACGCATGTGCTGTTGAGACCTGATCGCACGGATGCAAAAAAACTGCAGCGTGCGATCGGGACGGAATGACCCCCTTAGTGTAAAAGTCTGAAGTCAATTCAAAGAAAAGGACTTTATTGAAAGAGCAAGCATCACACTCATTTTAAACATCATATAGGAGAAATTGTCTTTCTGAGTACACACTGGAGGATGGGCCACGCAAGTAATGCAAAGTGCATTTGTACAAAGGCTTCCAAATTGCCTTTTTTTCCTTCCAGTATTCAAAGGTACTCTGTGACATGCCTATTTGTATGCTGTTATTTAAATAATCCTGCACCATTCTTTGGAAATTTAACAGATCAGATGTAGTTATGTAGAGGTGTCAGTAATTTTGGGCAATTCTTTAAGACCTGACCAAATGTCAAAATGTTGTGTTGATTCCTTTGCATCACCACTGGTTCTCTTAGGAAAGCTGAGTTTTTTCCTGGCAGCAGTAGAGAAACTGAAGGAGGAAACAAGATCATGTTTTGTACCACTTGGGCTGCCAACTTGCTTACCAGGAGCTCTGGGACCATTGGAAAGAAACACATGAAGTACCACTGAAACCTAGGATCAAGCATAGTTGCCAAAATATACTGATCTGATTTCAAGATATTGACGACCCATGGATCCTGGCAAAGTGAACAAAGGACTTGATCTACAAGTCTGACATACTTAGCGGAATAGCTTTGTATCATCTCCTCCTTCAATTTCTCAAGCTGCTTTTCCAAAAGTCTAATTAGGGGAATCACCTGACTCAAGTTGGCAATGTCTGAACTCACTTCATAGTTGACTACTTTGAAGGCTTTCAGCACCTTGCTCAACATGGAAACTATTCTCCACTGTGCTGCAGTAAGGTATATTCCCCCTACTCTACCAATGTCAGGGGCTACTTGTGTAGCTTTGCATGGATTTCTGCTGTTCCTCCTTCCGCTAAAGCATGTAATGGGTGGAATTCCACCTTGTTACTACCTCTTGCTTCAGTTGCTGGCAGATTGTACTGTTCTTGTAGGCACTGCAGTTTTTGGATGAAGCTGCTGAATTCCGAAAATTATAATGCAGATGTGGGCCATGCACAAAGGTGTAATTGTAACAGGGTGTGCTGCTCAGGTTACAAGGTAGTCCCCTTTGTGAATTCAAAATATGCAAACACGTTTTAAGCACTCAACCCTTATATCTGCTAATTCAACACCAGCTCATTCAACACCAGGTCATTCACAAATAGATACAAACGTGCTTATGTAGCAGTCTAATGGAGATTCCTGAATCTCACATTCAGGAATCTCCATTAGACTGCTACACAAGCATGTTTGGATCTACAGTATTTGTGAATTCCATTGTGGAGGTTTCTATTGTCAACATATTTAAAAACAAACGTCTGTTGTACTATTATGATAAAAATTTATATATGAAGTTTTCTCCACCTAATTGAGTTGGATATAAAAGTCCCCTAGTTTTTACAGGTTTTTAAGGATCTTTATATGGCCATCTTGGATACACTTCACCACAAGTTTTTATGATCAAATCTCTCAGTTGTTCAGTAAAAGTGACACATGGAGGTTACTGTATGACCATTGGTGTATACTAATTGTAATTCCATCATTTGTGGAGTACTGCCCTTGATGAAGTCATAATGATGAAACGCGTAGGGCTTGTCAGCTATGAGATAGTAATCCAAATCGTGAAGATTTTCCCTTTATGAGCTCACACCTTGTTAAGGTGAGGGAGGATCTAATTTGCCATCAACATGTTCTGTATACCTCTCACTGATATATAGCACTTTTATTTCTGTACAACATTTTTTAATGTGTTTGTTACAAACTGTGTCAATAAACCAATAATTGGTACTAATTCGCCCTTGCGGCCTTCTGTTTGGGTGATTTTTCTGGAGAGGGGATATCTGTTTTAGGATCCCAGGGGAATAAACTGTGCAAAGATTTCTTCAATCTACAGTCTGCACCAATTGGGTCCATTATTTTGGAAGATTAAAAGATTTAATATACAATGAATATAGCGCACATGGGAAGTTTTGTTTTTTCTATGTGTATTTAAGGTCTTACAACAGAGATCTCTACCACAGTGCTGCTTTCATCTGTGCGCAAGATAAGGATATTGTGTGTATATATATATATATATATATATCCAAGATGGCGGCACTCACGGGACTTGTTAATGAAGAGTCAGAAGACCGTACTCGTCTGTTCAACGTTTTGGTCCAGGCGGACCTTTATCAAGAACCCAAGTGAACAAATAAACTACATACCTTTTTATACCTTGCACACAAAACCAGTGTCCTTAGCGTGCTCCCGCCAGCTGCCCATAGTGCGACATCACTCAGCTCCGGTACATACAGCACTACCAACCGGTCTCCATGCAGAGTAACGTCCGGCGTCATGACATCAGATGTCGGTGACGTGGTCACAGCTTGCCGCAGTGTCAACACACCCTGCGTTACCAGGGCAATGCGCCGGGACCCTGAAAAAAATATTACAAATCAGTGTAATACACAAAAAAGCTCAATAATCACTGTTATGCACACCAGTGCCAGCAGGAATGTACTGGTGTCTGAACGGTGAGGGATGCAAAACAAATGAACTCACAGACAGACTGGGGAATATGACATTACATACACAGAAGGTGATAGGGTAACAAAATAAACACAAAGTGAACAGAGAAGCCCAAAGGCTAAGAAACTGGGTGTCTCCCTAGTATTAGGAATGCTCAGATGGAAAGAAGCGAGATGTAGTGATTTAATACGTAGAGAACCCGAAATGCTGTTGCTAAGGGCAACAGCAAAACCCTAAAGGGTTACCAACGGGTGTGGCAGTAAACTCCTTGGTCAGAGATGGAATAATAGACACAAGGAGAGTCTCCACAATCCTAGTCCTCACTTGCAGTGCACTGGTTCAGCTTACTGCCACTAAACTGACACCTGAGCACCTTGCACAGTGAGAAAGGATTTTGGCAGGCAAGTCTGAGAATACAGCCGCAAACTTGCTAGGTTCACAGAGTAGCAAAAGAACCCCAGCAGGTTAAACGACTGACTCCAGTCTTACTGCTGGGTCTGGATTGGCAGAGTGTAATACCAAATCCCAAGGACTATTTGCAGTAAGCAACAAACAAATACAAAGTTTACACAGTACTAGCTAGCTTTCAGGAACTGACTAACCAACAAAGATTCAGCAGCATCTGCCTAACCTGAGAAGAGGGTTTATATAGCAGGTGCTGTCCACGCCCCACTCAGACCTCACAGACTGTGAGCACAAAAACCAGCACCGGATCCCCTGCCGTGCACAGAGCCTGTAACCACTGCACAGCAAAAGACCCGAACCGGAGTATCAGCTACGCTCAGGTTACTCCGCTAGCACTTGTCTCCCGGTTGCCATGATGACGTGGCAGCACGGAGCAGGAGACCCTAACAGTACCCCCCCTCTGACGAGGGGTTAAAGAACCCCTACCACCGGGTTTATCGGGGAACTGCGAAAAGAAAGAGCGTAACAGTCTGGGGGCATGAAGATCACAACTGCCCACCCACGACCGCTCCTCCGGGCCATACCCCTTCCAGTGCACCAAAAATGACAGCTGACCCCGAACCAGCTTGGAGTCAAGAATCCTTTCAACAACAAACTCCCTCTGGCCACGTATCAGAAGAGGGGAAGGTCTTCCACTGGAAGAAGGATTACTAGTCGCCCGTTTTAAAAGGGAACAATGAAATGTTTTATTGATACCCAAAGAACGGGGTAGATCTAACTGAAATGTCACCGGATTGATAACCCTAGTGATCTTATAAGGACCGATGAACCGGGGGCCTAACTTATGAGATGGCTGTCTCAACTTCAAATTCTTGGTAGACAACCAGACAAAGTCTCCTAATTTGAAGCTGCAGGGTCTTTTCCGCTTATCAAAAACCCTTTTGGTCACTAATGACACAGACACAAGGGCTTTCTTCACTTTCCTCCAAATACCTCTAAGGACCGAAACCACAGAAGAACCACCAGGCGTGGAGTCCAGGGGGTCAAAAGAATTGGCCTTAGGATGATGCCCATACACACAAAGGAAGGGAGAGATCCTTGTAGCAGAGTGAGCCGCGTTGTTATAGGCAAACTCCGCCATGGACAGATGAGCCACCCAGTCAGTCTGACACTTGGAGACATAACACCTGAGGAACTGCTCCAAGGACTGGTTCACCCTTTCAGTCTGCCCATTAGACTGCGGATGGTAGCCTGACGACAAGCTGACAGAAATCTGGAGATCGGAACAAAATGCCCTCCAGAATTTGGCCACAAACTGGGATCCGCGGTCAGAGACCACATCAAGTGGCAACCCGTGGAGGCGCACAACATGCAGCATAAATAATTCAGACAGGCGTCTGGCCGATGGCAGCCCAACCAATGGAACGAAGTGCGCCATCTTCAAAAACCTGTCAACGACAACCCAGATGGCTGTCATCCCCGAGGATTTGGGCAAGTCCACCACAAAATCCATTGAAATGTGGGTCCATGGCTTAGATGGAATAGAGACTGGATGTAATGGGCCAACAGGAACCCCTCTAGTAGTCTTATTTCGGGCACAGATGTCACATGCCCGAACCCACTGATCCACATGCCTAGCCACCGAGGGCCACCACACCGCCCTAGATAGCAACTCCCGAGTTCTGGCAATACCCGGGTGACCTGCCGACTTCTTGGCATGGAATTCCAGGAACACGCGCTGTCTTAACCTAGGAGGCACAAACAAAAGACCTACCGGAAGGTCTGGAGGAGCCTGCTCCTGTGCTCTAAGGACTAATGACAAGAGGTCCTGGGTAATGCCCACTTTAATACATGATGGGGACACAATGGGCAATGGCTCCTCGGTGGTCTCCTGGATTGGAGCAAAACTCCGCGAGAGCGCATCAGCCTTGATGTTTTTTGACCCAGGGCGATATGTTATCAAAAAATTAAAGCGAGCAAAAAACAAAGCCCATCGTGCCTGCCTGGCATTGAGGCGCTTCGCTGACTCTAAATATGCCAAATTCTTATGGTCGGTGAGAATTGAGACCACAAACTTAGCCCCCTCAAGCCAGTGTCTCCACTCCTCGAGTGCATCCTTAATAGCCAACAATTCCCGGTTACCCACGTCATAATTCATCTCGGCAGGCGAAAATTTACGGGAAAAGTAAGCACAGGGATGAAGGCGATTATCAGACACCCCCATCTGAGAGAGCACTGCCCCAATACCCATCTCAGAGGCATCCACCTCCACCACAAAAGGACGCTCTGGATCTGGGTGTCGCAGCACCTTGGCCGAGACAAATGCCCTTTTGAGACGGGCAAAAGCCGCTTTGGCCTCACAAGACCAGTGAGCAACATCCGCCCCTTCCTTAGTGAGTGCCACCAAGGGCGCCACTATAGACGAAAATCCAGCGATAAATCATCTATAAAAATTTGCAAAGCCCAGAAAACGCTAAAGCGCCTTCAAACTAGTGGGCTGCACCCAATCCAGGACTGCCTGTACCTTGGAACCCTCCATTTGGAAACCTTCTGGGGAGATAATATATCCTAGAAATGCGATTTGCTGAACTTCAAATTTGCACTTCTCCAGCTTCGCCCCAAGACGGTGATCTCTGAGTTTCTGGAGGACTAAGCGTACATGCTTCCGATGTTCCTCCAGGGAATGGGAGAAGATTAGGATGTCATCTAAGTATACAACTAAGAATCTATCCAAATATTCCCTGAGCACATCGTTCATGAAGTCCTGGAAGACTGCCGGGGCATTACAGAGCCCAAAAGGCATCACCAAATATTCATAATGCCCTGAGTGGGTATTAAAGGCAGTCTTCCATTCATCCCCCTCTCTTATTCGGATTAGATTGTACGCACCGTGTAGGTCAATCTTAGAAAAAATGGTGGCAGTACGAAGCTGGTCAAACAAGACCGAAATGAGAGGCAGTGGGTATGAGTTTTTAATCGTGATACGGTTCAATTCCCTGAAGTCGATGCAGGGTCGCAACGAACCGTCCTTTTTACCCACGAAAAAGAACCCCGACCCAACTGGAGACTGTGAAGGTCTGATAAATCCCTTGGCCAAGTTCTCCTGAATGTACTCTGCCATAGCCTGAGTCTCAGGACGTGACAGGGAGTACAACCTGGTCTTGGGAAGCTTAGCATTTGGCAACAAATCAATGGCACAGTCATAGGGGCGATGGGGAGGTAGTACCTCTGCAACTCTTTTGGAGAACACGTCCGCAAAATCTGCATAACATCCTGGCAATCCTGGCAAACTTAGCCGCGAAAGCCTGACTGGAAGGCTCAAGCAACTCCTGAAACAATCAGTACCCCAACTAAGAATCTCCCCAGAGACCCAGTCAAATTGAAGATTGTGGGCCCTTAACCAGGGTAACCCCAACACCAATGGGGCAAAAGTACAGACAGTCACATAAAAGGACAATTTTTCAGAGTGTGTGGCTCCAATAAACAAAGAAGTGCAAGAGGTAATTTTACCCTGGGATAATGGTTCCCCGTTTAACCCACAAATCTCAATTTCCGATGCCAAGGGTACTAAGGGAACAGAGTGTTTCAGGGCAAATTGGCGGTCCATAAAAACCCCGTCGGCCCCACTGTCCACAAAGGACTGTCCAAAAGGCCTCAGTCTTGACAGTTTGACCGAGGATCTTCAAGGTCACCGGAATGATAAAAGTCTTCTTGGGAAATTCTGACTTCTGGCCTGACAGGATATTTCCCATCACCCTCAGGCCCTGAAGTTTTCCGGCTTTTCTGGGCATGATACTACCACATGACCTTTATTCTCACAGTACAAACATAACCCCTGCTGTCTCCTCCGCGTCTTCTCATGCGAGGAGAGGCGGGTAGCCCCAATCTGCATAGGCTCCTCGGAAAATTCCTCAGAGTCTGAGGTTCCCTTGGGAATGAAGGAAACCTCGGTCTCCCTTTCAAGCCTGCGCTCTCTCAGCCGTCTATCCACCCGAATGGATAACTGCATGAGCTGATCCAAGCTATCAGGCAAGGGATATTGTACCAGTTGGTCTTTTAACTGGTTAGAAAGACCTCTTCGGTACTGGTGTCTCAGGGCTGGGTCATTCCACTGGGTATCATGGGCCAACCTCCGAAAGTCCGTACAATAAACCTCAACTGGCCTTCGCCCTTGCTTAAGGATCGAAATCTGAGCCTCGGCTGAGGCCGTCTTGTCAGGGTCATCATACAACATGCCCAGTGCCGTAAAAAAAGCATCAACACTTTTAAGCGACGGACAGTCAGGCTGCAACCCATATGCCCAGACCTGTGGGTCTCCTTGTAGCAAGGAAATCACTATGCCCACCCGCTGAATCTCCAACCCAGAAGACTGAGGCCTAAGCTGGAAATATAGCTTGCAGCTCTCCTTGAAACAAAAGAACTGCGAGCGATCTCCAGAAAAACGATCCGGGAGATTTACTTTCGGCTCCTTAACCCCTGAAGGTACTGCTGCTGCGGGAGCTCTGCCAGCGGCCTGTGAGGTGTGCATTTTAATGGACAAATCATTAAATTGTCGAGTCAGGACCTGCACCTGATCGACCACCTGTTGCAAAGTATTTTGAGGGGTATGCTCCATATTCCCACAAAATTTCAACAGGAGTGTTTGGCTGCTGAATATGTTATGCACACCAGTGCCAGCAGGAATGTACTGGTGTCTGAACGGTGAGGGATGCAAAACAAATGAACTCACAGACAGACTGGGGAATATGACATTACATACACAGAAGGTGATAGGGTAACAAAATAAACACAAAGTGAACAGAGAAGCCCAAAGGCTAAGAAACTGGGTGTCTCCCTAGTATTAGGAATGCTCAGATGGAAAGAAGCGAGATGTAGTGATTTAATACGTAGAGAACCCGAAATGCTGTTGCTAAGGGCAACAGCAAAACCCTAAAAGGTTACCAACGGGTGTGGCAGTAAACTCCTTGGTCAGAGATGGAATAATAGACACAAGGAGAGTCTCCACAATCCTAGTCCTCACTTACAGTGCACTGGTTCAGCTTACTGCCACTAAACTGACACCTGAGCACCTTGCACAGTGAGAAAGGATTTTGGCAGGCAAGTCTGAGAATACAGCCGCAAACTTGCTAGGTTCACAGAGTAGCAAAAGAACCCCAGCAGGTTAAACGACTGACTCCAGTCTTACTGCTAGGTCTGGATTGGCAGAGTGTAATACCAAATCCCAAGGCCTATTTGTAGTAAGCAACAAACAAATACAAAGTTTACACAGTACTAGCTAGCTTTCAGGAACTGACTAACCAACAAAGATTCAGCAGCATCTGCCTAACCTGAGAAGAGGGTTTATATAGCAGGTGCTGTCCACGCCCCACTCAGACCTCACAGACTGTGAGCACAAAAACCAGCACCGGATCCCCTGCCGTGCACAGAGCCTGTAACCACTGCACAGCAAAAGACCCGAACCGGAGTATCAGCTACGCTCAGGTTACTCCGCTAGCACTTGTCTCCCGGTTGCCATGACAACGTGGCAGCACAGAGCAGGAGACCCTAACAATCACATGACGTGCCTAATAATGTACCTAAGATAGAAAAACCTCTACATACATTTAAAAAAGTGATGACAAAAGCAGCAGGATAAAACAAATGCTCACATAATACAGGACAGTGACATTGGTCTAACAAATCAGATAAATAATCTATCAGATCAATAGACAGCCTACCAACACTTGGAAAATAAAATGCTATACAATCATAGGTATAACCTTTATACTGATTGATTCCTTAATTAGAATGGCTATTTACTAGTGATGTGCACCGGACATTTTTCGGGTTTTGTGTTTTGGTTTTGGATTCGGTTCCGTGGCCGTGTTTTGGATTCGGACGCGTTTTGGCAAAACCTCACCGAAAATGTTTTGTCGGATTCGGGTGTGTTTTGGATTCGGGTGTTTTTTACAAAAAAAACAGCTTAAATCATAGAATTTGGGGGGGCATTTTGATCCCATAGTATTATTAACCTCAATAACCATAATTCCCACTCATTTCCAGTCTATTCTGAACACCTCACACCTCACACCTCACAATATTATTTTTAGTCCTAAAATTTGCACCGAGGTCGCTGGATGGCTAAGCTAAGCGACACAAGTGGCCGACACAAACACCTGGCCCATCTAGGAGTGGCACTGCAGTGTCAGGCACTTCAAAAAATAGTCCCCAAACAGCACATGATGCAAAGAAAAAAAGAGGCGCACCAAGGTCGCTGTGTGACTAAGCTAAGCAACACAAGTGGCCGACACAAACACCTGGCCCATCTAGGAGTGGCACTGCAGTGTCAGGCAGGATGGCACTTCAAAAAAATTGTCCCCAAACAGCACATGATGCAAAGAAAAAAAGAGGCGCACCAAGGTCGCTGTGTGACTAAGCTAAGCGACACAAGTGGCCGACACAAACACCTGGCCCATCTAGGAGTGGCACTGCAGTGTCAGGCAGGATGGCACTTCAAAAAAATTGTCCCCAAACAGCACATGATGCAAAGAAAAATTAAAGAAAAAAGAGGTGCAAGATGGAATTGTCCTTGGGCCCTCCCACCCACCCTTATGTTGTATAAACAGGACATGCACACTTTAACGAACCCATCACTTCAGCGACAGGGTCTGTCACACGACTGTGACTGAAATGACTGGTTGGTTTGGGCCCCCACCAAAAAAAGAAGCAATCAATCTCTCCTTACACAAACTGGCTCTACAGAGGCAAGATGTCCACCTCAACATCATCCTCCGATTCCTCACCCCTTTCACTGTGTACATCCCCCTCCTCACAGATTATTAATTCGTCCCCACTGGAATCCACCATCTCAGGTCCCTGTGTACTTTGTGGAGGCAATTGCTGCTGGTGAATGTCTCCACGGAGGAATTGATTATAATTCATTTTGATGAACATCATCTTCTCCCCATTTTCTGGAAGTAAACTCGTACGCCGATTGCTGACAAGGTGAGCGGCTGTACTAAACACTCTTTCGGAGTACACACTGGAGGGAGGGCAATTTAGGTAGAATAAAATCCACTAAAAAGAAAGGCGCCTGTGATAGGACCTGTGTTGAGATGCTATTTGCTGCTCTCAGAATAGGGTATTAGCGTCCCTATATAAAGTGAACAAGCAAAAAAGAGGAAAAAGAGAGCGCAAAAAGACTTGAATTATTCCATATTTATTATATCTAAAATTGCACATAGACCAAAATTTTATTTAAATTATACCAATTAACAAATGAATTTAAAACAACTTAACACTTTAAAAATATATTTCATTGCATAGGATCCCTAACACTCAAATATCCTTATGGTTCCACTCAAGCAGTACCCTACTGATTACCAGATAATTTTCACAGGTGTCCTTTAGTGAAATCAGTGTAGAAAGAGTCCAATAATGGTAAAAGACCCTTATTTGTATCCACCAGTCACGTCCTGTGTGATAATATATGTATTTATACCGTAATCATGGTTGTTATTTCTTTTAAGAAAAAATTGAAACAGTTAGTGTAACAAATATACTGATACTTCAGGTAGCTAAAAGTCAATTAGTAAAGCAGGCTTTATCTCGT
Organism: Pseudophryne corroboree; assembly: GCF_028390025.1. NCBI lineage: Eukaryota > Metazoa > Chordata > Amphibia > Anura > Myobatrachidae > Pseudophryne > Pseudophryne corroboree. The sequence goes on along the minus strand of NC_086454.1, from coordinate 226,838,215 downwards.
ATTGCAGCCTCTCTAGAGCGTCTCCGTCTGCACCTCTCTACCTTAATCACATATTGTGTTCAGAGCGGTTAGGCTTACCGCTTCCCTGAGAGTTTAGATCCACGGCGCCGGGATTGCGCGCACCGCCTGGCGTGTCCAAGGTGATTCAATAATGCTGAAATCAGTGGCAACCAAATATGTAAAGAGTGTTTGGATCCTAAAAACACCCTGACGCATTTCTCGACCGTTATAAGCTGGTCGTTTCTTCAGAGGGAAGGAAACCCTCTGAAGAAACGACCAGCTTATAACGGTCGAGAAACGCGTCAGAGTGTTTTTAGGATCCAAACACTCTTTACATATTTGGTTGCCACCGATTTCAGCATTATTCACCATATTGGACAGTCCTATCCTGGGTCTGGAGCCACTTGCATTGGTCCCTTTGCAAAGCAGGGACCGTGGCTGCCGATCACGTGCCTGGAGCCAGCGGTCCAGTCGGGCACTGAGAGGTGAACACAGGCGCCGCAGCTACAATCACCTTGGACACGCCAGGCGGTGCGCGCAATCCCAGCGCCGTGGATCTAAACTCTCAGGGAAGCGGTAAGCCTAACCGCTCTGAACACAATAAGTGATTAAGGTAGAGAGCAGCAGACGGAGACGCTCTAGAGAGGCTGCAATACGAGATAAAGCCTGCTTTACTAATTTACTTTTAGCTACCTGAAGTATCAGTATATTTGTTACATTAACTGTTTAAATTTTTTCTTAAAAGAAACAACAACCATGATTACGGTATAAATACATATATTATCACACAGGACGTGACTGGTGGATACAAATAAGGGTCTTTTACCATTATTGGACTCTTTCTACACTGATTTCACTAAAGGACACCTGTGAAAATTATCTGGTAATCAGTAGGGTACTGCTTGAGTGGAACCATAAGGATATTTGAGTGTTAGGGATCCTATGCAATGAAATATATTTTTAAAGTGTTAAGTTGTTTTAAATTCATTTGTTAATAGGTATAATTTAAATTAAATTTTGGTCTATGTGCAATTTTAGATATAATAAATATGGAATAATTCAAGTCTATTTGCGCTCTCTTTTTCCTCTTTTTAGGTAGAATAAAGCCAGTTTGTGCAAGGGCCTCCAAATTGCCTCTTTTTCCTGCCAGTATACGTACGGACTGTCTGACGTGCCTACTTGGATGCGGTCACTCATATAATCCTCCACCATTCTTTCAATGGTGAGAGAATCATATGAAGTGACAGTAGACGACATGTCAGTAATCGTTGGCAGGTCCTTCAGTCCGTACCAGATGTCAGCACTCGCTCCAGACTGCCCTGCATCACCGCCAGCGGGTGGGCTCTAAATTCTTAGCCTTTTCCTCGCACCCCCAGTTGCGGGAGAATGTGAAGGAGGAGATGTTGACGGGTCACGTTCCGCTTGACTTGACAATTTTCTCACCAGCAGGTCTTTGAACCTCTGCAGACTTGTGTCTGCCGGAAAGAGAGATACAACGTAGGTTTTAAATCTAGGATCGAGCACGGTGGCCAAAATGTAGTGCTCTGATTTCAACAGATTGACCACCCGTGAATCCTGGTTAAGCGAATTAAGGGCTCCATCCACAAGTCCGACATGCCTAGCGGAATCGCTCTGTTTTAGCTCCTCCTTCAATGTCTCCAGCTTCTTCTGCAAAAGCCTGATGAGGGGAATGACCTGACTCAGGCTGGCAGTGTCTGAACTGACTTCACGTGTGGCAAGTTCAAAGGGTTGCAGAACCTTGCACAACGTAGAAATCATTCTCCACTGCGCTTGAGTCAGGTGCATTCCCCCTCCTTTGCCTATATCGTGGACAGATGTATAGGCTTGAATGGCCTTTTGCTGCTCCTCCATCCTCTGAAGCATATAGAGGGTTGAATTCTACCTCGTTACCACCTCTTGCTTCAGATGATGGCAGGGCAGGTTCAGGACTGTTTGGTGGTGCTCCAGTCTTCTGTACGTGGTGGCTGAATGACAAAAGTGGCCCGCAATTGTTCGGGCCACCGACAGCATCTCTTGCACGCCCCTGTCGTTTTTTTAAAAATTCTGCAACACCAAATTCAATGTATGTGCAAAACATGGGACGTGCTGGAATTTGCCCAGATGTAATGCACGCACAATATTGCTGGCGTTGTCCGATGTCACAAATCCCCAGGAGAGTCCAATTGGGGTAAGCCATCCTGCGATGATCTTCCTCAGTTTCCGTAAGAGGTTGGCAGCTGTGTGCCTCTTCTGGAAAGCGGTGATACAAAGCGTAGCCTGCCTAGGAACGAGTTGGCGTTTGCGAGATGCTGCTACTGGTGCCGCCGCTGCTGTTCTTGCTGCGGGAGGCAATACATCTACCCAGTGGGCTGTCACAGTCATATAGTCCTGAGTCTGCCCTGCTCCACTTGTCCACATGTCCGTGTTTAAGTGGACATTGGGTACAACTGCATTTTTTAGGACACTGGTGACTCTTTTTCTGAGGTCTGTGTACATTTTCGGTATCGCCTGCCTAGAGAAATGGAACCTAGATGGTATTTGGTACCGGGGACACAGTACCTCAATCAAGTCTCTAGTTGCCTCTGAATTAACGGTGGATACCGGAACCACGTTTCTCACCGCCCAGGCTGCCAAGGACTGAGTTATCTGCTTTGCAGCGGGATGACTGCTGTGATATTTCATCTTCCTCGCAAAGGACTGTTGGACAGTCAATTGCTTACTGGAAGTAGTACAAGTGGTCTTCCGACTTCCCCTCTGGGATGACGATCGACTCCCAGCAGCTACAACAGCAGCGCCAGCAGCAGTAGGCATTACACTCAAGGATGCATCGGAGGAATCCCAGGCAGGAGAGGACTTGTAAGACTTGCCAGTGACATGGCCTGCAGGACTATTGGCTTTCTTGGGTAAGGAGGAAATTGACACTGAGGGAGTTGGTGGTGTGGTTTGTAGGAGCTTGATTTCAAGAGGAAGGGATTTAGTGGTCAGTGGACTGCTTCCGCTGTCACCCAAAGTTTTTGAACTTGTCACTGACTTGTGATGAATGCGCTGCAGGTGACGTATTAGGGAGGATGTTCCGAGGTGGTTAACGTCCTTACCCCTACTTATTACAGCTTGACAAAGGCAACACACGGCTTGACACCTGTTGTCCGCATTTGTGTTGAAATAATTCCACACCGAAGAGCTGATTTTTTTTGTATTTTGACCAGGCATGTCAATGGCCATATTCGTCCCACGGACAACAGGTGTCTCCCCGGGTGCCTGACTTAAACAAACCACCTCGCCATCAGAATCCTCCTTGTCAGTTTCCTCCCCAGCGCCAGCAACACCCATATCCTCATCCTGGTGTACTTCAACAGTGACATCTTAAGTTTGACTATCAGGAACTGGACTGCGGGTGCTCCTTCCAGCACTTGCAGGGGGCGTGCAAATGGTGGAAGGCGCAATCTCTTCAGTGTTGGGAAGGTCAGGCATCGCAACCGACACAATTGGACTCTCCTTGGGGATTTGTAATTTAGAAGAACGCACAGTTCTTTGCTGTGCTTTTGCCAGCTTAAGTTTTTTCATTTTTCTAGCGAGAGGATGAGTGCTTCCATCCTCATGTGAATCTGAACCACTAGCCATGAACATAGGCCAGGGCCTCAGCCGTTCCTTGCCACTCCGTGTCGTAAATGGCATATTGGCAAGTTTACGCTTCTCATCAGATACTTTCAATTTTGATTTTTGGGTCATTTTACTGAACTTTTGTTTTTTGGATTTTGACATTGGGCATCGGCCTTGGCAGACGACGTTGATGGCATTTCATCATCTCGGCCATGACTAGTGGCAGTAGCTTCAGCACGAGGTGGAAGTGGATCTTGATCTTTCCCTATTTTAACCTCCACATTTTTGTTCTCCATTTTTTAATGTGTGGAATTATATGCCAGTATCAATAGCAATGGCCTACTACTATATATACTGCGCACAACTGAAATGCACCACAGGTATGGATGGATAGTATACTTGACGACACAGAGGTAGATAAAGCAGTGGCCTCCCGTACCGTACTGCTAAATATACTGGTGGTCACTGTGTCAGCAAACTGCAAAACTAAAATGCACCACAGGTATAGAATCTAGATGGATAGTATACTTAATGATGACACAGAGGTAGGTACAGCAGTGGCCTTCCGTACCGTACTGCTATAAATAGTATACTGGTGGTCACTGTGTCAGCAAACTGCAAAACTAAAATGCACCACAGGTATAGAATGTAGATGGATAGTATACTTAATGACGACACAGAGGTAGGTACAGCAGTGGCCTTCCGTACCGTACTGCTATATATAGTATACTGGTGGTCACTGTGTCAGCAAACTGCAAAACTAAAATACACCACAGGTATAGAATGTAGATGGATAGTATACTTAATGACGACACAGAGGTAGGTACAGCAGTGGCCTTCCGTACCGTACTGCTATATATAGTATACTGGTGGTCACTGTGTCAGCAAACTGCAAAACTAAAATGCACCACAGGTATAGAATGTAGATGGATAGTATACTTAATGACGACACAGAGGTAGGTACAGCAGTGGCCTTCTGTACCGTACTGCTATATATAGTATACTGGTGGTCACTGTGTCAGCAAACTGCAAAACTAAAATGCACCACAGGTATAGAATGTAAATGGATAGTATACTTAATGACGACACAGAGGTAGGTACAGCAGTGGCCTTCCGTACCGTACTGCTATATATAGTATACCTGTGGTCACTTTGTCAGCAAACTGCAAAACTAAAATGCATCACAGGTATAGAATGTAGATGGATAGTATACTTAATGACAACACAGAGGTAGGTACAGCAGTGGCCTTCCATACCGTATTGCTATATATAGTATACTGGTGGTCACTGTGTCAGCAAACTGCAAAACTAAAATGCACCACAGGTATAGAATGTAGATGCATAGTATACTTAATGATGACACAGAGGTAGGTACAGCAGTGGCCTTCCGTACCGTACTGCTACATATAGTATACCTGTGGTCACTGTGTCAGCAAACTGCAAAACTAAAATGCACCACAGGTATAGAATGTAGATGGATAGTATACTTAATGACGACACAGAGGTAGGTACAGCAGTGGCCTTCCGTACCGTACTGCTATATATAGTATACTGGTGGTCACTGTGTCAGCAAACTGCAAAACAAAAATGCACCACAGGTATAGAATGTAGATGGATAGTATACTTAATGACGACACAGAGGTAGGTACAGAGGTGGCCTTCCGTACCGTACTGCTACATATAGTATACTGGTGGTCACTGTGTCAGCAAACGGCAAAACTAAAATGCACCACAGGTATAGAATGTAGATGGATAGTATACTTAATGACGACACAGAGGTAGGTACAGCAGTGGCCTTCCGTACCGTACTGCTATATATAGTATACTGGTGGTCACTGGTCAGCAAAACTCTCCACTGTACTCCTTCTATATAATATTATACTGGTGGTCCCCAGTCCCCACAATAAAGCAGCACACTGAGCACAGATATGGAGTGTTTTTCAGGCAGACAACGTATACTGGTGGTCACTGTCAGCAAAACTCTGCACTGTACTCCTGCTATATAATACAGCTGCTCCCCAGCCCCACAATTAAGCAGTGTGAGCACAGATATATGCAGCACACTGAGCACAGATATGGAGCGTTTTTTTCAGGCAGAGTATGGATAACTGGTGGTCACTGATCAGCAAAACTCTGCACTGTACACCTCCTATATTATACAGCTGCTCCCCAGCCCTCCCCACAATTAAGCAATAATGCACAATCAAGTTCAACAATAACGGAGAGGACGCCAGCCACGTCCTCTCCCTAACATTTCCAATGCACGAGTGAAAATGGCGGCGACGCGCGGCTGCTTATATAGAATCCGAATCTCGCGAGAATCCGACAGCGGGATGATGACGTTCGGGCGCGCTCGGGTTAACCGAGCCATACGGGAGAATCCGAGTATGGCTCGGACCCGTGTAAAAAGGGTGAAGTTCGGGGGGGTTCGGTTTCCGAGAAACCGAACCCGCTCATCACTACTATTTACCATACTAATACGCCATATGGAATAAAGCAACCATTATAAGATAATTACCAAGTATAATTGCTTATCTCATAAAAAGTTATATTTATAAAAACATTCTACAAAACTTGAAATAAGTTAATATGAATCCAAGACCAGACTGTACTTTGAAGACTAATCTTATAAGAAAATGCAAACGAGAAGTTTTCAGTCAGCCTATAGGGGGCCACACAATTCATTTTGTGGATCCAGGAGGCTTCTACTTGAAATAGCCTTTTATCCCTGTCCCCTCCCCTCTTTGATGCAGGGACATGATCCACTATTATATAACACTAAGTAGATACATTTTGTCGATGGTCACGAAAGTGCCGGGCCACAGGCTGGTCAATATCCTTCTCAGGGCCGGTGCAAGGTTTCTCGGCACCCTAGGCAAAATTTCTGCCTACACCCCCGCCCCCCCCCCCCCCCCCCCCCGTCCTCCCGACCCTCCGCTTCCCCTGTTGCTTGGACAGTGGAGTGATCACGTTATCTAGAGGCTGTGTTAACAGTATGATGATCCTCCTGAAGCAGCCAAATAACAGCAAAAGAAAACCTGACAAATATTATATTAAATGCACACAAGTTAAAAAGCATCCAGCCCCACATCCATATATAGTATAATACCACAGACTGTAGTTTTATACAGTATTATAGATAGGCATAAGGGTTGTAACTAGAACTTTGTGGCAGTGACGTGCGGTGAGGTCATTGGCTATATATATATATATATATATATATATATATATATATATATAGTGTTCATTCTAGCACCCTGCACCTTTCAAATACTGTGCAGTTCCTCTTTCCTGCCTGGGGTGTCGCTCTCTGCTGTGGTGCTTCTCCGCGCACTCTGATCTGTTACTCAGTGCTGTGATACAGACCTGTGTGTGCTGAGAAACACCAGAGCAGAGAGTGACACCCCAGGCAGGAAAGGGGAACTGCATGGATTTTGAAATGTGCAGGGTGCTAGAATGAATACTAACTATATATATATATATATATATATATATATACATATATATATATATATATATATATACATATATATATATATATACACACACACGTACATATACAGTGGTCTAAGTAGACATTTTGAAGTGGGGGTATGGAAAAGTGAAGGTTGCAATTATGCGCGCGCCTCCGGAAGAGGGGGTGTGGCCACTCAAATGGGGGCGTGTCCTTCAGTGTATTAGGACCCCTTATACTATCTAGAAATTCTTATACTATCTAGAAATTCACATTACAGCACACGGAATGAGCCGAAATTCACACTACAGCACATGGTATGAGCCAAAATTCACACTACAGCACATGGTATGAGCCAAAATTCATATTTTACCACACAGTATGAGCCGAAATTCACATTACAGCACACCGTATGAGCCGAAATTCATATTACAGCACACCGTATGAGCCGAAATTCATATTTTACCACACAGTATGAGCCGAAATTCACATTACAGCACACGGTATGAGCCGAAATTCACATTACAGCACACAGTATGAGCCGAAATTCACATTATAGCACACGGTATGAGCCGAAATTCACATTACAGCACACGGTATGAGCCGAAATTCACATTACAGCACACAGTATGAGCCAAAATTCATATTTTACTACACAGTATGAGCCGAAATTCACATTACAGCACACGGTATGAGCCGAAATTCACGTTACAGAACACGCTATGACCCAAAATTTCAGATTTTACCACACTGTATGAGCCGAAATTCACATTATAGCACACGGTATGACCCGAAATTCACATTACAGCATACTGTATGAGCCAAAATTCTGATTTTACCATATGGTATGAGACGAAATTCACATTATAGCAAACGGTATGACCCACAATTCAGGGACAGGGAGAGAGAGTGACAGCAAGGACTGAGAGAGTGACAGCAGGGACTGAGAGAGTGACAGCAGGGACTGAGAGCGTGACCGCACGGACATAGGGTAACATTACCTGATATGTGCAGCGGAGGTGCGGAAGGGACTGTGGTTGTTGGTGGCGTATGAGCCCATGGTCTGCGGGGGATGCGGCGGTACTAAGCTGTCCTTCTTCGCTGCGGCGTTGATGTCCCTCTGACCACCGCCAGTTGTGGTCTGCGGTGGTCAGCTTTCAATGGCGGTGCAGCGTGCAGAAGTGAGCGCTGGTCAGCGGTGGGAGGCGGGCAGCTGTGATATAAATATATAATTTTTTTACATTTATTTTATTTATTTTTCCCTGTCTCTGCGTCCAAGTGATCTGGGGGTGTGCTGCAGTCCAAGTGATCTTGCCCAGATCACTTGGACTGCAGCTCACCCCCAGATCACTTGGACTGCAGCTCACCCCCAGATCACAAGGCGGGGAGCTGCAGTCCAAGTGATCTGGGGGTGAGCTGCCCAGACACTTGCCACCAAGCACAACTCCCCCCACCCCTCGCCTTAGTGGTCCTGGTTCCTCAGTCCCGGAGGAAGCAGATGCTGCCGGAGATGCTGAGGGCACGGAAATAGAGGTAACAGCGCTGCCTGTTGTCTCCGGAGCTGCCGCTGCTGTAGGCAACTCCAACATCGGGAGGTGCGGGGTGGCAGGGAGGGAGGGGATAGGGAGATGTGGAGTGGGAGGGAGGGGATAGGGAGACGCAGGGCGGCAGGGAGGGAGGGGATAGGGAGACGTGGGGTGGGAGGGAGGGGATAGGGAGACGCGGGGTGGGAGGGAGGGGATAGGGAGACGCGGGGTGGAAGGGAGGGGATAGGGAGATGCGGGGTGGGAGGGAGGAGATAGGGAGGCGCGGGGCGGCAGGGAGGGATGGAGGGGATAGCGAGACGTGGGGCGGCAGGGAGGGGATAGTGAGACGCGGGGTGCGAGGGAGGGGATAGGGAGACGCGGGGCGGCAGGGAGTGAGGGGATAGGGAGGCGCGGGGTAGCAGGGAGGGAGGCGCGGGGAGGGAGGGGATAGCGAGACGCGGGGCGGCAGTGAGGGGACAGTGAGACGCGGGTGGGAGGGAGAGGATAGGGAGACGCGGGGCGGCAGGGAGTGAGGGGATAGGGAGGCATGGGGTGGAAGGGAGGGGATAGGGAGATGCGGGGTGGGAGGGAGGAGATAGGGAGGCGCGGGGCGGCAGGGAGGGAGGGGATAGCGAGACGCGGGGCGGCAGGGAGGGAGGGGATAGCGAGACGCGGGGCGGCAGTGAGGGGATAGTGAGACGCGGGTGGGAGGGAGAGGATAGGGAGACGCGGGGCGGCAGGGAGGGAGGGGATAGGGAGACGTGGGGTGGGAGGGAGGGGATAGGGAGACGCAGGGTGGAAGGGAGGGGATAGGGAGATGCGGGGTGGGAGGGAGGAGATAGGGAGGCGCGGGGCGGCAGGGAGGGAGGGGATAGCGAGACGCGGGGCGGCAGTGAGGGGATAGTGAGACGCGGGGTGGGAGGGAGAGGATAGGGAGACGCGGGGCGGCAGGGAGGGAGGGGATAGGGAGACGTGGGGTGGGAGGGAGGGGATAGGGAGACGTGGGGTGGGAGGGAGGGGATAGCGAGACGCGGGGCGGCAGTGAGGGGATAGTGAGACGCAGGTGGGAGGGAGAGGATAGGGAGACGCGGGGCGGCAGGGAGGGAGGGGATAGGGAGACGTGGGGTGGGAGTGAGGGGATAGGGAGATGCGTGGTGGGAGGGAGGAGATAGGGAGGCGCGGGGCGGCAGGGAGGGAGGGGATAGCGAGACGCGGGGTGGCAGTGAGGGGATAGTGAGACGCGGGGTGGGAGGGAGGGGATAGGGAGACGTGGGGTGGGAGGGAGGGGATAGCGAGACGCGGGGCGGCAGTGAGGGGATAGTGAGACGCGGGTGGGAGGGAGAGGATAGGGAGACGCGGGGCGGCAGGGAGGGAGGGGATAGGGAGACGTGGGGTGGGAGGGAGGGGATAGGGTGACGCGGGGTGGAAGGGAGGGGATAGGGAGATGCGGGGTGGGAGGGAGGAGATAGGGAGGCGCGAGGCGGCAGGGAGGGAGGGGATAGCGAGACGCGGGGCGGCAGTTAGGGGATAGTGAGACGCTGGGTGGGAGAGAGAGGATAGGGAGACGCGGGGCGGCAGGGAGGGGATAGGGAGGCGCGGGGCGGCGGGGAGGGAGGGGATAGAGAGACTTCTCTTGTCTTTCAGATGCTCCAATTAAATATATTTTACACAAAAAAAAATATAATTTGATAAGTAAGCCCAGACCAGGGGCGGCCGCGGCGAGGGTCTAGCCTGCCACAGCCGTCAGTCACCTCACCTACGCCAGTGTGATTTCCCTGCGGCTGCTCCATGTCTCTAACAGAAATAGACGGAGCCGCGCGTATGAGAGAGCAGGTCAGGAGACGGGCGCCACACAAGCGCTGACGTTCGTGCTGACGGCGCCTAGCAGGATGCGTGTTAGGCTGTCAGTGTGGGCGGCGCCCGTCTCCTGACCTGCTCTCTCATACGCACGGCTCCGTCTATTTCTGTTAGAGACATGGAGCAGCCGCAGGCCCGCAGGGAAAGCAATACACTGGGCCGGTGAGGTGACTGACGGCTGTGGCAGGCTAGACCCTCGCCGCGGCCGCCCCTGGTCTGGGCTTACTTATCAAAATATATATATTTTTTTGTAAAATATATTTAATTGGAGCCTGCCGCCCTCCAGTGGCCAGCGCCCATAGGCAGCTGCCTAAGGGCTGAAACACACTATCCGGCTTTTGCCGGCCGGGAAAAAGCCGGACGGCTTTTTCCCGTGCCGTCATTGTAGTTAACAGTGTGAGGGCTAGGGTCCCTTCACACTGCACGGCCCCGGCCCGGCTGCCGGGTTGCAGCCGGGTCTCACCACTGGAAGGTCCGGCGGCCGGGCGGCCGCCGGGCCGTCTTTGGAGCCAGTAAACCATGTGTGTGAAGGGGAGCTTTCACACACAACGGTTTTTTCTGAAGCCGTGTCTGATGCTGCGCATGCGCACAGCATCCCACACGGCTCAAAGCCGTCCTGTGTGACAGACACTGCCGGTTTCTCCCGGATGGCAAAAAGCCGGACAAACTTTGTCCGGCTTTTTGCCATCCGGGAAAAACCGGAGTGTGTGTTACAGCCCTAAAGCTGCCTAATGGTAGCGCCGGCCCTGATCCTTCTCCTCAATTGCCTGACGGATTGCTGTCCGATGTTGTGTCATACGGGAATGGAATGTGCAAGTGTTGCCGACATAAATCAAACTGCACGGACATCTGATCACATACGCAATATATTTACTGGTACAGGTTAATACTTGTTTAATAGGAATTTGTTTCCCTGAGTGGGGATGTAATATATAGGAACCAGTTTCCATATATCGGCATGTTGTGCACCCTGTACACTTATAGCATCCAAGCTTTCTCGATAGGAAGTGCATCGCTGGATCCAATTTCTGGGGTGCTATGTCATTATGAACTAACCAGTCCTTTAAATTTCTACCATGTCTGTATCCCATCATGATCTTAGTGTCCAACAGAGGTTTGCTGTTAGTATCAGTGTTGACTATTGGCCATAATTTCTTAGTTGTTTATTGATGAACTGGTTTGTTCTTATTCTTAGTACAGTTGGCCACAGTATTTAAACTGGTATGAGTAGATCTCAATAGTACTTTGGGGGTAATTCTGAGTTGATCGCAGCAGGAATTTTGTTAGCAGTTGGGCAAAACCATGTGCACTGCAGGGGAAGCAGATATAACATGTGCAGAGAGAGCTAGATTTGGGTGCGGTGAGATCAATCTGCAATCTAAATTGCAGTGTAAAAATAAAGCAGCCAGTATTTACCCTGCACAGAAACAAAATAACCCACCCAAATCTGCAAATGTTATATCTGCCCCCCCTGCAGTGCACATGGTTTTGCCTAACTGCTAAAAAAATTCCTGCTGCGATCAACTTGGAATTACCCCTTTGTCTTTAGCAGCCAACAGCTCTGTTCTTGCATAACCCATTTGTAAGAATTTCTCTATCATCTTATCCATTTCCATCAAAGCAGAATCGTTATTGCTTGCAATCCTTGCCACACGCAGCAGTCTTTCATACCGGAACCCTTCCATATATACAAAACCCACTGACTTAACCACTTTTTACATGGGCATAGTCATCATCCTATACCTCTCAAAAAGGGTTTACCATATTCGCAACTGCTGCGTGTGGCAAGGATTGCAAGCAATAACAATTCTGCTTTGATGGAAATGGATAAGATGATAGAGAAATTCTTACAAAGGTTCCGGAATGAAAGATAGATAGGGGTATATTTACTAAGGTCCCGATTTTGACCGAGATGCCGTTCTTTCTTCAAAGTGTCATCTCGGTAATTTACTAAGCAAAAATCACGGCAGTGATGAGGGCATTCGTAATATTTTGGAAGTCCTAGGAAAAAATCACGAATCAATACACCATCGGTCAAATACGCCTGCAATTTGGTAGAAATCGGGAATTTACTAAAAAGTGCAAAACACAAACACTGCCGACAATAGCCAAACACTGCCGTGCTAAAATACAAATCGTGAAAAAGTGCTAAAAAAAAACAGACCTGCTTTTTTATCCCGTGTTTGTATATGCATGCACGGATCCATGAGATCCGTGCATGTTTTTCAGTGGGAAGGGGGGGGGGAAATGTTATACATTTTCAAAAAAAAATTGCGTGGGGTCCCCCCTCCTAAACCAAACCAGCCTCGGGCTCTTTGAGCCGATCCTGGTTGCAGAAATATGGGGGGGAAATGGACAGGGGTTCCCCCATATTTAAACAACCAGCATCGGGCTCTGCACCTGGTCCTGGTTCCAAAAATACGGCGGACAAAAAGTGTAGGGGTCCCCCGTATTTTTGAAACCAGCACCGGGCTCCACTAGCTGGACAGATAATGCCACAGCCGGGGGTCACTTTTATACAGTGCCTTGCGGCCGTGGCATCAAATATCCAACTAGTCACCCCTGGCCGGGGTACCCTGGGGGAGTGGGGACCCCTTCAATCAAGGGGTCCCCCCCCAGCCACCCAAGGGCCAGGGGTGAAGCCCGAGGCTGTCCCCCCATCCAATGGGCTGCGGATGGGGGGCTGATAGCCTTTGTGAAAAGTGTTTGATATTGTTTTTAGTAGCAGTACTACAAGGCCCAGCAAGCCTCCCCCGCAAGCTGGTACTTGGAGAACCACAAGTACCAGCATGCGGCGGAAAAACGGGCCCGCTGGTACCTGTAGTACTACTACTAAAAAAATACCCCAATAAAGACAACACACACACACACCTTGAAAGTATAACTTTAATACATCCATCCACACCTCCATATACACATACTTACCTTATGTTCCCACGCAGGTCGGTCCTCTTCTCCAGTAGAATCCATGGTGTACCTGTAGAAAAAATTATACTCACATAATCCAGTGTTTTCGGCTCCTCGGTAAATCCTTTTGTAATCCACGTACTTGAAAAAATAAAAAAACGGATACCCGACCACGAACTGAAAGGGGACCCATGTTTTCACATGGGACCCCTTTCCCCGAATGCCAGAAACCCACTCTGACTGATGTCTAAGTGGGTTTCTTCAGCCAATCAGGGAGCGCCACGTTGTGGCACCCTCCTGATCGGCTGTGTGCTCCGGTACTGTCTGACAGGCGGCACACGGCAGTGTTACAATTTAGCGCCTATGCGCTCCATTGTAACCAATGGTGGGAACTTTCAGGTCAGCGGTTGACCGAAAGTGACCTCACCGCTGACCTGAAAGTTCCCACCATTGGTTACAATGGAGCGCATAGGCGCTACATTGTAACACTGCCGTGTGCCGCCTGTCAGACAGTACAGGAGCACACAGCCGATCAGGAGGGTGCCACAACGTGGCGCTCCCTGATTGGCTGAAGAAACCCACTTAGACATCAGTCAGAGTGGGTTTCTGGCATTCGGGGAAAGGGGTCCCATGTGAAAACATGGGTCCCCTTTCAGTTCGTGGTCGGGTATCCGTTTTTTTATTTTTTTCAAGTACGTGGATTACAAAAGGATTTACCGAGGAGCCGAAAACACTGGATTATGTGAGTATAATTTTTTCTACAGGTACACCATGGATTCTACTGGAGAAGAGGACCGACCTGCGTGGGAACATAAGGTATGTGTATATGGAGGTGTGGATGGATGTATTAAAGTTATACTTTCAAGGTGTGTGTGTGTTGTCTTTATTGGGGTATTTTTTTAGTAGTAGTACTACAGGTACCAGCGGGCCCGTTTTTCCGCCGCATGCTGGTAATTGTGGTTCTCCAAGTACCAGCTTGCGGGGGAGGCTTGCTGGGCCTTGTAGTACTGCTACTAAAAACAATATCAAAAACCTTTCATAAAGGCTATCAGCCCCCCATCCGCAGCCCATTGGATGGGGGGGGACAGCCTCGGGCTTCACCCCTGGCCCTTGGGTGGCTGGGGGGGGGGGGACCCCTTGATTGAAGGGGTCCCCACTCCCCCAGGGTACCCCGGCCAGGGGTGACTAGTTGGATATTTGATGCCACGGCCGCAAGGCACTGTATAAAAGTGACCCCCGGCTGTGGCATTATCTGTCCAGCTAGTGGAGCCCGGTGCTGGTTTCAAAAATACGGGGGACCCTTACACTTTTTGTCCGCCGTATTTTTGGAACCAGGACCAGGCGCAGAGCCCGATGCTGGTTGCTTAAATATGGGGGAACCCCTGTCCATTTTTTCCCCATATTTCTGCAACCAGGATCGTCTCAAAGAGCCCAAGGCTGGTTTGCCTTAGGAGGGGGGATCCCACGCAATATTTTTTTTACATTTAAACATTTTTTATTTTATTTTTACAAGGTGCACAATGAAGCCCAGCACGGATCTCTCAGATCCGGCCGAGATTCATTGTATTAATGTCAGCAGTGTTTTACAAGTCACTCACGTAAAACACTGCCAAAAAAAACGAATTACATCGACATCGGAAAACCCGAAAATGCAGAATACGGCAGCTTAGTAAATTAGTCGTAATCAATTCAAAAAGTTGCATATTTACACTTTCGATGTCATTTGTGATTGAACTTTGACCTCAAACGGGAAAATACGATTCTTAGTAAATTTACCCCATAGTGTCTAGTTAGACAGTCAATAGATAGACACCATATGTTAGACAGACATTAGGTCGACAGGGTCAAAAGGTCGACAGGGTCAAAAGGTCGACATGGAAAAGGTCGACCGGTCAAAAGGTCGACATGTCAAAAAGTCGACATGGAAAAGGTCGACAGGTCAAAAGGTCGACATGGAAAATGTCGACATGGAAAATGTCGACATGAAAAAGGTAGACACCATGTTTTTTGCATTTTTGTGCTTTGTGTGGATAGTTTTGTCATCTGGCACCCCAATTGCAGAAAGGCATACCCTCGCGGGGCTCGCTTCGCTCGCCACGCTTCGGGCATGGTGGCTCGCTGCGCTCGCCACAAGGTTTATAACCAGCTCTGTGCCGACATGGAAAGAGAAAGTATGAAATAATCCAAAAACATGTTAAATAAAAAAACACATTTGTCTATCTTTTTTATGTCGACAATTATCATGTCGACCTTTTGACCATGTCGACCTTTTGACCCGTCGACATTTTCCATGTCGACTTTTTGACATGTCGACCTTTTGACCTGTCGACCTTTTCCATGTCGACCTTTTGACCCTGTCGACCTTTTGACCCTGTCGACCTAATGTCTGTCTAATATATGGTGTCTATCTATTGACTGTCTAACTAGACACTGTCTATCTACTAAACGGATAGGATATGGAAGTGCAGAGATCAATGCCATTCCACTCTATGTTAACATCCAAATAATGTATCTGATGATGATCAGCTTCGAAGGTGAACTTAATGTGTTCATGCATGAGAGTTCCTGCTCTCCTTACTCGAATTTCCAACTGTCTCTCTGCTATCTCTCTTTGGATGTCCCAGCGCTTTCTTAAACTTAACATGTCTAAGACTGAGCTGATCATCTTTCCTCCCTCCCGCATAACCTCACCTCTCACAATCTCATTATCTATTGATGGCACTACTATCTCCTCTAGCCCCCAAGTGCGCTGTCTTGGAGTAATCCTTGACTCCTCTCTCTCTTTCAAACCACATATTCAACACCTCTCACAAAGCTGCCGTTTTCATCTAAAAAATATTTCCAGGATCAGACCCTTTCTGACCCAGAACGCTACTAAGACCCTTATCCACTCACTGGTCATCTCCAGACTGACTACTGTAATCTCCTCCTGACTGGCATTTCTGACAAATACCTCTCTCCACTACAATCTATCGTCAATGCTGCTGCCCGGCTCATTTTTCTCACCAAATGCACTACGTCCTATCCTCAATGCTGCTGCCCGGCTCATTTTTCTCACCAAATGCACTACGTCCACCTCTCCTCTCCTACAAAACCTTCACTGTCTTCCCTTCCCTTTCAGAATACATTTCAAGCTTCTCACACTCGCTTACAAAGCCCTCACCCACTCCTCTCCCATTTACATCTCTGACCTGATCTCCCCTTACACTCCCACCCGTCCTCTTCGCTCTGCTAATGCACGCCAACTCTCCTGCCTACTGATTACTTCCTCCCACTCCTAACTCCAAGATTTTTCACGTGCTCCTCCAATTCTCTGGAATTCCATACCTCTCCCCCTCAGACTCTCCACCTCTCTGCAAAACTTCAAACGAGCTCTCAAGACCCACTTCTTCACCAAACCCAGACAAATCTAATCCTAACCCTCTGTTCAATGCTCTATGTACCCCATCTGTGTTACCCCTGTCTGTCTACCCCTCCCCTTTAGAATGTAAGCTCTCACAAGTAGGGCCCTCTTCCCTCATGTGCTTATCCTTTCTTACTTTAATAATCTTCAATTGCATCAAACTCCAGAAGTCTTCTGCCACCTGATACTTATTCCAGTGTCATCTGCTGATGTAGCTATGTTTATTCACTCTGTATTGTCCTATATTGTCTTCAAATGTAAGTTGCTGTTTTCCTGGTTTGATTATTTGTTTATGTACTCTGTAATTGGGCACTGCAGAACCCTTGCGGCGCCATATAAATAAAGGATAATAATAATAATGTTAATCTTTGCCATGACTTCTTTGAATTTTTCAATGGTACCAGACCATTGTACACCCTGTTAATGCAGGGTGTGTTGACACTGCGGCAAGCTGTGTCCACGTCACTGATGTCTGACATCATGATGCCGGACGTTACCCCGCATGGAGACCAGTGGGTGGTACCGTGTGTACCGGAGCTGCATGACGTCACACTACGGGTGGCTGGCGGGAGCACGCTAAGGACACTGGTTTTGTGTGCAAGGTATAAAAAGGTATGTAGTTTATTTGTTCACTTGGGTTCTTGATAAAGGTCCGCCTGGACCAAAACATTGAACAGACAAGTATGGTCTTCTGACTCTTCATTAACAAGTCCTGTGAGTGCCGCTGTCTTTAATTAATTTGTGTTGGTATAATATACCCCAGAGAGAACCAGGGCAAGAATTAAGTATTCAGCCAGGAGTGGCAACTATTTTCTTGTAATATGTCTGGATGGATTGTGTACAGTGCATCATGAGTAAGGTGCCCGGATTATTTTAAAAAGGAACAACCTTTTTTCTTTGTAAACAAGAATCACTTTTGAGCAGCAGTTTGAAATATTTATATTGTATATGGACATACTTGGTTTCTTTGACAACTACTCGTAGAAGCATTAATGTTATACGCTTGTACACCATTGATATCATATAGAGATTAATATTGTAACCACAACATACAGAGTTAACTGATAAAGCGATGGCGGAAGGAAGTGCTTTTTTGAATCTTGAACCTTCAGTAGGAGATGTGCTGAGCTTCAGTGAATCTGAGGTGGAAAGTGTCTATTTTAAGGATACTTTATTAGACTCTGCTGGCCAAGAAGGCACACAGGAGTTGTACAATACTTTATTTAAGCTCAAGAAAAAATAACTTGATTATTATTATTATAATGGGGTGACACTCACAGATTACCACAAAGAAAAGAAAATCCCTAGGGTGTTCCGAGTAAAGAATCTCCCAACGAAAGGGAGAAATAATGTGGAATTTGTTAAGCGTTGGGTAGCCATTCTTAACAAATGCTCCCTTGATCTCATGATCTTGGTCATTGAGGTGTCAGCAAGGGAGATGAATGCCATTAAAGAAAAGATTAGAGTATTTGAAATGAAACATAAGAAAACCTTTGAGAGGGATACAAGTCAGGAGTGGCTGGTGACAGTAAGTAATCAACTTGATGAATATAAGAAAGAGCTGATTAAATATAAAAAGGAAAACATGATGAAGGTGAACTTGGATTACCAGTAACAACATGTACAGTACACACCTGGGCATCAGGTAGATCACAACCAAGTAGAATTTACAAACCCTATAGAAGGAACAGGAAGTTTACAGAAAACTCTAATGGCTCCAGTTGAGCTTCTTCTGCCCAGAGTGAATGGGATTCTGGCACCTCTCAGGACACCCTTAGCCAATGTCCCCCTTTAGGGGTGACTACACAGGCCCAAAAAGAAGGAGGGCCAAGACAAGGCGGGGTCACCAGGGGGAGAGTGAGAGGAAGAAAGAATTACAAGAAGCAGACATAGTGGTACATTTATCAAAGAGACCACTTTCGGCAGTAGAGAGAAAGGTCCTCAATAGGGGATTGAATTTTGTTCCCACTAATCCTTTTAGTTCCCTAGATTGGAAAATTGATCTATGGCGCTTAAGTAGATCATTAAAATTGAAAGAACATTTTGCCAATTCTACTCAAACTATTACATCGGACCAGTTTACTCCGTCATTTAGAAAATCTATATTCGAGCCTCAAACCCACAATGCTTCTATTAAAAGTTGTATCTGACTTTTGGATCATGAAGTATCTAGCGAGTTTAAGAATCCTCCATTGATGCATCATAATTTATCTAAATCTGAATTTGATGGTCTTGTGTGTTTGAGAAAAGACACATCAATAGTAACTAGACCTGCCGATAAGGGAGGAGTTCTGGTTATCCAAGATCTTACAGCATATACCAGTGATTCCAGTGTATACAAGAAATTGGACTCTGACCCTACAGTTTCCTATAAGAAAGAGTTGGATCTCTTATTACAAACTGCTGTGAACAATAATAATATTACCGAGCACATGCAATATAAACTCATGACAGATAAACTGATAGTGCCTCTCCTTTACACAATCCCAAAGATCCATAAGTCCCTCCAGGTCACCCCATAATTTCAGCAAGGGGATCGCTATACAGTGTAATCTTGTACTTGGATGGATTTGTCCAACCATTGCTGTTAACTCAACATTCTTTTCTGAAAGATACCAACACTTTATTGGATGACTTGAAACGTCTAGAGGAACTCCCAGAATAATTTATTTTATGTACAATTGATGTAGTGTCGTAGTACAATAGTATTCCTCATCATCAAGGTTTACAATACATGATAAAGTTTTTGGAGAGTCATCCTAGTTACAGTGGGCCAGACATAAATTGCTTTGTTTCCTTGTTGGAAAGAACACTAACAAGGAAAAAAAATTTGTTCAATGATGAATATTATGAACAATTACAGGAGTGTGCTATGGGAACTCACGTAGCCCCGTCTCTAAATGTTTAGAGTTGAAAATGAACTTTTTCTATCAAAACCTTACTTTAATGAGTATATCATATGTTTTAAAAGATATATAGATGATATCATTGTAATTTGGTCTGGCACCATTGAAAAATTCAAAGGAGTCATGGCAAAGATTAACATCATGCACAAACACATTAAGTTCACCTTCGAAGCCGATCATCATCATACATTATTTGGATGTTAACATAGAGTGTAATGGCATTGGGTAGGCAATGGCTAGGGGTAATATGTTTTTAAACACACTAAATGATAACTACTTAGTTCAACTAATCGAGGAACCTACCAGGTACAATGCAATCTTAGACCTGGTATTAACAAACAATGGGGAATTGGTTTCAAGTATTAAGGTAGGGGAGCCCATAGGACACAGCGACCACAATATGGTCACATTCAATATCAGTTTTCATAAACAGTCCTATACTGGCTCAACTAGGACTCTAAACTTTAGCAAAGCCAACTTTGAAATGATAAGGGAAGTTTAAGGGATATTGAATGGGATATTTTGTTTCTAGGAAAAAATACTACGGAGAAATGGGATGTATTAAAATCACTGCTAGCTAAAAATACTCTCAAATTTATTCCTACGAGCAGCAAAAAAAGGAATAAAAATCACAAACCGATGTGGCTTAACAAAAAGATAAAGTCACTGATGGGCAAGAATAAGCGTAAAAAATACAAATCTGATGGGAATGTGGAGTAATTTCAGCACTATAAGGACTATAACAAAATATTCAAAAAAGAAATAGGAGAAGCTAAAGTAGAAACTGAAAAACTAGTAGCAAAGGAAAGCAAAGCGAATCCCCAAAAATTCTTTAAATACATAAATAGCAAGAGATTAAAGAAGGAGAGTATAGGCCCTTTAAAAGACAAGTTGGGAGTCTTAATTAAAAATTATAAGGACATAGCGGACAAACTAAATGAGTTTTTTTCAACAGTATTTACAAGAGAGGACCAAATTCAGGGACTAACACACAATCTCAATAATGATAACATCCCACTGATAAGTACTTAGTTAAGTGAGGAGGTAGTCTGTGACCGATTAAAACATTTAAAAATTAATAAGTCACCGGGTCCCGAAGGAATTCACCCAAGGGTTCTAATGGAGCTTCACTCTGAACTTGCAAAACCGCTATTTTTGATTTTTAAATATTCAGTTATATAAGGTACAGTTCCCAAAGACTGGCGTATAGCGGAAGTAGTGCCTATATTCAAAAAAGTAAGTAAATCTGAACCGGGTAATTATAGACCAGTTAGTCTTACATCTATAGTAGGGAAAGTATTTTAAAGGTATTCTAAGGTATAGTATTCAGAAGTTCCTTGAAGCCAATAAGGTCATTAATAGGAATCAACATGGATTTGTAAAGGACAGATCATGTCAAACCAACTCACTTGGCTTTTATGAAACAGTAAGTGCAAACCTTAATCAGGGTAAGGAGGTGGATGTAATCTTTTTAGACTTTGCCAAAGCTTTTGACACAGCACCACACATGCGACTTATCTACAAGCTACAAGAAATAGGGCTAGGGAGCACAATATGCACTTGGGTTAAAACTTGGTTAGATAATAGGGAGCAGTAAGTTGTGGTTAATGGATCATTTTCAAATTGGACTGAAGTGCTAAGTGGTGTACCACAAGGCTTGGTACTAGGACCACTATTGTTCAACATTTTCTTTAATGACCTAACAGAAGGTCTAGAGAGCATGGTGTCAATTTTTGCAGATGATACCAAATTGTGTAAGGTTATTAATATGGAGAAAGATGCTGAGTCTGTTCAGAATGACTTAGGTAAACTAGAAGCATGGGCAGCCAAATGGAGAATGTGCTTCAATACAGACAAGTGTAAGGTAATGCATTGTGTTGGCAAGAACAAGAATAACACCTAAATACTAAATGGGGTAAAATTAGGTGATTCTGTACTAGAAAAAGGACTTAGGTGTTCTCATAGATAGCAAACTAAGCAGCAGTACCCAAAGTAGGATTGTAGCAAAGAAGGCTAATAAGATATTAGCATGCATAAAATGGGGAATTTGATGCAAGGGAGAGAGTGTTATACTCCCGTTATACAAATCACTAGTGTGGCCACATCTTGAATACTGTGTACAATTCTGGGCACCATACTACAAAAAGGATATCCTGGAGCTAGAAAAGGCTCAGAGGTGGGCGACCAAACTAATTAAGGGCATGGAGATGCTGGAATACGAGGAAAGGCTTACAAGGCTAGGCATGTTTACACTGGAAAAGAGGACACTAATGATCAACATCTACAAATATATAAGGGGACAATACACAGAGCTTGCGAGGGACCTGTTTTTGGTAAGATCAGCACAGAGGACTCATGGACACTCGCTTAGGTTAGAGTAGAGGAGATTACGCACAATGTGGCGTAAAGGCTTTTTCACGGTAAGGACAATACGTGTTTCAAATTCCCTGCCTGAGGGAGTTGTAATGGCGGACTCAGTCAACATCTTTAAGAATGGGTTAGATAAATTCCTAATGGATAAGGATATTTAGGGTTATGGTGCATAGTCACGCACTATAGTTACTATAAAAAAGGATAAAATGCAACGGCTGACTTCAGCATCAGACAAAACTTTAGACCAAAAATCCTGCATAGGAGAACACAAATCGGTTGCACTGGTTGGACAAACTGTGTTTTTTCAACCTTAGACACTATGGGGGTCATTCCGAGTTGTTCGCTCGGTAAATTTCATCGCATCGCAGGGATTTTCCGCTTAGTGCGCATGCGCAATGTTTGCACTGCGACTGCGCCAAGTAAATTTGCTATGAAGTTAGGAATTTTACTCACGGCTTTTTCTTCGTTCAGGCGATCGTAATGTGATTGACAGGAAGTGGGTGTTTCTTGGCGGAAACAGGCCGTTTTATGGGCGTGTTGGAAAAAACGCTACCGTTTCTGGGAAAAACGCGGGAGTGGCTGGAGAAACGGAGGAGTGTCTGGGCGAACGCTGGGTGTGTTTGTGACGTCAAACCAGGAACGACAAGCACTGAACTGATCGCAGATGCCGAGTAAGTCTGGAGCTACTCAGAAACTGCACAGAGATGTCTTTTCGCAATATTGCGAATCTTTCGTTCGCAATTTTACTATGCTAAGATTCACTCCCAGTAGGCGTAGGCTTAGCGTGTGCAAAGCTGCTAAAAACGGCTTGCGAGCGAACAACTCGGAATGACCCCCCATGTTACTATGTTACAATATATTAATAAAAACATAGCGCTTGCAAACCACCAAAAACTGTTTGAATATATATATAAACACCAGCAGAAGATTCCTGCGTCTCCCACCGGTGGTACTGTCCCACCAAATGTAATCTATATGGAAGAAATAGTATGCACTATCAAAGGAGCGCTGGAATCTTATTGGATTTAAATGTATTTAGTTTATTTATACTCCAATTTACAACATAAAACATAAAACCATATATAAGTTGTAACACTGTAGGGGTGCAAGGTGCCTTTTCCTGGGGAATATGGCAGCACGCAGCAGCTGAGGAACAACACAAGTCCAGTTTCTGGTACAACTGACCCCGGCCAGTTTTATTGAAACAGAAAATAAAACAAACCCCAAAATAAAAATACCTTGCCTGTCCGGCACTAACTAAACATAAGATGTTCCTAACTGTCACTAAACAAAACACAGAGTTCTTCAGTACATACTGTATAGCTTACTTGCATCAGAAAGCGTGTCTCTCACACACAGATCCTGCAGCCTTCCCAGGCAGTCTGCCCATACTAATCAGGTTAGAAGCACTATATCACTCTTACACAGCTGAAACCCTGATTAGCCCTCTGTGAGGCCAAAGACCCGAACTGGGCCCAATGTCTAGAACTCGCCTTATCTCTCTCTCAGAGCCTTTACCCAGCTTTTACAGCAAACTGAAAAGGTTCAGACAAAACAAAAAGCATTTTTCCTAGAAGTTAACATTTTCTAAAACATGTAAGACAAGAACCTGGGACAAATATACCTGCCCTCAAACACTATCCCAGTGTTCTTGTCACATATCCCCCTCCCCTGTTTCGACCTAGGGGCCGGAACACTTGTAGCCCCAAACAGAAGATGCGAGACAATGCATCTGCGTTGGCCAATTGTGTTCCCGGTCTATGTTCGACAGTAAACTTAAAGTCCTGCAACGCTAGAAACCATCTAGTTACACGAGCATTCTTGCCTCTATTTACATACATCCATTTTAAAGGGGCATGGTCTGTCACTAGTCTGAATTGTCTACCCAAGAGGTAATACCTCAAGGTATCTAGTGCCCACTTAATGGCCAAAGCCTCCTTTTCCACAATGGCATACCTTTTTTCATGCTCATTGAGTTTCCTACTCAAATAAATGATAGGGTGTTCGTCCCCATCTCTGGTTTGGGACAGCACAGCACCTATCCCAACCTCTGAGGCATCTGTCTGTACCACAAATTCTTTTGAAAAATCTGGTGTTATCAACACCGGTTGTGAACACAAAGCCACTTTTAACGCTTGGAACGCCTTTTCTGCATCAGGGTTCCATTTCACCACATTTGACTGCTTCCCTTTGGTAAGGTCTGACAACGGCACCGCTGTTGTCGCAAAATTAGGAATAAACCGTCTATAGTACCCAGTAATTCCCAAAAAAGCCCTTACCTGTTTTTTATTCACTGGACGAGGCCAGTTTTGAATAGCATCAACTTTATTCAATTGGGGCCTAATCAGACCTCTGCCTATGGTGAAGCCCAAGTATTTGACCTCCTCCATTGCGAGGCAGCACTTCTTTGGGTTAGCAGTTAACCCTGCCTCTCTGATTGAGTCCAGTACTGCTTGTACTTTAACCAAATGTGACCCCCAGTCTGTACTGTGAATTACCACATCATCCAAATAGGCAGCTGCATATTTTCTATGGGGCCTCAAAATTTTATCCATCGCCCGTTGAAAGGTTGCTGGAGCCCCATGCAACCCAAAGGGTAACATCTTATACTGGTACAGCCCCTCCGGAACCGAAAAGGCTGTTTTTTCTTTGGCGCTATCAGATAAAGGTATTTGCCAGTAACCTTTGGTCAGGTCCAATGTGGTGAGAAACCTGGCTGTTCCCAGCCTTTCTACAAGCTCATCCACACGGGGCATGGGGTATGCGTCAAACTTGGACACCTCATTTAACTTACGAAAGTCATTACAGAAGCGTATGCTACCGTCGGGCTTCGGGATGAGCACTATGGGACTGGACCACTCACTGTTAGACTCCTCTATGACTCCAAGTTCTAACATGGTTTTAACTTCCTTAGAAATAGCTTCTCGCTGAGCTTCAGGAATCCTATATGGCTTTAAATGAACCCTGACCCCTGGTTCTGTGACAATGTCATGTTTTATTATGGTCGTTCGGCCAGGCAGCTCTGAAAATACCTCCCTATTTTGGATGAGAAATTCTTTAACCTGATTGTTCTGATCAGCTGATAATGTCTCTGACACCTTCACTGCGGGAAGCAACCGGGGTGAAGACACCGAAGGGCAAGGCTCCGCTGACAGAGACAACCTATCTTTCCAGGGTTTGATTAAGTTAACATGGTAGATCTGTTCGGGTTTTCTCTTTCCCGGCTGGTATACTTTGTAATTAACCTCATTCACTTTTTCCCTAATCTCAAATGGACCCTGCCATTTAGCTAGGAATTTGCTTTCCACAGTGGGTACCAAAACAAGAACTCTATCTCCAGGAGCAAATTCCCGTATCTTGGCACTCCGGTTATAGACCCTCTGTTGAGCACTTTGGGCCTGTTCCATGTGCTCTCTGACAACAGGTACCACGGCTGCAATCCTATCCTGCATTTGTGTTACATGCTCAATGACAATGACACTGTAGACCACTCTCTTCTCATACAGACACTACAATCCCTAGGTCTTAAAGACACAGCCCTTTCTTGGTTCCTCTCGTACCTATCTAATCGCTCCTTCAGTGTTCGCTTCTCTGAATCTACCTCCTCTTCGCTACCTCTTTCAGTTGGAGTACCGCAAGGTTCAGTCTTGGGTCCTCTGCTTTTCTCTATCTATACCTCATCTCTTGGTAAACTAATCAGCTCTTTTGGTTTTCAGTATCATCTGTACGCAGATGATACTCAAATCTACCTATCCTCCCCTGACTTGTCCCTATCTGTACTGGACCGTGTCACTGAATGCCTTTCTGCTATCTCATCCTGGATGACATCTCGCCACCTCAAACTTAATATTTCAAAGACAGAGTTAATTATATTTCCACCGGCCAATAGTAGGTACCAACCTGATATCTCTATCACTGTTGAAAACTCGACTATCTACCCTACCCCACAAGCTCGCTGCCTAGGTGTCATCCTTGACTCTGATCTGTCCTTTGTTCCCCACATTCAATCTGTCTCAAGATCATGTTACATGCATCTAAAAAAACATATCCAAAATACGACCATATCTTACACAAGACACAGCTAAAACTCTAATCCACGCTCTCATTATCTCCCGCATTGATTATTGCAATAGTCTCCTAACTGGTCTTCCCAAAACGAGACTCTCACCACTACAATCCATTCTGAATGCAGCGGCGAGGCTTATCTTCCTCGCTAGACGTTCATCGTCTGCAGATCCACTCTGTCAGTCCCTCCATTGGTTACCTGTATTCTACCGCATTCAATATAAAATACTTTTACTCACACACAAGGCCATTAACCAAACTACACCAACGTACATCACTTCGCTTATCACAAAATATCTCCCAACCCGACCTCTGCGCTCTTCACAAGACCTGCGTCTCTCATCCACACTCATTACTCGCTCCCACTCACGACTGCAGGACTTTCATCGGGCTGCACCCACTCTGTGGAATGCCCTACCACACACAATAAGACTCTCCTCTAGTCTCCAAACCTTCAAGCGTTCCCTCATAACTCACCTCTTTAGGCAAGCGTATCAAATTCCTGGACCGCCCACATAACTTTCATAAACCTTGCTATCAAATTACATCCACTCTGTACAGTCCACACATATCCTCACATGTCTTCTCATTCTATGCAATAGATAGCACCTTTCCTTATGTACATATGCCTATAGATTGTAAGCTTGCGAGCAGGGCCTTCCTACCTCTATGACTGTTATCACCCAGTTTGTAATTGTTTTTTCAAATTGTAAAGCGCAACGGAATTTGCTGCGCTATATAAGAAACTGTTAATAAATAAATAAATAAATAAATAACGCTTCTATAAGGAGTGGGCTGTCCTTCCCACGTCTCTTTGGCAACATCCAACAGCCCTCTGGGGTGTCTACCATACAACAAATCAAATGGAGAAAACCCCGTAGAGGACTGAGGAACTTCTCTGATGGCCATTAACAAGTAGGGCAACAAACAATCCCAGTTTTTCCCATCTCTCTCAACAACCTTTTTTAACATACTTTTTAATGTTTTATTAAACCTTTTCACCAACCCGTCAGTTTGGGGATGGTAGATGGACGTCCTGAGGTGAGTGACCTTAAATAACTTGCACAATTCTTTCATGATCCTTGACATAAATGGAGTACCTTGGTCAGTCAAAATTTCTTTTGGTATTCCCACTCTACTAAATACCTGCACCAGCTCCCTAGCTATCGCCTTGGTTGTGATAGTGCGTAAAGGGACAGCCTCAGGATATCGAGTGGCATAGTCCATAATTACCAGGAAATACTGATGGCCCTGAGCAGACTTTAACAAGGGCCCCACGAGATCCATGGCTATTCTGTCAAACGGGACCTCTATAATAGGCATGGGAACTAGTGGGCTCCTGAAATGGGGTCTAGGGGCATGATACTGGCATTCAGGACAGGAAGAACAATATTCAGACACTTCTTTATAAACCCCTGGCCAAAAGAACCTTTGTAAAACTCTTTCAGTGGTTTTTTCTGCCCCTAAATGTCCTGCGGTAACGTGACTATGAGCTAAATCTAGTACCGTTCTCCGATAAGGCTGGGGAACTACCAGCTGTTCCACCACATCCTCACCCCTTTTGACAATGTGGTACAAGAGCTCATTACAGATGGCCATGTGGGGATACGTAACCCTGTCACCTGGTACCACAGGTTCCCCATTAACAATCTTAACATTCTCTCTAGCCTTTATTAAGGTAGGATCCTTTAACTGTTCAGACGCAAACAGATCCTTCTTTACCTCCAGGTCAGGCACGCTTTCAGTTCTAACTACTATGTCTCTGTTCCCGGCAAGAGGGTCCTCACTGGACTCCCCATCTATCACTTCCCCAGCCAAACTAGCAAAAGGCAAAGAGCCAGAAAGTTCCGAAGACCCACGTACATCCATAAAATCACCGGTATTATCAACTGGCTTTTTACTTCTCACATCTGTTGATAACCGTGATTCCCACAGTTTCCAAAAATGAGGAAAATCCCTCCCTATTATGGCCTCATGCACCAAGGTAGGGACCAGTCCCACTTTAACCATTGTTGACCCACAACAAGTTTCTATATTCACCTCAGCAGTGGCATAATATTGGGTATCCCCATGTATGCAAGTTACCCCAATAGGTATTTGCTGGACCTTTAAGGGGTTCACTAACCCAGCTTTCACGAGGGTAACTATACTTCCTGAATCTAGCAAGGCCTCTACCCGGTTACCTTCTAAGAACACATCACACATTTGTTTTTCCAGCTCAGGTGAAGGTACCACAGTACAGGCTAACCTAGCAAAGAAAGACATTCTGCGACATTCAAAGGCAGCATCACATTGCATGGGTTCTTGCGTGACTGGGCAATTGGCAATAACATGACCTGGCATACCACACCTAAAACATTTAACCACACGATTATCAACCATTTGGGCAGCATAGACCGTTCTAGCCCCATTGGCCTGTTTCCAGGGCCAGTGTTTACAGTCTCTCCAGCCTTGCGTTCTCTTAACCGCCCAGCAACGTTTTCCCACGGAACAGTCTTACCAGTCTTTACTGAAGGGCGCTGTCGAGGATCTATGGGTTGCTGGGTGGTCATCAGTAGTTCCTCTGCTGCCAAATACCTCTCTACCATGTCCACTAATTGGTCAGCAGTACCCGGGTTTCCATGGCTCACCCACTTGCGCAGGACCATGGGCAAAGATCTCAAGTAGCGGTCCATGACGACTCTTTCCACCATCTGGGGACCAGTTAATGTCTCTGGCTGCAGCCATTTTTTTGTTAGCTGAATAAGGTCGTGCATCTGGGAGCGCGGAGGCTTCTCCATGGCGTACAGCCAACGGTGCACCCGTTGTGCTCGTACTGACAGCGTGACTCCCAGGCGGGTCAGGATCTCAGTCTTTAGTTTATCATAGTCCCGAGCCTCAGCAGGGCTTAAATCAAAGTAAGCTTTTTGGGGCTCACCTGACAGGAAAGGTGCCAGCAGACTGGCCCACTGTGCTTTCGGCCAGTTCTCACGCTCGGCCGTCCTTTCAAACGTGGTCAGATAGGCCTCCACATCATCAGCCTCTGTCATTTTCTGCAGGAAGTGACTGGCTCGTATAGAACTAGAGCTGGTTGGAGCACTGACGGCCACATCTCCAACCCGAGCTGCAAGTCTCTGCACCACTTCTGCTAAGGCCTCTCTATCCTGACGCTGTTGCCTGTAAAGTTCATCAACAACTGCCTGCTGTTGTCTCTTATTTTCCTCCATTGCCACCTGCTGCTGTCTGTTGGCCTCCTGCTGTAGTCTCCAATTTTCCTCCATTGCCACCTGCTGTTGTCTCCTATTTTCCTCCATTGCCACCTGCTGCTGTCGGTTGGCCTCCTGCTGAGCCGCTGTAGCTTGCAGCAAGGCTTTAAGCAGATCCTCCATGTCAACAGATTTTTCAGGCGGCTTTGCAGCTGCTTTCACCCAGGACATATATCAAACCCTCAGGGGTGAGTCTCAGTAACTTCACACTGGGCTGTATCTGCATAAACCACCGTTTTCTGCAGGCCTCACAAAGCTGCTGCTTTCACTTATGCGCAGAACGGCCTGCTCGCATTCTCCACCAAGTTGTAACACTGTAGGGGTGCAAGGTGCCTTTTCCTGGGGAATATGGCAGCACGCAGCAGCTGAGGAACAACACAAGTCCAGTTTCTGGTACAACTGACCCCGGCCAGTTTTATTGAAACAGAAAATAAAACAAACCCCAAAATAAAAATACCTTGCCTGTCCGGCACTAACTAAACATAAGATGTTCCTAACTGTCACTAAACAAAACACAGAGTTCTTCAGTACATACTGTATAGCTTACTTGCATCAGAAAGCGTGTCTCTCACACACAGATCCTGCAGCCTTCCCAGGCAGTCTGCCCATACTAATCAGGTTAGAAGCACTATATCACTCTTACACAGCTGAAACCCTGATTAGCCCTCTGTGAGGCCAAAGACCCGAACTGGGCCCAATGTCTAGAACTCGCCTTATCTCTCTCTCAGAGCCTTTACCCAGCTTTTACAGCAAACTGAAAAGGTTCAGACAAAACAAAAAGCATTTTTCCTAGAAGTTAACATTTTCTAAAACATGTAAGACAAGAACCTGGGACAAATATACCTGCCCTCAAACACTATCCCAGTGTTCTTGTCACAATATATATATATATATATATATATATATATATATATATATAAATTCATGTATAAAAATACTGTGATCCGCATACAATAACTCATAAAAAATTGCCCTTAAAGTTCATTTGTAAATAATGTCCATAAATTATCTTTTATATATATATATACTTAGTAACAATTGTTACTCTTGGACAACCGTCTCTTTAGGAAAGCCGGGATACAAAGTTGCAGTCATTAATTTTAGCCACTTGGTAAGATTGATAAGATTAACAGGGGGAGAGCGCTGTGTATTCAACTGTCCACAGCGGTATGCTACGACCCCAAATTGTATGTTGCCATATTGTATTTCTTTAGCCGGAATAAGGATTTAAAGTTGATACTTTCAATCACTTATGAGCTTTTTGCTGCTGACAGGGGGAGTCCGCTGTATTAGATTTTAGCCGCAGCGATACACTCCACCCCTGTGCTGTCTAGCCGCAATAGTTGTCACAGGTTACTCACGGCTGTAGCGGCTTTGGAATGAACAGGGTGCCGACCTCCTTAGCTCGGTCCCGATGTAGCCTTTACCCTGTTTGAAGACTTTCCGGCAGTCAGGGAAGGTAAATAGTAATGGGCAGCAGGATGCAGGTGCTGGTGCCTTCCTTACACGTTTCTCTGCTAAACTGGCAGGCGGTTTCGTCAGAGGATATTCTCAGCAGCAGCATTGGTGTGGTTTTTAAAGTAAGGTGGACCAATGAAAACATTAATAACACTAATTAAACACATCTGTTGTTTAAATCAATACATATGTATGGAGTGTGTAATCACCATTAAAAAACATCAATTTTGAACAGTTCAAACATTCTTGGTGGTATATTCATTAAACCGCATAAAATTAGCGACATATATTTAAAAATATAAGTGTGTAAACTTATATCTAATATAGATGTAAAATATATGTATATATATAACAGAAACTGACCAGGAGATATAATGAACAATTCAACTATAAATTTAACATACCAGAAACATACATTGGATTCAAGGGAGACGCTTGTGGCTCAGAGGGAGTGTAACAGACCATTCGTTCACATAGACCCGGGTTCAAAACCCGGACAAACTCATCCTCCACCCAAATCAAAATAACTTTGATATTGTTCTTTTACATTTAATTTTAAATCAGAATTTTTTTTTCCATTTAATAAAGTTAATATTAAACACAACCTCTTTGGTGTATATTGCTCTATAAATACATGAGGTCCATCGTAATTCTTCATTACTAATCAGCTGGTGATAACCTTATCTACCAAATGTTATTTCATAACACATCTGTACTATTAGTCATGACATTTATTCATTCCATTCATAAGGGGCTCTAATGGCTCAGAGAGAACACAGCCGGCAATCCAACCACAAGGTCCCGGGTTCGCAACCCGAACAAACCCGATCCCACCCACAGCCCAAAACAACCCCAATTTGTTTTCTTGCTTTTCAAACCAAGTTACATTAAACACCCTTTTTATTATTATATACTCTGTTAGTTCTTCTTATCTGTAACGAATTCAGTTGTTAACCTACTAATTTTACTCATAGGTCCCAGAAATTGTTTCGAAGCACATGTTGCTATTAGTCATAACACTTAAATACTAAAATGTATATGTACATATGTACACACACATATACAGACTTTATGTTTTTGTTCTATCTTATTAGTCCAACTCTAAATTAAACTAAAAAGCACAATAAAGACACATTTCTGAAAATGTATGAATTTACCCTAGAAAAAATGGAAGAGGAGAAAAGAGGAAAGAAAGAGGTAACCCTCTATGTATGGGAGAAGGAAAAATCACTAAACCGAGGACACTATTAACGGTATCCTCAGGTATTTAGGTCCCTACATACAGATTATATTATATGCATGGGGATCATTAATGCCCAACTTTATCTAGCAATTATACAAAAACTTTTCAGTCTCCAATGTTATTCAGTTCGACATTCTCGTTGAGACCCTCAGGCATAAGGGTCCCCAACGAGAATATCCAATAGGCCTCCCTTGTACATAACCGATTATATCTGTCCCCCCCTCGTGGCGTTGGAGCTATAAATTCTATTCCCTGCACCTTTAGTACCCCAACATCCCCTTCATGACAGTATGTAACATGTCTTGAAAGGCTATGTTTACAATTTTTCTTAATTACATTTCTCCTGTGCTCAAGAAATCTCGTATTCAAACTTCTAATTGTCCGCCCCACGTACTGTTTTTTACATATACAGGTAATTAAATAAATGACATACGACTGTTGACAATTAATTATTGTCTCTTTGTCAAACGTATGACCTAAAGAGAAAGAATCAAAAGTCAAGCTTCTATTGATAATGTGTGAACAAGTCAAACAGTTCTTTCTACCGCATTTATAACAACCTCGTAATTTTGTTAACCAATTTTCAGTTTTAAGAATATCAGTACCTTGATTATGAAAAAAACTTGGTGAAATGAAATTTTTAATGGTCTTAGCCTTACGAAAAACTACCCCCACTGACTCTCCTAAACATGAATTCAATACTTTATCTAGTTTGAGAATTTCAAAATTCTTAGATAGAACACTTTTAATTTCATTTGAACATATATTGTATTTAGTTATAAAAGGGAGTATTTTGTTATTATCACTCTTTTTATTTATAATAATATACTATGTTACAAGTGTGCGACACAAACACCTGGCCCAACTAGGAGTGGCACTGCAGTTGCAGACAGGATGGCCCAAAACAGCACATCATGCAAACAAGAAAAAGAGGTGCAATGAGGTTGCTGTATGACTAAGCTAAGCAACACAAGTGTACGGCACAAACACCTGGCCCATCTAGGAGTGGAACTGCAGTGGCAGATAGGATGGCAGATATAAAAAAAGGCAGCAAACAGCACATCATGCAAAGATGTAAAAGAGGTACAATGAGTAGCTGTATGACTAAGCTAAGCAACACAAACAATTGGCCCATCTAGGAGTGGCACTGCAGTGGCAGACATTAGGGCAGATATAAAAAAAAAAAGGCCCCAAACAGCACATCATGCAAAGATGAAAAATAGGTGCAATAAGGTAGCTGTATGACTAAGTTAAGTGACACAAGCAATTGGCCCATATAGGAGTGGCATTGCAGTGTCAGACAGGATGGCACTTAAAAAAATAGTACCCAAACAGCACATCATGCCAAGAAGTAAAATAGGGCAATGAGGTAGCTGTATGACTAAGCTAAGCAACACAAGTGTGCGGCACAAACACCTGGCCCATCTAGGGTTGGCACTGCAGTCCTACTGCACTAATGGCAGATACCAGATTCACTTCTAACACCAGCATAGTTGTTATGGCCTCAGTAATCCGCTTTGCAACAGGGTATATAAATATGGCAGTATGACTGGAATTATATGGCAGTACCACTGGACATATACGGCAGTATCACTGGACTGGACTTATACGCCAATACCACTGGAATTATACGGCAGGATCATTGGAATTATACGGCAGGATCACTGGAATTATACGGCAGGATCACTGGCTTTATACAACAGTACCACTGGACATATACGGCAGTATCACTGGATTTATACACCAGTACCACTAGAATTATATGGCAGGATCACTGGAATAATACAGCAGGATCATTGGACTTGTACACCAGTACCACTGGAATTATACGGCAGAATCACTGGATTTATACACCAGTACCACTGGAATTATATGACAGGATCATTGGATTTATACGCCAGTACCACTGGAATTATACGGCAGGATCACTGGATTTATACGCCAGTACCACTGGAATTATACGGCAGGATCATTGGAATTATACGGCAGGATCACTGGCTTTATACAACAGTACCACTGGACATTGTCAGGTCCGGGTGTTTTTGTGAATCCGTTAACCCGGGACCAACCACAGGTGTAGGTGCTGGGCTATGAAGAAAGCAGGGAGGACGAAGAAAGTTCCGATTCATATATTTATTCAAAATAACAATTCAGTAAAGAGTTAACTGACAAGTTGTTAATCATCATATTATACTGAAGTATTGCAGGAATAATATGCAAGAGAAAACTCAAAAATACATAAAAGAAATGTTCATGGAAACATATGCAAAACAAGCTGATGAATAAATGTTGGATTGTCCAAATATAAACGAGCTTTGATGCTGAACTGCAGAATATGATTAACTGGATAATGCAGACATGAAGAGATAACTGTAAGGATTTGCAATGGAGTTTTGAGAGTTAACTGAGAGACTGTGAAGAATTATCCTTGTTATGACAACATAGCAAATATAAACAAGCTTTGATGCTGAACTGCAGAATGTTATTAACTGGATAATGCAGACATGAAGAGATAACTGTAAGGATTTGCAATGGAGTTTTGAGAGTTAACTGAGAGACTGAAGAATTATCCTTGTTATGACAACATAGCAAATATAAACAAGCTTTGATGCTGAACTGCAGAATGTTATTAACTGGATAATGCAGACATGAAGAGATAACTGTAAGGATTTGCAATGGAGTTTTGAGAGTTAACTGAGAGACTGAAGAATTATCCTTGTTATGACAACATAGCAAATATAAACAAGCTTTGATGCTGAACTGCAGATTGTGTTTAACTGGTTAATGCAGACATGGAGAATTAACTGTAAGAATTGGCAATGGAGCTTTGAGAGTTAACTGAGAGACTGTGATGAATTATCCTTGTAATGACAACATAGCAAATAAAAGTACTGAATTGGGTTACTTGCGGGTTCCGGAGATCACTGTGAAACTGTAGTAGAAGACAAGGTGATGAATGGGTTAAATGCAGAGTTGAACAAACGAACAGCTGAGAGAAACAGAATCCTCCAGACTTTGAATGATAGGCAGACTGACAAGGTAACCTCATGCAGGACACTGGGAATCCAACTATTTCCAATAGGAGTGCAATTAACTGACAGCACAGCAGAGAGCTGGTGGATCTTTCAGCAGTGAAGGCTGCAGACGGACCTCTGGGAACGGAGGCGATATCTGGACCACGGGAATCACACAGGAATGCACGGAGAGAGCTCAGAGCTAGAGCACAGCTTTGATACAACAAAGCACTGGCCCAGAGTGACATAATCCCAGCCTACTTAAAGGCAGCACAAGCACGGGATTGGCTTACACCTGCCCACAGGTGTTTTCACAAGTGCTCTGTATTAGCTATTTGGTCTCCAACATGGCCACCTCCTATACAGCAGACACACCGCAGTGCCTTAGGCCATTTGGTCCCCGCACTCACAGTTCCCAGACTCTGCATTACCTGTGCCATTGATCACGCCGTGTCCCCACACGGGCGCACAGCACCGCGAGCAACCGCACTGGCAACGGATGAACCCCAGAACCCGCAGAGGTAAGAGACCGGTTCATGACAGTACCCCCTCCTCTAAGGGTGGTCTCCGAACACCTTTGAACCTTATCAGGATTTTTGGAGAAGTATTTCTGTACCAGTCTTGGAGCATGAACATCTTCAGAGAAAACCCAGGATCTTTCCTCTGGACCGTAACCCTTCCAGTCGACCAGAAACTGTAAACGTCCATATCGGGAACGTGAGTCCACAATCTCTTTAACTTCAAATTCCTCATTCTGCAAAGAGTGAACTTTAGGAGATTTGGACTGGGTAGTACGGAACTTATTGAGAATCAAAGGCTTCAGTAAAGATGTATGAAAGGCGTTAGGAATTCTCAAAGACGGTGGCAACTTGACTTTGTATGACACAGGGTTGAGTACCTTAACAATGGGAAATGGACCAATAAACTTGGGAGCAAATTTCTTAGAAGGAACTTTGAACTTGAGATTGCGCGTAGAAATCCAAACTTGGTCTCCCACTTTGTAACTCGGTACAGCTTTACGTTTTCTATCTGCAAAAGATTTATAACGAGCGGAAGTTTTGACCAAGGACTTACGTACACAACTCCAGATGCTAGATAGACGTTGAAGCTCTTGATCTGCTGCTGGAACCTCTATGGCTGGCAATGGATGAAACTCTGGTGGAGAACTTCTTGGACTCTTATGTTGGGCACATTTAGGACATGCTGCTATAAACTCTTGGACATCGGCTTTGAGACGTGGCCACCAATAAGACTGTTGAATAAATTTGAGAGTCTTTAGAACCCCAGGATGACCCATGAAGGAAGAGGAGTGAGCCCAGGTAAGCAGCCGTTTTCGAAGACTTGTGGCGACAAAGGTCTTGCCAGGCGGAGGAACTGGAGAGGTTCGAGTCATTAAGAAGGACGTAGGATTCACAATGGCTTGATTCGTGGTAGCATCATTTAATTCAGAAGAAGCAAAGGACCGGGAAAGGGCATCTGCCTTTTTGTTCTGAGACCCTGGACGATAGGTGAGTTTGAAATCAAATCGTGAGAAGAAAAGCGCCCATCGAGCTTGTCGTGGATTCAAACACTGAGCTGACTGCAAATACAGAAGATTCTTATGATCAGTATAAACTGTAATGCGATGTTGAGCTCCTTCTAGAAGGTATCTCCACTCCTCAAATGCCAACTTGATGGCAAGTAACTCTTGCTCACCGATTGCATAATTACGTTCTGCCGGGAGGAACTTACGGGAGAAATATCCGCAGGGATGGACCTTTTTATCTTCAAAGACTTGTGACAACACAGCTCCTACTGCTTCTGTAGATGCATGCACCTCTAGTAGAAAGGGACGATTCAAATCAGGCTGTCGAAGAATGGGGGCTGACACAAAGGCTTGCTTTAAATCAGAGAAGGCTTTGATTGCTTCAGAAGACCAGTTCGTAGGATTTGCTCCCTTGCGAGTTAGGGCTGTGATAGGAGCAGCTAACGTAGAATAATTCTTAATGAATCTCCTATAGAAATTAGCAAAGCCAAGAAATCGCTGAATCCCCTTGAGAGTTGTAGGAGTGGACCAATCCCGGATAGCTCGCGTCTCTGGGATGGATAGCGGATGAATTTGTCCCCTAGGAGGGGTCTTGCCCGGGACCAGGACGACTGGGCAGTCCCATTCACGATGAGGAGGTAGAGAGTCTGCTGCTTGCTTACTGGAAACATCCGCAAGGGATTGATACACCGGAGGTAGATCGGAAAGGCTAATTGACCGAAGAGGTACAATTGTAGCTACACAGTCCTTGGTACAAGATTTACCCCATGAAAGGACTTCCATGGTTTGCCAATTAAGTTGAGGATTATGGTTCTGCAGCCAAGGTAAACCAAGTATCACATCTTGAGAGGCTTTGGGAATCACGTAGAAGGAGAGGTATTCGGAATGGAGCTCACCAACTTTCATCTTGAGACATACGGTTCGATGAGTAATTATACCATCTGGAATTCGACTTCCATCCACTGCTGTAACAGCAACTGCTGCTTCCAGGGGCATGGTTTGAACTTTAGACCGTATGACAAAGGCTGAGGAGATGAAGTTCTTGGCTGCCCCGGAATCTAGGAGGGCTGAAACTTTCACTGTAGAACTTGGAACTTCTAATTGAATAGACAAGGTTGGCTCTTTCCCAGAACGTGATCCTAAAGTAACTCCTAGCTTAACCTCTCTTGAATAAGCTAGGAGGCGAGAGTTTCCCGGTCGGAGTTTGCAGAATTTAACTAAATGTTCGGAGGACCCACAGTACATGCAGAGGTTACCCTGTCGACGACGAAGTCGTTCCTCCTCTGTGAGGCGAGAGTGCCCAATCTGCATAGGTTCTTCAGTCATTACTGGAGACTGTGATAAAGAATCTTGTCGAGGTCTAGGATGATCACGTGGACTGGATCGCTCTGCCCTGGATTTCTCTAAACATCGCTCCCTGTAACGTAGATCAAGTTTGTTACAGAGAGAAATCAATTCATCCAGTTTAATTGGCACATCCCGGATAGTTAAATCATCCTTGATTCTTTCTGAAAGTCCATTCCAAAACGCGGCGATCAGGGCCTCCTCATTCCAGTTTAACTCTGAAGACAACGTGCGAAACTGAATAATATATTGACTGACAGGACGTAAACCTTGACGTAGACGGAGAATCTCCAAGGATGCTGAGGTGGTCCTGCCTGGTTCGTCAAAGATTCTCCGGAAGGAAGATACGAACTCTTTGTAATTAGAGAGGATAGGATCACCTCTCTCCCATAATGGTGATGCCCACTCCAGAGCCTGACCGGAGAGGAGGGCAATAATATATGCAACCTTAGAACGAGCTGATGGGAAACTGGCAGACATCAGTTCAAACTGGATCTCGCATTGATTCAGGAATCCTCTGCAAAGTTTTGGAGTTCCGTCAAACTTACTCGGAGAGGGTAACTGCAAGCGGGACGTAGGCAGCGTCACAGGAGAAGCTGTAGTGGTAACTGGGACATCTGGGGTTGGAATCTGGACTTGGAACGTTTTAATAGCCGTATGAAGAGTCTCTAAACGGTCTGCCATAGTTTGCATAAACTGCACTATTTGTGTCTGTATAGACTCCTGGTTTTCCAGACGGGAAAGGATATCTGACGTAGCACCGCCTCCTGCGAATTGGTCACTTGACGGATCCATGTGGCCAGTGCTTACTGTCAGGTCCGGGTGTTTTTGTGAATCCGTTAACCCGGGACCAACCACAGGTGTAGGTGCTGGGCTATGAAGAAAGCAGGGAGGACGAAGAAAGTTCCGATTCATATATTTATTCAAAATAACAATTCAGTAAAGAGTTAACTGACAAGTTGTTAATCATCATATTATACTGAAGTATTGCAGGAATAATATGCAAGAGAAAACTCAAAAATACATAAAAGAAATGTTCATGGAAACATATGCAAAACAAGCTGATGAATAAATGATGGATTGTCCAAATATAAACGAGCTTTGATGCTGAACTGCAGAATATGATTAACTGGATAATGCAGACATGAAGAGATAACTGTAAGGATTTGCAATGGAGTTTTGAGAGTTAACTGAGAGACTGTGAAGAATTATCCTTGTTATGACAACATAGCAAATATAAACAAGCTTTGATGCTGAACTGCAGAATGTTATTAACTGGATAATGCAGACATGAAGAGATAACTGTAAGGATTTGCAATGGAGTTTTGAGAGTTAACTGAGAGACTGAAGAATTATCCTTGTTATGACAACATAGCAAATATAAACAAGCTTTGATGCTGAACTGCAGAATGTTATTAACTGGATAATGCAGACATGAAGAGATAACTGTAAGGATTTGCAATGGAGTTTTGAGAGTTAACTGAGAGACTGAAGAATTATCCTTGTTATGACAACATAGCAAATATAAACAAGCTTTGATGCTGAACTGCAGATTGCGTTTAACTGGTTAATGCAGACATGGAGAATTAACTGTAAGAATTGGCAATGGAGCTTTGAGAGTTAACTGAGAGACTGTGATGAATTATCCTTGTAATGACAACATAGCAAATAAAAGTACTGAATTGGGTTACTTGCGGGTTCCGGAGATCACTGTGAAACTGTAGTAGAAGACAAGGTGATGAATGGGTTAAATGCAGAGTTGAACAAACGAACAGCTGAGAGAAACAGAATCCTCCAGACTTTGAATGATAGGCAGACTGACAAGGTAACCTCATGCAGGACACTGGGAATCCAACTATTTCCAATAGGAGTGCAATTAACTGACAGCACAGCAGAGAGCTGGTGGATCTTTCAGCAGTGAAGGCTGCAGACGGACCTCTGGGAACGGAGGCGATATCTGGACCACGGGAATCACACAGGAATGCACGGAGAGAGCTCAGAGCTAGAGCACAGCTTTGATACAACAAAGCACTGGCCCAGAGTGACATAATCCCAGCCTACTTAAAGGCAGCACAAGCACGGGATTGGCTTACACCTGCCCACAGGTGTTTTCACAAGTGCTCTGTATTAGCTATTTGGTCTCCAACATGGCCACCTCCTATACAGCAGACACACCGCAGTGCCTTAGGCCATTTGGTCCCCGCACTCACAGTTCCCAGACTCTGCATTACCTGTGCCATTGATCACGCCGTGTCCCCACACGGGCGCACAGCACCGCGAGCAACCGCACTGGCAACGGATGAACCCCAGAACCCGCAGAGGTAAGAGACCGGTTCGTGACAGACATATACGGCAGTATCACTGGACTGGACTTATACGCCAGTACCACTGGAATTATACGGCAGGATCACTGGAATTATACGGCAGGATCACTGTACTTTTAGGCAAGTACCACTGGAATTATATGGCAGGATCACTGGATTTATACACCAGTACCACTGGAATTATATGACAGGATCACTGGAATTATACGGCAGGATCACTGGACTTATACGACAGTACCACTGGAATTATACGGCAGAATCACTGGATTTATATGCCAGTACCACTGGAATTATACGGCAGGATCACTGGAATTATACGGCAAGATCACTGGATTTATACGCCAGTACCACTGGAATTACATGGCAGGATCACTGGAATTATACAGCAGGATCACTGGATTTATACAGCAGTACCACTGGACATATACGGCAGTATTATTGGACTGGATTTATACGCCAGTACCACTGGAATTATACAGCAGGATCACTGGAATTATACAGCAGGATCACTGGAATTATACGGTGTGATCACTGGATTTAAACGCTAGTACTACTGGAATTATACGGCAGGATCAATGGACTTATACGCCAGTACCACTAGAATTATACGCAGGATCACTGGAATTATACAGCAGGATCACTGGATTTATACGGCAGTATCACTGGACTGGATTTATATGCCAGTACCACTGGAATTATACTGCAGGATCACTGAAATTATATATGGCAGGATCACTGGTTTTGTATGGCAGTACCACTGGACATATCCGGCAGTATCAATGGACATATACGGCAGTATCACTGGACTTATATGGCAGTACCACTGGACATATACGGCAGCACAGGGACACCACCACTGGACTGATACAGGACAGCACAACACCACTGCAATGGACTGGACTTATATAGCTTCACTGGACATATGGCAGCAGAAGACACCACCACTGTGACTGGACTGATGCAGTACTACACAGCACCACTGGACTGGATTTATACAGCAGCACTGGACATATGGCAGCAGAGGACACCACCACTGTGACTGGACTCATGCAGCACAATACACCACCACTGGACTGATGCAGCATAACACAGCACCACTGGACTGGACTTATACAGCAGCGCTGGACATATGGCAGCAGAGGACACAACTACTGTGACTGGACTGATGCAGCACAAGACACTAACACTGAACTGATGCAGGACACTGAGGATGGAGACACGTCCTCTCTCTACACTCTCCAATGCCAGAGTGAAAATGACGGTGACGCAGGACTACTTATGTGGAATCCAAACTCCGCGAGAATCTGACAGCGGGATGATGACATTTTGCCTCATTCTGGTTTCCGAGTCAGGTGGGAAAACCCGAGCCTGACTCGGATCCGGGCTCGGCAGTGAAGTCCGGAAGGGTTCGGTTCTCAGTGAACCGAACCCGCTCATCTCTAGTTATAATGGTATCCAAACTATAACTCTACACTAAAAAGGTCTACAGTCAATAGGTCTACCACTAATGGTAGACATACATTAGGGCAACAGGGTCAAAAGGTAGACATGTCACAGGCAGACAGTTTAAAA
Source organism: Pseudophryne corroboree (assembly GCF_028390025.1). Lineage (NCBI taxonomy): Eukaryota > Metazoa > Chordata > Amphibia > Anura > Myobatrachidae > Pseudophryne > Pseudophryne corroboree. The sequence continues at coordinate 226,796,399 of NC_086454.1, read as the reverse complement.
TGTCAACAGGGTCAAAATGTTGACAGGATAATTGTAGATACACATATGGTAGACAAGTTTTGTTTTTTAAATTGTATTTTTTTTTTTAATTCATACTTTACCATCCATATGGACTATGATTGGGAAAAGCAACCTGTGCCGAGTGCAGTGGTATCAGAGTGAGGCACCTTGCCTGAAGCATGGTGAGGGATGCGAGCCATGCGAGGGGATGTGTAACACTAATTGGGCTTGTTTGTGGCAGAAGAGTGACAAAAAACCCAGACAAAAAAATGGTGTTTACCTTTTTTGTGTCGACCATTTACACGTTGACCTTTTAACCCTGTTGACCTTTTGACCCTGACGACCTAATGCATGTCTACGGTTTGTGGTATACCAATAGACTGTAGAGTTTTTTAGTGTAGATCTAATAATCCACACCCAGTTATAATTATATAGGGATATCAGCAAAGTTCTATTAGATTAATTTTAATAATAAAGAAGAGTTTCTTTCGAAAATCTGATGGAGATTCCCATATTAATTAATCCAAAGATGATGTGTAAAGAAAACCAGTTAAGTATATGGTTGAGAGCTCATGTCTCTCACTTCATATACTACACATATAATAATCGGATTTGTATAAAGAAAAAGAGGGAAGAAGGGGGAGAAGGAAACTGGATGCGTGATAGTGTAATAAAAAGAGAGTAACAACCAAAAGGCACTTAAAGTAGAGATGTGCCGGTTCAGATTTACTCAGTTCTCAACGCCAGAATTAACGTGAGTTTGGATCTATAAGGAGTTTTCTTACTGGCTATCCAAAACATGAGCCAATAAGATGCCGTTTTGAGATCCGGGTAAATCCAAGAAAATCAGGGAAAATTTGAACTCGCAGATTTCTAATTTAAAGACATCAAGTTGGTGGTCGACAAGGCAGATAAATAATCACTCGAGGAGTCTTCTGTGGAATCTGGGACAGGGGAGGAGTCAGCTAGCCTTACCAAATTGGATGCAGGACTACTTCTGATCATTAGTGAGGATATTGATGATGAAGGTGTTAGTGGTGCAGATTGAAGGTGCTGGCATCTAGCTGAGAGAACTTAAAAATTACAGACTGATTGTCTGTATTTTTTAGCACAAGTTTCTGATTTTCCCAAAAACTTTCCATGAACTCACTGCAAATTACTTAACAGGGAGGTGGTTCCTAGATGGCTAATGTTCCTATCTCTATTAACTGTGGCTTTGAAAATACTACAGACAGCTAGACAAATCTTGGGTGATTGGGTGAAAATAATTCCACACTTTTTTTTATTACAGATGCCCTGACTTAAACCCTCTATGCCTTTGGGCATTAGCTTTAGTAGATTATGTTGAAGGACTGGTATTGTCATGACTGGTGGCAGCAGCTGTAGAGCTAGTACTTGGTTACTGCTCCTGATCTTCTCTTGACTAATTGTGGTGATACATATCGATGAACACACACAGGTTGTACAAAATCAACTACTGTTTAATAGGATTATTTAGTTACTTGAACTTTTTTCTCATAAATCATCACTCACCGTAAAGTCACAGTACTTACATGTTATGTGAACACAGTGGGGTATGGCACTTACACCAAACACCAATTGTACAAAAAAGACAGTATTTACAGACTGTATTTAAAAAAAATTGCAAATGCCAACTCTCACTGCAGACTGACAGTACTTCTATTAATGTGAACACAGTGGGGGGCACAGCACACACAACAAGTTGTAGAAAAAAACTATTTTTAAAACTTTTTTAACTTTTTAAAAAACTTTTTAGGATGCACACTGGACAGATACATCAGCAGCACTGGAGTGTATGAACACTGGACAAGTATGTCAGCAGCTCTGGAGTGTATGGACACTGGATAGATACTGTACGTCAGCAGAACTGGAGTGTATGGAAACTGGACAGTGGATGGACACTTGACAGATATGTCAGCAGCAGTGGAGTGTATGGACACTGAACAGTGGATGGACACAAAACAGATATGTCAGCAGCACTGGAGTGTATGGACACTGGACAGTGGAAAGACACTGAACAGATACGTTAGCAGCACTGAAGTGTATGGACAATGGACAGTGGATGGACACAGGACATATATGTCAGCAGCACTGGAGTGTATGGACACTGAACAGTGGATGGACAATAAACAGATATGTCAGCAGCACCGGAGTGTATAGACACTGGACAGTGTAAAGACACCGAACAGATAAGTCAGCAGCACTGAAGTGTATGGGTAATGGACAGTGGATGGACACAGGACAGATATGTCAGCAGCACTTGAGTGTATGAACACTTGACAGATACTTCAGCAGCATTGGACTGTAGGAACATGGACAGATATGTCAGCACTCAGCAGCAATGGAAAGGGGCGTATCTATCTCCACTTATGGGCGGTATCCGGTTGCTAGATAGACAGTGTCTAGTTAGACAGTCAATAAATAGACAGCATATGTTAGACAGACATTAGGTCGACAGGGTCAAAAGGTCGTCAGGTCAAAAGGACGACATGAAAAAGGTATACAGTACAAAAGGTCGACAGGGCCAAAAGGTCGACAGGGTCAATAGGTCGACATAAAAAATGGTCGACATAAAAAAGATAGACAAATGTTTTTTTTAAATGTAACATGTTTTTGGACTATTTCATACCTTCTCCATGTCGGCATAGAGTTGGTTATAAAACTTGTGGCGAGCGCAGCTAGCCACCAAGCCCAAAGCATGGCGAGCGAAGTGAGCCCCGCGAGGGTATGCCTTTCTACAATTGGGGGTCCCATATGACAAAACTATCCACACAAACCATAAAAATGAACAAAAAACATGGTGTCTACATTTTTTATGTTGACCATTTTCATGTCGACCTTTTGACCCTGTGGACCTTTAAACCCTGTCGACCTTTTGTACTGTCTACCTTCTCATGTTGACCATCTGACCCTGTCGACCCTTTGACCCTGTCGACCTAATGTCTGTCTAACACATGGTGTCTATCTATTGACTGTCTAACTAGACACCATCTTTTATACCACACCCCTTATGGGCATATCTAGTGCCACCAAGGGGTATGTCCTGCAGTGGCAGGTGAAAACTAACATGCTGCCTGAGGGGGTTTGTGTAAGGGTGTCTCTCCAGACATGACATTCCATATCAAACATCAGACAAATTGATGTGAATGAGCTCAGGAACACTGGGCCTGATTTATCAGTAACTGTTGGATAATCATGCTTTTTGAGCTCCCCCTGGTGGCCAGAAAGCAGGAAGACAAGTGCAGGGCAAAAAAAAGGAAGAGATCCAGCAGCAAGCAGGCAGTAAAGGCTGCAAAAATGAAAGGGTCAGTCAGATGTACTTCCCAGCACGGGACATCTGCAGGCGGTGAGTAAATTGCCATCAATATACAGTATGAATACATACCTGCGGCAACAGAATCAGAGTGCCCTGAGTCAGGAGGGGAGGAGAAAAACTATTACTGAAGCCACAGACATTGATCGTCCGAGTTCACCCATATTGCAAGCAGGGCAAGATAACCTATGACCAGCATATGCAGACAGTAGGAGCAAATTGCTATGTGGGGTTTGTGTCAGGCCCAGTGTGCAGAGGACTTGTTAAGTGATCAAGACCAGCATCAGAGACACAAGGTTAATGGGTGTACTGTACATTGCCTCTACGCAACTGTTTAATGGGATAGAGCAGCCACCTCTTTTTGCCCCAAGGGGCAGGGGGCAGCAAAATGTGACCCATCACAGTATGGGTCAGAGGCACCATGATAATCCGAGCAGAACTCAGTACCAGCATCAATGCTCCCCTCAATACATCCTGCTCCACAGAAGAATACGTCATCCCACCACGAAAGCAGAAGGAGTCAGATATCACCCACCCAGGTCCACTTACCAGCAGTTTTCGCAGCCTCAAAGATTTAATGTGCAGCACCAAGGCTGCTGCTGCAAAAACTCAGAGAGGTATCACAAGGGAGACATGCAAGAGGATGTCCAGCAACTTTTGGAAAGCAGCAGGAGCAAGACTGCAGTCCACAGCAACAACGCGCCAGCATTCCAGCACAAGCAAAAAGTCATCAGGAACCAGCAACGAAAGTCGGGTCCAGCTGGGCATCTCAAGAACTTTGCAACACAGCCTGCGCAATGTACAGAGCGGATCCTACACCAGTGGCCAGGTATCCAACATCAGGTCCACCTTGGCTGTTCTGCGGATGCAGCAACCTTCACCATGCCCGGCAGGTCATCTCAGGTGAATAGCGACAAGGTCCATGTCAGCAAGGCTCTTGTCGCAACATCCCAAACCACTCATGACATGTCTAACATGAAAAATCTGCCAGCTTCAGTAGCCAATGCCATGCAAGGGAATACTAACCAAGAAATAAGGCAATAAAATAATGTAAAAATAAAAAAAGTTCTAGTGACCAATGTTAGATTAAAATAATATAATTTAATTGTCCATATAGAGGGGGTTAAACTGGGACCTATGTGCAGTCTCTAATTGGGCCCCCTCCTCCTTGTAATTTGGCATCCCCATTGCCCAGAAGAAGATGAGGGGCCAAAAGCAGTATTTTCCTACTTGGGCATTGTAATTGAAATAGAAAAGCTGGAGCCTAGACTGCCTGCAGAGAAGTGCGAGAAGCTGTGTAGTGAGATAAACTATTGTACTAATGAGGCCGCGTTAGTGAATCTAATACTCCAATGGTTCAATAAAAATAATTTATTTCAAACTAAAAAAATGTAAAACATTCACGTCAGGGTACATATCAATATACATTATACAAACTGCAAAAATATATATGTATATATTTTGATGTTTCGGCCCACAGCAGGGGCCTTTGTCAAGACAATTCCTGGCGACAACCTCACAGCATGAAGACAGGAGATGCACTGGCAGTTCCTACCAGGCTCCCATAAATACTCATGTCTGATAGAGACTGATTGCTTAGTTAATTAGATAATAGAAATCAAATGAAACCATCAATAATTACCTCATACATGTTCCAGTGTAAACAGGGTATTGGCTACATACTCCAAAGCAATAGATATTTATAAAGAATCATCAATAATACAAAGTCTGTGTCATTGCAATAAGGGACAAGCACTATATGAGTACTTGGATCCAATAGGTTATAACTAGAGATGTGCAGCAGTCACTTTTCGTGTGTTGTGTTTTGGTTTTGGATCTGGATCCCCGCTTATGTTTTGGATCTAGATTGATTTTGTAAAAATCACCCTTTTGGTTTTGGTTCTGGATGATTTTTTTTAAAAACCCATAAAAAAAGCTAAAATCACAGATTTTGGTGGTAATTTTGATCCTACGGTATTATTAACATCAATAACATTTATTTCCACTCATTTCCAGTCTATTTTGAACACCTCACACCTCAAATATTGTTTTTAGGCCAAAAGTTTGTACCAAGGTCACTGGATGACTAAGCTAAGCGACCCAAGTGGGCGTCACTAACACCTGGCCCATCTAGGAGTGGCACTGCAGTGTCAGACATGATGGCAGTTTTAAAAACTAGGCCCCAAACAGCACAGGATGCAAAGAAAAAAAGAGGTGCACCGAGGTTGCAGGATGACTAAGCTAAGCGACACAAGTGTGCGGCACAAACACCTGGCCCATCTAGGAGTGGCACTGCAGTGGCAGACAGGATTGCACTTTAAAAACTAGGCCCCAAACAGCACATAATGCAAAGAAGAAAGAAGAAAAAGAGGTGCAATGAGGTCGCTGGATGACTAAGCTAAGCGACCCAAGTGGGCGGCAAAAACACCTGGCCCATCTAGGAGTGGCACGACGTTGAAAGTGGCCCACAATTTGTCGGGCCCCCGACAGCATCTCCTGCATTCCCATGTCATTTTTCAAAAAATTCTGCACCACCAAAATAATTGTATGTGCAAAACATGGGACGTGCTGGAATTTGCCCAGATGTAATGCACGCACAATATTGGTGGCATTGTCCGATATCACAAATTCCCAGAAGAGTCTAAGTGAGGTAAGCCATTGTGCGATGATGTCCCTTAGTTTCCGTAAGAGGTTGTCAGCGGTGTGCCTCTTACGGAAACCGGTGATACACAGCGTAGCCTGCCTAGGAACGAGCTAGTGTTTGTGAGATGCTGCTACTGGTGCCGCTGCTGTTGTTGCTGCAGGAATCAATACATCTACCCAGTGGGCTGTCACAGTCATGTAGTCCTTAGTTTGCCCTGCTCCACTTGTCCACATGTCCGTGGTTAAGTGGACACTGGGTACAACCGCATTTTTCAGGACACTAAGGACACGTTTCTTTCTTAAGGTACCTGTACAGTCCAGGGACACACTACCTACATAAATTGTCTAAATGCAACTGCACTAATGGCGGATACCGGACGCACGTCTAACACCAACATAGCTGTCAAGGCCTCATTTATCCGTTTAGCAACTGGATGACAGCTGTCATATTTCATCTTCCTCGCAAAGGACTGTTGGACAGTCAATTGCTTAGTTAAGTACTATAAGTGGTCTTCCGACTTCCCCACTGGGATGACGATCGACTCCCAGCAGCAACAACAGCAGCAGCAGTAGGAGGAAGTGGTTCTTGATATTTCCCTATTTTATCCTCCAAATTTTTGTTCTCCATTATTTTTCAGGAGATATATAACAATATGCAGCACAGGAGAGCATACCCCTACACCACATAATGCAAACTATGAAAAAATTATTGGATTAAATTAATAACCCCTTTATTTGGAGTAAATAATATACAGCACAGGACAGCACCACTGGACTTATATGGCAGTACCCCTGGACTTATACGGCAGTACCACTGGACTGGACTTATACGGCAGTACCCCATGACTTATACCACAGTACCCCTGGACTTATACGGCAGCACCACTGGACTTATACGGCAGTACCACTGGACTGATCTTTTACGGCAGCACCAATGGACTGAACTTATACGGCAGTACCCCTGTACTTATACGGCAGCACCCCTGTACTTATACGGCAGCACCCCTGAACTTATACGGCAGCACAACTGGACTTATTCGGCAGCACCACTGGACTGGACGTATACGGCAGCTCCACTGGACTGGACTTATATGGCAGTACCTCTGAACTTATACGGAAGTACCCCATGACTTATACGGCAGCACCACTGGACTGGACTTATACAGCAGTATCCCTGGAGTAATACAGCAGTACCCCTGGACTTATATGGCACCACCACTGGACTGGACGTATACGGCCGCTCCACTGGACTGGTCTTATATGGCAGTATCCCTGGACTTATACAGCAGCACCTCTGGACTTATATGGCAGCACCACTGGACTGGACTTATACGGCAGTACCCCTGGACTTATATGGCAGTATCCCTGGACTTATATGGCAGTATACCTGGACTTATACGGCAGCTCCACTGGACTGGACTTATACGGCAGCACCACTGGACTGAACTTATACGGCAGTAGCCATGGACTTATACGGCAGTACCCCTGGACTTATACGGCAGCACCACTGAACTTATATGGCAGCACACTGGACTGGACTTATACAGCAGCACCACTGGACTTGACAGTAGTACCCCTGGACTTATATGGCAGTACCCCAGGACTTATATGGCAGTACATCTGGACTTATACAGCAGCTCCACTGTACTGGACTTATACGGCAGCACAACTGGACTGGACTTATATGGCAGTAGCCATGGACTTTTACGGCAGTACCCCTGGACTTATATGGCAGCTCCACTTGACTGGACTTATACAGCAGTACCCCTGGACTTATACGACAGTACCCCTGGACTTATACGGCAGCACCACTGGACTGGACTTACAGTGGGGCAAAAAAGTATTTGGACAGCCACCGATTGTGCAAGTTGACCCACTTAAAAAGATGAGAGAGGTCTGTAATTTCCATCATAGCTACACTTCAACTGTGAGAGTCAGAATCTGTAAAAAAAAACTAGGAAATCACATTGTATGATTTTTAAACAATTTATTTGTATATTCTTGCGGAAAATAAATATTTGGACAATCAAAAAGTTTAACTCAATACTCTGTAATATAACCTTGGTTGGCAATTACAGAGGTCAAACATTTCCTATAGTTGTTGACCAGGTTTGCACACACTGTAGCAGGTATTTTGGCCCACTCTTCCATGCAGATCTTCTCTAGATCTGTCATGTTTTGGGGCTGTCGCCGGGCAACACGGACTTTCAACTGCCTCCACAGATTTTCTATTGAGTTGAGGTCTGGAGACTGGCTAGGCCACACCAGGACCTTGAAATGCTTCTTTCTGAGCCACTCCTTAGTTGCCCGGGCGGTTTGTTTGGGGTCATTGTCATGCTGGAAGACCCAGCCACGTTCTATCTTCAATGCTCTTACTGAAGGAAGGAGGTTTTTGCCCAAGATCTCAAGATACATGGCCCCATTCATCCTCTCCTTAATATTGATCAGTCGTCCTGTCCCCTTTGCAGAAAAGCAGCCCCAAAGCATGATGTTTCCACCCCCATGCTTCACAGTGGGTATGGTGTTCTTGGGATGCCATTCATCATTCTTCTCCCTCCAAACACTGCAAGTGGAGTTTATACCAAAAACTTAGATTTTGCTCTCATCTGACCACATTACATTCTCTTAGTCCTCCTCTGTATCATCCAGATGGTCACTGGCAAACTTTAGACGGGCCTAGACATGTGGTGGCTTAAGCAGTGGGACCTTTCGGGCCCACTGCTTAAGCCACCACATGTCTATTACAGACTCATTACATGCAAAGTGATATATTTCAAGCCTATATTTGTTAGAATTTTGATGATTGTGGCTTACAGTTTAAGATAACCCCAAATCCAAAATCTCAGAAAATTAGAATCTACTACAGTATTTAAAAGTGAAAATTTGTCCTACTGTCTGTCTTTCTATACAAATCCACAGTTTACAAGCGAAGATCGTGACATTTGGCATACGAGCGTATTAAAACACACCGGAGGCAACGGCAAAAAATTAGACATCCCTAACACCTCTAGGGGGCGGGACAGCAGTACAGAGTATATCAGGAGAAAGCATAACTCCGAAATTGCTGGACCCATGTACTCCAAAATTGGTACACATATTACACTCTGGAAACAAACACTGTGGGGGGGTCACCCCTAGGGGTGAGGCAGCAGCATTGAGTATTTCAGCAGACAGCATAAATCTGGAATACCTGCAGCAGTTTACACCAAACTTGGTACACATATGACTTTCATTCTGGAAACAAACACTGTGGGGGTTAGACACCCCTAGCACCCCTAGGGGTGGGACAGTAGCACAGAGTATTTCAGGAGATAGCATAACTCCCAAATGCCTGGACCAATTTACAACAAACTTGGTACACATATGACTTACAAACTGGAAACAAACACTGTGGGGGTAAGACACCCCTAGTGCCCCTAGGGGCGAGGTAGCAGCACAGAGTTTTTCAGCAGACAGCATAACTCTGGAATGCCTGGTGCAATGGAAACTTCGTTCTTCAGACATCAAAATGACTCCAGTTCTCTCCTTTTTTGTCAAAGCCATCTTCAGTTACCTGCAACAAAAAAAGTGTTGGGACTTTTGAACCATAACTGCTATTTCAAATCTGTTTGCAGCAATAAACTTTTCAGCAAATTCTGATGTTGTTTAATATGTTATACCACCCCCTTTCCAATTGAAAAAAAACTGACTTAGATTCAAGATGGCTGATTTCAAGATGGCGCCCATGTTTGATACATACCCTAAAAGATAGCCCACCTTACCCTTACCTTACTGGAGTATTCAGTTTTCCCATTTTCTGCACAGTTTTTGAAACAAAAGGGTGTACTGTGATTTTTAAATCAACCTGTATAATAAGGGTTTTTGAAAACAAGAAAAAATACGATTTTGATAACCTACCGGTTAATCCTTTTCTCCTAGTCCGTAGAGGATGCTGGGGATCCGCAGGAGACATGGGCACTCTAAAGACTTTTCATTGGGTGTGAACTGGCTCCTCCCTCTATGCCCCTCCTCCAGACCTCAGTTGTAGGAACTGTGCCCAGGGAGACTGACATTTCGAGGAAAGGAATTACTTAACTAGTGGTGAGATATCTACCAACTCACACCCTCAACCATGCCGCACACATGGCATTCAACATAACACACGCCAACCGGCATGAACTAATTGCAGCAACATGCTGAAACCAAGATAACACAACTTGTGTAACCAGTGGCGGAACTAGCGAGCGGTGGGCCCAGGTGCGACAAAATACTTTGGGTCCCCCCCACATCCCATCCAAGTCCACCCCCTCACCCCTGGAGAGGATCTGGTGAGGGGGAGCAAGGCCAGAGAAATGGATACCTAGCAACAGTGCCGTAACTAGACATTTTAGCACTGTGTGCAAGAAACGGCATCGGAGCCCCACCCCTGCATGCAAAACAGGGGCAGTGCGCGCCGTAGGCGCGCACAAAAATACATAGTGGCGTGGCTTCGTGAGGAAAGGGTGTGGCCACAAAATAATACCAATTCATAAAACGGTGCACAGTAGTCTCCATTATTCAAATTACGCTGCACAGTAGCACCACTACACCAGGTAGAGACCCTTTTACACCTTACAGCGGACAGATTCCTCTTTTTACACATTACGGCAGACAGCGTCCCCTTTTTACAGATTACGGCAGACAGCGTCCCCCTTTTTACACATTACGGCAGACAGCGTGCACTTTTTACACATAACGGCAGACAGCGTCCCCTTTTTACACATAACGGCAGTCAGCGTGCCCTTGTTACACATAGCGGCAGACAGCGTACACTTTTTACACATAGCGGCAGACAGCGTGCCCTTGTTAAATATAGCGGCAGACAGCGTACACTTTTTACACATAACGACAGACAGCGTCCCCCTTTTTACACATTACGGCAGACAGCGTGCCCTTGTTACACATTACGGCAGACAGCGTCCCCCTTTTTACACATTACGGCAGGCAGATTCCCCCTTTTTACACATAGCGGCAGGCAGATTCCCCCTTTTTACACATAGTGGCAGGCAGTCCCTCATTTTTACACATTGCGGCAGGCAGATTCCCCCTTTTTACACATTGCGGCAGGCAGTCCCCCATTTTTACACATAGCGGCAAGAAGATTCCCCCTTTTTACACATTGCGGCAAGCAGATTCCCCCTTTTTACACATTGCGGCAGGCAGATTTCCCTTTTTTACACATAGCGGCAGGCAGTCCCCCATTTTTACACATAGCGGCAAGCAGATTCCCCCTTTTTACACATTGCGGCAGGCAGTCCCCCATTTTTACACATTGCGGCAGGCAGATTCCCCCTTTTTACACATTGCGGCAGGCAGTCCCCCATTTTTACACATAGCGGCAAGCAGATTCCCCCTTTTTACACATTGCGGCAGGCAGTCCCCCATTTTTACACATTGCGGCAGGCAGATTCCCCCTTTTTACACATTGCGGCAGGCAGATTCCCCCTTTTTACACATAGTGGCAGGCAGTCCCCCATTTTTACACATAGCGGCAAGCAGATTCCCCCTTTTTACACATTGCGGCAGGCAGTCCCCCATTTTAACACATTGCGGCAGGCAGATTCCCCCTTTTTACACATTGCGGCAGGCAGTCCCCCATTTTTACACATAGCGGCAAGCAGATTCCCCCTTTTTACACATTGCGGCAGGCAGATTCCCCCTTTTTACACATAGTGGCAGGCAGTCCCCCATTTTTACACATTGGGCAGGCAGTCCTAAGAAAGAAAGAAAGAAAGAAAGAAAGAAAGAAAGAAAGAAAGAAAGAAAGAAAGAAAGAAAGAAAGAAAGAAAGAAAGAAAGAAAGAAAGAAAGAAGAATTATACTTACCCTCTCCGCTGGCTCAGGCTCCTCGGTGCAGCTTGACGATTCCTGGGCAGTAGAGAAGGAGGAGGAGGGAGGTGGAGGAGGGAGCCGCAGCAGCGCTGTGTTATTGGTGGAGGCGCTGCTGCTGCTGCCCCTCTGCTTCACTATAGGCTGTTCTCGGAAGACAGCCTATAGTGAAGCAGAGGAGCCGCAGCAGCAGCGCCTCTACCAGTAACAAAGTGCTGCTGCGGCTCCCTCCTCCACCTACCTCCTCCTCCTTCCCCCTACCGCTGCTCCTCTCCTCTCTCCGGGCAGCTGTGCGCTGCGGGCAGCGGTTGCCCGCAGCGCACAGCGGCATGTAATGAGTCAGTTTGACTCATTACATGCTTTGGGCCCCTGGACAGAGGCGGGCCCCAGTGCAACGCACTGGTGGTAGTTCCGCCTCTGTGTGTAACTGTAATAACTAAACAGCAGGTAAAGTACGCACTGGGACGGGCGCCCAGCATCCTCTACGGACTAGGAGAAAAGGATTTACCGGTAGGTTATCAAAATCCTATTTTGTAATACGTCCTAGAGGATGCTGGGGATGACATCAAGACCATGGGGTCTATACCAAAGCTCCAGTATGGGTGGGAGAGTGCGGATGACCCTGCAGCACCGATTGACCAAACTTTAGGTCCTCATCGGCCAAGGTGTCAAACTTGTAGAACTTAGCAAATGTGTTTGACCCTGACCAAGTAGCTGCTCGGCAATGCCGAAACCCCCCGGGCAGCCGCCCAGGATGAGCCCACCTTCCTAGTGGAGTGGGCCTTTACCGATGTCGGTAACGACAATCCAACCATAGTATGAGCTTGCTGAATCGTATTTCTAATCCAACGTGCAATAGTCTGCTTGGAAGCAGGACAGCCAAACTTGTTGTGATCATACAGGACAAACAGAGCCTCTGTTTTCCGTATACGAGCTGTTCTAGCAACATAGATTTTCAAAGCTCTAACCACATCTAGAGACTTTGAATTAGTAAATGTGTCAGTAACTACTGGCACCACAATAGGTTGGTTTATGTGAAAAGCAGAAACCACCTTAGGAAGAAAATGTTGTCGAGTTCGCAACTCTGCCCTATCTTCATGAAAAATCAGGTAAGGGCTCTTGTGAGACAAGACCCCCAATTCAGACACCCGCCTTGCGGATGCCAATGCCAAAAGCATCACCACTTTCCAAGTGAGAAACTTCAACTCCATATTTTGTAGAGGCTCAAACCAATCCGATTGAAGTAACTGCAATACCACGTTAAGGTCCCATGGTGCCACAGGAGGCACAAATGGAGGCTGGATGTGCAGAACCACTTTCACGAAGGTCTGAACCTCTGGAAGAGAGGCCAATTGTTTTTGGAAGAACACTGACAAGGCCGAAATCTGGACCTTGATTGATCCCATTCGTAGGCCTCCACACCATCCTGCAAAAAATGGAGAAAACGTCCTAAGTGAAACTCTTCAGAAGGAGCCTTCTTGGATTCATACCTAGACACATATTTTCTCCAAATACGGTGGTAATGTTTTGACGTTACTCCCTTTCTGCATATTGGAATCAGTTTTTCCTTGTTTTCACAAACCCTTAATATATATATTTGTGGTTTGCATAATGTATATTGATATGTACCCTGACATTGAACCATCATATGTATTAGATTCACTAGCGCGGCCCCATTATTAAAATTTGTTCTGTTTATTTTAAAAATTGTGCAGAGCTTTTTTGGAGTTCGCTGCAGTGAATTTAAATTATATAAAAAAAGTATAGATATGCTCCTCACTTGTAAGATATAAAGGTAAATGGACCTGATAATAAGTAGGCTCCATTGTAGCCATCTATAAGCACCTAACACCAAGATAAGCTATTGTGCAGGGACAAAGAAGACCATGCTAGGGAAGATGCAGTCCTTGCTAGGGAGGTTCAACTTCACATGCCGGGTAATTCCCATGGATAGAATCTTCAAAGAAACTTAGGGTTGATCTTCTAGTGTGGGAATAATTTATCCTGCATTTCAATGGTATATGAGTATTTGGCAGAAAGTGGCTTCACACAACCATGCATTGCAGTTATTCAATGATGCAGTGGAGGCCACAGATTGTGGGTTATAGCTGCAAGGTGAATGGTGCAACCAGCAATGGCCACCTAGATGGGTGGACATAGGGTTAACAAAGAATTGGTCAGCATTAGAATTGTTTTCCAATAGTGGTAGCAGTTGACATTTGGGGTCACAGGCTAGCCAACAGGAATATCCAATTTTGGTGCTATAACATAGGGATGGTGCAGGTCTTAAAAAATCAATGCACTTCTTCACTCCCATTTGTTAGTCTAGTGAGAAGAATAGTTTTGGCCTGCCTGCACCATAACATCGCATTCAAAGCCAGGAATGTGCCCAGGGAACAGAACATTATAGCAGATGCATTGTCCAGGCAAAAATGGAAAGTCTATAGGGCAATGGCACCACAATCACAAGCAACAGGCCTAACAAGCCACTCCCATCTTTGACAGATAGTTGAGCCCATAGGAGTGGCCTGATCAAGAGTTCCCAATATCAAACATGTGGAAAGCAAACAAGTGGCAGCAGTTTCAATTTACGAGGAGCCTAGAGGGTAAAGCCCCATGCCAACAAATGTCAGCATTTCTAGGCAAACTGAGAAGGGAGCGTGCATCAGACCAAAACCTTTGTGATATGGACAATAATGAAAGTTTAGGTCAGGGCAGAGGTAAACGTTTGGGAACCAGTGCTGATAGAAAGGCTAAGGAACATTGTTGGCACAGCAGTGCCATCGATATGCAGAGCTTCAGGCAAGTCAACATTATTTCGAACATCCTTCATCATGGCCATGGCATTTAGCGGGGCATTCAGGGTGAGTTAGTTGGTAATGGAGTCCAAGCAACCCCTCAACACAGGCTTGCAACACAGGCATTTGTTAATAGCTGAAGGCATTGTGTTGTGCAAGATACAAAAGTCCAAGACTGCCAAAAATTGGCAAGGGCAGATCGGTGAGGTTAAAGAAGCAACCAGACACAGCAGTATGCCCAATGACTGTTGTTAGGGCATTTTTAGGAGGCAGACCAAGAGAAAGACTAATTTTCTTGTCCATGGGATGCATCATGGCAATCTTTAGGAAATGTATAGGGAGACTGGGATGGGATGTGCGCAAATTCGGTACCCATTCTTTTAGGATAGGTACTGCAACATCAGTGGCCAGTGAAGGGCACCCAGTAGAAGATATCAAAGCGTTCGGGAGATGAAGGCCTAATAGCTACAAGGCTTACTGTATGCTCAGGCCAAAAACTGGTGAATCAGCAGCTAACTGAATAAATAAATATATCCTCCTCCACTCTTTCTACAGGGGGCATAACGGAGGGAGGCAATTATGGATTGGCAGTCATACCTACATTTACTGTCCAGCAAGCAGGGCCACCAGCAGGCCTTATGGGAGGCTTCTGAGGCTTGCAATCAAAGCCAGAAAAGTATTTTGATTTGGAAAGAGGGGAATTAAGTGGTATGAACTAAGATGGGCTTTATTAGTTGATAAACAGTTAGCAGGTGAGCTTGACGTGATAGTGCTGCACCTAAGGGGCAATGAACTGGACAAATTAGGGCCATACAAGTAGACTTGGCATGGGTCAAGGGATGCTGGAATGCTGTACGAATTATCTGGTCCAACATCATCCACAGGGTGATATGGTACAGGGCATGGCGGAGCCGGCGTTGAGAGAGCCCGAAAGTAGGTAAGTACAACTGTAAGACAGTTGGTCATTGCTATGGGGTAGCATCACACAGCACAGGACATTGGCAATAGAGAGGGTATGTATGGGGGGGTTTCATCTGTTGGATGTCAGCATTGATCTTTTTTTACAATGCATTGTAGGAGGTGCTAGAGGGCATCGGAGGAGATGCTAGAGGGAGTAGGGATATAATAGTTTACAGGGTGGGGGGCTTTGGTACACAGGCTTGCGGTGGTGGAAAAAAGCAGTGTGCAAGGCATAGGAAATGGGGTGAGCCAGCCAAGGTTTGCAGATTAACCCTCGGTGAATGGCTGTACACCCATCTCCAGCTCTAGATGGTTTTCCTGTGGGCTGTGTACCAGGCAAGCATGATATGCACAAGGGGGCGGGATTACTAGGGTGCATAGCTGTGGCAGCTGCTGAAAAGGTGGGACATGCCCAAGTACATAATTTGTTGGATGACGTAAATTAGCCTTACCCACTGCTTCTTTTGGTGTCCTGCAATAAGTTTAATGTGGTAAAATAAATAAACCTGTGACCATAATTGTGTCCAAACTTTGCCTTCGAGTCTACTTCTTGGGTTATACACTGATGATTTATTTATTTATTTATTAACAGTTTTCTTATATAGCGCAGCATATTCCGTTGCGCTTTACTAGAACAACAGTAATAGAACAAAACTGGGTAAAAACAAACAGATATAGAGGTAGGAAGGCCCTGCTCGCAAGCTTACAATCTATAGATTTCAGCTGGACGCAGGCAGGTAAGCCTCTCCCCCTTACAACAAGACCATTTTTAAAGGCTTTGTTCAGGGTCTGAAAACATCAGTTGAAGAACTCCTCTAAGCATTGCTCAGTGAGCCTAATTCATGTTTGTAAGCAAATGCAATTGCAATTGTGATTTTCTAAGCTACATAACTGCTAAGTGTAGCAAGTGAAGCTGTCACCTAGAAAAGAAGACATTCTGGCAGGTGGGATGCTGTTGTCGGAAAATAATGACAGCCGGCATCCCACCCACAGGGATTTCATATCCAACCCCCCTTAACAATGCTGCACTGGCATGACATACATAAACGTCAAGCTAGCGGGCCATGGCAGCCACATACATAGGCGTGGGTGCCATACATTGTATTAGTAACCTCAGGCAGTTTACCAAACAAGGGTCCCCAGCCCACCTCCTCCTGCAGCATGACCACACTCCTAGGGGTGCACACTTAAACTCAGATGGACACTGATTGTTGTTGAAAGTGAAGCACCTATCCTTTGTCACGATGGCCGGCATGCACTCTGCATGCTAGCCACGGCAACCAAACCTCAACATGTTTTGCACAGAACTTCATCACTGCAAAACCATCCTGCTTACGCGGAAATTCTTCATTGTATGCATATCAAACTTTTACCTTAGCCAAGCAATAGAGGATGTGAACTAAATGTAAAAAATGCACAACATTTATTTATAGATCTGGATACCTCTTCAAATAACATGCCATAATCACATAAAACCTGCTTAGCCAATTCATATATGACTTATACGTATAATCGTTCACACAGTTCACTTTTTAAGCCTCCACCATAGCCTTACATACTTTAGTTGTTAAGGTGAAGACATTGACATAGCAGCCAACGCAGATGCACTCCCAAATCCTGGCCCGAAAAGCCCTGAGAACTGCTGCATTAGTGCAATATATGGCATCCTCAGGTTCCTCCAGGTCAGTTGAGCAAAGGCTACCACAGTAGTTTTGATGTTGCCGCTTAGAAGCCCCCTTATAAGCTGGAGGACTCCAAATCAATACCCCGTATTCATGTTAGACGTGAATGCTGATTCACCAGAGGGACCTGGCTTCCCTTCGACCCCAGAACCTGCAGGCTTTTACAATCAGTTATATTACTCACATTATAATAAGTGAAAATGCTCATTGGACATATCCATCAGTGTGTAGATGCAAGAAATGATGGTGGATTGGCCCAAATGCCTGGAGTGCTCTTTTTGTGTATATACTACCAGACTTAAATTAAAAAAGTACTTATTTTATTGAAAATAAATAAAAACAAGAATTCACAGTAAAATGTGAGGATCAAAATTAGGTCAGCTCCCAAATATGCATATATTAACATAACATTCCAAAGAATAAACCATGATAAAAATAAAATGAATTATAATAGCTAATAAAATTCATAAGTAATTTTTTTTCCGCAAAGGTGTAATAAATCTTATGTCCTGTGTAACTGTGCGTTTTGACGATAAAATGTCACCTTCCTTATGTACTGTAGTATGTACTGTATTGCCTAGGCAATGGGCATTTGTCGCACACCAGGTTTTATCATTTTACTGTGCTATGGGGGTCATTCCGAGTTGTTCGCTCGCAAGCTGATTTTTGCAGATTTGCTCACGCTAACCCGCCGCCTACTGGGAGTAAATCTTAGCTTCTTAACATTGCGAACAATGTATTCGCAATATTGCGATTACACACCTCGTAGCAGTTTCTGAGTAGTTCCAGACTTACTCGGCATCTGCGATCAGTTCAGTGCTTGTCCTTCCTGGTTTGACGTCACAAACACACCCAGCGTTCGCCCAGACACTCCCCCGTTTCTCCAGCCACTCCTGCGTTTTTTCCGGAAATGGTAGCGTTTTTTCCCACACGCCCATAAAACGGCCTGTTTCCGCCCAGTAACACCCACTTCCTGTCAATCACATTACGATCGCCAGAACGATGAAAAAGCCGTGAGTAAAATTCCTAACTGCATAGCAAATTTACTTGGCGCAGTCGCAGTGCGAACATTGCACATGCGCACTAAGCGGAAAATCGCTGCAATGCGAAGATTTTTACCGAGCGAACAACTCGGAATGACCCCCTATATACAGTATAGTGCTGATTAACTCTCACATAGAAGCTCGAGCAGCAGTTGCTATACCCGGGCACAGGGCCGGAGCTTCCACTAGGCAGCTTTAGGCAGCTGCCTAGGGGCGCCGTCTCCTGAGGGGGCGGCCTGCTACAGCTGCCTGAAAAAGGTAGCATGGTCCTACCTCACAGTTGCCGCAATCCCCCTGGCACTCGTATATTACAGTAGTATGGCAAGCTCCCATATTGCAGCCTCCAGCTCCGCCTCCACCCGGCACAGGAAGTAACTTTGACTGCTCCTGGAGTCCTGGCTAGGGGTGACATGTGGCGCTGCTCTTCATTGTAGGCTCTTTCGCAGACTACTCAGTACGAACTCTGCATCGCAGCCCGCAGGTAAGGTGGCTGCGCAGTGCACTCTCTGCATTTGATAAGGAAAGAGGGGGAGAGCAGCAGAGCAGCAGTATGGGGAGGGAGGGGGGCAGAGATGAGCAGCAGGCATGCACACAGTCTGGGGGGGATGAGCAGCAGCACGCACACAGATGGTGGAGGAGATAGAACAGCAGACATTTAACAGAGTGGGGGGGGGGGTGAGAGCTGTAGGCACCCACACAGACTGGGGAGATGGGGAGAAGAGAGCAGCCATGCAACAGACTGGGGGTGGGGGAGAGCAGCAGCATGTCTTTCACCTGAAGGGCGGGTAGGGGGAAGGGGCAGTAGGCAGAAGTTTTGCCTAGGGTGCCGAGAAACCTTGCACCGGCCCTGCCCGGGCATGTCAGATTATGCCTTGTATTTGCAAATACAGGAGGTATAGCAATGATTCAAGTGCTCTCCTGTCATTGGGAGATATTTTGATGATGCTGAGGTTGAGGAACAACCCAAAGACACTTGTAGCAGGGTGCATGGTGACCACAACAGTTGGAACTGAGGAGCGACACCCAGTGAAGGATCTGAAGGCGGCCAATGTGGAAAACAACATACAGTACTTGTGTCCAGCATGGGAGAGGAACACTTTCTGGTAGAAGATGCTGAATTAACTACCCTAGATACATACTGGAGATGTAGGTAAGTATGTGTGAGTGTGAGTATCTATGTGAGTGTGAGTGTTTATGTATGCTTTAATAAAGTTTTTCTTTCACTGTGTGTTGTCTTTATTTTTATATTTCTTTTGCAGGAGGGCTACAGGTACGAGCGGGTCCTTTAATGCATCACATGCCGGTACTTGTGGTTCTACAGGTACCAGCATGTGGGGTAGACTTGCTGGGACCTGTAGTACCACCTGTAAAAGACAATATTATTTCTATTTTTTACACTTCAAAGTATCAACTCGGCATTCCACCGATAAGGGATGCTGGGGATTGCCCCGGTTTCAGCCCTGCCTTGGGTGCCCTAAAGGGGGAACCCCTTTCTTGGGGAGTCCCCACTCCCCCAAGAATCCACAACCAGGGCTGACTAGTTGGGGGTAATGCTAAGGCTGCCGGGACCAATATAAACATGTCATCCAGCTGTGGCATTACTTCCCTGGCTAGTGGTGCTGGTTTAAAAAAATACAGGGGACCCCTACATCTTTTCTCAGTCATTTATTTTCTCTGTATTTTTTTTCCAACCAGGACTGGCTCAAAGAGCCCGGGGCTGGTTATACTTCAGGGGGGATCACTCGTCCTTTTTTTTTTTTCATTTTTAACTCTTTCCTTTCCATACAGAAGCTTGAACAGATCTTTCTGATCTGTGCATGCTTCTGTCAAACTCACCAGCCAGAAGCTGGTCTATTTTATTGTGTTTTTAATGTTTTAGGTGCGAGTGTAAGAGGCACAGGGGGTGGGGCCCTGCGAAATAACTCATTTTCCAAGCCTACGCACCTCACGCCTTCCGTCCTCCACCTTCAGTCCGTCAAGGCAACTCAGACGGTACTGGAACATGTCCCAGACACGGACACGGACTTCCTGGGGTGACCTGAAAAGAATGGGGGACACTACGCAGGGGTGGCCCCCGCTGGGCTGAGTGAAGGGCCATCATTGGTACTTGTGGCCTCAGACTGGGTGCTCCCGTAGTGGTGCTAAGCACCAGACGTGACCCTGAATGGAATCGCCCAAAGCTAGGTGGGGAAAGGGGCAACATACACACATAGAAAACACACAAAACACAATTATGCTCACGAGCGATACCCTCGGGTCCCTGCCAGATGACTGGCCCTTCTTCTTCGCTCCTGTAATAGAACACAGTGCAGCCCACGGGACGTGGCGATGCTTACGTGATACGACGGAGAGACACTTATTCCGAGGTTATGACACAATACAGTTATACTGTTTCAACCATGTGATACCACGGCCTAGTGCCGACTTAACACACCGGCGGCGTAGCGCCGACTTATGCAACCTGCGGCCTAGCGCCGTCTCATGCAACCTGCACACCTGAGGTGGAATAGTGGAGAAAAGTGCACAACAATGTGTATAATGCACAAGATTGCAAACAAGACAAAACAATGTATAACAGTGCACAACACTGGGTATAATGCACTTTTGTTGCGCGACCAATGTGGTACAAGCCTGTGGCTTGCCTAACCGTATGTGTACTTGTATAACAATGGGGCCTCGGCCTAATGCTGCATGGTGGTAGTACAGTGGGGTTTGGGATGAGGCAAAGGGACAAAGGGGAATGGGAGCCTCACTGAGGGCTTACCTGATACACCGACGTCCAGTCCGAGCAGCTGTGCACCCGTAGTGTAGCAGCAACAGGAGCAGTATCAGGAACAGCAGCAGCAGCAACAGGAGCAGTATCAGGAACAGCAGCAGCAGCAACAGGAGCAGTATCAGGAACAGCAACAGGAGCAGTATCAGGAACAGCAGCAGCAGCAACAGGAGCAGTATCAGGAACAGCAACAGGAGCAGTATCAGGAACAGCAGCAGCAACAGGAGCTGCAACAGGAGCAGTATCAGGAACAGCAGCAACAGGAACAGTATCAGGAACAGCAACAGGAGCAGTATCAGGAACAGCAGCAACAGGAACAGTATCAGGAACAGCAACAGGAGCAGTATCAGGAACAGCAGCAGCAGCAACAGGAGCAGTATCAGGAACAGCAACAGGAGCAGTATTCAGGAACAGCAGCAGCAACCGGAGCTGCAACAGGAGCAGTATCAGGAACAGCAGCAACAGGAACAGTATCAGGAACAGCAACAGGAGCAGTATCAGGAACAGCAGCAGCAGCAACAGGAGCAGTATTCAGGAACAGCCGCAGCAACCGGAGCTGCAACAGGAGCAGTATCAGGAACAGCAGCAGCAGGAACAGTATCAGGAACAGCAACGGGAGCAGTATCAGGAACAGCAGCAGCAGCAACAGGAGCAGTATCAGGAACAGCAACAGGAGCAGTATTCAAGAACAGCAGCAGCAGCAACAGGAGCAGTATCAGGAACAGCAGCAGCAGCAACAGGAGCAGTATCAGGAACAGCAGCAGCAACCGGAGCTGCAACCGGAGCAGTATCAGGAACAGCAGCAGACGTGGCCTCAGCAATCACCAGAGGAGCAGGGGATCCCTCTCCTCCCTGTCTCGTCCCCACGTGCAACCTGCCACCTCCTCTCCCGCGATGTGCCTTAAAAACCCAGACGCGTGGGCTTCTAGGCTGGGTGATGTGGCGGCCTCTGATTTGCTGCCCGCGTTGCCTGGTGATGACGCGCCACACCACATGGATACGCCCGGCGACCAACGTCGGCTTATTGCTAAACTTGCACTTTTTCAAAACTCTAACACTATTACATCTCGCCACTGTTATTGACCTATTGTCTGTCTAACTAGACAGTGTAGCTCTATCATACAGATACCCATGCCACAACCCCTACATCAGGCTATATGTAAATAAATACCCACTAATGAGAAGTGGATTGTGAACACCCTTTCTGACTTCTCATGTCTTATACCATATATCTAGACTTGCCATAACATCCCTTTTAACTGGGAAACCTATGATTTACAAATGGTGAAATGAAGGCTTTAATTTAGCCAGCCTCAGGGGTGTGGTTCGTTTTATCGACAGTATCTAGGTCGACAATGTTTAGGTCGACCACTATAGGTCGACAGTCACTAGGTTGACATGGATGGAAGGTCGACAGGGTTTCTAGGTCGACATGTGCTAGGTCGACAGGTCTAAAGGTCGACATGAAGAAGAAAAAAAATTTGGTGTCGTTTTCTTCGTAGAGTGACCGGGATCCCAAATTAGTGCACCGCGTCCCCTCGCATGGTTCGCTTCGCTCGCCATGCTTCGGGCATGGTGCCTTCGCTCCGCTACCGCTTCGCTCGGCACACTTTACCGTTCCAATCGTAGTCCACGTGGATCGTTAAGTATGAAAATATCCAAAAAAAAAATGTGAAAAACTCATGTCGACCTTTAGACATGTCGACCTAGCACATGTCGACCTAGAAACCCTGTCGACCCTCCATCCATGTCGACCTAGTGACTGTCGACCTATAGTGGTCGACCTAAACATTGTCGACCTAGACACTGTCGATCTTCAGACCGGATCCCAGCCTCAGACCCTGTGTAAATTGTTGGTGTCCTGAATTAAAGAGATATTATACCAAGCCTACACATGTCTGCCTTGACTCACATCACATTTATTAGGGACTTTCTGCAGCTATTGAGGCTTCAATCTCACTATTCCTTAACTAGAACACTGGGCAATTAGTACCTCCCAGTGTACGTCTAAGAGATTGCAGCTTTGAGAAGCCACATCAACATCTATTGTGTTGGCTCACCATCTAGTGGACAGTCCTGTTATAGCACCAGAAGATTGTATGTTTGAGTTACTGCAATCTGTGGAATTTCATTTGTTTTGAAAATCTGTTTGTGAGTCATGCTGCCAAACAATTTTCCTACTGTTTAAATTGTGTTTGTCAGTGTGTGATTGCTAATTTACCATGGTTATTGTCCATGTGAACTTATAATAAGCATTCAAGCTAAAGCTTTTGTATTTAAAATAGACATATGTTTAATTTAAAATACCAAAGTTATGCTACGCTGTACAAGTATATACATTGTTGCAATGTTAAGTTGTTTAGAACATGTTTTGGTGAGTTACAAAATGTTAAACATATTAAAAAGTAAATATATATTGTATATTTGTGTAAATAAGACAAAGTATAGGACAAAATCTGATTAAATATACCAACATATAATATACATCAAAAAAGGAACATATATACCTCTATTTGTGCAATAATCTTTGCTATATCATCAGATAGCAGAATCATTCTAACAAATGAGGGGACCAGTGTGCAACACATCCCAACCTCATTATACCTGGCAGTGCCACTTATATGATAACATGGTAACACCATGTTTCCAGCAATGCATTTGGAAAGATGGTACAAGCACAGAAGGTAACAAGGACTTCCAGCTGCTCTGGTTTCCTTCCACACTCCAAAGATATACTGGTAGGTAAATTTGCTCCCAACAAAATTAGCCCTAGCGTGAATGTGTGTGTGTACATGTGGTAGGAAACATAGGGCATTATTCAGTTCTGGTCACAGCAGCAGCATTTTTCTCTAATAGGCAAAACCACATGCAGGACAGGTGGGGCAGATATAACATGTGCAGAGAGAGTTAGATTTGGGTGGGGTGTGTTCAAACTGAAATCTAAATTGCAATGTAAAAAAATGAAACAGCCAGTATTTACTAAAGATGTGCGGTGGACACTTTTTGTGTTTTGTGTTTTGGTTTTGGTTCTAATTCCCCGCTCGTGTTTTGGTTTTGGATGATTTTTAAAAAAAACATAAAAATGGCTAAAATCACAGAATTTGGGGGTAATTTTGATCCTACGGTATTATTAACCTCAATACCATTCATTCCCACTCATTTCCAGTCTATTCTGAACACCTCACAATATTGTTTTTAGGCCAAAAGCTTGCACTGAGGTGGCTGTATGACTCAGCTAAGCCACAAAAGTGGGCGGCACAAACACCTGGCCCATCTAGGAGTGGCACTGCAGTGGCAGACAGGATGGCAGATTTAAAAAATAAGCCCCAAACAGCACATTATGCAAAGAAGAAAAAGAATTGCAATGAGGTGGCTGTATGACTATGCTAAGCGACACAAGTGTGAGGTACAAACACCTGGCCCATCTAGGAGTGGCACTGCAGTGTCAGACAGGATGGCACTTTAAAAAACTAGTCCCCAAACAGCACAAGATGCAAAGAAGGAGTGGCATGCAGTGGCTGAATGTCGAAAGTGGCCTGCAATTTTTCAGTCCACTGACAGCATCTCCTGCATGCCCCTGTCATTTTTAAAAAAATCTGCAATTGGTAAACTTATACGGCAGTACCCCTGGACTAATACAGCAGTACCCCTGGACTTATACGGCAGTGTCAGGCAGGATGGCACATTAAAAAGCCATGCCCCAAACAGCACATGATGCAAAGATGAAAAAGAGGTGCACCAAGGTTGCTGTTTGACTAAGCTAAGCGAAACAAGTGTGCGGCACAAACACCTATCCCATCTGGGAGTGGCACTGCAGTGGCAGACAGGAGGGGATATATAAAAATGGTCCCAAACAGCACATCATGCAAGGATGAAAAAGAGGTGCAATGAGGTAGCTGTATGACTAAGCTAAGCGACACAAACAATTGGCCCATCTAGGAGTGGCACTGCAGTGTCAGACAGGAGGGCAGAAATGAAAAAAAAGGCCCCAAACAGAACATCATGCTAAGAAGTAAAAGAGGGCAATGAGGTAGCTGTATGACTAAGCTAAATGACACAAGTGTGCAGCACAAACACCTGGCCCATCTAGGATTGGCACTGCAGTTCCACTGCACTAATGGCGGATACCGGATACACGTCTAACACCAGCATAGTTGTTATGGCCTCAGTAATCTGCTTTGCAACAGGGTATATATATATATATATATATATATATATATATATATACACTGCTCAAAAAAATAAAGGGAACACTTAAACAACACAATGTAACTCCAAGTCAATCACACTTCTGTGAAATCAAACTGTCCACTTAGGAAGTAACACTGATTGACAATCAATTTCACATGCTGTTGTGCAAATGGAATAGACAACAGGTGGGAATTATAGGCAATTAGCAAGACATCCCCAATAAAGGAGTTGTTCTGCAGATGGTGAACACAGACCACTTCTCAGCTCCAATGCTTTCTGGCTGATGTTTTGGTCACTTTTGAAAGATGGCGGTGCTTTCACTCTAGTGGTATCATGAGACTGAGTCTACAACACACACAAGTGGCTCAGGTAGTGCAGCTCATCCAGGATGGCGCATCAATGCGAGCTGTGGCAAGAAGGTTTGCTGTGTCTGCCAGCGTAGTGTCCAGAGCATGGAGGCGCTATCAGGTGACATGCCAGTACATCAGGAGACGTGGAGGAGGCCGTAGGAGGGCAACAACCCAGCAGCAGGACCACTACCTCCGCCTTTGTGCAAGGAGGAACAGGAGGAGCACTGCCAGAGCCCTGCAAAATGACCTCCAGCAAGCCACAAATGTGCATGTGTCTACTCAAACGATCAGAAACAGACTCCATGAGGGTGGTATGAGGGCCCGACGTCCACAGGTGGGGGTTGTGCCTACAGTCCAACACCATGCAGGACATTTGGCATATGCCAGAGAACACCAAGATTGGCAATTTCGCCACTGGCGCCTTGTGCTGTTCACAGATGAAAGCAGGTTCTCACTGAGCACATGTGAAAGACGTGACAGAGTCTGGAGATGCCAAGGAGAACGTTCTACTGCCTGCAACATCCTTCAGCATGACCGGTTTGGCAGTGGGTCAGTAATGGTGTGGGGTGGCATTTCTTTGGGGGGATGCACAGCCCTCCATATGCTCGCCAGAGGTAGCCTGACTGCCATTAGGTACCGAGATGAGATCCTCGGACCCCTTGTGAGACCATATGCTGGTGCAGTTGGCCCTGGGTTCCTTCTAATGCAAGACAATGCTAGACCTCATGTGGCTGGAGTGTGTCAGCAGTTCCTGCAAGATGAAGGCATTGATGCTATGGACTGGCCCGCCCGTTCCCCAGACCTGAATCCAATTGAGCACATCTGGGACATCATGTCTCGCTCCATCCACCACAGACTGTCCAGGAGTTGGCGGATGCTTTAGTCCAGGTCTGGGAGGAGATCCCTCAGGACACTATCCGCCACCTCATCAGGAGCATGCCCAGGCGTTGTAGGGAGGTCATACAGGCACGTGGAGGCCACACACACTGCTGAGCCTCATTTTGACTTGTTTTAAGGACATTACATCAAAGTTGGATCAGCCTGCAGCGTGTTTTTCCACTTTTGTCATCAGCACATTCAACTATGTAAAGAACAAAGTATTTAATAAGAATATTTCATTCATTCAGATCTAGGATGTGTTATTTTAGTGTTCCCTTTATTTTTTTGAGCAGTGTATATATATATATATATATATATATATATATATATACCCCCCAACATGACCCTCTCCAGGAGGGACAGAATGCTCTGCTCCTGGACTTCCCTTTTAATTTACTGGTGCCATCACCTGTGCTGAAACACCTTTCTTATCCATTAACCTGTTCAAAAAAGGTGCAGACA
The DNA here is from genome assembly GCF_028390025.1 of Pseudophryne corroboree. Classification (NCBI taxonomy): domain Eukaryota; kingdom Metazoa; phylum Chordata; class Amphibia; order Anura; family Myobatrachidae; genus Pseudophryne; species Pseudophryne corroboree. The sequence continues at coordinate 226,769,437 of NC_086454.1, read as the reverse complement.
ATCATAAGTTAAGAAAAAAGTCCAGAAGCAGAGCATTGTGTCCCTCCTGGAGAGATTCATGTTGGGAGGTATGTATATATATATATATATATATATATATATATATATATATGTATACGGCAGTATTACTGGAATTATATGGCAGTACCACTAGACATATACGGCAGGATCACTGGACTTATTTGCCAGTACCACTGGAATTATATGGCAGGATCACTGGAATTGTATAGCAGGATCACTGGATTTATACGCCAGTACCACTTGATTTATACCACAATACCACTGGACTGGACATATACGCCAGTACCAGTGGAATTATAGAGCAATATCACTGAAATCATACGCCAGTATCATAGGAATTAAACGCCAATATCACTGGAATTATACGGCAGTATCACGGGAATTATATGTCAGTATCACAGGAATTATATGCCAGTATCACAGGAATTATACGGCAATATCACTGGAATTATACAGCAATGTCACTGAAATTATACGGCAGTATCACAGGAATTATACGGCAATATCACTGGAATTATACAGCAATGTCACTGGAATTATATGGCAGTATCTCAGGAATTATATGCCAGTATCACGGGTTTTATACAGCAACATTTCTGGAATTATACGACAATATCACGAGAATTATACGGCAGTATCACGAGAATTATAAAACCGTGTCAATGGAATTATACGCCATTATCACATGAATTATACAGCAATATCACTGGAATTATACAGCAGTATCACAGGAATTATACGCCAGTATCACGGGAATTATACGGCAATATCACGGGAATTATACGGCAGTATCACAGGAATTATACAGCAAAATCACTGGAATTATACGGCAATATCACTGGAATTATACGCCAGTATCACTGGAATTATATGCCAGTATCACAGGAATTATACAGCAATATCACTGTAATTATACGGCAATATCACAGAAATTATACGGCAATATCACTGGAATTATACGGCAGTATCATAGGAATTATATGACAATATCACTGGAATTTATACGCCAGTATCACAGGAATTATACGGCAATATCACAGGAATTATACGCCAGTATCATGGGAATTATATGCCAGTATCACAGGAATTATACGGCAATATCACAGGAATTATATGACAGTATCACTGGAATTATACAGCAATATCACTGGAGTTATATGGCACTATCACTGGAATTATACGCTAGTATCACAGGAAATATACGTCAGTATCACTGGAATTATACGACAGTATCACTGGAATTATACGCCAGTATCACGGGAATTTTATGCCAGTATCATGGGACTTATACGGCAGTAACACTGGTTATATGGCAGCAGAGGACACCACCACTGTGACTGGTCACTGGACTGATGCTGCACAAGACACTACCCCTGGTCTGATGCAACAAAACTGCAAGGGACTTATACAGCAGCACTGGGGACATATAGCAGCAGAGGACAACACCACTGTGACTGGCTGGACTGATGCAGCATAAGACACTACACTGGACTGAGCAGCACAAGACAGCACAAGACATCGAGGACACGTTCTTTCACTACATTCTCCGAGACTGGAGTGAAAATGGCTGCGACACGCGAGTCCTTATATGGAATCCAAACCCCACGAGAATCCGACAGCGGGGTGATGACGTTTTGCCTCGTTCTGGATTCCAAGTCAGGTGGGAAAACCCGAGCCTGACTCGGATCCAGACTCGGGTAGGGAGGTTCGGTAATGTTCGGATCTCAGGGATCTGAACCCGCTCATCTATACAAAGAAAAGAGCTCAGAAGAACTAAAAGAAACAACATTTATCACGAATTACAACAGTCAGTACAGACACCTGGAAAAAATAATCAAAAGGAATTGGCCTATACTTAAAAAAGATGAAGAAATTCAAGAATTCATACAAGGCCGACCAAAGATTATATACAGGAAAGCACCGAACATCAAACAAGAACTAGTATCCAGCTATATACCTGAAAATAATAACGCAAAGACAACTTGGCTTAAAGACACTTCCCCAGGGTTCTATTATTGCACAAAATGCAAAGCATGTAAGACATGCGATACAAGGAGCACAAAACCTATAACAACTTTCATGTCAAACACAAACAAGAAAATATTCAAAAGAAAAGAAAAAATCACCTGCGACACAAAAGGAATAATCTACTTACTGACATGTCCATGCAATCTACAATACATAGGACGAACGGCAAGGAGCCTAAAAACAAGGATAGGAGAACATCTCAGGAACATCGAATAAAAACCCACAGTGTTCCAGACCATTTTAGGAAAGTACACAAACATGATGGAAAACTTCTCAATTTTATAGCAATCAAGAAGGTAGAAATGCCCTGGAGAGGAGGAGATTACATCAAGATCATGTCCAAGGAAGAGACCAAATGGATGTACAATATGCAAACTCTAGCCCCAAAAGGGCTTAACATCGACTTCGAGCTTAGCAGCTTCCTGGGAGACTGACCTGCTCTGTGGACGCCCAGCCAGAAAATTATGCCCTCACTATCAGAGGTGGCCTTTGATACTGTCATACCACCCACACACCACCCAATTCCGTTCCGAACTTGGAAGTTAAATTGAGTGAGCCTAGCAAGTAAGAAATGGGGGACCATTTCCGAACCCTTGGTACAGTAACAACACCAGGGTACAAATAGGTATTGAGAATGGCGCGAGGAACTGGTTGGGGTGCCTATGGAGTGGGGAACGGCCAACCGGGTAGCTACAAAAAGGGAAAAAAGAAGAAAGAAACAAAAAGCGAGAATGACAAAAAGAAAGAAAAATAATAAGGGATACACAGAACAAACACAGGCCATACAAAATTGTCACAATAGCACATAGATGTTTTTCATAAAACAGAACAACCCATCCAAATATAAGAACTAAGATGTAGCTCTTCCAAACACCGCAACAGAGACAATGCCAAGCCATACCTGATGATCCATATGCCTATTTTCTTTTGTATTATTTCCATTTTCATTATTACTCTTATTATTTTTACATTTATCCTTATCCTATTTTATTTTATATGTTTCATAACAAACACAATGTATAAAAAATATCCTGGGGAATACAAATGAACCCCCTAAAGAGAAATACCAACACGCATAAAGGATATCACTGTCACTTTTAAATAAACAAAGAAAAATAAATATCCAACAGCAAAAGGAGGAATACACCCACAGTCGTGTTTAACTTTCAAGGATGACTTCACTTTTTATTTAATTTTTTCAATTGTCAGTGGCAAAAAGAAAGACACTGAAACTGTCCAAATTTGTTTGACACAATGGACCCAGAACGGAAGAACTTTGCACGATTGACAGCTGGGCCAACCAATTAGCAGAAACTGGATCCTACAAGAAGGAAATCTGAAGCCCACAGCACTACACAGTCCCTGACGAAGCATGGCATCCTGAGCTGAGTGAAACGCGTTGGCCATGCCCCCGACACCCGCCTCAGATCCGGAGATCCTGACCTCCTGGAAGACGCCGGCCGCTAAAGCTCCACGAGGATCAGCACTGCAGGCGCCTGCAGCAACATCGCTGCTCCGGAGGAGAAAGGCACTTACAACCCACTACTGCCTGGAAAAGAGATCATCAGTCCCGTAGGGGACGAAGACATGTAAGTCCATCACATCAGTTAAAAGCCGCTGATAAAACAGACGTTAAAGGACACCATTTTGCATACAGAACAGGAGCGACAAAAGAAAAATCTTTAGAAATGGAAAGACAGTTCTCTCCCTTTACCAGACTGTGCATGCACTGGAAAGACTTTGTAACAGAGGAGCACTTTAGCAACAGTATCCATCAATACTGTGTTTGAATCACTGTGTCAAAAATGTATTAATTTGTATCTGTTACAGCTGCAAGGCGTTATCAGTTCTCAGAACCATTTAATCTATATGCAACTGAGGTTTATGGCATTCTAAACCTACGTGTTTTAAACATATCCATATGTAGTTTTAAACATATTCATATGTACATGTATTTACATTTGCTCTAGAGTTATTTACATTGACACTAGACAGTTTTAGACAATACCAGGTTCAACACCAACTACCATTTTTATATTATTGTTGTTCAATTTTACCTATGCATTCCGTAACTATGTGTGTATGTAGACAATGGATTACCAAGTAATACCTATGGCGCTTGCTATGAGCTATTTTACTTAATAGCTGCTAGTATACGGGGTTTGTTAGACCCCACAATTAGAACATAGCAAAAACAAAGAACTAGCGCTGAAAAAACGGAATATGAATTTAACACAATTTTTAATAACGTGGTTTAAAAGATCAAGATACTGTTGCAACAGATAATACGCATTCCGTAACTATACTCAAAGTAAAATAAAATGATTTTTTATACACACAAACACCACTGCAGTCTCTCATTAACGATCCACACCCTATCTAGTAGCGCCAGAGGTTTCTTTTCTTTTTTGCTATTTGTTAGACTGAGGAATACTTGAAAAGAATTCCCACTCTTGAAACCTAGGCTGCACGGATAGATCCCCTCCACATATATACAACATTTATTGGAGGGAGCGCAGACCACACCCCCACCTGCACATCTCTAGTATTTACCCTGCACAGAAACAATATAACCCACCCAAATCGAACTCTCTCTGCACATGTCTCTCCCTCGCTCCCCCTCTCAGATCACAACCTTATCATCTGCATGCTCTCCTCCATTAATTCAAACTCTGTGTTGCTGAAGTCCGTCAATCCTTCTCAAACCCGCAGAAATATTAACACAATTAATCTTCAAGAACTTTCCACCTCACTCCAACAACTGCTTTCACCTATTTCTGCATTCACCTCTCCTGAGATGGCTGTATCCCACCTTAACCAGACTCTAGAAATAGCCCTTGATGAAGTGGCTCCAGCTACCCATCACACTCCACATAGGCCTACATGTCAACCATGGCACTCTAAATTCACAAAACATCTACAAAAACTCATACGTAAACTTGAACGTCAGTGGCGTAAATCTTGTATTTCAAACGACTTCCTCACATATAAGACTGTCTACCACTCTTATCGAAATGCCCTGGACACTGCCAAACAAACATATTTCGAAATCTCATCTCTGTTCAAGCCTCTAACCCCAAACAATACATTTTAATCACATCCCTCACCTACCCCACCAGCCACTATCAAGGCACAAGATCTTGTTTCCTGCTTCAAGGAGAAGATTGATAAGATCCAAGATGAAATGGTATGCCCTTCGTCAGCCAGTGAACTGCTGAGTTCTTTACCTGAACCCTCTGGAACTCTCTCTTCATTTGATCCCACAAATGAAGATTAAGTATCATCACTCTTCTCATCCTGCTTCTCTACTAACTCTCTTCTTGATCCTTTACCCTCACAAATAAGTAAAGCTCTGTCTCCGGTACTCATCCCTACCTTAACTAAACATCTGTAATCTCTCTACTGGTATTTTACCTTCACTGTTCAAGCATGAAGTGATTACTCCATTTTGAAAAAACAAAATTCTGACCCTAACTCTCTCTCAATATACCGCCCTATCTCTCAGCTCTCTTGCCTCTCTAAGCTACTTGAGAGACTTGCCTAAACTCGATTCACACACTTTCTTATTGGACCCACTTCAGTCAAGCTCCCGTTCCCTACACTCCACAGAGACAGCACTGACAAAAGTGGTTAATGATTTGGTCACTACGAAGTCTGAAGGCCATTACTCTTATTCTTCTAGATCTGTCTGCTGCTTTTGACACTGTTGACCAATATCTTCTCATACAAACACTATAATCCCTAGGTCTTAAAGACACAGCCCTTTCTTGGATCCTTTCCTACCTATCTAATCACCCCTTCAGTAGTCGCTTCTCTGAATCTACCTTCTCTTCGCTATCTCTTTCAGTTGGAGTACTGCAAGGCTGAGTCTTAGGTCCTCTGCTTTTCTCAATGTATATCTCATCTCTTGGTAAACTAATCAGCTCTTTTGGATTTCAGTATCATCTGTACACAGATGATACTCAAATCTACTTATCTTCCCCTGATTTGTCTCTATCTGTACTGGGTCGTGTCACTGAATGCCTTTCTGCCATTTCATCTTGGATGACATCTTGCCACCTCAATCTTAATATTTCAAAAACAGAGTTAATTATATTTCCACCGGCCAATAGTAGTTACCAACCTGATATCTCTATAACTGTTGAAAACTCGACAATCAACCCTACCCCACAAGTTTGCTGCCTAGGTGTCATCCTTGACTCTGATCTGTCCTTTGTTCCCCACATTCAATCTGTCTCAAAATCATGCTACATGCATCTAAAAAACATATCCAAAATACGACCATACCTTACACAAGACACTGCTAAAACTCTAATCCAGGCTCTCATTATCTCCCACATTGATTATGGCAATAGTCTCCTAGACTCTCAACACTACAATCCATTCTGAATGCAGCTCCGAGGCTAATCTTCCTCGCTAGACGTTCATCTCCTGCAGATCCACTCTGTCAGTCCCTCCATTGGTTACCTGTATTCTACCGTATTCAATATAAAATACTTTTACTCACACACAAGGCCATTAATCAAACTACACCAATGTACATCACTTCGCTTATCTCAGAATATCTCCCAACCCGACCTTATCGCTCTTCACAAGATCTGCGTCTCTCATCCACACTCTTTACTCGCTCCTACTCACGATTGCAGAACTTTCTTCAGGCTGCACCCACTCTGTGGAATGCCCTACCACACACAATAAGACTCTCCTCTACTGCACGTGCAGTGATCCCTACCTTGTGAAAATCCACTAGTTCCCCTACTCAGAACACCTGGTTTTCCAGACTAGACTATTATATGAATATGGAGGATATTCTATTGAGTTCCAGGAATAGACTGACCGAGTTTACAACTGTATGGTTGCGTTGGATGGAATATACAGTAAATTTTCTAAGGCCTATAAAGATTATATTTCTTCTTTGAAATGATAAGGTTGACAACTTGTTACTGATACTTATATTTGGATGTGTTTATACACGGTCAGTTCTTGGTCATATTCCCTTTTCTCTTTTTCTTCTCTCTTTCTTTTTTCCCTGTCTTGAAATATGTTAATACAGAACTATGTGATATTGGACACTTAAGTTTGACTCCTGAGATATTATTGTACACTGTTGTGTGATGTTATTTTTTATGTGTTTAATTATGTCTTTTTCCCTGATTTCGTATTGATATGTATCTGTATTACCTTCAATAAAAACAAAATAACAAATTATACAAAAAAGACTCTCCTCTAGTCTCCAAACCTTCAAGCGTTAACTGAAAACTCACCTCTTCAGGCAAGCGTATCAAATTCCAGAATCACCCCCATAACGTTCATAAACTTTCCTATCAAATTGCATCCACTCTGTACAGTCCACACATATCCTCACATGTCTTCTCATTCTTCACTTTCCCTTCCTCCTGACTCCGGTTCACATTGCTGTATGACCATATCATACAGTCCACCAAGAACCTTTGCAATCTGGTGGACAACTATGCAATAGATAGCACCTATCCTTGTGTATCCATGCCTATTTCCCTGTAGATTGTAAGCTTGCGAGCAGGGCCTTCCTACCTCTATGACTGTTTGTTATTACCCTGTTTAGTTATATCATTTTTATTTCCAATTGTAAAGCGCAACAGAATTAACTGCGCTATATAAGAAAGTGTTAATAAATAAAAATAAATAATGTGCAGGACCCTGTGTTGATTCTTCTTATTTGGCAGTATGCATGAAAGCATTCATGCGTAACCATAATGGCATTGCAGAGACATACAGTCACAGGGAATGATAGTCACTTCATAAGCAAAGAAGTCACTTCATAAGCAAAGGTCCTAGACTCCACTTGTTCTACACAGTACACTTACAGTACTTGCATCAATACATCTTTAGCACACTGCTCTGTGCACTGTGCATCACTTCTACAGGTATTCTTCTCTGCTCTTACTTTGCAATGCTATGTTGTTTTCATTCTTTGTTTAATCCTTAACTGTGCAATGCAAGCTCTCGCTGTGTTATCCTCAAAAATGTACTGTATTCTTTAATTAACAATAGACTGATATTTTAACCATTTAAACCGATAATACTGCCTTATTCTGGTATCTCTGCAATATTGTTTAACACTGCATTACTGATTAACCCTGCAAATATGTTTAACACTGTGATCTATGCAGTACATTTTACCTATACAATAATTCTGTAATTATTTCTGGTACAATTATCCCAGTAACGTTATTATTCCCACAAATCCATTACCATTTCATAAATATTAATCACACAAACCTTCTATTATGTGCACTACATCCCAACAGAATAGAAACACTAAACAGTATGAATAATGGTGATGCACGCAAGGCTTGACTATAGATAGCTGCTCCTCTCAATTAGGTAAAATATTGAAGAAAAATCTTAAAACTACTTCCAACATATAATGAATGTAGATCAGTTCTTAGGGTAGATCCAATTAGCATGTGATGTGCCGTTGCCGCAATGTTTCAACGCCAGCAACAGCACCCGATCTCGCACCCTTAGCAGGCTAAAATCAGCCCCAATTCCCCCAATATTGCTCGGACCTCAATGGGATGGCCAGCACTTTTGTGCAAATGCAGGCCGCCATAAAGCACTGCCGCTACTGCGATGACTCGCACCCACAAGATCATCGCGGCTAATTGGATTGACACCATTATCTGATAAATACTTGGATAGTGTGATCCTTGGACAATCAAATGTAGAGCCTCAAATCACTAAGAATGTCTCCTTAATCACATCCGCTCATATCAATGTGCAAGAACTGAGAAGCCCACTGTCGGCCTCCAAAGACATTGAAATACTGATTGGTGCATCTTTACACGTTCCAACAGTCGCACCATGGAAACATGAACCAGCTCTATAGAAGGTGCAGTTTCTCCACCTGAGTATGGCCTCCTATGTAAGTAGTTGAGTATCACTGTACGCAACCACTATCACTGACACTCGATACTCCCATAACACACCCATAAGATGGACCATCTCTGTGCATGCGCTTAACCACCTGTCACTGTCCAGAAACATCCACCACATTTATGAACATAGACACTTAACATCGGCAGTGCTTCAATTTATGAATTAGGCTCTTAAAGAGAATTCCAATGCAGTATCTGGAGCATACCCAAATCCCACCACATACAGTACAGATGCCAGGTCCCAAGAGACTCTGCTAGCATCAGGCATCTTTTTTTCTGAAAATGCATCTTAGTCACAATGCGATGTGAATGCTTAATTTGATACATGGCACTTGTATATCTGTGTGTGAATGAGTCTCTGAATCTGTATACTAAGTGCTACAATGGAGCCATAGGTGTCGTGTGTGTGTGTGTGTGTGTGTGTGTGTGTGTGTGTGTGTGTGTGTGTGTGTGTGTGTGTGTGTGTGGTGGTGGGGGGGGATGTTGCAAGGATGTGCCTCTCTCCCACCAGACATTTGAAGGTGGCAGTCAATGTACTAGGTCAAAGGGCACCATCTAAGGTTACCATGGGCAGTGTGTCTAAGTCTCTGTATGGAGATATGGCCTGATTCATTAAGGATTGCAAATGTAAAGCTGTTCACAGCAGTTTTGCATTTGCAGTCCTTAGCAATGCAAATGAAAGAGGAGGTGCGTACCACCTCCTCCCTGCGTTTGCGATGTGTTCGCATCTCAGATGAACATTGCGACATTGGTCACGATTTTCATCTGCGACGGCAGGCTGAGTAAGCTTGCAGAGCAGCTTCCCCTCGTTTTCCCTAACGCCTATCATCCCTACCCCCATTCCGCCCCATGAGTGCCTCTGCCTGTATATCAGGCAGAGGCATTTGCATCTTAGAAAAAAGATAGCAGGATCCATTCTGCACGTGCACAGTCCCCGAACATCGTCAAAATGCAGTAAGGATTGTTTTTGTGATCCTTACTGAATTAGGCCCATAGTCCCCTTTACAGCTGGTCAGCTTCCTCCCTCCATGCAGCCCTTCTGTGCCTGCCACCTGGGCCCTCCGCCGCCCTACACCTAGTTCCCAACCCTACAATGTGTGGCTAATTACTCAGGGCTTGGCTCCCATCTTCTCCCTTAGCTCCCACTTCGTCCCTTCCCTACCTTGGACCCATAGCATACCCCTCCATCATTGCAAGTGGTCCGCCTGCTGAACTCCTGAACATTGACTGACTAGACGTACATGTAACTCACTTGTGTCCCTAAGGTATGCCTATCTGTATGACTTTACTTCCCTCCCCCCCCCCCCCCCCCCCCACTCCCACCTGCTTCTCTGTTACCTACTTGGCTGTTGTATAGCAAACCGAAGACAAATTCTTAGTATACGCAAGTGTACCTGGCCAATAAAGTTGATTCTGATCCCTTCACTTCCCGCACGTCACTGCCCAACACCCCCATTTCCCACTGGGGTCTATTGAAAATGAACCACCCTGTAAGAGGGAAGAGTCACATTGCCCTCCATGCTCAGACAGGGTGGGAGCTATTAGTGGATCCTCTGGATCCTTTCCCCGCTAACAGCCACCTGTGTTTGCTAATGCAATCACTTCACTTTATAAAATGCATGGGCGGGCTCCTATCAGAGTGCCTGTCCCTGAATGTGATTTTGAATACATCTAGGAGAATATCATTTATTTGTGTATGTATATACATCGGTATGGCATACTGGCACTTCAAGCGCTGCTGCCACCTTTCAAATTCCACGCTATTCAAGCTCTGGAACTGGCAGCCAATCAGGAGTGGCCACATGGCTGCTCCTGATCGGCTGCCGATCCACTGCAGATTTCAAATGGTGACTGAAGGCCATCTCTAGACCGACGCTGCCCCAGGCCTTCTCCTCTTCACCGCCGCTGCCGCACATGTCCTCCTCTGCACCGCCGCTGCCGCACACGTCCCTATTTCACTCTTTCTGTCCCTCTGTTACTGCTGTCACTCTCCCTTTCACTCTTTCTGTCACTCTACCTGTCCCTGCTGTCAATTTCCCTGTCACTCTCACTACCCCTATGTCCCTGCTGTCACTCTTCCTGTCCCTGACCTTTTTGGCTCATATTGTGTTGCATAATGTGAATTTTGGATCATACTGTGTGGCATAATGTGAATTTTGGCTCATACTGTGTTGCATAATGTGAATTTTGGATCATGTTGTGTTGCATATTGTGAATTGTGGATCATACTGTGTGGCATATTGTGAATTTAGGCTCATTCTGTGTGGCGTAATGTGAATTTTCGCTCATTCCATGGGAGTTTTGGCTCATTCAGTGTGGCATAATGTGTAAGGGGCACCAGTACTGGACAGTATAAGGGGTCCTACTTTTGTGGTACATAATGGGTATAAGGGTTTTATGGTGTGGTACACTACACTTAAGGACACACCCCGTTTTCCAGAGCGTGCGCAAAATAACAACCTTCACTTTTCCATAAACCCACCTCAAAATTTCCACTTCGACCACTCTATATATATATATATTGAAAAATGCAAATAAGATCAGAGCGACCATCGGTGGTAAATACTTTAGGAGACTAAAGAGGTGATTTTTTTTTTAAAAACAATGCAGGGTTTATTTATAATGAACGTTTTAAAAGGTTTTTTTGGACATAAAAAGGCAACATATAAGAATGCTTTTTTTAAAACAGTTGTTACAAAGTTATTAACAAGCATTCTAAAGAACATGAAGATATTAATAAAAAATGAAAGCGATAAAAAATGGTGCTAAAAATTCACGTACTCAGAAAATAAGAACCATTAGAAACAAGTGTGTGTCTAAAATTATGTAAAAAAATTATTAATACAAATATGTATAAAAAAATCCGATAAATAGAAAAAGCAGCTTAACTTGAGGATTTCAGTAGTAGCAGGAATCATCCAACGCGTTTCGTCTGGTCTGACTTCATCAAGGGGTATATATATATACACTAGGTGATTCATCGCACCCTACGGCGCTCTTCACACCGTCATTAGGGGCTACGCCCCGTTAACCCCTGCACGCCTCTGAACATACGCAGGCCGGTAGATAATAGATCCAGAAACGCAGGGCAGTATAGAGGGCATACAGAAATGGTGTCCGGTTGAGAAAAGATAGAGAGGCGTGGGGGGGAGAAAGGGAATGTACAGAAACGCTGTGCAATCGGTAAAGGATAGGGAGAGGCAGGGTGGTAGGGAGAGGATAAAGAGAGGCAAGGTGTTAGAGAGAAAATACCGTTGCAAGAGGCTACGACCTGTTAACCCCTGCACGGGCTTCAGCTGTGCTATAATTGTTATTATATGGAGTATTACCTGCAAAAATGTTTATGCTAGTGGGTAAATATTGCAAGGGGGAAGGGCGTGCGATTGTCAAGGGGGCGTAGGCCTTTGTGAGGGCGTGAAGAGTGGCCGCAGGGCACAATGAATAACTTAGTGTAGTATATAGTGCTAGTGTATGCAGTGCAGCTTATACACACAGTGGTCACAGGTATCAGAGCCGCGTATACACACACAATGGACACAGGTAGCTGAGCCGCTTATACACACAATGGCCACAGATAACGGAGCCACGCATCCACACAGTGGCCAGAAGTAGCAGGGCAGCTTATACACACAATACCCACAGGTAGCAGAGCCGCTTATACACACAATACCCACAGGTAGCAGAAGCGCTTATACACACAATACCCACTGCTTAGCAGAGCTGGGTATACACAAAATACCCACAGGTAGCAGAAGCGCTTATACACACAGTGCCCACAGGTAGCAGCGTATCTTATACACACAGTGGCCACAGGTATCCGAGCCATGTATCCACACAGTGGCCAGAGGTAGCAGGGCAGCTTATACACAAAATACCCACAGATAGCAGAGCCGCTTATACACACAGTGCCCACAGGTAGCACAGGCGCTTATACACACAGTGCCCACAGTTAGCAGAGCCACTTATACACAGAGTGCCCACAGGTAGCAGAGGCACTTATACACACAGTGCCCACAGTTAGCAGAGCCACTTATACACAGAGTGCCCACAGGTAGCAGAGACGTTTATACACAACGTGCCCACAGGTAGCAGAGCCGCTTATACACACAGTGCCCACAGGTAGCAGAGCCACTTATACACACAGTGCCCACAGGTAGCAAAGCAGTTTATACACACAATGACCACAGGTAGCAATGGTGCTTATACACACAATGTCCCCCGGTAGCAGCGCCACTTCTACACACAATTCCCATAGGTAACAGAGGCCCTTATACACATAGTGGCCACAGGTAGCTGAGCCGCTTTTATACACAATGGCCACAGGTAGCAGCACCACTTATACACACAATGGCCATAGGTAGCAGTGTTGCTTATACACACAATGGCCACAGGTAGCAGCACCACTTATACACACAATGGCCACAGGTAGCAGTGTTGCTTATACACACAATGGGCACAGGTAGCAATGTCACTTATACACAATGCCCACAGGCAGCAGTGCCACTTATACACAATGCCCACAGGTAGCAGTGTCGCTTAGACACATAATGGCCACAGTATTAGTGTTTCTTATTAATCCAATGTCCACTGGTAGCAACTATACTCACAGAAGTTCAGTGTGTGTGGGGGGGTTTGCAAAGGGGGTGTGTTCAGTGAGGTGGAGGTGCGTATACATGCCACTGATCACCCCGATTCAGGGAATCACTTGTAGGGGCTGCGGATGGTGTCCGAGGTGCTACGTGTGGTGGAGGGGCGGGTGCGGGAGGGGGTCCAGAGGTGTTGCGGGTGGGAGAGGGGTGGGTGCAAGGGCACGGATGGCGGTAAGGGTGCAGAGGTGCTGTGGGTCGGGGAGGGGTAGGTGTGGAAGGGGCGCGGATGGGGGAGGGAATCCAGAGGTGCTGCGGGTGGGGGAGGTGTGGGTGTGGAATGGGGAGTGTAGATGCTGTTGGTGGGGGAGGGGTGGGTGCGGGGGGCTGTGGATGAAGGAGGGGGTCTGGAGGTGGTGTGCGTGGGGGAGGGGCAATGTAGTGGGGGGGGGATGGGGAGGTGGGGTTGCAGGGGGGGTGAGGTTGGGTTCTAGAAGTGCTGCGGGTGGAGGAGGGGTGGCTGCAGGGGAGCCGTGGATGGGGTCCGGAGATGCTGTGGGAGGTGGTCCAGAGGTGCTGTGGGTGGGGGAGGTGTGGTAGGTCCACGAATGGGGGAAGGTGTCTATAGATGATGTGGGTGGGGGAGGGGGCCGGAGGTGCTGTGGTTGGGGGAGTGGCATCTGCAGGGGTGTGGTGGGGGTCCGGGCAGGGGAGGGTGCGGCGGGTGCTGCGGGTGCTACGGGTGGGGAAGGAGGCGGGAGTGCCGCAGGTGGGAAGGGGATGTGGTAGATGCTGTGGGTGGGTGAGGGGGCGTGTGCCGCGGGTGGGGGGTGGATGTGGTGGATGCTGTTGGTGCCACGGGTGGGTGGGGTGGAGGGTGCGGGGATGTAGCGGGGGGAGAGGTGGGTATGGGGGTGCCGCGGGTGGGGGAGGGGTGGTGGGTGCTGCGGGTGTGGATGCTACAGGTGTGGGAGGGGCGTGTGCAGCGGGTGGGGGACGGATGTGGTGGATGCTGTTTGTGCCACACGTGGGGGAGGTGCGAGTGGAGTGAAGGGTGCGGGGGAGAGGTGGGTATGGGGGGACAGGGGGAGGGGAGGGTGCAGGGGTGTAGCGGGGGGAGAGGAGGTATGGGGGTGGGGGAGGTGTGGGGGTGCCGCGGGTGGGGGAGGGGCGGGGGATTTGCGGGTTGTGAGTGATACGGGTGGGTGAGGGGGCGGGAGTGCCGCAGGCGGGGGAGGGGCGTGTGCCGGGGTGGGGGACGGATGTGGTGGGTGCCACGGGTGGAGGAGGGGTGGGGGTGCTGCGGGTGGGGGCAGGAGTGGGGGAGGGGCGGGAGGTGCTGCGGGTGTGGGTGCTACGGGTGGGGTAGGGGGTGCAAGTCAGATGTGGTGGATGCCGCGTGTGGGGGGTGGATGTGGTGGATACTATGGGTGCAGCGGGTGGGGGAGGTGCGGGCGGGGTTTGTGGTGCGGGGGTGTAGCGGGGGGGAGTGGTGGGTATGGGGGTGGGGTGGAGGAGGGGCAGGGGTG
Source organism: Pseudophryne corroboree (assembly GCF_028390025.1). Classification (NCBI taxonomy): domain Eukaryota; kingdom Metazoa; phylum Chordata; class Amphibia; order Anura; family Myobatrachidae; genus Pseudophryne; species Pseudophryne corroboree. Next base: position 226,754,356 of record NC_086454.1, on the reverse strand, counting down.
CCGTGGGTTGTGGGTAATATGGGTGGGGGAGGGGGCAGGAGTGCCGGGGGTGGGGGAGGGGCATGTGCCGTGGGTGGGGGACAGATGTGGTGGGTGCTGTGGGTGCCGCGGGTGGGGGAGGTGTGGGTGTGGTGGAGGGTGCGGGGAGAGGTGGGGGAGGTGCGGCTGTGGGGGTGTGGTGGGGGTCTGGATGCACTGCGGGGCAGGGGAGGGGGTGCTGCGGGGGTGGGTGCTATGGGTGGGGGAGGGAGTACCGCGGGTGGGGGAGGGGCATGTGCCACGGGTGGGGGGCGGATGTGGTGGATGCTTTGGGTGCCGCGGGTGAGGTGTAGGGTGTAGGGGGGGAGAGGTGGGTATGGGGGTGCGGGGGTGCCGCGGGTGTGGGAGGGGCATGTGTGGGCATGGGTGGGGGACAGATGTGGTGGATGCTGTGAGTGGGGGAGGGGCGGGGGGAGAGGTGGGGGTGGGGGAGGTGTGGGGGGTGGGGTGCTATGGGAGGGGGAGGGAGTGCAGCGGGCGGGGTAGGGGCATGTGCCGCGAGTGGGGAGCAGATGTGGTGGATGCTGTGGGTGGGGGAGGTGTGGGTGGGGTGGAGGGTGCGGGGGTGTAGCGGGAGGAGAGGTGGGTATGGGGGAGGGGTAGGGGAGGTGCGGGGGTGCTGCGGGTGGGGTTTTTGCAGGTTGTGTTTAATACAGGTGGGGGAGGGGGTGGGAGTGCCGCAGGTGGGGGAGGAGCGTGTGCAGGGGTGGGGGACGGATGTGTTGGTTGCGGCAGGTAAGGGAGGGGCGGGGGGTGCTCCAGGTGGGGGCGGCAGTGCTGCAGGTGGGGGAGGGGCGGGTGTGCTGCGGGTGTAGGTGCTATGGGTGGGGGGCGGATGTGGTGGATACTGTGGGTGGTGCGGGTTGGGGAGGGGTGGGTGGGGTAGAGGGTGTGGGGGTGTAGGGGGGAGGTGGTCATGGGGGAGGGGGGGCCTTGCTCACATTTGCTACACATCTACCAACTTCCAATAGTTCCTGGGTGGCGATGGTGGTGGCTCATGTTGATGAATGTAGTTGGGGCATGCGAGTGTCAGGGAATGTGTCGGCAGATCAGTGGCGTAACTAGAAATTTTTCTCCCCCAAGCCAAAAAATTCTCTGCCCCCCCCCTCATAATTGTCAGTAGTAAAGCGATGAATCTGCGCGCGCGTGCCAGAAAAGGGACGTGGCTTTGTTGAAATGTGTGTGGCTTCGCATAAAGGGGCGCGGCATTGCAGGAAAAGACTACCTTATACCCCAGTTTTGCAACCTGCACGCCCAGACGTTGGCCACCACAGGAAAGAAAAATAATCCTGATTCATGCCCCTTACATTATTTGTAATTTTTCCTCTTTATAGTAATGCCCAGTATACATTTTGCCACATACTGCAATGGCCCTTAGACATTATGCCACACACAATAATGCACATGACACAATATGCACACACCATAATGCCCCGACACATTATGCCACACACCGTAATGCCTGTGACACATTATGACAGGAATCGCAATGCCCGTTATACATTATGCTACACACTGCAATGCCCCTGATACATTATAGCACATACAATGCGTGTGACACATTATGACACACACCGCAATGACCCTGAGACATTATACCACATACCACAATGCCCGTGATATAGTAAACTACACACCGTAACGCCTGTATCACATACCGCAATGCCCGTTATACCCTATGCCACACTGCAATGCCCCTGAGACATTATACCACATACCACAATGCCCGTGATATAGTATGCCACACAGTGGCGTAAGTTCGTCCCAGTTGCCTGGAGGCAAGATAAATATTGGCGCCCCCCTATTTCCTATATCAAGATAAATATGTGTGTGTGTGTGTGTGTGTGTGTGTGTGTGTGTGTGTGTGTGTGTGTGTGTGTTTTAAATCACACATTTCTTAGCAGTCATACCCAGGATTAGAACCCATGACCTGTTACACTGCAGCAGACACTTTACTGATAGAGCTATTTGCTCCTGTATAGGAAGCATGAGAATGCTAACTATATGAAGTTACGTGTAATTGTCAGAGAAGTATCTTCATATAGTTAAAATTCTCATATTTCCTATACAGGAACAAATAGCTTCATCAGTAAGGTGTCTGCTTCCAGTGTAATAGGTCGTGATTTCTAATCCTGTGTGTGTATAATAAAGAGGGTGGGATTTGTAAGGTGCAGGGACCAGTGAGGAAGTCGACCACTGAAGCGATACCAGCAGCTATCAATTAACTTAATTCAATGGTGTCAAAGAATGGGAAGAGAGGTGCCCCCCTTAAGAGCAGGAGCCCGGCGGCAGATGACTCCGTTGCCTCCCAGAGTTCTGCCTCTGATGCCACAAACCGTAATGCCTGTGACACATACCGCAATGCCCGTTATACCCTATGCCACACACCACATTGCCCTTTATACATTATGCCATACTGCAATGCCCCTGATACATTATAGCACATACAATGCCTGTGACACATTATGACACACACCGCAATGACCCTGAGACATTATACCACATACCACAATGCCCGTGATAGTATACCACACACCGTAATGCCTGACACATTATGACACACCGCAATGTCCGTGATAAATTATGCCACACACTGCAGTGACCCTGAGACATTATACCACATACCACAATGCCCGTGATATAGTATACCACACACCGTAATGCCTGTGACACATACCGCAATTCCCGTTATACCCTATGCCACACATTGCAATGTCCGTTAAACATTATACCCCACTGCAATGCCCCTGAGACATTATACCACATACCACAATGCCCCGTGATATAGTATGCCACACACCGTAATGCCTGTGACACATTATGACACACACCGCAATGTCCGTGATACATTATGCCACACACCGCAATGCCCATTACACATTAAGTCCTACAGTAAGGCTTCTAATTACTTTTAAATTACCTACTCGTTGCCAGGGGTTTAATGCTCTTGGTTCCATGCATGGTGCCAGGGGTTTTCATGCTCAGGCTGTCATGCTCGTTACCAGGGGTTTCATGCACTGGGTGACATGCTCGTTGCCAGGGGTTTCATGCTCTTGGTTCCATGCACGGTGCCAGGGGTTTTTATGCTCAGGGTGTCATTCTCGTTGCCAGGGGTTTCATGCACTGGGTGTCATGCTCGTTGCCAGGGGTTTCATGCACTGGGTGTCATGCTCATTGCTAGGGGGTAATGCTTGTTGCTAGGGCTGTGCTCCCAGTGCCACATATGCCCCCAGTGCCAGATATTCCCCCACAGTGCCAGGTACACACATGCCCCCAATGCAAATATGCCCCCCCCCAAGTGCAAGGGTACACACATACCCCCCAGTGTCACTTATGCCCCCTCAGTGCCACATATGCCCCCCAAGTGCAAAGATGCTCCCCCTCCCCCAGTGCCAAAAATGCTCCCCCAGTGCCAGTTACAAGTCACCCCACTCCCCCGCTGTTTTGTGAAGGAGGGACACGGAGGGCACAGCGTGCGCCTCTCCTGTGTCCCTCCTGCGTCTCCGGCGTGTCTGTTAAATGAAGTGCCGGTTCGTGAGCCAATCAGAGCTCACGAATGGGCACTTCATTTAATAGACCCGCTGGAGATGCAGGAGGGACACAGGAGAGGCGCACGCTGTGCCCTCCGTGTCCCTCCTTCACAGCAGCGGCTAGGGCGCCAGCGGAGGGAAGGAGGGAGACAGCAGATTGACATGCGGACGGCTCGTCCGCATGTCAATCTGCTCTGCGCTAAATCAGTGGCGGCGCCCCCCGCGGCCCTGCGCCCCCAAGCCACCGCGAGGGCAGCGGGGGCAGTAGTTACGCCACTGGGGCAGATGTAGTTCCACTGACACTGGCAGCCAAATACCATAGGATTGCTCAGAATTGCAGAGTATAATTTGTCAGTAGTGACTACTTAGTGTCCACCTTTTTATCAGGCACTAAGTCTTGGATTTTGTGATCCTGCCAACTGAGCCGCATCAGCAGCTGTTAATTTAGGTTGCCCACGTCCTGAAGTCAATCCCTTGTAACCTGGGCTGGAAAACAACAGTACCATAATATAAAGAAGAAAAAGACGTGCAAGATGGAATTGTCGTTGGGCCCTCCCACTCACCCTTAAGTTGTACAAACAGTACATGAACATTTAACAAACCAATAATTTCAGCAACAGGGTCTGCCACACGACTGTGGCTAAAATGATTGGTTTGTTTGTGTCCCCACAAAAAAAGAAGCAATTAATCCCCCCACCCAAAAAGAAGCAATTCATCTCTCCTTGCGCACATTGGCCCTACAGAGGTAAGATGTTGTCATCATCCTCATCTTCCGATTCCTCACCCCTTTGAGTGTGTACATCCTCCTCCTCCTTCCATCCTCACTGGAATCCACCATCACAGGCCCCTGTGTACTTTCTAGAGGCAATGCTGGTAAAGGTTTTCCTGGAGGAATTTATAATTCTTTTTGATGAACATCATCTTCTCCACATTTTGTGGAAGTAACCTCCTATGCCGATCGCTGACAAGGTTACCGGCTGCACTAAACACTCTTTCGGAGTACACACTGGAGGTAGGGAAACTTACGTAAAATAAAGCCAGTTTGTGCAAGGGCCTCCAAATTGCCTCTTTTTCCTGCCAGTATACATGCCTACTTGGAAGCTGTCACCCATATAATCCTCAACCATTCTTTCAATGGTGACAGCATCATATGCAGTGACAGTAGGCATGTCAGTAATCATTGGCAGCTCCTTCAGTCCGTACCAGATGTCGGCACTTGCTCCTGACTGCCCTGCAACACCACCAACGGGTGGTCTAGGAAATTTTATCCTTTTCCTTGCAGCCTCAGTTGTGGGAGATAATGAAGGAGGAGCTGTTGACGGGTCACATTCCGCTTGACTTGACAATTGTCTCATCAGCAGGTCTTTGAACCTCTGCAGACTTGTGTCTGCCAGAAAGAGAGATACAATGTAGGCTTTAAACCTAGGATTGATCATGGATGTCCAAAATGTAGTGCTCTGATTTCAACAGATTGACCACCCTTGAATCCTGGCAAAGCGAATGAAGGGCTCCATTCACAAGTCCCACATACTTATTGGAATCACTCCGTCTTAGCTTCTCCTTCCATTTCTCAAGCTGCTTCTGCAAAAGCCTGATGAGGAGAATGACCTGACTCAAGCTGGCAGTGTCTGAACTGACTTCACGTGTGGCAAGTTTGAACGGTTGGAGAACCTTGCACAACACGGAAATAATTCTCCACTGCGCTTGAGTCAGGTGCATTCCCCCTCCTTTGCCTATATCGTAGGTAGATGTATGGGCTTGAATGGCCTTTTGCTGCTCATCCATCCTCTGAAGCATATAGAGAGTTCTTAGTTTGCCCTGCTCCACTTGTCCACATGTCCGTGGTTAAGTGGACACTGGGTACAACCGCATTTTTCAGTACACTGAGGACACTTTTCTTAATGTCCCTGTACAGTCCGGGAATCGCTTTCCTAGTAAAGTGGAATCTAGATGGAATTTGGTACCAGGGACACACTACCTCCATCAATTGTCTAAATCCCACTGCACTAATGGCAGATACCGGGCGCACGTCTAACACCAACATAGTTGTCAAGGCCACAGTTATCCACTTTGCAACAGGATGACTGCTGTCATATTTCATTTTCCTCACAAAGGACTGTTGGATAGTCAATTTCATAGTTGAAGTAGTACAAGTGGTCTTCTGACTTCCTCTCTGGGATGACGATCGACTCACAGCAGCAACAACAGCAGCGGCAGCAGCAGCAGCTGTAGGCATACCACTCAAGGATCCTCCGGAGAAATCCCGGTTAGAAGAGTACTTGTCAGTCATGCCAGTGACATGGCCTGCAGGACTACTAATGTTCCTGACTGAGGAGAAAATTGATGTTGAGGGAGTTGCTTGTGTGGCTTGCAGGAGCTTGGGTACAAGAGGAAGAAGGAATTTAGGATTCAGTGGACTGCTTACGCTCTTACCCGAAGTACCTGAATTTGACAATGACTTCTAATGAATGTGCTGCTGGTGACGTATAAGGAGGGAGGTTCCTAGGTGGTAAACGTCCTTACCCCTACTTATTATGGATTGATAAAGGCAACACACAGCTTGACACCTGTTGTCCGGATTTGTGGAGAAATAATTCCACACAGAAGAGGTGGCTTATTGGTATTTTGCCTAGGCATGACAATGGGCTTATTCATCCCACGGACAACAACTGTCTCCCCTGGTGCCTGATTTAAGAAAACCACATAACCACCTGAATCCTCCTCAACTAGCTCATCAGTGCCAGCAAAACCCATATCCTCATTCTGGTGTACTTCAACAGCGACATCTACAATTTGAATATCAGAAACTGGACTGTGGGTGCTCCTTTCAGCACTTACAGAGTGCGTGCAAATGGTGGAAGGAGCCACCTCTTCCCGTCCAGTGTTGGGAAGGTCAGGCATCGCAAGCACCAACACACTTGTACTCTCCTTGGGGATTTGTGATACCATCTTAGAACGCACAGTTCTTTATTGTCCTTTTGCCAGCTTAAGTCTTTTCATTTTTCTAGTGGGAGGATGAGGGTTCCATCGTCATTTATAGCTGAACCACTAGTCATGAACATAAGACAAGGCCTTAGCCGTTCCTTGCTGGCAAGTTTACGTTTCTCCTTATAACATTTAAATTTATTTTTTTTAGTCATTTTACTGAACTTTGGCATTTTGGATTTTACATGCCCTCTACTATGACATTGGGCATTGGCCTTGGCTGACGACATTGATGTCTTTTCATTGTCTATGTAATGACTAATGGCAGCAGCTTCAGCACTAGGAGGAAGTGGTTCTTGATCTTTCCCTATTTTATCCTCCAAATTTTTGTTCTCCATTATTTTTTTGGAGTTATAGATAACACAATATGCGTAACAGGAGAGCGTACCCCTACACCACACAGGGCAAACCGTGTCAAAATTATTAGGATTAAATATTAATAGCCCCTTTATTTTGGAATAGATAATATACAGTACAGGACAGCACCACTGGACTTATAAGGCAGTACCCCTGGACTTATATGGCAGTGCCACTGGACTTATGCAGCAGTACCCCTGGACTTTCACGGAAATACCCCATGACTTATATGACACTACCACTGGACTTATATGCCAGTGTCACTGGACTTATATGACAGTACCCCAGGACTTATACGGCAGTACTCTGGACTTAAATGGCAGTACCACTGGACTGGACTTATACGGCAGTACCACTAGACTTATACGGCAGTACCCCTGGACTTATACGGCAATACCACTGGACTTATACGGCAATAGCCCTGGAATTATATGTCAGTGCCACTACCTTATACGGCAGTACCCCTGGACTTATACGGCAGTACCACTGGACATATAGGGCAGTACCCCTGGACTTATACGGCAGTATCACTGGACTTATATGGCAGTACCCCATGACTTATACGGCAACACCCCTGGACTTATACGGCAGTAACCCTGGACTTATACGGCACTACCACTGTACTTATACGCCAGTGCCACTGGACTTATACGGCAGTACCGTTGGACTTATACAGCAGTACCCTGGACTTAAATGGCAGTACCACTGGACTGGACTTATACGGCAGTACCACTGGACTTATATGGCAGTACCACTGGACTTTTACGGCAGTACCACTGGACTGGAATTTATATGGCAGTACCACTGGACTTATATGGCATTACCACTGGACTTATATGGCAGTACCACTGGACTGGACTTAAAGGCAGTACCCCTGGACTAATATGGCAGTACCACTGAACTTATACGGCAGTACAAATACACAAATTTTTAGCAGCAGCATTAGAAACACAACACCTATTAGCGCCTGATCCTTCTTTACCACTTGGTAAAAAATTCCTTGCTTATACAGCAGTACCACTGGACTTATATGGCAGTAACACTCAACTTATACATCAGTATTCCTGGACTTAAACGGCAGTATCCCAGGAATTATACGGCAGTACCACTGGACTTATATGGCAGTACCCCAGGACTTATAAGGCAGTACCACTGGACTTGTATGGCAGTACCCCTGGACTTAAATGGCAGTACCACTGGACTTATATGACAGTGCCACTGGACTTTTATGGTAGTAACCCTGGACTTATAAGGCCGTACCACTGGACTTATATGGCAATACCCCAGGCCTTATATGACAGTACCACTGGAGTTATATGGCAGTGCGACTATACTAATACGGCAGAACCACAGGACTTATTTGGCAGAACCACTGGATTTATAAGCCAGTACACCTGGACTTATATGGCAGTACCACTGGACTTATACGGCAGTACCCCTGCATTTATCCGGCAGTACCATTGGACTTATACAGCAGTACCCCTAGACTTATACGGCAGTACCACTAGACTTATATGGCAGTAGCCCTGTAATTATACGGCTGTGCCAATGGACTTATATGGCAGTACCACTGGACTTATACTGTAGTACCACTGGACATTTACGGCAGTACCACTGGACTTTTACGGCAGTACCCCTGGAATTTTATGGCAGTATCACTGGACTTATACGGCAGTACCCCTGGACTTATACGGCAGTACCACTGGTCTTATATGGCAGTATTCCTGGACTTATATGGTAGTGCCACTGGACTTATACGGCAGTAACACTAGATTTATGTGGCAGTACCCATGGACTTATATGGCAGTATCACTGGATTTATACCGCAGTACTATTGGACTTATATGGCCATACCACTGGACTTTTTCAGCAGTACCACTGGACTTTTACAGCAGTAACACTGGACTTATATGGCAGTACCACTGGACTGGACTTTTATGTCAGTACCACTGGACATATACGGCAGTACCACTGGACTTATATGGCAGTACCCCTGGACTTATATGGCAGTACCACTGGACTTATATGGCAGTACCCCTGGACTTATATGGCAGTACCCCTGGACTTATATGGCAGTACCACTGGACTTATATGGCAGTACCACTGGACTTATACGGCAGTACCACTGGACTTATACGGCAGTACCACTGGACTTATATGGCAGTGTCCCTGGACTTATATGGTAGTATCACTGGACTTATACGGCAGTACCCCTGGACTTATACGGCAGTACTACTGGACTAATATGGCAGTACCACTGGACTTTTACAGCTGTACCACTGGACTTTTACTGCAGTAACACTTGACTTATATGGCTGTACCACTGGACTGGACTTATACGGCATCACCAGTGGACTTATACGGCAGTACCACTGGGCTTATATGGCAGTACCCCTGGACTTATATGGCAGTACCACTGTACTTATATGGCAGTGCCACTGGACTTATACAGCAGTACCCCTGGACTTATACGGCAGTACCACAATACTTATACAGCAGTACCACTGGACTTATACGGCAGTACCCCATGACTTATACGGCAGTACTCCTGGACTTATACAGCAGAACTCTGGACTTAAATGGCAGTACCAAGATGAGAGAGGTCTGTAATTTCCATCATAGGTACACTTCAACTGTGAGAGACAGAATCTGGAAAAAATAAACAGGAAATCACATTGTATGATTTTTTTTTTAAAGCAATTTATTGGACAACTGCACAATACAGAAATGTGAAAATACTGATCAGAAGCGAACAGTAAACATACATTGGGTAATGTGAGGGTAACACCAATAATACAATTGAAATAGAAAATCATTGGCATAAAGATCAGTCAGTCAATAAAGATCTCAGGGCCTTTCAGTGTAAGGACAGGGGAGATATTATAACAGCCAATATGGGGGTAACAACCCAGAAAAGGGGGTTAAAAAGGTGGGGAACCTAAAGCAAGACATTCCAAATTATACCAGGAGGTGAGTACTATGGCCTGCCTGAGAGAATCTTTTACAGATTTAGGTAATATTCGAACATATGAAAGCCAGATATAAAAAAAAATTATATTCTCTTTTCCTTGTCTATCGCCATCTCTAACCATTCCATATGGAACAAAAACGATAAGCGAGGCAGCGATAAAGGCAGGGAGAGAGTGTCTGCAGATATCCATTGTGAGAGAACAGTTCTCTTACCGGTTGCAGCTATTTTAACTAAGAGGGTACGGTGCCCTGGTGGTAGTTTGGGGCCACAATGTGGTGGATGTAAGTCCCAAAAACCCGCTCAGGAGATATTTCAGAATTGATGTCCAGTTTCTCCTGAATAAAAGTTTGGATTAAACTCCAGAATTTATATACCTCTGGGCAGTTCCATAAACAGTGGTATATGTCAGCGTCTACCATTCCACATTTGAAACATCTAGAGTCAGATGCTATGCCCATTTGAAATCGTAACTTAGGTGTAATGTAGGAACGGTGTAATATTTGGTAGTTCATTTTAGCATACAATGACGAAATTAGGCACTTATTTAATCGAGTGAAAGCCTGAAGGATTGTTGGGATTGTAATGGATGGGAAATCAGCGGACCACTTGGAAACTCCTGTTTGGGTGGTTTCTCAATCAATAGTCTTTCTGATGTACATATACAGTGTAGATGTGGAGTGAGTCCCACCTGGAGATAATCTCAATAATTTATCCAAACCACTAATTTTATCGTTTTTTCTGTCAGGGCAGCCAATGAGGTGTTAACATAACTGTGTAATTGAAAATATACAAATAAAGGAATATGTATTTGAGAGAACAACTCACAAATAGTCACATAAGAGTGAATTTTGAGTGTGCGTTGATCCAATAGCTGCTATAGCAATCGAATATTTTGTCGAGACATCTCAGTTAACGTGGAATGAATGGTAGATCCCCGAAATCCAGCATTATGAGTTAGTGGTAGAAAAATCGTATTATAACTGGAGATGCCCAACCCCGAACGAGTAAGTCTCCATGCAGTGCACGTGGATGTTATTAAGAAATTATTCTTGATTGAGGTAGGGAAAGTAGAGGGGCGCATATGTAACAGACTGACGAGCGGTATTGCAGGACACATAGCCTGTTCCAAGCCAGTATTAGCAAAGGTTTCCGTCATTTGTATCCAGTCAGCGGCATAACGATAGTTTGCAGCCAGCATGTAACTCCTTAGACAGGGTAAGTTTACCCCCCCCCCCCCAATTTTGGCGACTAACTCAATTTAAACAGGGAAATACGAGGCTTTTATCAGCCCAAATAAACCTACTAAAAGCCTTATTCAACATCGTTAAATCTGCATCTGACAACAGTAGAGGCAGCATCTGCACAGGGTCCAGTAATCTCGGAACGGAGATCATCTTGATCAGTTGGCACCATCCCAGGTAGGAAAGAGGAAAGTGTTTCCAAGCACGGAAATCTGCCAATGTACGAGCTATAAGTTGTGGGAAATTAGACTTGTATAGTCGAGAGGGAAGCACAGGGACATGAAGCCCCAGGTACACTATTTTTTGGTTGGCCCAGCGAAAGGGGAATTGTGCGTCCCAGTTCTGAGCCACTTTTGGATGTAAGGCCAAGGCTTCTGTTTTCGTTTTATTGATTAGGAATCCCAAAATGGATTCAAATGTTGTCAGTAGGTGCAACAGACTAGGGAAAGTGATATGTGGGTGGTTTGAGAAATACAATAAATCATCCACATAAGCGGAGACCTTGAGGTTGTATGATCCTATTGTAATCCCTTGCCAGGTAGTATTCAGATAGAAATGTCGGATGAGTGGATCTAAGGCGAGGTTGAAAAGGAGTAGGGACAGGGGGCATCCCTGTCTGGTACCTCTGTGTAGGGTGAAAGTATCAGTATTCATCTCATTTACCGTAAGGAATGCAGAGGGTAGGGTATATAGAGTGCGAAAAAGCCGGATGAAGTCCGTACCAAACTGTTGCCAGTGAAGTGTTCATAGTAAATGGGGCCAAGATACCCGGTCGAATGCTTTGTCAGCATCACAGCTTACTAATAAAGACGTGCCATGAGGCACTTGGGCCGATTTGGTAAGAGCAGCTACCAATTGCCGTATATTATGTACCGATGCTCTCCCCCTCACAAAGCCAGTCTGAGATGGGTTAAGTATTCTGGACAAAATGGGTTGTAATCTATTTGCCATAAGAGCCGATAAGAGCTTAAAATCTTGATTCAAAAAAGAGATCGGGCAATAGGATTGAACTAGGGTAGGATCCTTGCCTGGTTTTGGCAGTAGTACAATGCGAGCCTAATTAAAGGTGGAAGGGGCGACATTGCCAGACAGTATAGAGTTGAATAAGGCTAGAAGGTGAGGCATTACATGCGGTGATAGTATCTTGTAATACTCAGCGCTGAGTCCATCCGGGCCAGGAGACTTGCCATTAGCTAAAGTTTTAATTAGCGCAGTTAATTCTAGTTCAGTGATAGTTTCCGACAGGGAATCCCGTTCCTCTTCTGTCAACGTAGGGGAACTGGTCGACCGGTGGAAGGCCATGCCCTCGATAGGGTCATCGGGGGGGGGGGGGGCTGTGTATAATTCTTTGAAGTAATCTAAAAAGGCATAAGCAATATCTCCCGAGTCAGCCAAAGTTCGAGTACTAGTGTTAAGAGTAAGAATATTAGTTACAGGGCGCTGGCTGCGAACCACATTGGCTAAGAGTTTTCCAGCCTTATTGCCCCATATAAAAAAAATTGTGCTTTTGATAATCTATGGTATACTGTGCTCTTTACGTGCATAATGTATCAAAAAGTTGTTTTGTTTCAAGATATACTGTACATTATGGTTAGCATCAGTTGGTGAAGACAAGAAGGAGGCATAAGAGTCGGAGAGTTTCGAACTCAAATCCCGGAATCTATCCGCAAGTGTCTTGCGTTTATTCGCAACATACGCTATGATGTGACCCCTCAGTCCTGGCTTGGAAGCTGACCAAAAGAGATTGATTCATCAATATGCTGAATATTATCATCAACATAATTTAGAAAGTTAGTCTCTATGTAAGATTTGAAATCAGGGGCATTAGATAACTAGGCGGGAAATCTCCAGTTATACGTAGTCAATTTAGGGGAGAGTAGGGAGAGGGTGAACCATGTAGGCGCATGATCAGAGATAGCTATGTTTTCCATTTTAGTATCATAAACTCTAGAGGACAACGCTGAGGAGAGTAGACAATAGTCTATCCTGGAAGAAGTATTATGTGGGTGTGAATAAAAGGTGTATTCTCGGCTGTCTGGGTGTTGACATCGCCAGGGGTCAAACAAACTCAAAGAGGACTGTAGGAATTGCAATGCAGTGGAGATAAAGGACCCGCCACCACTAGAAGTTCCTGATCTATCCAAAATTGGCTTTAAGGTAGAATTAAAATCCCCTCCCAAAATGAGATGTCCCTCGGCCCAATCCTGTAACCCAACGTATATGTCAGTAAAAAAGGTGTTATGACCTGAATTTGGAGCATACAGGGTTGCCAGAGTATACAACTCCCCCTCCAGCCGAAGCTTTATGAATAAATATCTGCCCTCATTATCTTCAAGTGTATCCAAAATAGTATACCTAAGGGATTTGTTAAATATAATCACGACCCCCGTATTTTTGAAGAGAAAGAAGCTGCTTTATATTCATGGATCCAATTATCCCGAAGGACATTAGGGTCCCCTGACTTCCAGTGAGTGTCTTGTAACAACGCTACATCTGGTTTTAAAAATTTCAGATGCTGCAGTATTTTTCTACGTTTTATTGGCTATTTAAACCCTCCAACGTTCCATGTGAGGAATTTTAACCATCTTTTAGTTCTAGGGGAAGTGGCCATATACATTTCTAAATCAACCAATACCTATCCTATTGGATGTGGTTATTAGGGATGCAATAATAAGCAAGGTTTCCCATATCCCAGCGAGTAGGGAAACCAGGAGCGACCCACACCATACGAATAACAGTAAAAACATTGATATATAACAGAATGCAGAATGTCCTTTTTTCAGTATTTTTTGAACCCAGAACTTAGGTCCGTGTAACCTAACATAAACCAAATGCCATTTTCCGAACAGAAAAAGGGAGGGGGGGGGGGAGGATGGAGAGGAAAGTAGAAAAAGGGAGAAATGGGAAAAGGAAAAGGGAGTAAACATAACCTGAGTGTCCCAGAGGAAACTTTTATATGGGACATCAGGCAATACAACAGGAGCAATACAAATTGTAACCAAGAGCATCAACGGTAACATAGCGTCATAAATAAGCATGTTAAGAGAGATGTAGCACATGCTAATCATTCAATTGGAATCCGATATCAGTCCCCGAACCTAGAGGCAGGGGACAAGGAGCTTTGCAAGGAGTCGGCAAAAGATTTAGCGGCAGTTACAGTGTAAAATAGGTGGGACTTGCCATTGTACTGTACACAAAGCTTTGCCGGGTAGAGCAGTGCGAAGCGGATCTCCGCAGTGAATAGGATCTTACAGATAGGCGAGAATTCCCGTCTCCTTATGGCCACTTGGTAGGAAAAGTCTTGTAAGAGAAGTAGTTTATCACCGTGGTAGGAGAGTTCACGAACTCTACGGTATGCTTCCATCATTTTGACTTTATCCATATAATTGAGGAACTTAAATATGACTGGTCGAGCCCTGCGGCGATCTGTTTGGTGATCGGGGCCTTTGCGGTGGGCACGTTCAATGATCAGTGATTCTCCATCAGTTATACAGCCCAGTTCCACGGTAGCCAACAGGAGACCAAGGTCATCAGGTCTTTGGGTTTGACAGTCTCTGATAAGCAAATCAGACATATGTTATTAAGCCAGTTACGATTCTCCAAGTCCTCAAGCTTGTCTTGCATAGCAGTGATGGAGGCCTTATGAGTATCTATGATAGAGCGTGCTGCAGTAAGATCGTCTTCAAGGTTGGAGATACGCTGTTCAGCCTCGTCAAGTCTAGTGTTATGTTCCTTCAGCTGCGTCATGGTAGAATCAATGGCTTCTTTTAAGTCAGCAAGCTTCTTATCCAAAAATGGGGAGAGCAGATCAGAAATTTCCTGAGCCTTGTCCACAGAGGCTGTCATATATTTAGAGGGATCGGGCACCCCAGCCAGGATGTCGGTACTTGGTGGGAAAGGTGGAGGACTAGTAGGTGTTGATGTCGAAGCCCTGGTATCCCTGACTTTAGCCAGGGCAGGCCCTCACCCCCCTTTTGCATTCTTGGCCACGGATTTATTCATGAGAGCAAAAGAGATCCAGTAGTGGCATACCACGTAGCAACAAATAAAATAATAAAAGTCAAAGATCCTGCCCAGCAGGGAGCAGTGTTTCACCAAGCTGTATTGTACTGAGTCGGTGTGGGCACAGGGTAGAGAAGAGTGACGGAGTATCAAGTATCAAGGGGGCAGCACTTCAGGTGGCAGTGCGATGTGCGTGTATCCCAGTGTCAGCCAAGGTGTCACTGTGGAGTACAGGTGTCTCAGGGGAGGGATAGATATGGAGACCCCCTGTTCCGAGTAATGGAATAATCGTAAAATGGATGCTATCACCAAGCGTGCCGAGAAGCAATAAGGGCAGAAGCCAGGTATCCCCACAAGCTCCTATTCAGGCTGTGAACAATAGGAGACTGCTGCGCGGGCAAGTTGTCAGGGGGGAGATTTGGTGTCCCATACATGGTAGCTGACTGTACTATGTAACTGAGTTGTCGGCTGTGGCAGTACAGGAGGAGCGTCAGGTACTGCCGGTGCTAGGCAAGCACCCTCCGGTATTTTAGTAATTAGCAATTATAATCCCAATTGGGGTAAAGCAAGGGGCTGAAGAAGGTATCAGCAGATCAGTCTGCAATGTGGAAGTCCTCCAGTGTTGCAGGGGAGGAGAATAACGCATATAAAAAATGATGGTGGCTATAAGTAATATATGACCCCGGTGATGTTAGCGGGCTGCCACGACAGCGCTCCTATCTGTGCCAAGAAACCCGCGTACCTGTAGGAGGGTCCAGTGTAGTATTTACAGGCAGCCTTAAAGTAGAGAGGCAGTGTCTGTGTCACAGGGCAGTGCCTCTGGTGCTGCAGGCAGTAGGAGACCTTCGACGGGATGGCGGCTGTAAGCAGCGGAGGGACACCTGAAGTAGCGGTGGTGAGCGTGTCATCAGCGCGACTTTTGATGTGCCTCAGACGTGCAGTCAGGAGACAGGAGGTAACAGCCGGAGAGTCAGGAGCCATATACAGGGGTGCCCGGCCGCCTCTAAGATGGTTACCGCGGGCAGCGCGCACTACAGCTGGTGCTCGGGGTCCGGGGAAAGGTCCAGTGGGGAGCCGGGGAGAAGGGCGCCTCTTGCCCATTAGTATCTCCGGCAGTCACCAGCGTGTGTTGAGGTCCTGGGACCCGCTTACTCCCCGTTAATAGTTGTTTTAAGCGCGGGGAACGGAGAGCTCATTTTAAAACGCGGCCATTACCTCACATTGTAGATTTTTAAATATACTTGTAAATTCTTGTGGAAAATAAATATTTGGACACCTACCAAGCAGCAAGATTTCTGGCTCTCACAGACCTGTTACTTCTTCTTTTAGAAGCTCTTCTATCCTCCACTCATTACCTGTATTAATGGCACCTGTTTGAACTGGTTATCTGTATTAAAGACACCAGTCCCCACCCTCAAACAGTCAGACTGCTACCTCTCCACCATGGCCAAGACCAGAGAGCTGTCTAAGGACACCAGGGACAGAATTGTAGAGCTGCACAAGGCTGGGATGAGCTACTCGACAATAGGCAAGCAGCTTGGTGAGAAGAGATCAACTGTTGGCGCAATTATTATAAAATGGAAGAAATACAAGATGACAATCTCCCTTGACCTGGGGTTCCATGCTAGATCTTACCTCGTGGGGTATCAATGATCTTGAGAACGGTGAGGAATCAGCCCAGAACTACACGTGGGGAAATGGTGAATGACCTCAAGAGAGCTGGGATACCAGTCACAAAGGTTACCATTAGTAACACACTACGTCGTCATGGATTGAAATCCTGCAGCACCTGAAAGGTCCCCCTGCTTAAGCCAGCACATGTCCTGGCCTGTCTAAAGTTTGCCAGTGACCATCTGGATGATCCAGAGGAGGATTGGGAGAATGTAATGTTGTCAGATGAGAGCAAAATCGAACTTTTTGGTATAAACTCCACTCGCCGTGTTTGGAGGGAGAAGAATGATGAATGGCATCCCAAGAACACCATACCCACTGTGAAGCATGGGGGTGGAAACATCATGCTTTGGGGCTGCTTTTCTGCAAAGGGGACAGGACGACTGATCCGTAGTAAGGAGAGGATGAATGGGGCCATGTATCTTGAGATTTTGGGCAAAAACCTCCCTCCGAGGTTATATTACAAAGTATTGAGTTAAACTTTTTGATTGGCCAAATATTTATTTTCCGCAAGAATATACAAGTAAATTGTTTAAAAATCATACAATGTGATTTCCTAGTTTTTTTTTTTTTTCAGATTCTGTCTCTCACAGTTGAAGTGTACCTATGATGGAAATTACAGACCTCTCTCATCTTTTTAAGTGGGTCAACTTGCACAATCGGTGGCTGTCCAAATACTTTTTTGCCCCACTGTAAGTCATGGGGTATTGCTGTAATAGTCCAGGGGTACTACTGTATAAGTCCAGTGGCACTGGACTTATACACCGGTGCCACTGGACTTATACGGCACTACTCTGAAATTAAATGGCAGTACCACTGGACTGAACTTATACGGCAGTACCCCTGGACTTATATGGCAGTACCCCTGGACTTATATGGCAGTACCACTGGACTTATACGGCAGTACCACTGGACTTATACTGCAGTACCCCATGACTTATAAGGCATTACCACTGGACTTATATGGCAGTACCCATGTACTTATACGGCAGTACCACTGGAGTTAAAAGGCAGTGACTTATATGGCAGCACTCCTGGACTTATACGGCAGTATCACTAGACTTATACGGCAGTAACACTGGACTTATACGGCAGTACCACTGGACTTATACGGAAATAGCCCTGGAATTATACGGCAGTGCCACTGGACTTATACGGCAGTACCACTGGACATATATGGCAGTACCATTGGACTGGACTTAAACGGCAGTACCCCTGGACTTATATAGCAGTACCACTGGACTTATAAGGCAAAATCCCTGAACTTATACGGCAGTACCACTGGACCTATATGGCAGTACCACTCAACTTATAGATCAGTACTCCTGGACTTAAACAGAAGTACCCCAGGAATTATACGGCAGTACCACTGGACATATAGGGCAGTACCCCTGGACTGGTATTATATGGCAGTACCACTGGACTTATATGGCAGTACCACTGGACTTATATGGCAGTACTACTGGACTTATAAGGCAAAACCCCTGAACTTATACGGCAGTACCACTGGACTTATATGGCAGTACCACTCAACTTATATGACAGTACTCCTGGACTTAAACGGCAGTACCCCAGGAATTTTACGGCAGTACCACTGGACTTATATGGCAGTACCCCTTGACTTATAAGGCAGTACCACTGGACTTGTATGGCAGTACCCCTGGACTTGTATGGCAGTACCACTGGACTTATACGGTAGTGCCACTGGACTTATACGGCAGTACCACTGGACATATAGGGCATTACCACTGGACATATAGGGCAG
This sequence comes from Pseudophryne corroboree, assembly GCF_028390025.1. Taxonomy (NCBI): domain Eukaryota; kingdom Metazoa; phylum Chordata; class Amphibia; order Anura; family Myobatrachidae; genus Pseudophryne; species Pseudophryne corroboree. Next base: position 226,735,795 of record NC_086454.1, on the reverse strand, counting down.
TACCCCTAGACTTATATGGCAGTATCACTGGACTTATATGGCAGTACCCCTGGAGTGCCTGGCTTCCTCCGAACATGACACCTGGCATGTCAAAGAGTTTAATCTTTGTCTCATCAGACCCGAGAATTTTGTTTCTCATGGTCTGAGAGTCCTTTAAATGCATTTTGGCAAACTCCAGGTGGGCTGCCATGTGCTTTATACTAAGGAGTGGCTTCCATTTTCCACTCTGTTATACATGCCTGATTGGTGGATTGCTGCAGAGATAGTTGTCCTTCTTGAAAGGTTCTCCTCTCTCCACAGAGGAACGCTGTAGCTCTGACAAAGTGACCATAGGGATCTTTGTCACCTCCCTGACTAGGGCCCTTCTCCCTCAAACGTTCAGTTTGGACAGCAGGCCAGCTCTAGGAAAAGTCCCGGTGGTTCTGAACTTCTTCCATTTACGGATTATGGAGTCCACTGTGCTCATTGAGACCTTCACAGCAGCAGATGTTTTTTTGTACCTTTCCCCAGATTTGTGTCTCAATACAATCCTGTCTCAGAGGTCTACAGACAATTTCTTTGACTTCATGCTTTGTTTGTGCTCAAACATACACTGTCAAGTGTGGTACCTTATATAGGCCCTCATTCCGAGTTGTTCGCTCGCTAGCCGCTTTTCGCAGCATTACACACGCTAAGCCGCCGCCCTCTGGGAGTGTATCTTAGCATAGCAGAATTGCGAACGAAGTATTCGCAATATTGCGAAAAGATTTTTCTGTGCAGTTTCTGAGTAGCTCGAGACTTACTCTTCCAGTGCGATCAGTTCAGTGCTTGTCGTTCCTGTTTTGACGTCACAAACACACCCAGCATTCGCCCAGACACTCCCCCGTTTCTCCAGTCACTCCCGCGTTTTTCCCAGAAACGGCAGTGTTTTTTCACACACACCCATAAAACGGCCAGTTTCCGCCCAGAAACACCCACTTCCTGTCAATCACACTCCGATCACCAGAACGAAGAAAAAACTTCTTAGCAAATTTACTTGGTGCAGTCGCAGTGCGAACATTGCGCATGCGCAATTAGCGGAAAATCGCTGTGATGCGAAGAAAATTACCGAGCGAACAACTCGGAATGAGGGCCATAGACAGGTGTGTGCCTTTCCAAATCATGTCCAATCAACTGAATCTACCTCAGGTGGACTCCAATGAAGCTGTGGGAACATCTCTACGATGATCAGTGGAAACAGGATGCACCTTGAGCTCAATTTTGAGCTTCATAGCAAAGGCTGTGAATACTTATGTACATGTGATTTCTTAGACTTTATGTTTAATAAATTTGCAAAAATCCTCAAAGAAACTTTTTTCACTTTGTCATTATGGGGTATTGTGTGTAGAATTTTGAGGGACATTTTTTTGGAATAAGGCTGTAACATAACAAAATGTAGAAAAAGTGAAGCGCTGTGAATACTTTCCAGATGCACTGTATATACTGCTGGAAAATTTGGTGAGTTTTGAACAGAGATGTGCAGAATAGATTGGCGTGTCTGCCCTGCCATAGACTTTTTACTCCAGAGTTCTCTCTATAAAATAATTAGAATAATAAAAAGTAGATATTTATAATAATAGGATTTTAATACCAAATGGTAAATCCTTTTATCTTAGTCCGTAGAGGATGCTGGGGACATTTGGCTACATAAATTTTCAAAGCTCTGACCACATCTAGAGACTTCGATTCCGCTAAGGTGTCAGTAGCCACTGGCACCACAATAGGTTGGTTCATGTGAAACGATGACACCACTTTCGGCAGAAATTGCTGGCGAGTTCTCAACTCTGCTCTATCTTCATAGAAGATCAAATAGGGGCTCTTGTGAGATAAAAGCCGCTAATTCAGACACCCGCCTTGCAGAGGCCAAGGCCAACAGCATGATCACTTTCCAAGTGACGAATTTCAACTCTACCTTACGTAAAGGTTCAAACCAATGAGATTGCAGGAACTGCAACACCACGTTAAGATCCCATGGTGCCACCAGGGGCACAAAGGGAGGTTGCATGTGCAGCACGCCTTTCACGAAAGTCGGAACTTCCGGAAGGGAGGCCAATTCTTTTTGGAAAAAAAAATTAACAAGGCCGAAATTTGTACTTTACTTGAGCCTAATTTTAAGCCAGCATCCACACCTGCTTGCAGAAAATGGAGAAAACGGCCCAGCTGAAATTCTTCCGTAGGAGCCTTCTTGGATTCACACCAAGACACATATTTTCTCCAAATACAGTGATAATGTTTTGCCGTTACTTCTTTTCTAGCCTGAAGAAGTGTGGAAATGACTTCACTGGGAATACCCTTTCGGGCTAGGATCCGGCGTTCAACCTCCAAGCCATCAAACGAAGCCGCGGTAAGTCTTGGTACACGCATGGCCCCTGCTGTAACAGATCCTCTCATAGAGGAAGAGGCCAGGGATCTCCTACGAGCAATTCCTGAAGATCTGGATACCAGGCCCTCCTTGGCCAGTCTGGAACAATGAGGATTGCATGAACCCTTGTTCTTCTTATGATCTTTATCACTTTTGGAATGAGTGGAATCGGAGGGAACACATATACCGACTGAAACACCCACGGTGTCACTAGGGCATCCACCGTTATTACTTGAGGGTCCCTCGACCTGGAAAAATATCTCAGAACTTTCTTGTTGAGGCAAGATGCCATCATGTCTATTTGAGGAATTCCCAAACGACTTGTCACTTCTGCAAAGACCTCTTGATGAAGACCCCACTCTCCTGGATGGAGATCGTGTCTGCTGAGGAAGTCTGCTTCCCAGTTGTCCACACCTGGAATGAAGACCGCTGACAGAGCGCTTACATGTCTTTCCGCCCAGCGGAAAACTTTGGTGGCCTCTGCCATTGCCGCTCTGCTCTTCGTTCCACCCTGGCGGTTTATGTACGCCACTGCTGTTATGTTGTCCGAATGAATCAGGACGGGCAGATCGCGAAGAAGATGTTCCGTTTGTAGAAGGCTGTTGTAAATGGCCCTTAATTCCAGAATGTTTATGTGTAGACAAGCTTCCTGGCTTGACCATTTCCCTGGAAATTTTCCCCCTGTGTGACTGCACCCCAGCCTCGGAGACTCGCATCACCAGGATCCAGTCCTGGATCCCGAACCTGCGTCCCTCTAGGACACAGGTTCTCAAACTCGGTCCTCAGGACCCCACACAGTGCATGTTTTGCAGGTCTCCTCACAAAATCACAAGTTAAATAATTAGCTCCACCTGCGGACCTTTTAAAAAGGGTCAGTGAGTAATTAATACACCTGTGCACCTAATGGGTTACCTGCAAAACATGCACTGTGTGGGGTCCTGAGGACCGAGTTTGAGAACCCCTGCTCTAGGAGGTGAGAGCTGTGCAGCCACCCCAGGAGTGAGATTCTGGTCTTGGAAGATAGGATTATCTGTCGGTGCATGTACAGATGGGACCCGGACCACTTGTCCAACAGGTCCCACTGAAACACTCTGGCATGGAATCTGCCAAATTGAATGGCCTCGTAGGCCACCACCATCTTCCCCAGCAACCGAGTGCATTGATGAATCGACACTCTTGCTGGTTTCAGAATCTGTTTGACTAGGTTCTGAATTTCTAGAGCCTTTTCCACTGGAAGAAAAACTCTCTGTAATTCCATGTCCAGAATCATACCCAAGAACGACAGACGTGTCGTCGGAACCAACTGCGATTTTGGCAAGTTTAGGAGCCAACCATGTTGTTGCAGTATTGTCAGGGAGAGCGTAATGTTCTGCAGTAATTGTTCCTTGGACCTCGTTTTATCAGAAGATCATCCAAGTACGGGATAATTGTGACTCCTGCTTGCGCAGGAGAATTATCATTTCTGCCATTACTTTGATGAAAATTCTCGGAGCCGTGGACAGACCAAATGGCAACGTCTGAAACTGATAATGGCAATCCTGCACTGCAAACCTCAGGTAAGCCTGATGTGGAGGAAAAATGGGAACATGCAAATAGGCATCATTTATGTCTACTGACACCATAAAATCTCCCTCCTCCAGACTGGATATCACTGCCCGGAGAGATTCCATCTTGAATTTGAATTTCCGTATGTAGAAATTGAGGGATTTGAGGTTCAGGATCGGTCTGACTGAGCTGTCTGGCTTCGGGACCACGAACAGGCTTGAATAGAAGCCTTCTCCCTGTTATACGGCAGTACCACTGGCAGTACTCCCTGTTATACGGCAGTACCACTGGACTTATATGGCAGTACCACTCGACTTATATGACAGTACTCCTGGACTTAAACGGCAGTACCCCAGGAATTATACGGCAGTACCACTGGACTTATATGGCAGTACCCCTTGACTTATAAGGCAGTACCACTGGACTTGTATGGCAGTACCCCTGGACTTATATGGCAGTACCACTGGACTTATACGGTAGTGCCACTGGACTTATACGGCAGTACCACTGGACATATAGGGCAGTACCCCTGGACATATAGGGCAGTACCCCTAGACTTATATGGCAGTATCACTGGACTTATATGGCAGTACCCCTGGAGTGCCTGGCTTCCTCCGAACATGACACCTGGCATTCATGTCAAAGAGTTTAATCTTTGTCTCATCAGACCCGAGAATTTTGTTTCTCATGGTCTGAGAGTCCTTTAAATGCATTTTGGCAAACTCCAGGTGGGCTGCCATGTGCTTTATACTAAAGAGTGGCTTCCATTTTCCACTCTGTTATACAGGCCTGATTGGTGGATTGCTGCAGAGATAGTTGTACTTTTTGAAAGGTTCTCCTCTCTCCACAGAGGAATGCTGTAGCTCTGACAAAGTGACCATAGGGATCTTTGTCACCTCCCTGACTAGGGCCCTTCTCCCTCGATCGTTCAGTTTAGACAGCAGGCCAGCTCTAGGAAAAGTCCCGGTGGTTCTGAACTTCTTCCATTTATGGATGATGGAGTCCATTGTGCTCATTGAGACCTTCACAGCAGCAGATATTTTTTTGTACCTTTCCCCAGATTTGTGTCTCAATACAATCCTGTCTCAGAGGTCTACAGACAATTCCTTTGACTTCATGCATTGTTTATGCTCAAACAAAGCATGAAGACAAAGGAACCCCGACAATGACTTGATTTTGACACAATTTCCATATTGCTTCGCATACCACCTCCATGTCCGGAGGAGAAGCTGTGAGGGGGAACGTCTTGAAACTCTAGCTTGTACCCCTGGGACACAATTTCCAAAACCCATGGGTCTAGGGCCAAACGAGCCCAGAACTGACTGAAGAGTTTGAGACGTGCCCCCACCGGTGCGGACTCCCGCAGAGGAGTCCCAGCGTCATGCGGTGGATTTGGCAGAAGCCGGAGACGACTGCTCTTGGGAACTTGCCACAGCCGGTGACCTCTTTCCCTTTCCTCTTACTCTAGAAGCAAGGAAGAAAGACCCTCACCCTTTTTTTAATTTATTGGGCCGAAAGGACTGCATCTGATAGTGGTGCTGTTTCTTTTGTTGTGCAGGAACATAAGGTAAAAAGGATGACTTACCCGCGGTAGCCGTAGATACCAGGTCAGCGAGGCCGTCACCAATCAAGACACCACCTTTATACGGCAGAGATTCCATCGCCTTCTTAGAGTCAGCATCAGCATTCCATTGATGAAGCCACAATGCTCTCCTAGCTGAGACTGCCATGGCATTGGCCCTTGATCCCAAAAGGCCAATATCCCTTGCAGCTTCCTTTAGGTAGGCTGCAGCGTCCCTGATATAACCCAGCATCAAAATAATGCTATCCCTATCCAGGGTATCTATCTCAGATGACAAGTTATCTGTCCATTTTTCAATAGCGCTACTCACCCACGCCGATGCAACGGCAGGTCTGAGCAGCGTACCCGTAGTGACAAAAATGGATTTCAATGTATTTTCCTGCTTACTTTCCGCAGGATAGTTTAGGGCTGTTGTGTCAGGGGACGGAAGCGCTACCTTTTTGGACAGCTGTGATAGGTTTTTGTCCACAGTGGGGGGTGACTCACACTTTTCCCTATCCCCAGAGGGGAACGGATATGCCACTGGAATTCTCTTGGGAATCTGAAACTTCTTGTCAGGATTTTCCCAAACTTTTTCAAAAAGAGCGTTCAGTTCATGAGAGGGAGGAAACGTTACCTCAGGTTTCTTTCCTTTAAACATACAGACCCTTGTATCAGGAACAGCAGGGTCCTCCGTGATATGTAACACGTCTTTTATCGCCACAATCATGTACTGAATGCTTTTAGCCAGTTTTGGATTTAATCTGGCATCACTATAGTCGACACTGGAGTCAGAGTCCGTGTCGGTATCCGTATCTGCTAACTGGGTAAATGAACGCTTTTGTGACCCCGCGGGGGTCTGAACTTGTGACAACACATCCTCCACGGATTTTTTCCATGCCTGGCTCTGATACTCAGATTTATCTAATCTCTTATTTAACAAAGCCACATTCGCATTTAAAGCACTCAAAACATTTACCCAATCAGGAGTCGGCGGTGCCGACAGGGTCACTCCCACAGCCGTTTCTTTCCCTAATCCAGTCTCCTCCTGGGAAGAGCACTCAGCCTCAGACATGCCGACACACGTGTACCGACACCCACAAATACACTGGGCCTATAGGGGACAGACCCACAGTAAAGCCTGTCAGAGAAACACAGAGGGAGTTTGCCAGCTCACAACCCAGCGCTTATCCTGGTTCTGAAATCCCTTATATAAAGCCTCAGACCCGTTAGCGCTTTTATAATTACATATACAGCACCAAAATAACTGTGCCCCCCCCCCTGTTTTGCACCCTGTTACTTGTACAGCAGTGTAGAGGAAGGACCAGCGTCTCTGCAGCTCTGTGAAGAGAAAATGGCACTGATGAGAGCTGTGAGGGCTAAGCCCCGCCCCCTTAATGGCGTGCTTCAGCCCCGCTATTTTTTTAAAATATTTATACTGACGGGGGTTCGAATTTAGTGCCTAGGCACTTAAAAACCACATTGTCAGTCCATATTGAGGATTTTTATGCTGCCCATGGCGCCCCCCGCACCCTGCACCCTGTAGTGCCGTCCGTGTGTGGGAGAATGGCGCTCAGCGCGGCCGTTGTGGGGTGCCTCACCCGTCTTCTGACTTCTGGCTCTGTAAGGGGGGTGACAGCGGGCTCTGGGAACAAGCATCTAGGCGTACCTAGCGTTCAGACCCTCAGGAGCTAATGGTGTCCTGTAGCCAAAGAAGCAGAGCCTTGAAACTCACAGAAGTAGGTCTGCGTCTCTCCCCTAAGTCTCACGAAGCAGGGAGACTGTTGCCAACAGTTCTCCCTGAAAATAATAAACCTAACAAAAGTATTTTTCAGAGAAACTCAGGAGAGCTCCTCAGAGTGCACCCAGTCTCACTGGGCACAGAATCTAACTAACTGGAGTCTGGAGGAGGGGTATAGAGGGAGGAGCCAGTTCACACCCCTTTTAAAGTCTTAAAGTGCCCATGTCCCCTGCGGATCCCGTCTATACCCCATGGTTCTTGAAGTGTCCCCAGCATCCTCTAGGACGTAGGAGAAATATTCTTTGTATTTTTCATATACGCTTACTTCACGTAGTCAAAACTCTGGCTTATACTGGAGTATTACCAGTACTCCAGTCTCACCTCACTGCACGCCACTGAATGTATAGCAGTGGTACCAGGACGTGTAAAGGTTGCACTTGTGTGAACACGTCCTCACCGAACCTCTATGTGATAAAGCCCTGTCACCTCAATTCTGCCTATTAACTCACACACAAATGTACAGTGGATGCGATCTAATGTAAATTCTTATGACGTTATACATATTGTAGACTGTGCTCACATGTGCCCATATTAAGCAAATAAGCAGTACAAATATATGCAACTAGGTGCTTCATCGCACCCTACGGGCGCTCTTCACACCGTCGCAAGGGGTTACACCCCCTTAACTCTTGCATGCCTTTCTGGGGTTCAATATTTGTATTATATAAAGTATTACCTGCATTCCTTTGTTAGTGGTTAAATATTGCGATGGCGTGAACAGCACCTGCAGGGCACGATGTACAGAATGTAGCGGGTGCGGGGGGGACTGCGGATGGTGTCTGTAGATGCTGCGGGTGGAGGGGGGGCGGAAGTGGGGGTGGGGCCCGGATGAGGAAGGGTCAGGAGGTGCTGCGGGTGGGGGAGGGGCAGAGGAGTGGGGGATGCAGATTGGGGAGGGGTCCGGAGGCACTGCAGGTGGGGCAGGGGTGGCACGGGTGGGAGAGGGGCAGGTGTAGGGATGTTGTGGATGGGTGACGGGTTCCGGAGGTGCTGTGGGATGGGAAGGGGCGGGAGTGCCGGGGGTGGGGTAGGGGTCCGCAGGCGCGATGGGTAGGGGAGGGGCAGGTACGGGTGGTGTGGCGGATAGGGAAGGAGGTCCGGAGGTGCTGCAGGTGGTGGAGGGGCAGGTGCGGGGGTGCCATTGGTGGGGGAGGGGTAGGTGAGGGGGGACCTCGGATGGAGGAGGGTGTCTGCAGAGGCTGCGGGTGGAGGGGGGCAGGTGTGGGGGGAGACATAAGGGGGGTGGATGGTGGAGGGGGCCTGGAGATGCTGTGGGTGGTGAAGGGGAGTAGGAGTGGGAGCCGCGGGTGGTGTAGGGGTCTGGAGGCACAGCGTGTGGGGGAGGGGTGGAGTGCCGCATGTGGTGGTGGGGAAGGTGCGGAGGTGTGGTGCATTGGGGAGAGGTCTGGAGGCGCTGCGGGTACTGTACCTGTCAAAAAGGTAGTTGGAGGGTTTGCAGTAACAGGGCCAGGACAGGGGTGACAGGGTCAGAACAGGGTTGACGGGGCCAGGACAGGGGTGACAGGGTCAGGACAGGGGCGACGGGGCCAGGACAGGGGCGACGGGGCCAGGACAGGGGTGACAGGCCAGGACAGGGGTGACAGGGCCAGTATAGGGTTGACAGGGCAAGCACAGGGGTAACAGGGCCAGGATAGGGGTGACAGGGCCAGCATAAGGGTGACAGGGTGACAGGGCCAGGATAAGGGTGACAGGGCAAGGATAAGGGTGACAGGGCCAGGATAAGGGTGACAGGGCCAGGATAAGGGTGGCAGGGCCAGGATAAGGGTGGCAGGGCAAGGCCAGGGGTGACAGGGACATGACAGAACACAGGGCACGGGAGAGATTGGTATTAGGGACAAAACAGTTGTGAGAGACAGATGTGTCTTACCAGAGTCACTGCTGCTGGCTGCTGCTGTTCCACTCCAACCTGTTGGGATCTGCTGCTGGTAGAGACTTGGCCTGGCTGACTCTCTTAGGCTGGAGTCCTGCTTCCTCTGCCCGTCCGCATTCCTCCCCCCACTCCTCAGTCACACACCGCAGACCTCGCGCAGCTGCCGGGCACTGTGGTAATGGGAGACTGGGAGTGACTGGTTAGCCCCCAGGAGACGCTGGAGGGAGGAGGGGGTCATAGCATGCACGTGGCGCGGACTTTGCGGCTGCTGGGCACTGTGGTAAGGGGAGACTGGGAGTGACTGGTTAGCTCCCAGGAGACGCTGCAGCTGGAGGGAGGAGGGGGTCGGAGCCTGCAAGCAGCTCGGACTTCTGCAGCGCTACCCGCCGGCTAAAGTGTGTGAAGGAGCTGGGCGCACCTCACTGCGGGCGGCAGCGCTGCAGCTAGCGGTGGGGTTGCCGGGGCTGGAGATAACAGAGGCAGTACGGAACCTGCACAGCGGCAGGTGCCCCACAAAACTGCAGCTAAGAAGCGTGGAGTGTGCCAGAAAGTGACGCTCCTCCGCGCCAGAGAGGGGGGGTCAAGCACACAATGAGCCGGTGCCCGTCTGTCTATACGGCATACCCCCTCACACACCCCCATACCTCCCAAATGTCCCGATTTTCGCGGGACAGTCCTATTTTTTTGGGTCTGTCCCGCTGTCCCACCCGCGGGTCGCAGTGTCCCGCGGTAAGGGGGGGGGGGTCAGTTGGAAAGCTCCTGTACTTAGCAGAGCAGCGGTGAATAGTGGAGACAGAGGGAGAGGGGGCATCAGGGGGTACGGATTAAGGGGGGGTTCCAGCAGCAGAGCCGGATTAAGGGGGGGGCAGGGGGTACGTACCTTTGGCCCCACAGTTTTAGCCCCCCCCCCCCCCGCTCGAGTAGCTCTGTCCCAGCTCAGAAGCTCCCCCGTCCTGCCAGCAACAATGGCAGCATTGTGCTACTGTCAGCACACGCTGCTGCGTGTTGGCAGGTCTGTGGTGTTGCAGGGAGGCAGCAGTCTCCCTGCTTTCTTCTGCCTGTGCGGGTGTGTAGGGGGAGCGACCACCTCCTCTGGATTTACCCCTAGCTGAGGGCCAAAATTCCATAAAAAAAAAAATCCCGGAATTTGCGTAAGGGGACGTGGCCTCGTGTCCCGCGATTAGGCCACGCCCCCAACCCACAGCAGGCACAGGGCTCCCCTGTCTCAAGTGCCCTGGGCCCCCCGGACTCATAATCAGCCCCTGGGGGCATGCCAGCAGCTCACAGAGCGCTGGGCATGCCCCCTCACTGACGAAAACGGGGGCCCTCCCGTGAAGCCACGCCCCCTTTTCGCCGAATGTGTGTCCCTCCTTCTGCCTGAAGAAAGCTCCTGAAGAAAGCTGGGAGGTATGCACCCCTGCCTGTGCCATGCCCATACTATCTGCTTCTGCTCCTAGTCTCCTATAGATTTGGCCAGATCTGTGACTCATTTGACTAACTCCGCCCAGTGTTGTGACTCCTCCCAGCGTTAGCAAATGAGTCACAAAGTCACAGATCTGGGCTATTATATAGGATATGTGTGCTGCACGATCAGCTGTACATTTTACTCTGCCAGACTCAACCAGTAATACATCAAATGTTAATTTTTATTAATTATTCATATTAATAATTCTTAAAGCTATAACACCAAAATCCTCTTAGAAAGGGAAAAAATATTACATACAAATTTTTTTTAAATGTTTATTAGAAATAAGTGATTAAAAATCTGTCCGCTGTATTACATCAAAGAGTTATCAGAGTAATTATTTATTAAAAGAACACAGTTTAGGACACGTGGGCACTCGCTGCGACTGGAGGAGAGAAAGTTCCGAACGCAATGGAGGAAAGGGTTCTTCACTGTTAGGGCAATCAGGATGTGGAATTCCCTGCCAGGGAAGGTGGTAATGGCGGACTCTGTAATTGGATTTAAAAAAGGATTGGATACATTTCTGAATGAAAATGATATCCAAGGTTATAATATCTAAAATATCAACGTGGTTAATCCGGGGGTAACATGAGTTATAGTAGTTAACTAGTCATAAAACATTATTCTGTGGGTATGTAGAATCATCACAACTTATTACAGGTTGAACACGATGGGCAATTTGCCTCTATTCAACCTCAATTACTATGTTACATCCAACAACTATACAGTATAATACTAATTACATTAAAATTATTTGCTTACTATTGCATTGTGGATTACTACACTTAAATGACTGTTATTGTATCAAAGTGCTATGAGATTTTAATTTTCATATTGTTTCTGATCTATTCTAATACTGTATTTGGAGTTTCTATAGGAATGGTGCTGCCTGTAGTGTTTTTAGATAATGTTTAAGTATCCAATCTATAGATTACTAATTAATCATAGTTATTTACACTTTTTTATTTTGCATTATCTAGCTGTAAAGTTTTATATTAATGTCATTTCTAATACAACCACATTCCTATTGTATATGTATATGTTATCATGCAGTGGCGTAACTACTGCCCCCGCAGTCCTCGCGGTGGCTTGGGGGCGAGGGGCTGCGGGGGCGCCACTGATTTAGAACAGATTGACATGCGGACGAGCGTCCGCATGTCAATCTGCGATCTCCTCTCCCTCCTTGCTGCGGTGCCTGCTCCCCCGGCTCTCCCCCCCCCCCATGTGTTGGAGGGACACGAGCGCATCGCGCGTCTCTCCTGTGTCCCTCCTGTCCTGGCTCTCCCCCGGCCGGTCTAAGGAAGCAAGTGCCGTTCGTGAGCTCTGATTGGCTCACGAACGGCACTTCCTTTATTAGACAGCTGGGGGAGAGCCAGGAGGGACACAGGAGAGACGCGCGATGCGCTCGTGTCCCTCCAACACATAGGGGGGGGGCCGGAGGAGCAGGCACTGGGGCATATACCCGGCACTGGGGACATATACCTGGCACTGGGGGGGCATATACCTGGCACTGAGGGCATGTACCTGGCACTGGGGGCATATACCTGGCACTGGGGGCATATACCTGGCACTGGGGGGGCATATACCCAGCACTGGGGGCATGTACCTGGCACTGGGGGCATATACCCGGCACTGGGGGGCATATACCTGGCACTGGGGGGGCATATACCCGGCACTGGAGGCATATACCTGGCACTGGGGGGGAAGCAGGCACTAGGGGGGAATATCTGGCACTGGTGGCATGTACCTGGCACTGGGGGCATATACCCGGCACTGGGGGGGCATATACCCGGCACTGGGGGCATATACCTGGCACTGGGGGGGCATATACCCGGCACTGGGGGCATATACCTGGCACTGGGGGGGAAGCAGGCACTGGGGGGGAATATCTGGCACTGGGGGCATATACCTGGCACTGGGGGCATATAACTGGCACTGGGGGGGCATGTACCTGGCACTGGGGCATATACCTGGCACTGGGGGCATATACCTGGCACTGGGGGGGAATATCTGGCACTGGGAGAATATCTGGCACTGGGGGGGCATATACCTGGCACTGGGGGCATATACCTGGCACTGGGGGGGCATAGACCTGGCACTGGGGGAATATACCTGGCACTGGGGGGGCATATACCCGGCACTGGGGGCATATACCCGTGACTGGGGGGCATATACCTGGCACTGGGGGGGGAAGCAGGCACTGGGAGGGAATATCTGGCACTGGGGGCATATGCCTGGCACTGTGGGGGAATATCTGGCACTGGGGGCATATACCTGGCACTGGGGGGGGGGGAATATCTGGCACTGGGGGGTCATATACCTGGCACTGGGGGCATATACCTGGCACTGGAGGGGGGGGATATCTGGCACTGGGGGCATATACCTGGCACTGGGGGGGAATATCTGGCACTGGGGGGGAAGCAGGCACTGTGGGGGAATATCTGGCACTGGGGGGGGGGCATATACCTGGCACTGTGGGGGAATATCTGGCACTGGGTGCATATACCTGGCACTGTGGGGGAATATCTGGCACTGGGTGCATATACCTGGCACTGTGGGGGAATATCTGGCACTGGGAGCATATGTGGCACTGGGAGCACGGCCCTAGCAACAAGCACTACCCCCTAGCAACGAGCAGGACACCCAGTGCATGAAACCCCTGGCAACGAGCATGACACCCTGAGCATGAAAACCCCTGGCACCGTGCATGGAACCAAGAGCATGAAACCCCTGGCAACGAGGAGGTAATTTAAAAGTAATTGGAAGCCTTACTGTAGAACTTAATGTGTAATGGGCATTACGGTGTGTGGCATAATGTATCACGGACATTGCGGTGTGTGTCATAATGTATCAGGCATTACGGTGTGTTGTATACTATATCACGGGCATTGTGGTATGTGGTATAATGTCTCAGGATCATTGTGGTGTGTGTCATACTGTGTCACAGACATTGTGTGTGCTATAATGTATCAGGGGCATTGCAGTGTGTAGCATAATGTATAACTGGCATTGCGATTCCTGTCATAATGTGTCACAGGCATTACGGTGTGTGGCATAATGTGTCGGGGGCATTACGGTGTGTGGCATAATGTGTCGGGGGCATTACGGTGTGTGGCATAATGTGTAGGGGGCATTACGGTGTGTGCATATTGTGTCATGTGCATTATTGTCAGTGATCGCAAAAACGCGCCATGGCGCGTATTTTACCCAGAAACAGCCGCCCGGGACTCACATTTAGAAGATGAGCGGGTCCCACAGGACGCGCTCATCTGAATATGTGTTTGCATGTGTTAAGCCTGTCAGCGGAATGCAGGAGGTGACTGGCTGTTTCCTCGGCCAATCACCTTCTGTAGTCTCCATCCAATCACAGCCTGCAGCATCTCCCGCTTTGAATCCTGCTCCCCGCCAGCACATGAATCTGTGCTGCAGGGCTGACAGACTGGCCCCGCTCATCCGGCTCCACTGCCGCTCTGCCGCCAGCACCCTCCTCTGCGACTGGGAGTACAGCTCCGGATCTGCCCGCCGCCACCCCCCCTACCCGGGACCCGCTCAACGCCCCACCGAGACCCGACAACTACCTTCCAGCAGGAGCCGTCCGGGCTGCGCAGCTCCCGCTGTAGGTAAGCAGTAGACAGTGCTGCATCGCCCCGCTTCACCTGGAGTAGCTGGTGCAGATGCGGGATGTCCGGGGGCTGCAAGCTCCGTGTGTGCAATGTGAGGCCGCTCAGAGTGTCAGGGCCTCACTGACACCATTTTTCTGACAGCACAGTGCAGTGAGTGCACTGGCACAAGTAGCCAGCCGGCGCCGCAGCATGAAGGAGCTATCTGTGAAATCGCAAGCAGAGGCTGGCAAGAAGGAGCTCCTCCGATCGCTTCCCCTGACGGGCTGGCCACTGCTAAATATACCAGTATATCAGTACAACTGTGCAGTGACACTGACTTTCCCATTGCACCTGGGGCTCCACTACTTTGACACAGTTGGAACTGATTATCGGTATATTTAGCAGTGGCCAGCCCGTCAGGGGAAGCGATTGGACGAGCTCCTTCTTGCCAGAGAACAGCCTCTGCTTGCGATTTCACATAGAGCTCCTCCAGGCTGCGGCTACTACAGGCGCAGGCTGGCTACTTGTGCCAGTGCACTCACTGCACTGTGCTGTCAGAAAAAATGGTGAGTGTCAGTGAGTTGCTGCTGGGGGCGGAGCCACTTGTGTCAAACGGCCCTTCGTGCAACTGGAGGTGATAAGTGAGTGGTTACTGCAATGTGCCTCAGTGCTCTACCAGGCGCATTGTGTATAATAACGTGTTCTACCTGGCGCAATGTGTATAATAACGTGTTCTACCTGGCGCAATGTGTATAATAACGTGTTCTACCTGGCGCAATGTGTATGATAACGTGCTCTACCTGGCGCAATGTGTATGATAACGTATTCTACCTGGCGCAATGTGTATGATAACGTGTTCTACCTGGCGCAATGTGTATGATAACGTGTTCTACCTGGCGCAATGTGTATGATAACGTGCTCTACCTGGTGCAATGTGTATAATAACGTGCTCTACCAGGCGCAATGTGTATGATAACGTGCTCTACCTAGTGCAATGTGTATAATAACGTGCTCTACCAGGCGCATTGTGTATAATAACGTGTTCTACCTAGTGCAATGTGTATTATAACGTGCTCTACCAGGCGCATTGTGTATAATAACGTGTTCTACCTGGCGCAATGTGTATGATAACGTGCTCTACCTGGCGCAATGTGTATGATAACGTGTTCTACCTGGCGCAATGTGTATGATAACGTGTTCTACCTGGCGCAATGTGTATGATAACGTGCTCTACCTAGTGCAATGTGTATTATAACGTGCTCTACCAGGCGCATTGTGTATAATAACGTGTTCTACCTGGCGCAATGTGTATGATAATGTGCTCTACCAGGCGCATTGTGTATAATAACGTGTTCTACCTGGCGCAATGTGGCTGATAACGTGCTCTACCAGGCGCATTGTGTATAATAACGTGCTCTACCTGGCGCAATGTGTATAATAACGTGTTCTACCTGACGCAATGTGTATGATAACTTGCTCTACCTAGCGGCAATGTGTATGATAACTTGCTCTACCTAGCGGCAATGTGTATGATAACATGCTCTACCTGATGCAATGTGTATGATAACTTGCTCTACCTAGCGGCAATGTGTATGATAACATGCTCTACCTGGCGCAATGTGTATGATAACGTGCTCTACCTGGCGCAATGTGTATGATAACTTGCTCTACCTAGCGGCAATGTGTATGATAACTTGCTCTATCTAGCGGCAATGTGTATGATAACATGCTCTACCTGATGCAATGTGTATGATAACTTGCTCTACCTAGCGGCAATGTGTATGATAACATGCTCTACCTGGCGCAATGTGTATGATAACGTGCTCTACCTGGCGCAGTGTGTATAACGTGTTCTACCTGGCGCAATGTGTATGATAACGTGCTCTACCTAGCGGCAATGTGTATGATAACGTGCTCTACCTGGTGCAAAGTGTATGACGTGCTGTACCTGGTGCAAAGTGTATGACGTGCTGTACCTGGTGCAAAGTGTATGACGTGCTGTACCTGGTGCAAAGTGTATGACGTGCTGTACCTGGAGCAAAGTGTATGACGTGATCTACCTGGATCAGTGTGCATAGGAGGTTCTACCTGGTGCAATGTGTATAAGCGCCACTACTGTGTGGTGTAATGTGAATTGACACTATTATGTGGCCACGCCCCTTCCCTATGAAGCCACGCCCCTAAAATTTTGCGGCGCGCCTACGGCGCGCACTACCTGTTCTTTGTGGTCTAAGTGGTCTAACACCAATTCACTTTCTGCCTAAGGGCACCAAAATGTCTAGTTACAGCTCTGGTGCAGGGTGTCCTGCATGCTACACAGCCCAGCAGCATTGTCACCCCATCCCCCCCATCTTGCAACACTTTTGTAGTGTCCAAACAAGATTAAAATTAATAAGAACTTTCATTCCGATGGGACCCAGAAAAAGACCGGTAGGACCCCAATTTTTAAAAGTGAAGGGTCCCTGGGACCCACTTTTTTTTTGGCTCAGCGCGATCACTGATTGTGTGTGGAATAATGTCTAAGGGCCATTGCAGTATGTGGAATAATGTATACTGGGCATTACTATAAGGAGGAAAAATGACAAATAATGTAAGGGGCATGAATCAGGATTATTTTTCTTTTCTGTGGTGGCCAACGTCTGGGCGTGCAGGTTGCAAAACTGGGGTATAAGGTAGTCTTTTCCTGCAATGCCACGCCCTCCACGCAAAGCCACGCCCATTTTGACAAAGCCACACACCCTTTTTGCCAGCGCGCACCGCAGGCAATTACGGGGTGTATGGGGGGGGGGCGCCGAAGGATTTTTTGGCTTGGGGGAGAAAAATTTCTAGTTACGCCACTGATGTTATTGTAACATTATCATACTTGCCGACATTTGAAAAAGCATGTACAGTAAAAGCCACACCTATAAGGGCAGTGTTAAAGTAGACATGTACTGGTCCACCTAAGAGGGGGGTCACAAAATTAACTCCCATATCTTTGCTAAAAAATGCTGCATGGTGTAGCGTTGCCTCCTTTTGTTGTGCTGCTATTAGTGGGAGCTGTGTGTGCACATTCCTGCAAATGCCGCGGACAAAAATTTCATCTAAGGTCGGGTCACAGGAGCATAACTCCTCGCTGCCCATTCCTACTAAGTGCCACTGACTCCACCTCTTATATTGGGTGGCGAGGGCACTGCATTCCTGCTGCCTGTGGCCACAGACAGTCTTTTCCTGTACTTAGTACGACATGCTATGACGGGAATCAGAGTCTGCGATGTGAACGCATGAGGACACTGTACTTTCTGTACTTTCAAATATTGTGTATTACTCACAAGTAGAGATGAGCGGGTTCGGTTCGTCGAGATCCGAACCCCCCCGAACTTCACGTGGTTTACACGGGTCTGAGGCAGCCTTGGTTCTTCCCGCCTAACACGCAAAACCCAAACGGGGAAAAGTCATCCCGCAGTCAGATTCTCACGAGATTCGGATTCCATATAAAGAGCCGTGCGTCGCCGCCATTTTTACTCGTGCATGGTCGATTGAGCGGAGAGTACATGGCTACGTTCTCTGCCTGAAAATCTCAATATCTGTGCTCAGTGTGCTGCATTGTGGTGACCACCAGTATAGAGTAGTACAGTACAGTAGGCCATTGCTGTATCTTGCAGCTCCGTGTCAGAATCAGTTCTAGTATCCTGATCAGTGCTAAATATCTGTGCTGCATTGTGGTGACCAGTATATAGTAGTACAGTGCTGCAATGTGGTGACCACCAGTATATAGTAGTACAGTACAGTAGGCCATTGCTGTATCATGCAGCTCTGTGTCAGACTCAGTTCTAGTATCCTGATCAGTGCTCAATATCTGTGCTGCATTGTGGTGACCAGTATATAGTAGTACAGTGCTGTATTGTGGTGATCACCAGTATATAGTAGTACAGTACAGTAGTCCACTGCTGTATCTTGCAGCTCGTGTCAGACTCAGTTCTATTCTCCTGATCAGTGCTCAATATTTGTGCTGCATTGTGGTGACCAGTATATAGTAGTAAAGTGCTGCATTGTGGTTACCACCAGTATATAGTAGTACAGTACAGTAGTCCATTGCTGTATCTTGCAGCTCCGTGTCAGACTCAGTTCTATTCTCCTGATCAGTGCTCAATATCTGTGCTGCATTGTGGTGACCACCAGTATATAGTAGTACTGTACAGTAGTCCACTGCTGTATCTTGCAGCTCCGTGTCAGACTCAGTTCTATTCTCCTGATCAGTGCTCAATATCTGTGCTGCATTGTGGTGACCAGTATATAGTAGTACAGTGCTGCATTGTGGTGACCGCTAGTATATAGTAGTACAGTACAGTAGTCCACTGCTGTATCTTGCAGCTCCGTGTCAGACTCAGTTCTATTCTCCAGATCAGTGCTCAATATCTGTGCTGCATTTTGGTGACCAGTATATAGTAGTACAGTGCTGCATTGTGGTGACTACCAGTATATAGTAGTACAGTACAGTAGTCCACTGCTGTATCTTGCAGCTCCGTGTCAGACTCAGCTCTATTCTCCTGATCAGTGCTCAATATCTGTGCTGCATTGTGGTGACCAGTATATAGTAGTACAGTGCTGCATTGTGGTGACCACCAGTATATAGTAGTACAGTACAGTAGTCCACTGCTGTATCTTGCAGTTCCGTGTCAGACTCAGTTCTATTCTCCTGATCAGTGCTCAATATCTGTATTGCATTGTGGTGACCAGTATATAGTAGTACAGTGCTGCATTGTGGTGACCAATAGTATATAGTAGTACAGTACAGTAGTACATTGCTGTATCTTGCAGCTCCGTGTCACTTGTAGTATCCTGAACAGTGCTTAATATCTGTGCTCAGTTTCAGTGCTGCATTGTGGTGACTAAAAGTCCAGTGACTTGTGCTGCATCTTGCTGCTGTAGGGTGCTGTGGTAGTGTCCTGTCACTGTGCATAGGTCATCATCATTACTGTCACAGTGGTATCTGGTATCTATTTAGTGGTATCTAGTTCCAGACATAACTGCCATCTAATTCCAGATATATGACTGGCATATAATTCAACACATTAAAAAATGGAGAACAAAAACGTGGAGGGTAAAATAGGAAAAGATCAAGATCCACTTCCACCTAGTGCTGAAGCTGCTGCCACTAGTCATGGCAGAGACGATGAAATGCCATCAACGTCATCTGCCAAGGACGATGACCAATGTCATAGTAGAGAGCATGTTAAATCCCAAAAACAAAAGTTCAGTAAAATGACCCAAAAATCTAAATTAAAAGCGTCTGAGGAGAAGCGTAAACTTGCCAATATGCCATTTACGACACGGAGTGGCAAGGAACGGCTAAGGCCCTCTCCTATGTTTCTCATTACTAGTGGGTCAGCTTCACATGAGGATGGAAGCACTCATCCTCCCGCTAGAAAAATGAAAAGAGTTAAGCTGGCAAAAGCACAGCAAAGAACTGTGCGTTCTTCTAAATCACAAATCCCCAAGGAGAGTCCAATTGTGTTGGTTGCAATGCCTGACCTTCCCAACACTGGACGGGAAGAGGTGGCTCCTTCCACCATTTGCACACCCCCTGCAAGTGCTAGAAGGAGCACCCACAGTACAGTTCCTGATATTCAAATTGAAAATGTCACTGTTGAAGTACACAAAGGATGAGGATATGGGTGTTGCTGGCGCTGAGGGGGAAATTGACCAGGAGGATTCTGATGGAGAGGTGGTTTGTTTAAGTCAGGCACCCAGGGAGACACCTGTTGTCCGTAGGATGAATAAGGCCATTGACATGCCTGGTCAAAATACCAAAAAAAATCACCTCTTCGGTGTGGAATAATTTCAACAGAAATGCGGACAACTGGTGTCATGCCGTGTGTTGACTTTGTCAAGCTGTAATAAGTAGGGGTAAGGACGTTAACCACCTAAGAACATCCTCCCTTATACGTCACCTGGAGCGCATTCATCAGAAGTCATTGACAAGTTCAAAAACTTTGGGTGACAGCGGAAGCAGTCCACTGACAACTAAATCCCTTCTTCCTCTTGTACCCAAGCTCCTGCAAACCACACCACCAACTCCCTCAGTGTCAATTTCCTCCTTAGACAGGAACGCCAATAGTTCTACAGGCCATGTCACTGGCAAGTCTGACGAGTCCTCTCCTGACTGGGATTCCTCTGATGGATCCTTGAGTGTAACGCCTACTGCTGCTGGCGCTGCTGTTGTTGCTGCTGGGAGTCGATCATCATCCCAGAGGGGAAGTCGGAAGACCACTTGTACTACTTCCAGTAAGCAATTGACTGTCCAACAGTCCTTTGCAAGGAAGATGAAATATCACAGCAGTCATCCTGTTGCAAAGCGGATAACTCAGGCCTTGATAGCTGTGTTGGTGTTAGACGTGCATCCAGTATCCGCCATTAGTTCACAGGGACTTAGAGAATTTCTTGAGGTAGTGTGTCCCCGGTACCAAATACCATCTAGGTTCCACTTCTCTAGGCAGGCGATACCGAGAATGTACACAGACGTCAGAAAAAGAGTCACCAGTGTCCTAAAAAATGCAGTTGTACCCAATGTCCACTTATCCATGGACATGTGGACAAGTGGAGCAGGGCAGACTAAGGACTATATGACTGTGACAGCCCACTGGGTAGCAAGAACAGCAGCGGCGGCACCAGTAGCAGCATCTCGCAAACGTCAACTCGTTCCTAGGCAGGCTACACTTTGTATCACCACTTTCCATAAGAGGCACACAGCTGACAACCTCTTACGGAAACTGAGGAACATCATCGCAGATTGGTTTACCCCAATTGGACTCTCCTGGGGATTTGTGACATCGGACAAAGCAACCAATATTGTGTGTGCATTACATGTGGGCAAATTCCAGCACGTCCCATGTTTTGCACATACAATGAATGTGGTGGTGCAGAATTTTTTTTAAAACGACAGGGGCGTGCAAGAGATGCTGTCGGTGGCCCGAAGAATTGCGGGCCACTTTCGGCATTCAGCTACTGCGTGCCGAAGACTGGAGCACCAGCAAACACTCCTGAACATTCCCCTCCATCAGCTGAAGCAAGAGGTGGTAACGAGGTGGAATTCAACCCTCTATATGCTTCAGAGGATGGAGGAGCAGCAAAAGGCCATTCAAGCCTATACATCTGCCTACGATATAGGCAAAGGAGGGGGAATGCACCTGACTCAAGCGCAGTTGAGAATGATTTCAACATTGTGCAAGGTTCTGCAACCCTTTGAACTTGCCACACGTGAAGTCTGTTCAGACACTGCCAGGTCATTCCCCTCATCAGGCTTTTGCAGAAGCAGCTGGAGAGATTGAAGGAGGAGCTCAAACGGAGCGATTCCGCTAGGCATGTGGGACTTGTGGATGGAGCCCTTCATTCGCGTAACCAGGATTCACGGGTGGTCAATTTGTTAATATCAGAGCACTACATTTTGGCCACCGTGCTCGATCCTAGGTTTAAAGCCTACATTGTATCTCTCTTTCCGGCAGACACAAGTCTGCAGAGGTTCAAAGACCTGCTGGCGAGACACTTGTCAAGTCAACCGGAATGTGACCCGCCAACAGCTCCTCCTTCATTTTCTACCGCCACTGGAGCTGCCAGGAAAAGGATCAAATTTCCAAAACCACCCGCTGGCGGTGATGCAGGGCAGTCAGGAGCGAAAACTGACATCTGGTACGGACTGAATGACCTGCCAACGATTACTGACATGTCAACTACTGTCACTGCATATGATTCTGTCACCATTGAAAGAATGGTGGAGGATTATATGAGTGACAGCATCACTGTAGGCATGTCAGACAGTCCATATGTATACTGTCAGGA
The DNA here is from genome assembly GCF_028390025.1 of Pseudophryne corroboree. Classification (NCBI taxonomy): domain Eukaryota; kingdom Metazoa; phylum Chordata; class Amphibia; order Anura; family Myobatrachidae; genus Pseudophryne; species Pseudophryne corroboree. The sequence goes on along the minus strand of NC_086454.1, from coordinate 226,713,732 downwards.
AAAAAAATCAATTTTTTTGAGGCCCTTGCACAAACTGGCTTTATTTTACCTAAGTTGCCCCCCCCCCCCTCCAGTGTGTACTCCGAAAGAGTGATTAGTGCAGCCGGTCACCTTGTCAGCAATCGGCGTACGAGGTTACTTCCACAAAATGTGGAGAAGATGATGTTCATCAAAATGAATTATTATCAATTCCTCCGTGGAGACATTTACCAGCAATTGCCTCAAGAAAGTACACAGGGACCTGTGATGGTGGATTCCAGTGGGGACGAATTAATACTCTGTGAGAAGAGGGATGTACACAGTGAAAGGGGTGAGGAATCGGACGATGAGGAGGAGGTGGACATCTTGCCTCTGTAGAGCCAGTTTGTGCAAGGAGAAATTGATTGCTTCTTTTTTGGTGGGGGTCCAAACTAACCAGTCATTTCAGCCACAGTCGTGTGGCAGACCCTGTCGCTGAAATGATGGGTTTGTTAAAGTGTGCATGTCCTGTTTATACAACATAAGGGTGGGTGGGAGGGCCCAAGGACAATTCCATCTTGCACCTCTTTTTTTATATTTATCTTTGCATCGTGTGCTGTTTGGGGACTATTTTTTTAAGTGCCATCCTGTCTGCCACTGCAGTGCCACTTCCTAGATGGGCCAGGTGTTTGTTCCGGCCACTTGGGTCGCTTAGCTTAGTCATCCAGTGACCTTGGTGCAAATTTTAGGACTAAAAATAGTGGGGGTCATTCCGAGTTGTTCGCTCGGTAAATTTCATCGCATCGCAGCGATTTTCCGCTTAGTGCGCATGCGCAATGTTCGCACTGCGGCTGCGCCAAGTAAATTTGCTATGCAGTTAGGTATTTTACTCACGGCTTTTTCTTCGTTCTGGTGATCGTAATGTGATTGACAGGAAGTGGGTGTTTCTGGGCGGAAAGAGGCCGTTTTATGGGCGTGTGGGAAAAAACGCTACAGTTTCTGGGAAAAACGCGGGAGTGGCTGGAGAAACGGAGGAGTGTCTGGGCGAACGCTGGGTGTGTTTGTGACGTCAAACCAGGAACGACAAGCACTGAACTGATCGCACTGGCAGAGTAAGTCTCAAGCTACTCAGAAACTGCACAGAGATGTCTTTTCGCAATATTGCGAATCTTTCGTTCGCAATTGTAAGAAGCTAAGATTCACTCCCAGTAGGCGGCGGCTTAGCGTGTGTAAAGCTGCTAAAAGCAGCTTGCGAGCGAACAACTCGGAATGAGGGCCAGTATTGTGAGGTGTGAGATGTTCAGAATAGACTGGAAATGAGTGGAAATTATGGTTATTGAGGTTAATAATACTATAGGATCAAAATTACCCCCAAATTCTATGAATTAAGCTGTTTTTCAGGGGTTTTTGAAAATAAAACACCCGAATCCAAAACACACCCGAATCCGACAAAAAAATGTAAGGGAGGTTTTGCCAAAACGCGTCTGAATCCAAAACACGGCCGCGGAACCGAATCCAAAACCAAAGCACAAAACCCGAAAAATTTCCGGTGCACATCACTACTCACAAGTGGTTCCTTATTTGAAAATGCATGTAACTATAGGGATCATTGGACATTATTCAGCTTCAGTCGCAAAAAGTTGCAAAATGGCAAACGGATGATTATCGGATGACTGCACATGCACCATGAACGTATTGCAAGTGCGCATCCCGGGATGCAATCGCAGGCTATTTGACAGGCGGTGGGTGTTTGTGGGCATTTGCAGATAGTGGTTGAGGAAACACAGGCGGGTCAAGGTCCAGTTAGTCTGACATCAGCTGTGATTCCAGCAATTGAAAACATGGCGCCAGGTGCAACTGCATTCTCATTATTCTGAGTAGCCCTGGGTCATCCACAACTGTCGCTGGTGCTCAATTTTTACGACTGCATACACAATTTAGCGATTACATCTACCAGCCTCTTTATCTTTCTGGGTGGCTCTTCACATGCGAATTGTAGCAGAAGCAGGATTGAGAAAAATCCAATTTCTGTCTCAATAGCAATTCAATCTGAATAAGGCCCATTGCGCCTTATGACCAATGCAGGAAAATGCACTGATGATCCCATTTAAATATATATATATATATATATTTCTGATTCGGTTTTTCCAAGTATGTAAAAGCTACATATTGGGGGTAATGTGCAATCAGGGAGATTGCTAGATTCTTCAGGGAGTCTGGGAGATTGCTAATACAGTATTTCAGAGACTCTCCCTGACAATTAGAGAGAGTTGGCAAGTATGAACTATGGGGGTCATTCCGAGTTGTTCGCTCGCAAGCTGCTTTTAGCAGCTTTGCACACGCTAAGCCGCCGCCTACTGGGAGTGAATCTTAGCTTATCAAATTTGCGAACGAAAGATTAGCAGAATTGCGAATAGACACTTCTTAGCAGTTTCTGAGTAGCTCCACACTTACTCGGCATCTGCGATCAGTTCAGTCAGTTTCGTTCCTGGTTTGACGTCACAAACACACCCAGCGTTCGCCCAGACACTCCTCCGTTTCTCCAGCCACTCCCGCGTTTTTCCCAGAAACGGTAGCGTTTTTTCGCACACACCCATAAAACGGCCAGTTTCCGCCCAGAAACACCCACTTCCTGTCAATCACATTACGATCACCAGAACGAAGAAAAAACCTCGTAATGCCGTGAGTAAAATACCTAACTACATAGCAAATTTACTTGGCGCAGTCGCACTGCGGACATTGCGCATGCGCATTAGTGACTAATCGCTCTGTTGCGAGAAAAAAATAACGAGCGAACAACTCGGAATGACCCCCTATGTGCATCACAGTGTTTACACCGAAATCAAATACCAATAACCTCATTCATAGTTGAACACATTTATAACTAAACAGCTGGTTCTGAATTTAGGTAAAAGCAAAAAAGAAACAAGTAACTATTCACCTTGGTAAAAGCATGTTGCACTGCAGGTGGGGCAGATGTAACATGTGCAGAGAGATTACATTTGGGAGGCATGTATCCAAACTGAAATATAAATTGTAATGTGAAAAAAAAGCTGTCCAGCTTACCCTGTATGTAAAACAAATATATGTATTTGCACCTTTTGCGTTGCATCATGGTTTGTTGTAAATAGAAAGTTACTTGCTTTCTCTACTTTGTTTCCATCTGAAAGTCATCCCCCAAGCACAAATGGAAAACATGAATGGTGGGAAAATTAACAATTTGCTACCTACACAGAGTTGGCCGCAAACATTTCATGCAACTAGAGATGTACACCGGAAATTTTTCGGGTTTTGTGTTTTGGTTTTGGATTCGGTTCCGCGCCCGTGTTTTGGATTCAGACGCGTTTTGGCAAAACCTCCCTGAAATTTTTTTGGTGGATTCGGGTGTGTTTTGGATTTGGGTGTTTTTTTTTTTCAAAAACCCCTCAAAAACAGCTTAAATCATAGAATTTGGGGGTAATTTTGATCCTATAGTATTCTTAACCTCAATAACCGCAATTTCCACTCATTTCCAGTCTATTCTGAACTCCTCACCCATTACAATACAATTTTTAGTCCTAAAATGTGCACCGAGGTCGCTGGATGAGTAAGCAAAGCAACCCAAGAGGGCGGCACAAACACCTGGCCCATCTAGGAGTGGCACTGCAGTGTCAGACAGGATAGCACTTCAAAAAATTGGCCCCAAACAGCACATGATGCAAAGAAAAGAGAAAAAGAGGTGCACTGTGGTCGCTATACAGCTAAGCTAAGCAACACAAACACCTCAATATCACAGGAATTATTCATTCTAATCAATGGTATTATTGGTCCAAATCACTGGAAGAAAATGACAAAATCACTTGAATTAAATGGCAGTTATGTCGGGAATTATATCAAATGGCAGTACCACTGGACATATACGGAAGTGTCAGACAGCATGGCACTTAAAAAAATTGGCCCCAAACAGCACATGATGCAAAGAAAAGAGAAAAAGAGGTGCACTGTGGTCGCTGGACGGCTAAGCTAAGCGACACAAACACCTCAATATCACAGGAATTATTTGTTCTAATCAATGGTATTATTGGTCCAAATCACTGGAAGAAAATGACAAAATCACTGGAATTATTCATTCTAATCAATGGTATTATTGGTCCAAATCACTGGAAGAAAATTACAAAATCACTGGAATTATTCATAAACATTTGTAGAAAGTCGCTGCTTCCTGATTACAGAAATGCTCAGATATTCCTGTGAATCCACAATCCCTTCCCAGAGTGAGTAAAACACGCCTAGAGGGTTAGACTGGCCCACAGGGATACAGGGTAAACACTGATGGGCCACACTGCCTGGGGACCCCTCCTCCTCTATGGATCAGGTTCTAGTCTGTGCACTTGAATTATACATTATCTATCTATCTGTCTATCAATATATCTGTCTATATATATTTTGTTGGTATATATATATATATATATATATATATACTGTATATTACCTTATATTGCAAAGAAAAAATAGTGTATTCTCTAGTGTATTTACTTACTATATATATTTATAAATGCACTCTCTAAAGGTTAGGCAAAACAATGTGGTGGCCCCCTCTATAGACTGGCCACACCTACACTAAACATGGGCCCCTACCACTGCATTCCCCTGGTGGGCCCCTCATACCACAGTTTGACACTGCATGGCTGTTTTAATTTGCCCCTAAATCTGTCACTAAGGGAGTGGCATTTAGGAGAAATTACTGGAGAAAACATTGTATTTTAATAACAACTGTTGCTCAGAAACATAGTTTGATTAATAATTAAAGGAGAAGTGGTGCTAAATGGTGTGCCCACTAACTGGTGTTCACGATTGAGAACCAATATTAGATACATTGTATTGCAATGCTATGAAATGTAATACTATATAATACATGGGCCAAAATTTACTAATATTCGTGTTTTAGCCGTTTTTAAGGCTGTTTAAATTTGAATGGTATCGGGTGCATTTTACTGCAACTTTTTGAATCCTGATACGGTCAGTTACTAAGCTGCCGAGTTTTCCACATTCGTTTTTTCCGATGTCGATGTGATTCGTAATGTCAGGCAGTGTTTTATGGGAGTGATGAGTAAAACACTGCCTGACAAAACACAAGAAATCCCGGCCGACTGTGAGATCCGTGCAGGGCTTCATTGTGCACCTTTTTAAAAAAAATTAAAGTGTTAAAAATCAGGAAAAAAATTGCGTGGGGTCCCCCCTCCTAAGCACAACCAGCCTCGGGCTCTTTGAGCCGGTCCTGGTTACAAAAATATGGGGGGGGGAATTGACAGGGGTTCCCCCATATTTTAACAACCAGCACCGGGCTCTGCGCCTGGTCCTGGTGCCAAAAATACGGGGGACAAAAAGCGTAGGGGTCCCCGTATTTTTGGAACCAGCACCGGGCTCCACTAGTCAGAGAGATAATGCCACAGCCGGGGGACACTTTTATATAGGTCCCTGCGGCCCTGGCATTAAATCACTAACTAGTCACCACTGTCCGGGGTACCCTGGAGGAGTGGGAACCCATTAAATCAAGGGGTCCCCCCCTCCAGCCACCCAAGGGCCAGGGGTGAAGCCCGAGGCTGTCCCCCCCCATCCAAGGGCTGCGGATGGTGGGCTGATAGCCTTGTGAAAAAAATAGAATATTGTTTTTTGTAGCAGTACTACAAGTCCCAGCAAGCCTCCCCCACAAGATGGTACTTGGAGAACCACAAGTACCAGCATGCAGTGGAAAAACGGGCCCGATGGTACCTGTAGTACTACTACAAAAAAATACCCCTTCACCCCTGGCCCTTGGGTGGCTGGAGGAGGGGGACCCCTTGATTTAAGGGGTTCCCACTCCTCCAGGGTACCCCGGCCAGAGGTGACTAGTTAGTGATTTAATGCCAGGGCCGCAGGGACCTATATAAAAGTGTACCCCAGCTGTGGCATTATCTCTCTGACTAGTGGAGCCCGGTGCTGGTTCCAAAAATATGGGGGACCCCTACGCTTTTTGTCCCCCGTATTTTTGGGACCAGGCGCAGAGCCCGGTGCTGGTTGTTAAAATATGGGGGAACCCCAGTCAATTTTCCCCCCATATTTTTGCAACCAGGACCGCCTCAAAGAGCCCGAGGCTGGTTATGCTTAGGAGGGGGGACCCCACGCAAATTTTTTTCCAGTTTTTACATTAAACAGACCCTTTCCCATAGATAACCATGCACAGATCTCACTGATCCGTGCATGGTTATCCAAACTCGACTGGAAAAAGCAGGTCTATATTTTTGCTGCTTTTTTTAACGATTCGCAAAAAAATACACCCGCACTTGAGCACTCAGAGACTAACACCCAAATACGAATGAATTGTGAATACCCGTGTTGTAGGAAATAACAGCCGCGTTTGACCGATGGTCTATTCATTCGTATTTCTGAACTTTGTCATTCAAACCATTATGAATAGTCCAAACACTGCCGAGATTTGTGCTTAGTGAATTCCCGTGTTGGGACTTAGATAAAAAAACACAAATCGGACAAACTGGATTTTTTAGTAAATTTTGGCCATGGTGTGACCACAGACATTCTGTGAGTTATTGATCAGAATATAAATCCTCTCTATTAGAGAATACTAATACTAGACACATGAAACCTCATTCAAAGTTAAACGTTAAATTAAATTGCAGCTATTCCCTCCCCCCAAACGTGCTCCTTTATTAAATATGTGTATGTGTCAATTCACCAGTCACTACTTTTATATCTAAGTGATGTGTCTCAGACGGTGACCTAACAAGGAGCTTGGAGCATAACGATGTAGACCACTGTTCACATCTGATTCTGTGAATGCATCTAAGACACACGCAATGCAAATATGGTATAATGTCTGTGATTTAATAGTATAATTACAGTGTACAGAACACTCGTTTAAAAAAATAATAATGCTTGATTCCTATTATGGTTGGAAAAGGAAGGCTGCTGACATGTTTACTAATGTGTACTTTATAAACAGTTAAGGTTTGATATTTCCGTATTGTTTGTTCTGCTTTTATCTGGCTACTTGTGACTTGGGTACTTATAGTATTATTTGTACTTTCTGACCACTTACTTTAATGTGCATGAATTTGGTACTGTACTTTTTACCATATTTTGTACTCACAGTGAATCCACACCTCCTGCTCAGAGCTTTTGAATTACTAGACAATTTTTCCCAGCGGTAGACCTACAGATAAAATGCATTAATTCATAGATTCCAGGTTTAGCGCCCGGAATCAATGGAATAACCTACACTGTAAGCTCCAGAGGGTGCACTTAATGTCGATTTTTACTTGCAGCTCTTTAGGCTTCGAGAAAAAAAAATCTGTGTTGAGTGCACCCGCAGGAGCTTACCGTGTGGTAGAGGCATTCGTTGAATAGCTCCAGGTAGTGCTTTAGCCCCATGGTTAATTGAATCTGCCCCTAATGTATTCCAGATGGAATACCACCCATTATTGCACTAAGGTGCAAATAAATTAACCACAAGGTTTGTAAATGAAAAAAGGAACAAGCGCCTATGTTGTAGTAGCTCTCTCCAGAACGGTAAATCACACGCAAATTAGTGATGAGCGGGTTCGGTTTCTCGGAAACCGAACCCCCCCGAACTTCACGCTTTTTGCACGGGTCCGAGGCAGACTCGGATATTCCCGCCTTGCTCGGCTAACCCGAGCGCGCCCGAACGTCATCATCCCGCTGTCGGATTCTCGCGAGGCTCGTATTCTATCGCGAGACTCGGATTCTATATAAGGAGCCGCGCGTCGCCGCCATTTTCACACGTGCATTGAGATTGATAGGGAGAGGACGTGGCTGGCGTCCTCTCTGTTTAGAGTAGACTAGAGAGTAGTAGAGAGTAGAGACACTTGATTTACTAATTTTGGGGAGCATATTAGGACGGAGTACTACTTGCTGATAGTGTGACCAGTGACCACCAGTTTAATTAATCCGTTCTCTGCCTGAAAAAAAACGATACACAGTGTGACACAGTCACATACCATATCTGTGCTCAGCCTCAGTGTGCCCTCAGTGTGCTGCATCATCTATGTAATACTGTATATCTGACTGTGCTGAGTGCTCTCTGCTCACACAGCTTAATTGTGGGGGAGACTGGGGAGCAGTTATAGCAGGAGTACATATTTTAACAGTGCACACTTTTGCTGTCAGAGTGCCACTGCCAGTGCCAGTGTGACTGACCAGTGACCACTGACCACCAGTATATTGTGATTGTCTGCCTGAAAAAGTTAAACACTCGTCGTGTGGTGTTTTTATTCTATAAACGCATTCTGCTGACAGTGTCCAGCAGGTCCGTCATTATATAATATATACCTGTCCGGCTGCAGTAGTGATATATATATTTTTTTTATATCATTATCATCCAGGCTATATTAGCACTGCAGCAGACGCAGTACGGTAGTCCACGGCTGTAGCTACCTCTGTGTCGGCAGTCGCTCGTCCATCCATAATTGTATACCACCTACCCGTGGTGTTTTTTTTTTTTCTATCTTCTTGATACTAGTAGCTTACTTTAGGAGTCTGCAGTGCTGAGCGGACAGTGTCCAGCAGGTCCGTCATTATATAATATATACCTGTCCGGCTGCAGTAGTGATATATATATATATATTTTTTATATCATTATCATCCAGTCTATATTAGCAGCAGACGCAGTACGGTAGTCCACGGCTGTAGCTACCTCTGTGTCGGCAGTCGCTCGTCCATCCATAATTGTATACCACCTACCCGTGGTGTTTTTTTTTTTCTATCTTCTTGATACTAGTAGCTTACTTTAGGAGTCTGCAGTGCTGAGCTGACAGTGTCCAGCAGGTCCGTCATTATATAATATATACCTGTCCGGCTGCAGTAGTGATATATATATATATTTTATATCTCATTATCATCCAGTCTATATTAGCAGCAGACGCAGTACGGTAGTCCACGGCTGTAGCTACCTCTGTGTCGGCAGTCGCTAGTCCATCCATAATTGTATACCACCTACCTGTGGTGTTTTTTTTTTTTTCTATCTTCTTGATACTACTAGTAGCTTACTTTAGGAGTCTGCAGTGCTGAGCTGACAGTGTCCAGCAGGTCCGTCATTATATAATATATACCTGTCCGGCTGCAGTAGTGATATATATATATATATATATATTTTATATCTCATTATCATCCAGTCTATATTAGCAGCAGACGCAGTACGGTAGTCCACGGCTGTAGCTACCTCTGTGTCGGCAGTCGTTTGTCAATCCATAAGTATACTAGTATCCATCCATCTCCATTGTTTACCTGAGGTGCCTTTTAGTTGTGCCTATTAAAATATGGAGAACAAAAATGTTGAGGTTCCAAAAATAGGGAAAGATCAAGATCGACTTCCACCTCGTGCTGAAGCTGCTGCCACTAGTAATGGCCGAGGCGATGAAATGCCAGCAACGTCGTCTGCCAAGGCCGATGCCCAATGTCATAGTACAGAGCATGTAAAATCCAAAACACCAAATATCAGTAAAAAAAGGACTCAAAAATCTAAAATAAAATTGTCGGAGGAGAAGCGTAAACTTGCCAATATGCCATTTACCACACGGAGTGGCAAGGAAAGGCTGAGGCCCTGGCCTATGTTCATGGCTAGTGGTTCAGCTTCACATGAGGATGGAAGCACTCAGCCTCTCGCTAGAAAAATTAAAAGACTCAAGCTGGCAAAAGCACAGCAAAGAACTGTGCGTTCTTCGAAATCACAAATCCACAAGGAGAGTCCAATTGTGTCGTTTGCGATGCCTGACCTTCCCAACACTGGACGTGAAGAGCATGCGCCTTCCACCATTTGCACGCCCCCTGCAAGTGCTGGAAGGAGCACCCGCAGTCCAGTTCCTGATAGTCAGATTGAAGATGTCAGTGTTGAAGTACACCAGGATGAGGAGGATATGGGTGTTGCTGGCGCTGGGGAGGAAATTGACCAGGAGGATTCTGATGGTGAGGTGGTTTGTTTAAGTCAGGCACCCAGGGAGACACCTGTTGTCCGTGGGAGGAATAGGGCCATTGACATGCCTGGTGAAAATACCAAAAAAATCAGCTCTTCGGTGTGGAAGTATTTCAACAGAAATGCGGACAACATTTGTCAAGCCGTGTGTTGCCTTTGTCAAGCTGTAATAAGTAGGGGTAAGGATGTTAACCACCTCGGAACATCCTCCCTTATACGTCACCTGCAGCGCATTCATCATAAGTCAGTGACAAGTTCAAAAACTTTGGGCGACAGCGGAAGCAGTCCACTGACCAGTAAATCCCTTCCTCTTGTAACCAAGCTCACGCAAACCACCCCACCAACTCCCTCAGTGTCAATTTCCTCCTTCCCCAGGAATGCCAATAGTCCTGCAGGCCATGTCACTGGCAATTCTGACGAGTCCTCTCCTGCCTGGGATTCCTCCGATGCATCCTTGCGTGTAACGCCTACTGCTGCTGGCGCTGCTGTTGTTGCTGCTGGGAGTCGATGGTCATCCCAGAGGGGAAGTCGTACTCGTAAGACCACTTTTACTACTTCCACCAAGCAATTGACTGTCCAACAGTCCTTTGCGAGGAAGATGAAATATCACAGCAGTCATCCTGCTGCAAAGCGGATAACTGAGGCCTTGGCATCCTGGGCGGTGAGAAACGTGGTTCCGGTATCCATCATTACTGCAGAGGCAACTAGAGACTTGTTGGAGGTACTGTGTCCCCGGTACCAAATACCATCTAGGTTCCATTTCTCTAGGCAGGCGATACCGAAAATGTACACAGACCTCAGAAAAAGACTCACCAGTGTCCTAAAAAATGCAGTTGTACCCAATGTCCACTTAACCACGGACATGTGGACAAGTGGAGCAGGGCAGACTCAGGACTATATGACTGTGACAGCCCACTGGGTAGATGTATGGACTCCCGCCGCAAGAACAGCAGCGGCGGCACCAGTAGCAGTATCTCGCAAACGCCAACTCTTTCCTAGGCAGGCTACGCTTTGTATCACCGCTTTCCAGAATACGCACACAGCTAAAAACCTCTTACGGCAACTGAGGAAGATCATCACAGAATGGCTTACCCCAATTGGACTCTCCTGTGGATTTGTGGCATCGGACAACGCCAGCAATATTGTGTGTGCATTAAATCTGGGCAAATTCCAGCACGTCCCATGTTTTGCACATACCTTGAATTTGGTGGTGCAGAATTATTTAAAAAACGAGAGGGGCGTGCAAGAGATGCTGTCGGTGGCCAGAAGAATTGCGGGACACTTTCGGCGTACAGGCACCACGTACAGAAGACTGGAGCACCACCAAAAACGCCTGAACCTGCCCTGCCATCATCTGAAGCAAGAAGTGGTAACGAGGTGGAATTCAACCCTCTATATGCTTCAGAGGTTGGAGGAGCAGCAAAAGGCCATTCAAGCCTATACAACTGAGCACGATATAGGAGGTGGAATGCACCTGTCTCAAGCGCAGTGGAGAATGATTTCAACATTGTGCAAGGTTCTGCAACCTTTTGAACTTGCCACACGTGAAGTCAGTTCAGACACTGCCAGCCTGAGTCAGGTCATTCCCCTCATCAGGCTTTTGCAGAAGAAGCTGGAGACATTGAAGGAGGAGCTAACACAGAGCGATTCCGCTAGGCATGTGGGACTTGTGGATGGAGCCCTTAATTCGCTTAACAAGGATTCACGGGTGGTCAATCTGTTGAAATCAGAGCACTACATTTTGGCCACCGTGCTCGATCCTAAATTTAAAACCTACCTTGGATCTCTCTTTCCGGCAGACACAAGTCTGCTGGGGTTCAAAGAACTGCTGGTGACAAAATTGTCAAGTCAAGCGGAACGCGACCTGTCAACATCTCCTCCTTCACATTCTCCCGCAACTGGGGGTGCGAGGAAAAGGCTCAGAATTCCGAGCCCACCCGCTGGCGGTGATGCAGGGCAGTCTGGAGCGACTGCTGATGCTGACATCTGGTCCGGACTGAAGGACCTGCCAACGATTACGGACATGTCGTCTACTGTCACTGCATATGATTCTCTCCCCATTGAAAGAATGGTGGAGGATTATATGAGTGACCGCATCCAAGTAGGCACGTCAGACAGTCCGTACTTATACTGGCAGGAAAAAGAGGCAATTTGGAGGCCCTTGCACAAACTGGCTTTATTCTACCTAAGTTGCCCTCCCACAAGTGTGTACTCCGAAAGAGTGTTTAGTGCCGCCGCTCACCTTGTCAGCAATCGGCGTACGAGGTTACATCCAGAAAATGTGGAGTAGATGATGTTCATTAAAATGAATTATAATCAATTCCTCCGTGGAGACATTGACCAGCAGCAATTGCCTCCACAAAGTACACAGGGAGCTGAGATGGTGGATTCCAGTGGGGACGAATTGATAATCTGTGAGGAGGGGGATGTACACGGTGATATATCGGAGGATGATGATGAGGTGGACATCTTGCCTCTGTAGAGCCAGTTTGAGCAAGGAGAGATTAATTGCTTCTTTTTTGGTGGGGGTCCAAACCAACCCGTCATTTCAGTCACAGTCGTGTGGCAGACCCTGTCACTGAAATGATGGGTTGGTTAAAGTGTGCATGTCCTGTTTATACAACATAAGGGTGGGTGGGAGGGCCCAAGGACAATTCCATCTTGCACCTCTTTTTTCTTTCATTTTTCTTTGCGTCATGTGCTGTTTGGGGGGTGTTTTTTGGAAGGGCCATCCTGCGTGACACTGCAGTGCCACTCCTAGATGGGCCAGGTGTTTGTGTCGGCCACTAGGGTCGCTTAGCTTACTCACACAGCTACCTCATTGCGCCTCTTTTTTTCTTTGCGTCATGTGCTGTTTGGGGAGTGTTTTTTGGAAGGGCCATCCTGCGTGACACTGCAGTGCCACTCCTAGATGGGCCAGGTGTTTGTGTCGGCCACTAGGGTCGCTTAGCTTACTCACACAGCTACCTCATTGCGCCTCTTTTTTTCTTTGCGTCATGTGCTGTTTGGGGAGTGTTTTTTGGAAGGGCCATCCTGCGTGACACTGCAGTGCCACTCCTAGATGGGCCAGGTGTTTGTGTCGGCCACTTGGGTCGCTTAGCTTAGCCATCCAGCGACCTCGGTGCAAATTTTAGGACTAAAAATAATATTGTGAGGTGTGAGGTGTTCAGAATAGACTGAAAATGAGTGGAAATTATGGTTATTGAGGTTAATAATACTTTGGGATCAAAATGACCCCCAAATTCTATGATTTAAGCTGTTTTTTAGGGTTTTTTGAAAAAAACACCCGAATCCAAAACACACCCGAATCCGACAAAAAAAATTCGGTGAGGTTTTGCCAAAACGCGTTCGAACCCAAAACACGGCCGCGGAACCGAACCCAAAACCAAAACACAAAACCCGAAAAATTTCCGGTGCTCATCACTAACGCAAATGATGGAATTGTGTACCAGATTATGGCTTGTCTCAAAGAATATCAATCCCCTGCTTACAAATATAATTTCAGAACTTTGCAAGGCTTTATGTAACTTCTCCTGGCTGTTTGCCGCATGGTCCCAGACTATCTATCTTCCATTTTTGGCATTTATGAGACCTTTGCTCAAGAAAAAGTCCAAGATATTGTCACTCCATGGACCTGTTTGCTGCTGCAGCAGAGCCTGTGGACGGGAGCCAGTCCACGGACTCTGCTGCAGCAACAAACAGGTTCTGAAATTATCTTTGAACGAGTAAGCAGGGGACGGATATGCTTTGAGACAAGCCATAATCTGGTATGCAATTCCATTATTTGCGTGTGATTTACTGTTCTGGAGAGAACTACTACACCATAGGCGCTTTTTCCTTTTTTTTCGTTTACAGATCTTCTTGGCTACGTGTACCTAGTGGCATCTTGAGGAACTGAGCAGCAGCCCGAAAATGCGGAGGGTGTTGCTACGTGGCTAATAAGCCTATTTCTGACTTTGTGAGACCCTGAGGACTATATACTGGGGTATAGGAAGTGAGAGATATATAACTCACTTTGTACATTTTGATATCCTGTAAACCATACATTGTGGTATGGAAATATTGGACTTGGATTAGCGCATTGATCTATATAATTTCTGCATTGTTTAACCACAAGGTTTGTTAGATTGTAAACTTGCGAGCAGGGCCTTCCTACCTCTATGTCTGTCTGTCTTTGCCCAGTTTTGTTCTATATCTGTTGTTCTAATTGTAAAGCGCAACAGAATATGCTGCGCTATCTAAGAAACTGCTAATAAATAAATAAATTAGCATTATTTTGCTAATGATTACTTCAATATCTCTCTCCTTCGAATAGATTCAGTATCCGTGTGCTAATTTTGGTCAAATACAGTGGACACACTGACACATGTTTCACTATAATGCAAGTGGCATTTCCCTCTTCACTTGCCTCAACGTTCAATTCAAGATGGATGAATGTATTAGAAAGGTAACTGTAAACTATTTATTTTTTGGGGGCTATTTTCAAGGACGGCAAAGTATGCATGAACTTTAAAATGTGCTATACAAATAGGCCTTCATAAGCAAAGAGTCCTTGTAGGTATGCATTTTGCATACTGTAGCTTCTAAATGACCCTTAATTATGTTAACTTCAATAAGATTAGGCTACTGTATACGTAAGCAGCTTCAAAATCAGGTGATGAGAGAAGTTGGATAGGTCACAAAGGTTAGTATATTATTTGCACACAGATAGCACTGAAGGATTCTATGAACTTCTTAGGAATGCAGAATACAAAAAAATATATAGTACTAGATGGTTAAGTACTGAGTCTACTAAAAGAGAGGTGCAAGGAAATAGAACCATGGAAACAGATAGAGCAATGTCAGTTAAACAGATAACATATGACACAGGAAAGTACAATGCTGTCACATATCTTTGAGAAAACGTGTCTCAAGGTGATAGTCATGATCAGGAGGGGAATTCTATATTATCTGTATCCAATCACAACATTCTTTGGTGAAACAAACATGGAGATGCTATCAGCCTTCCCATTCTTCTCTTCACTGTACTGGCTATAGGTCCGCTTCTATATTTTCACTAAATTAGCCAAAGATTGAAACGGTATCCTTATATTATATCATATTAAACCCCCAATAATCTATGCATGGACTCAGGGGGAGATGTACGAAGCAGTGAAGTGTGGAGAAGTGAGCCAGTGGAGAAGTTGCCCAACCAATCAGCATTGAAGTAACATTTATAATTTGCATAATATAAAATTATACAGAGCAGTTGATTGGTTGCCATAAGCAACTTCTCCACTTGCTCACTTCCCCACTCTTTTCACTGCTTAGTACATACATCTCCCTTTAAGCTTTTATGTACAGATTCAATACTGTAATTATATTAATTTCACATATTTTGTGAAGATATAGGTACTATGAACAGTATGTCTTGTTTTAAAAGGGAACGGAGAGTTTGATAAAGCTGTGCTGTCATGCTGGTTGTGCTGTGACTCGTGGGGCCAAATGTAATAGAGTGAGAGTTACAAAAAGTGAGAGATTTGGTAAGGTTTTGCAGGTTTTTTTAAAAAGTGGCAATCATTTACACAGCAAGATCAACCTGGTTTTGCAGTGTAAATGATTGCCACTTTAAAAAAAAAAAACTGAAAAACCTTACCAGATCTCTCACTTTCTGAAACTCTCACTCTTACATTTGGCCTGTGGTGTTTTTGATCTGCAGGTATCCAAAAGCTTTAAGAAAGACCAATGCTTGCATTCAGCAAGTGGAAAATTGAGGTTGCCGATACCAATCACACATCTTTGGTCATTTACTATTGGTGCAGAAAGTAATCCTTGCTTTTGTACATCTGAAATCATCATTGTGCATTGTCTTTTCAAATATGTTATTTGCACCATACTGTATTTAGGTAATAAAAGAATTCATTTCAGGCAAAAATTCTGACATCTGCTGTGTACATAAATGTGACTTAAATAAGTTTTATTTGAAGCAGGAGTTATAAATGGACCACACACACTATATAATTACAAACACTTTCTGAAAAAGATATGATAAGCCCAAAATGGAAAAAACACTTTGTATTTTTTATTCTACAGATTTTCTAAAGAAAGACAGAAAACTACTGGCAATCTTTTTGTTACTGTGGCCATATGTCTCATAAAAAAAAGAAGATGCAATAAGAACAAAGTTACATAATATTTCATAGAACCACTAAACCTAAAAAGGCTATATATGTATACATATATATACATGCACATACAAAGATTCAGGAGATTATCAGAACTCAGTATATTAGCGATAAACTCTTTTGTTAGCAGGTGGGGGAATATTGTTTCCAATATATACTGAAGGACTATGACCAGCTTCTAGGTGTTGGAATGGGCTGGGTGTAATGGTCAGTAGTTTTCATTCAGCTGCATAGCAAATGTAAATATTATATGCAACAATAAATTTAAAAGCAAACCAATAGTCCAGTGGAGATATAGGACATATGAAATACTGAGCCATTGGTGAAAGATGACTGTTAATACATGAAAAACTGGAACTGCATCTGCCTAGCACATCAGGACAGAGTAAGAACAGATGAGCATATGCAGGTCACATGTATAAGCCTAAGAGAGTTTTTGTGATTAGTGACGTGTTTGTGGCTTCAGAAGAGGTTGACAAAAGCAATGGGTCTGCAGAATTGCCTATAATACGTTAACCTGTCAGGTCTAACAAACAGGCCTTCTCGTCTTCTGTTTCTGTATTGTTATTGCATGTTTAATTTGCTTACTGAATAGTAATGCAAAATACAGCATGTAGGTATTATATAGTGGATAATAACTGATGCTTATGTGTGACACAAGGAAGGTTTCATAACAGATTGCACTTTTTTCATAGTGTTCTTTTAAAAAACTTTACAACTTAATGGAGCGACTACAGTTGCATCAGTGTAAACTAAAAAAAATTAAAATAATTAATCTTTGCATTATTCCACTGAACTAAAGCTGTAATCAATCATTCCCTTCAGACAGCTTACAGAGGTAGTTTTTATGTGAGGCTTATTGGAAAGCCTACACAATTTATTTTTTGAACCCATCTCAGCAAACACATTACTTAACCAGTAATACCAAACTGTTTAAGGACAATTAATTTAACATTTTGAAATATGATGAGATCATGGAAAAACAAGGCATTGAACACAGGAAGAGGTATCTGCTTCTCATAGGCTGTTTGGATTTCAATTGGGATCACCAAACTGGACTTGTCCCAGAGTAGCCGTACATGTTGATCATGAAATTGTTTGTCATATAGTTAGCCAATGTTGGAGCTGCAAGAAAACACACACACTAGATTAGTTTCCAAGCGCCGATGTTTTATTCATAATTAAGGTCTACATTTGTGTTATTCTGAATTTCGTAACACAACGGCATGTTAAGAATGATGCATCTACCTAGAACATTCCCTATGTTATATATTAATGTGTTCTATGGGAATGATTCTGAGATGTATGCAAATGCATTCCCAGCTACTAATGTATATGCAGTGGCTATGCGAAAATATGCAAATGTTGCTGCCACATGGATTTGTATTGAGACGTTCACTGGCGACTTTACAAATCTCAGCAGCTGCATACAAAATGCAACATCCGTAGTAGATACAGTAAGTCGATTATTGAAGTAGCCCTATAGTCACTCACCATGGCCACAGGAACAAATAGACTGGAAACATTGCTGTTTTATATGAGATCGCAGTCGCAGCCTCAAACACGCCCCCAAAAGTCCCAACACACCTGCATTTTTGTCACCAATCCCTCTTACCTCCCACAATTGGATCCTTGACTGTCAATCACATTGCAAATAAATCTTCTCCGTGACTGCTGTCACAAGACCATGGAGGCAAATGCGCAGTACAACTTAGACACAAGCACAAACAGCTGATAATTGCTCAACTGTAAAAAAAATTGGGTTTGCGTACATCTCTGAATCAATCCCTATATCTGTGTTCTGATCTTTCTCTCACATAAATGTCCAGTAGGAGGAGACTGAGCAACATCCAGCAGTGCAAGTGGGTGGGTACGGGTGGGTACTGCGTACCCTTAAGAATTTAGCCGTGGGTACGCCGTAACCCACTACCGCCGGGCCGCCACTCCCTCTGCTGCTGCTCACTGCTTGCTGATGCATGAGGGAAGGAGAGCTCTCTCCTGCCCCCCCCAGTGTGTACCTTCAATTCAGCACCAGCCCATGAGCCAATCAGAGCTCGTGGACCGGCAGCCAAGGCTCTTAATTGGCTGCCGGACCACAAGCTTTGATTGGCTCATGGATCGGCACCTAATTGAACATAGACTGACACCCGCACCGCCGCTGGAGACTGAGGGGCAGGAGAGGCGCATGCTGCGCTCTCCTCTCCTCACACACAGGAACAGGACAGCAGCAGCGTGGTAAGCAGCAGAGGAATGGGGGGCATGTTTACCTTGCACTGGGGCATATCTGGCACTGTGGAGACATGTGTATCTGGCACTGGGAGCATATCTGGCACTGTGGGGGCATTTCTGTATCTGACACTGGGGCATATCTGGCACTGGGGTGACATGTGTATCTGGCACTGGGGGCATTCCTGTATGTGGCACTGGGGGTATATCTGGCACTGTGGGGACATTTCTGTATCTGGCACTGGGTGGGCAATGTATATCTGACCCAGTGGGGGCATTTGTGTATCTGGCACTGTGAGGCAATGTATATCTGGCACTGTGAGGCGATGTGAATCTGGCTCTCTGGGGGCATTTGTGTATCTGGCACTGTGGGGCAATGTGTATCTGGCACTGTGAGGCAATGTATATATGGCGCTCTGGGGGCATTTGTGTATCTGGCACTGTGAGGCAATGTATATCTGGCACACTGGGGCATTTGTGTATCTGGCACAGTGAGGCAATGTGTATCTGGCACTCTGGGGGCATTTGTGTATCTGGCACAGTGAGGCAATGTGTATCTGGCACTGTGGGGCAATGTATATCTGGCACTGTGGAGCAACATGTATCTGGTCCTATTGGGGTCATATGTGTATCTGCCCCTCCCCCCATATGTGTATCACATCCCCATTTTCATTGGCCATGCCCCATGTGGCATTTATCCACACCCATTTTCTTGACGTGTGCACACAGTACCTATAAGACATTTTTTTCTACCTGCATCACTGGCATCATCTAGGGGTAAATTCACTAAGATTAGTTTTTGACCCATGTTTGGCCGAGTTTAAACATAGTAATGACTGATCGGACACGGGATTATTTTTCAAAATCAAACACGGGTATTTACTATAATACCATGTTTTCTGTGATCATGTTTCCCAATGGTGTAGGCAGTACTGAGGGTAATTCTGAGTTGATCGCAGCAGCAAGTTTGTTAGCAATTGGGCAAAACCATGTGCACTGCAGGGGGGGGCAGATATAACATGTGCAGAGAAAATTAGATTTGGGTGGGTTATTTTGTTTCTGTACAGGGTAAATACTGGCTGCTTTATTTTTACACTGCAATTTAGATTTCAGTTTGAATTCACCCCACCCAAATCTAACTCTCTCTGCACATGTTTTATCTGCCTCCCCTGCAGTGCTCGTGGTTTTGCCCAACTGTTAACAAATTTGCTGCTGCGATCAACTCAGAATTAGGCCCAATGTTTGCTGTGTGTGCTGGCAGCCAAACCGTCCCATGAGATCTGTGCAGTGTTAGTGTAAATAGGAGTTGAAAACAGAAAAAATGTGTTCCCCCTATTAATTGACAGCCAGCCCGCTCACAACCAATCAGCAGCCTGTTACTGATTCTCTGGCGGCCCTGTAAATGATGGAAACCATACAGGTTCTGCCATGTGTGTATACACATATAGCTTCTCTAGGTAAGGCTGGTTTGGGACTTTCATTTTTCATTTTTAATGCCCCTGGATCAGAGGCAGAACTCTGGGAGGCAACGGAGTCAGTGGCCCTGCACCTTACAAATCACACCCTCTTTATTATACACATTTTACAAGTGTCACACCCAGGATTAGAAACCACAACCTATTACACTGGAAGCAGACACCTTACTGATGAAGCTGTTTGCGCCTGTATAGGAAATATGAGAATTTTAACTATATGAAGATACTTCTCTGACAATTACACGTAACTTCATATAGTTAGCATTCTCATGCTTCCTCTACAGGAGCAAATAGCTCCATCAGTAAAGTGTCTGCTATTACACACACACACACACACACACACACGCACGCGCGCGCGCGCACGCGCACACACACACACACACACACACACTTATCTTGATATAGGAAATAGGGGGGCACCAATATTTATCTTGCCTCCGGGCAACTGGGACGAACTTACACCCCTGCCCTGGATGCTACTGGGGAAGAGGACCAATCTTCTCCAAGGGATGAGTGAGTATAGATATTTTCCTCCCTATCCATGTAATGGATTCTACTTGGACAAGTGAACCGAATACACCAGAGACAAGGTAAATATATGTGAGTATGAGTGTATGTAATAAACTTGTACTTTCTACGTGTGTGTGTTTTTTAAAATATTTATTTTACAGGGAGATTATAGGTACCCGTAGGCCCTTAATTCCCCGCATGCTGGTACTTGTGCTTCTCCAATAACCAGCATGTTGGGGAGGATTGCTGGGACCTGTAGTCCTCCTGTAAAAGACAATATTAGACTGGGCTTCAATTAGTCTGAAGTGCTATCAACTCGGCACCCACCACCCAGGGGTGTTGGGGTAAGCACCGGGCTTCAGTTCAGGCCTTGGGTGCCCTGAAGAAGGGAGGAGTCTCCACTGACAGGAGACTGCTGCAGCTGAAGGATCAGAGATTGGACCACTGGGGAGTGCAGCACTAGACCTATCTCTGACCCCAATGAGCTCTGTCCCTGATCTGCCTTCTGGGTGAGAGAGATCGCTGTTGCCACAAAGCGTGTGCTGCAGCTGGGCCGGTGGATACTCTGATGGAACCTTGTTCTATGCACCACCTGCTGCTGTGATCTGCAAGGGAGGGTTGGGGGACAGCTGACGCTGTCACTATGTCCAGCAAGGGGAGAGGGGAGACAGCGCTTCCACTGTTCTGAAAGGGGAGGGTTAGCCAGTGCTGCAAGGGGAGATCCAGTGCTGCCACTGTTCTGCAAGGGGAGGGAGCCAGCGCTGCTACTGTTCTGCAAGGAAAGGGGGGAGCCAGTGCTTCAATGGAAGGGGGAAGCCAGCGCTGCCACTGTTCTGCAAGGGTAGGGGGGAAGCCAGCACAGTCACTGTTCTGCAAAGGGATGGCGGAGTCGAAATTGTAACTGTTCTGCAAGGGTAGGGGGGAGCCAACACTGTCACAGTGTCCTGCAACAGAAGAGGGAGAGCCGACACTGTCACTGTGCTGCATGGTGGGTAGGAGACAACACTGTCACTGTTCTGCAAGAGGAGGGAGGGAAAGCTGATGCTGTCACTGTGTTCTGCAAGGGGAGGGGAAGCCAATGCTGTAATTATGCTCAGCAAGAAGGGAGTAGTGGTTGGTTGAGGGGTAGCACTGGTTGTGAGCATCACGTGCTTGTAATCCAATCACTCTCTGCTCCCACTGTCTCCCACTTCCTCTCCCAGTCTCCCACTGCCTCTCCCAGTATTCCACTGCTTCTCCTTACCCTTTTCCACCCATTGCCTTTCATGGTCACATACTGCCTCTCTGTCACCCACTGCCTCCTGCTATCACCCACTGCCAGTCATTGCCTCTCCCTGCCACCTACTATCTACCCTGACACACACTGCCTCCTACTGGCATCACTTTCTCTTCATAACCCAAACCTGTCACCCTCTGCTTCTATCCATCACATTCTCCCTGTCACCCACTCCTTTCCCTAGCACCTTTTCTTGTCTTCCACTATCTCTCCCCGTGACCTCTCTCCTGTCACCCTCTCCCTTTCACCCACTTCCTCTCCCTGTCATCATTTATGTCATTCACTGTCTCTCCCTGCATTACTTTCTCTCCATCAACCTCTCTTTCCTGTCTCCCTATGCATCACCATCTTCCCATCACCCTCTGCTTCTCTATATCACCCAATGCCTCTGCCTGGCACCTTCTCCCTGTCACTTACTGCCTCTCCCATCACCCTTTTTCCGTCATCTTATGTCTTCTCCTGACACCCTTTCCTGTCACCCACTACTACTTGTCTCCACTATATCTCCTGTCACACTCTCATTGTCACCCACTGACTCTCTCCATCATCATGCCTTTGAAAAAGCTGCAGGCTATACGCAGCAAAATGCGTTAGTTGTTGCTAGATTGTCAGGATGCCTTACTGAACTGGAACCGAACCAGCCCCGGAATACCATCTTTGAATTACAAGAGATCCAGAGAGTTTTCGACCTACTACCATACTGCATCAGGAACCTATTCACCAAACAGGACATTGTTAAACCATCATCCCTCTAACGGTAAATTGCATGCACCTCTAAATGGATCCACTCTGCAAAGAGACTCTTGTTGCATTGGACGGGGCACTATTGGAACAGACTCCATTAACAAAGTTCTATTTCAGTCCTGACCAGATATCAATGGTAATATCCACTTTTTGACCGTTGTGTATGAATTCATACAATTTTTTAGCTTTTGCTGTATGTATGCGTTAATTATGTTTTTTATTAAATCGTCTTGATATTTTATATCATGGTTATGTATTATTATATGAGCGCAGCCTCCACCCCCATTCCATTTCTCTCCATCATCAGCCTACATCATCCACTGCTTCCCCCATCACCCATTCCTTGGTAACATTCACTGCTTCCCCCTGTCACCCATCCCCTTGCATCACCCACTGTCTCTCTCTGTCACCCTCTCCTGTCACACAGTGACTCTCCATCTCCTACTCTCTCTCCCTGTCACCCGCTGCCTCTCCAATGCATCACCCTCTCCCAGTCATACGAACATAGCATTATCTTTGAGGCCATTCCCCTTGTTTAGAGGTCACACCCACTTTTCCAGGAGTGTGCATGCTTTCTGTGTGCACAAATTGCACGCCACTGGCTTCCCCTGTCACAGTGCCCCCCTTGAGTGTGCCCCCTGGCTGTAGTTTTACCCCCATGCTAGTGGAGTCCGGTGCTTGCTTTTTAAATTCAGGGGGAACCTCCACATGTTTTTCCCTGTATTTTTTTTAACCAGAAACTACTCAAAGAGCTTGGGGCTAGTTATGCTTTTTTTCTAGGGAGGAAGGGGGGTGGAGAACCCCCAATGCAATTTTTTTTTTTTACTCTGTAAATACTTTTATACAGAGAAGCACTGCACAGATTATACTGATCTGTCTGGGCTTCTGAAAACATGCTGCTAAGGGGGACATAAGGTCTATTTCAAAAGTGTAATTTGGCCTCATTTTGCAAACATGATTTTTTGTACATTTCCGTGTTTCAGTGATGTCTATGGAAAGATCTATGGTGTATTAAATCGTATTAGCATACCTATGTTTTAAAAATTCTGCTCCATGCAACACTCTGTGTTTTGCGATTGCCAACTCAGGCAAACTTGGACCACAGTAAATGTGTATACCCTAGTCAGATCTATTTTGTTCCATTACTAACTTTTGTATTCACAGTATGTACATCTGGCATAAAATAAATTAAACAATTTCTAAAGTCTTTATGAAACTGGAAATGTAAAAAATATACACAGATAATTGTACAAATGTTACTCTACATGTTTCATGACCTAAATATTGCAAGAGTTTATTG
Organism: Pseudophryne corroboree; assembly: GCF_028390025.1. Classification (NCBI taxonomy): domain Eukaryota; kingdom Metazoa; phylum Chordata; class Amphibia; order Anura; family Myobatrachidae; genus Pseudophryne; species Pseudophryne corroboree. Next base: position 226,690,115 of record NC_086454.1, on the reverse strand, counting down.
TGGCTGTATTAACAAGGTGAACCACTGCCACCACATTATTCCCTCTCATCAACTAATACCCCTTTCACACCAAATTCCTGGGTCTGACCTGGGATTTGGAACACGGTTCCAAACCAGGGCAGACATGGGACAGACCTCTTTCACACAGCGGCGCTGACCCGGGTAATTCCCGGGTCGGTACCATTCACACTGCACATGGATGCAGTGGAATTCTTTTACTGGTGCTTGGAGATGATATCACCCTGACCAGTTGGAATATCTGTACAACTTCTAATCTGAAGAAAATAAGGTGTTTACTATAAATTCAGAGCAAACATTCACTGGTACCAAAGGATCTAATTGAATGGCACAGAGTATCAGACCAGGAGTAATATATTTACATACATTTTAACTCATTTCACAATTGAATTGCAGTTTTTTTCTGCTACTTATTAATATTCAAAAACCCAAACACTTTTCCAGTATTCAATTATTTCCTAGAATACCTAGTCAACATGTTAAATATAGAGTTTTCCCACACTATGGAAATATTTAGGGTACTATTTTTCATAGAATGTGCACATCTGGTTAAAATCCTATCAGCAACATTGTAGTAATAAGCAGAGCACTTACGGGACTTTGAAAGAGGTACAGAATGACAGTTGTTACACAGCAAGTACTCAGACTCTCTTACCACACCCAGCACTGCCAGATTAACTGGCTGGCATGCCTTCACTGGCCAGTCATCTAAGGATGTACCTATTACTGCAGTCCAGCTCAACATGGGTGCTGCCATCTTGCCGAAGGTCAGCTGACACTATTGCAGCCATTCATAATGACTTTACTTCTCAAATGAATCCAGTGTCCAAATATGCTGTAGATCACCCTGTTTAAACCATTTACTTTCACATGTTCATATCCAGTACAGCTTGTCTTCATGATACTCCTGTTTCAGTCTCAGAGGCAGTTCTCTGATACCTGAGCTTTCTGCTATTTTATTCCAATTCTCCGGTATTCTACAGAGTGCTCCTGTTCTTACTATCTGCAATCAGTCCAATATTCAACGCTTTCTACTCTGCAGCAGGATTCTTCTCCCTGTTGTAATCAGCAGCCTTCCATTACACCAGTGTGATGTCTGCTACCTGCAATACTACCTGTGTTTCCAGTGCTAATTTATCCAATAACCTCATGTGCCCAGTGGATAGGTACCACTGCCAGGTTGCACACTTAGACTTACCCTAATATTACTCTGTTCTCCTTCCTGCTCAGCATGGTCACCTTTACATTAGTGTAGGCCCCTGGCAATGCATAGGGAACCCTACCGTACCTGGTGCTATCAATGGCTGTGATGTCCTTGGGGGGGGGGGGGGGGGGTCTGAGGGAGAGGTTAATTGCTGCAAGAGCTGTCACTGTCATGTCTGGGGGGTGGGTGCTATTAGCGTCACAGTTTGTGATGTCTGGGGGGATGCTTTCGGTGGCTGTGCTGTAATATCTTGGGTGAGGGTGCTAGTGGCAGCAGTTATAATGTCTGGGGGTGCTAGCAGTGACGGTGGATGTGCAGTGTGGAGGATTATCGGTAATGGGCCCTTACAATCCTGGGGCCCATTGACAACTGCCAATTAAGCACAATGAAAGAGATGGTGCTTCTTCTCAGTATCCATGATGCTACTTATGAGAAGAAGCATCATCCAAACTCCACGTTTCATACAACATAAACTCAGAATATGACAGCAGCTGTATTGACTGTTGTTTTGGTGAAGCATAGCTTCTATATAATATAGAGCATTAATTAGTATGAGAGTTTTTGGTTTCTACAATCAAACCTACAGTATATATGTAACTCTATTCAGTTTATATTCCATAAGAAATTTGAAGGTATGATATTTAGAAACATGACTGCTATAATTTTGCAAAGTTACACTTGATAATATTTTAATATATTATACATTTCATACCAGGCACTGAAAGCAATTCTTAGTGTTAAAAGGAGACTAATCTTTACACATTTAAGCAAACACTGAAACCTAAATGTGTTTAAGACAAGTTCATTTTATCACCTCCTTCCTCCAGATACAAGCATGCTAAGACGAGGAAGGACAAACTGTAGGCTCTCAACTGTTGCTAAGCTATGTCTTCCATTATGTTCAATAATAATTGGTATGCTGAAGTAGCATGAATTAATTGAATGAAATTATGTAATAGACTTGTTATAACCTGACTATGTAATTAACTGAGCTCAGATTAATTCAGTCAATAAGTAAGTGGGAATTATAGACTAGAAAAAGATTTGTGTTAGTATGTCTGGATTACATACATGATTATTGAAATTAAATCAATGAATAAACTGGAAGGAAAAGTAAACCCACCTTAAACTGCCTGATGTCTCCTTGAGCAACTAGATGATATTCATTTTCTGGGGTAATACAGTATGCAAGTCTCTAAAATGTTAAAAAAACATATATTTGTACATGTATAAATGTGTAACAAGATAAAAACTTTAAAATTAGAGATACAAATAAAGGGCCTGATTCAGCATGGAATGCTGCTGCGGCAGCGTTTGCATGCAGCAGCCGCACTGCAACAGCATCTCACTTGTGCCAACACCTCTGCCTGATTGACAGGCAGAGGCATTCGCGGGGCGGGAGGGAGTGTTGACTCGACATTTAGGAGGCATCGCAGTGGCATTGGGGGCATGGTCCGGACCGCTTGCGGGGCATACCGCAGCGACCTGAAACATGGTGGGTAGCCATCTGCCTTCGTGTAGGCAGAGCGCTACCCTAAACATGAGAAAGCATCGCTTCTGTGCGATGCATTCTCATGTTTGGTGGGGGGGGGGGGGGGGGGGGCAGGGCGTCCTCCCGCATGTCAGTGTAATGCATGGTAGATATGTGATATTTTGCACATCTACGATCCATGCTTAATAATGCCCAATGTTCACTCTAAACTGAACATTCTGAAAATTAAAACTTTACAACCTTACTTCAATTAGCATTCTATTTACAACGGCTTCATTAAGAATCAACTGTTTATTGTCACTATTTACAATGCATTTTGTCAACAAGTTCAATATACTTTCATTTCCAGATCAATCAACCTAGAGGAAATAGGGAGCACAAACACAGTATACTCAAAGAGAGAGAGAGAGAGAGAGAGAGAGAGAGGTAAAGTAGTACAGAAGGTGCATGAGTTGGAAATGTTCTGATGTCATACTAGTTGTAGTGCTGAATATGAATTTTGATTGTGACTGTGATAACTTAGCAGTGTGAGATTGTGTTTTCTAGTTATACAGTATCCTGCAGACTGACCAGGGCATGACAATTAACTCTAATGCAATACATATACGATATCCCGCTAGACGGGATACCAGCTGTCAATATACCGACAGGGGCATCCCATCTGCCGGAATCCCGGCAGCGAGGAAACGAGTCCCCTTGTGGGCTCGCTACGCTCACCAGGGTTGGACTGGCCAACAGGGGTACAGTGTAAACCCCCGGTGGACCCTACTGCCTGGGGCCCACCCCTCTTCTAGTGATCAGGTTCCAGACTGTGCTGTTATATAACTTATTAATCAATAATTTATCATGCATGCACTACAGTATTTACTGTATATATTTATCAAGGGGCCCAACACATGCAAAATGGTTAGGCAAACCAATGTGGCAGATGGGCACCCCCCCCACCAATAGAGACTGGCCACACCCCTAAACATGGGCCGCTACCACTGCATTCCCCCGGTGGGCCCTTCATACCCTGGTCAGACACTGGTGCTCACCATGCAGCAGACCCGGTGGCTCGCTGCACTCACCATAAGTCGTATTCCCACTTGGTTGGTGGCATGGATCCACCAACCGAGTGGGAGAACCAGGTCAGTGTCAGGATTCAGGCTGTCGATCTATCGGCGGGTGTCGGGATTCTAATGTCGGTCTCCTGGATGTTGGAATACCGACTGCCGATAAACTGATTGTATCCCCCTTTAATACTGTATGCATTGGACTATATTCTGGACATTTGGGTGTGCATGATGCTCATTGTGACCATTTTTAAAAACTTTAGGACTAAAGTAAACAATATACTGGTCACTGGTCTTTAAAATGTAGCAAAACCAATGTAGTTTATCATCTTTGTGCTGCACAGATGTGTGGGATGTGTGCAAAGGCCACATTATCATTCTTGTCTGACCCTGTGAAATATAGAGAGGCAGACACAAGACATAACATTCACTACTAATCTTACAGACTGGAACACCATTGGCATTTTCCTAGTGATGCTAACATTGAAAAAAGCATTAAAATGAAGAGCAAACCATAACTAGATTTAAAATATCCCTGTTGTTGCAATTCTGCGGCCATAAGCTTAAGCTTACACTTACATTCAGGATGCAGCCTACTCTAAAGCTGGGTACACATCAAATCAATATTTTCACGATTTTCTCAATCAGATCGACAAATCATGCATATCATCTGCCCGTTTGGACGATCCTGAGAGTCGCATGCCATACAGTTTTTACTGGTTGGCCATGCAGTTTAATGAAGGATGGAACGAGAGATCATTCTGTCATTCATTAAATTGTTTAGAGTGTATGATCAATCTGATGGTTCGAGGCAAAGGGTAATCGCCCGCCCTGACCATCGGTACGATTGCCCATCATCCTGATGTGTGCATAGAGTAAGAGGCAGATTCGATTTAGCGCAGAAGCCAACAGAAAGTTGTAAACTATCTCACAGAGGCTAATTGCAGCCTATGGAGGTGCGAGCAGGATCAGCCTACTGTAACAGGCAGAAAATGGCTCTACACAAGTTGCCGACTAGTCTAACCCTAACCGGAAGAACCATGTTGACACTGTAATGTTGACATTGTGGTGTTGGCATTCTGAATATCGACATCGACAATGCTGACTATGTGACTGGAGCCCATAAGAGATTTCTATGTATCACATTATAATGCATGCTAATTTTCCCCCAGGTTTGTCTCTGTAATGTATACATATGGTGATGGATGACTGATATATATAAACTATGGTATAACAATGTTTCAATCCGTAACTTACATATGGTCAGTAATGGATGGGGTTGATATTTGAAAAAAATTATTATTTGTATACAATTGAAAATGGTTCACACACACACACACACACACACACACACACACACACCCCCACCCCCCACCCCGACCCGGGGGTCGCCATGGTGGTGGTGTTGGGATCCTTTTACACCATAGCTACACATACCAACTCATACCTCCGGAACCATCTCTTACATTCTCTACATTTGAGGGCCATGCGATACGCCTCTATCAACCTACAAATCTTCGAGTTGCTGTCATTTACCGTCCCCCTAGCATTTCCTTCAGATTCTTCGACAACTTTGCTTCCTGGCTACTTCACTTCCTCTCTTCTGACATTCCCTCCATTATCCTAGGTGATTTCAACATCCCTATCAATAACCCTACAAAATCACCTGCCTCTAAACTCCTTAAACTCACCTCTTTACTTGGTCTCTCCTAGTGGACCTCCTCACCCTCCCATGTGAATAGGTGCTCACTGGATCTGGTTTTCACTCACCGTTGCAATATTTTTGATTTCTCAAACTCCTCTTTTCCCCTCTCTGACCACCACCTGTTCTCTTTCAACTATCTCTCACTCTTAAGGCTTCCATCACTAAGCAAAACATTGAGGCTGTAGACACCTCATCCCTACCCTCCCTGTTCGACTCACTTCTCTCTCCTATTCTCTCTCTCTCTCACGCCCTGAACAAGCCACGTCCCAATACAATGCATCTCTTACTTCTGCTCTTGACTCTGTCTCTCCACCTACCACTATTCACCCTCGCAGATCAACACCTCAACCCTGGCACACCAAATGCATCAGATATCTTCAAAATGCTGATGTACTGCCAAGCGACAGTGGAGTAAAATCACGCTCTAAGGCAGACTTCCTCCATTTCAAATTTATGATCTCATCATTCAGTGCTCCCCTTTTCCTCGCTAAACAATCATACTTCAAAATTCTCATCTCTACCCAGTCTTCCAACCCCCAGCGCCTCTTTGCCACTGTCAACCCCCTTCTTTGCCCACCACCACCTCCTCTCCCATCCTCATTGTCTGCTCTTGACTTTGCCACTTATTTTACATCCAAGATTGACTCGATAAGTCAGGACATCACAACCCACCAGACCAGCAACCAATCCTTGCCAACCCCTCCCCTTCCTTCTAACTAACTCTGACATCTTTCTCCTATGTATCTGGTGAGGAAGTCATGGCCCTCATCCGTTCGTCCCCCTCTACCACCTCCCCACTTGACCCTATTCCCTCCCACTTCCTCCGCTACCTCTCTTCTTCTGCCTGTTCCCATCTGGCCCACCTTCTCAATCTCTCCCTCTCATCAGCACTGTCCCATCTGCCTTCAAGCATGCACTCATCTCTCCTATTCTTAAAAAAACCTACCCTTGATCCAAACACTCACTCCAACAATCGACCGATCTCTCTCTTCCTTTTGCCTCCAAACTCCTTGAGGATATTGTCTATAACCACCTCACTGCCTTTCTTTCCTCCCACTCACTGCTTGACCCATTCCAGTCTGGCTTCTGTTCTCTCCACTCCACTGAAACTGGCCTCACAAAAGTCTGCAATGACCTCCATGCAGCCAAATCTAAAGGCCACTACTGTCTGCTTATTCTTCTTGGCCTGTCTGCTGCTTTTGACACTGTGGACCACCCTCTCCTTCTACAAATCCTTCACTCTCTTGGTCTGCGTGATACTGCCCTCTCCTGGCTGTCCTCCTATCTCTCGGATCGTTCCTTCTCTGTCTCCTCTCATGATGCTACCTACCCCCCACTTCCACTAACTGTTGGTGTCCCCCAATGTTCTGTTCTTGGTCCTCTCCTTTTCTCTCTCTCTATACATCCTCTTTAGGTGAACTCATTTGTTCTTTTAACTTCCAATATCACCTCTATGCTGATGACACTCAAATCTACCTTTCCTTCCCTGATCTCTCCCCGGCTCTCCTCACTCGTACCTCCAACTGTCTCTCTGCTATATCATCCTGGATGATCCAGCGCTTTGTTAATCTCAACATGTCCAAGACTGAGTTGATCATCATGCCACCTTCCCGTACAACCTCACCTCCCACAACCTCATTATCCATTGATGGCATGACTATCTCCTCTAGCACCCAAGTACGCTGTCTTGACATAATCCATGACCCCTCCCTCTCCTTCAAACCACACATTCAGCACCTCTAACAAACCTGACATTTTCTTCTCAAAAATATTTCCAGGATCAGACCCTTTCTCACCAAGGATGCCACCAAGACCATTATCCACTCACTGATTATTTCCAGACTGGATTACTGTAATCTCCTCCTAACTGGCCTCCCTGACAATTAGCCCTCTCTACTCCAATCTATCCTCAATGGTGCAGCCCGGCTCATCTTCCTCACCAAATGCACTATGTCCACCTCCCCTCTCCTACAAGTCCTTCACTGGCTTCCCTTCACTTTCAGAATCCAATTCAAACTTCTCACATTCACTCACAAAGCACTCACCCATTCTTCTCCTATTTACATCTCTGACCTTATCTCCCTTTACCCTTCCACCCATCCTCTTCACTCTGCTAATGCACACCTACTCTCCTGTCTTCTGATTACTTCCTCCCACTCCTATCTCCAAGATTTTTCATGTGCTGCTCCCTTACTCTGGAATTCTCTGCCTCTCCCCCTCAGACTCTCCACCTCTCTACAGAACTTCAAACGGGCTCTTAAGACCCAGCAAAATCCCATCCTAACCCTCTGTCCCACGTTTGGTCTACCCCATATGTGTCACCCCTGTCCGTCTGACCCTCCCCTTAGAATGTAAGCTCTCACGAGGAGGATCCTCTTCCCTCATGTGCTTATCCTTTTCTTACTTTAAGAATCCTCAACTGCCAAATCCTGCAGTTTTCGGCCACCCTGATATTTATCTCAGTGTCATCTACTGTTGTAGTTATGTTTAGTTGCCCTGTACTTGTCTTATATTGTCTTCAATTGTAAGTCACTGTTTTCCTGTTTTGATTATGTGCATATGTACTCTGTAATTGGATGCTGCGGAACCCTTGTGGCGCCATACAAATAAAGGATAATAATAATAATAATGGTTGAGACCAATAAAGAATGTGGTTAGTAGAAAATCCCATGCTCTTCCTTGTCCTGATTTTCTCCACTATCTGCCTAAGCTTAAAGGCCAGTTATCACTTTGTGGTAGGAATCCAATACCATTTTCTTAACTATTATTTTTCTTTTTGACAAAAACATATATAGAAGGTTGCACAGATCCTTTACACAAACATGCATCTTTGTGGTGGGATTGCGGTCAGTTCAAACTGCTTAGTAAATCTGGTGGTTTGTATACTTCTAAGGGGGAAAATAGAGGTTGTCACTTTTTATTCTCAAGTATGTGTTTGCACCAGTATTGAGCTTAGTCATTTAGTAGGACATAAAAGGAAATTGCTGGTATTTAAAATTTACCTCTTAGAATATTTTCTCATAGCTTTCAACTTGTAGTAGGATGGATGCAAATAAAAACAACGATAAAGGCAGATCTCAGAACCCTGAGAACATTCAACATAGTTGGACCACTATTTTATGTTTACACCCAGCCTTGGTGCACTGTTTTATGCCACCTCCATCCTTCTGCTAGTGCAGGAAAAAATACTGTAGACTAAGGGGGACATGTACCAAGCAGTGATAAAAGTGGAGAAGTGAGCCAGTAGAGAAGCTGCCCATGTCAACCAATCAGCTGCTTTGTATACTTTTATATTATGCAAAGTATAAATGATACATCAATGCTGATTGATTGCCATGGGCAACTTCTCCACTTTTATCATTGCTTAGTAAATGTCTCATTAACTCAGATGTCATTTGGATGATGTGTTTAAGCAGATATCCTTCATACAGTACATTATAACCATTGGAGTGAATTCATTGCAATTTAAAAAAGGTAAAGTTAATTTATTATTACATTAAAAAAAATATATATATTTTGAGATTCTTACCTTTTTAAAGGACCCTGGCACTGTCAGAAATTTATAGATAAAATAGAGAGGCACTAGTATCATTGATGACAGTGCAATCATCCATCCAGTCCGATTAGCCCATGGGGGGAAGTGGTATTCATCATATGACAGAGGATTGTAGGTCACAATACTAGTAATAACAACAAACTTACAGAAAAGATAAAAAGAGAAAGCACAGTTATTTCATCATATTGGCAACATAGAATTTAAAAAAATATATGGTTACAAATTTGGTTAATTTCCTATTTACCAAAATATAATTTTATTGTAACTCAAAGCTATATTGTATAGCTCACATTTGAATGAATGCAAGTGAACATATAAAGCTGTATGGAAATGCTACTATTTTTATGAAGCACTTATATTTATGTTGCTATTAAGCCTTTCCTCCATTTAATATCTTTCATGCATTCTTACTAGTGGAGGCAGACAACAGTGCCATCTACAAGCTGAAATAAAATATATTACCCTTTAAAATGCCCTGAATGCCCCTCGTTTTCTAAGACGGTCCTTGGTGATTATGTACAAGGATTATGTACAAGGCATCATCACTATGACATCATCACCAGACAGCAGAAAACATTTACTTTTTTTTTTTTATAAGTTTTGGGAAAATAAGATCCCTATAATAAAATTAGAATTGCTAGCTTGGTGTAGCTAGAAGTGTAGGTTTTTGCATGAATGCAACTAATGGGAAAAAAATGAACCCACCAATAAAAAGGTCACTTCCTGTGACAATGGAACACGGTGTGTGTGCCTTCTTAATAAATTGTGCAGCACAATGTACACAAAGGTCAGTCAGCAGATGCCTGGATGATGTATGGTGCTGGAATACACTCTCAGATGTTGTTAAAGACTATCCAATATACAGTATTCTCAATTGGTTTTAAATCTTGAGAGTTAGAAGACCATGGCAGGTATAAGATCAGTGTCATGTTGATCAATCCATTGGCCTACCACACAAGCTCTGCAGATGGTAACATTATCATTCTATAAAATATCCCTCCTGTCAGTAACAAGATTTTGTTGCATTTGGTGATAACAGTCACTCAGTGTCATTAATTAGCAAATTGCGATGACCATCCTTCTAATGTATTCATTGACACTAAAGCATGCAATAAAATACATCCCAACAACATTATGGGGTAAATTTACTTGCAAGAATCATATATCACCCATGTTTCCCTGAGATTAAACACAGGTAGGATCTATTAGACACAGATGTATTTTTATAACTAAAACATGGGAATTTACTATGTTATCGTGTTTTAGTTAATTGTGCTTTCCAATGGTGTATGTAGTTGTGTTTGGCTGCCATGTTTGTTGGTAGCAAAACACTCCCAAACATGAAGAGATCTGTGCAGTGCTTCTTTGTGTAAATATGTGTAAAAAGTGTTACAAAAAAGAACAAAAAAGAACAATAAAGGGGTTTACCCCTCCAGGCCCCCAAGATAAGGGCAGAAGCTTTGGGCTATCACCGGCACCTTTTGGTGGTGAGTGCCAAGTTGATACTCCATTTATTTTTTATTTTTAAAGAAATTTATTTTACAGGAGGGACTACAGGTCTCAGCAAGCCTCACCCACATGCTGGTACTTGGAGAACCTATAGTCTCATGGTAATATAAATATTTAAAAAAAGAACACACACACCTTGAAAGTACAACTTTAAAAAACACTCTTGCATACTCACACTCACACATACTTACCTACACTCCCTGTAGCCATTCACATCCTCCATGTAGGCATCCACAATAGCCTACATCTCTAACTACAAGGTTAATAGAGGATAATCTTGTGGTTTACATATGATACAATGTAGCGGTTCTCACCATGCAGCAGCTCACAGCCAATTACCGGGCAGCATTTACTGTGGCACCCTGTGATTTGTTGGCAGGTCTTTTTATGAAAGAAGTCACGTAGTGGAACTGTATGTAAGCACATACACTTCCACATGTCCATGTGGTCAGTGTGTCCTGTTTTAGTTTTAGCTGGGGAGAGTGATGGCCTGGGTGTTGTTGTTCTGGTGGGGTGCAGGGGAGACTGAATGAGTGTGTGCTGCTATTCTGGGAGGGTGCAAGCAGGGGAGGCTGTGTAGGGCTAGGTGCTGCTGTTCTGAGGGGGAGTGTGTGCAGGGGAGAATGATTGGCTAGGTGCTGCTGTTCTTGATGGTGGTGGTGGTGGTGGTGGGGGGGTCATTATGAATAGGATGTAGAAGTCCGTACCTTACACACAGGGTTCTGGTTTGCTACGGTGTTAGTTTTGGTGCCAGCAGGACTGCTGATGCTGCAGGGTATCATACTGTACATAGTAACATAGTAACATAGTTCTTGAGGTTGAAAAAAGACAGTATGTCTATCAAGTTCAACCTGTTAGTGGTCTCCTACATTGAACTATTTTTAAGACTAATTTTAACTGTGGTGAGTGTTTAGCCATAAACTTAAAAAAAAAAAAAAAAAAAAAAAAAACTGTTTTTTTATTACTATAGTACATGATTTAACCACCATAACCCAGTATATCCTTATCCATTAGGACTTTATCAAGCCCATTTTTAAAAGTATTGACAGAGTCTGCCATCACTACTCTCTCAGGCAGGGAATTCCATATACGTAATGTCCTTACTGTGAAGAAACCTGCCCATCTTTTTATGCAAAATCTCCTCTCCTCCAACCTAAGCTGGTGTCCACGTGTCCTTTTTGATGGTCTTACCAAAAACAAATCTCCTCTAGCTCTGTGTATTGACCCCTTATATATTTGTAAATGTTAATCATGTCCCCTCTTAATCTCCTTTTTTCCAATGTAAACATTCCTAGCCTTGCAAGCCTTTTCTCATGTTCTAGAGTCTCCATCCCCTTTATCAATTTGGTCGCTTGTCTCTGAACCTTTTCTAGTTCCAGGATATCCTTTTTGTAGTATGGTGCCCATAACTGTACACAGTATTCGAGATGTTACCTCACCAATGATTTATATAATGGGAGTATAACACTCTCATCCCTTGCATCAATTCCCTGCTTAATGCATGCTAATACCTTGTTTGCCTTTTTTGCTGCATTCCTGCTTTAGGTACTACTGTTAAGTTTGTTATCTATGTGAACACCTAAATCTTTTTCCAGGACAGAATTCCCTAGTTTCTCCCTGTTTAATATGTAGGTAGTGCTCTTATTTTTGCTACTGAAATGCATTGTCACTGACCTGGGTTCACAGTGTTGAGAACTCGGGGGTTCTTCCGATGATCGGAAAGAGGAACCACAGCTGGGCCGGAGCAGGGATGGCCGGATGTAGGGTTTCCTCATGCAGAACTAGCCGTAGTAACTGGCGTATAATGCTGAAGAATTAAATGATGATTTGAGAACGATGGTGAAGCACACAGAAGAATGAAGAACTTGTGAGCGATGCTGAAGAAATGAATGAGGATTTGAGAATGATGGTGAAGCACACAGAAGAATGAAGAACTTGTGAGCGATGCTGAAGAAATTAATGATGATTTGAGAACGATGGTGAAGCACACAGAAGAATGAAGAATTTGCGAGCGATGTTTGAAGAATGAGAAGCTTGTGAGCGATGTTGAAGAAATGTAATGAGGATTTAAGATTCAGTGTAACTCTGGAAGTATGGAAGACATTCCACTTGGAGATATCATGTAATACAGGAAACACAGGAGGTGTCCCCCTAAGAGAAACACTGCAACTCAGAGAAGTCCCACTGAGTGATACACTGTAACGCTGGTAGCACAGTGAATGTTCCATGGAGTGATACACTGTAACGCAGGTAGCACAGTGATTGTTCCACTGAGTGATACACTGTAATGCTGGTAGTACAGTGAATGTTCCACTAGGTGATACACTGTAACGCTGGTAGCACAGTGAATGTTCCATGGATCAATACACTGTAACGCAGGTAGCACAGTGAATGTTCCACTGAGTGATACACTGTAACGCAGGTAGCACAGTGATTGTTCCACTGAGTGATACACTGTAACGCTGGTAGTACAGTGAATGTTCCACTAGGTGATACACTGTAACGCTGGTAGCACAGTGAATGTTCCACTAGGTGATACACTGTAACGCTGCTAGCACAGTGATTGTTCCACTGAGTGATACACTGTAAACGCTGGAAGCACAAGGAATGTTCCACTGAGAGATACTCTGCAAACGCTGGAAGCACGAGGAATGTTCCACTGAGAGATACTCTGCAAACGCTGGTACACAGGAGACGTTCAGTTTAGAGAACTCACTGAACGCTGCTAGCACTGGTGATCATAGAAGAGACGATACTCAGGCGCCGGAGCTCTGCATGGCGTCTTCCTTTGAACTTCCCGCTCTCTCCCAATTGGCGGAAGGGCAGATGACGTCCCTTGCCCACCATGCTCCCGTGAACGCCGGGCGCAATGGCGGCACCCACACCCCGGGAACCCGCCGGAGGCAGCGCCAGCAAGACGCAACAACCCGGAGCCCACCGGGGGGCGGCGACCACCGGGAGACCCAGCACACCCGGAGCGGTAAGTGCGGCAGCCGCAGTGCCGCGAGTGTGACAGTACCCCCTCCTCTAGGAGTGGCCCCTGGACACTTTCCTGGTTTTGTGGGATGCTTAGAATGAAAGATCCGGACTAGTCGGGGAGCAGTGACTTCATAAGCTTTGACCCAGCTCCTCTCCTCAGGACCATAACCTTTCCATTCTACCAGATACTGTAAATTCTTGTGAAGATAACGAGAGTCAAGAATAGCTTTGATTTCAAATTCTGTTCCAGCTTCAGTCTCTACTGAGGTCGGCCTAGGAGACTCTGAATGGAACTGATTTAAGATGAGGGGATGAAGAAGAGAAACATGGAACAAATCTGGTACCCGAAAGTGGGAAGGCAACCCCAATTTGCAGACAACCGGGTACAGGACTTGCAAAACAGGGTAAGGACCAATGAACCTCGGAGCAAACTTCATAGCGGGCACTCTTAAACGAAGATTGCGGGTAGAGAGCCATACCCTGTCACCAACTTTGTATTGAGGGGCTGCTCGCCGTTTTCTATCCGCAAAGAATTTGTAGCGGCCAGAGATTTTTTTGAGATTAGCATGAACCTTACTCCAGATTTGACTGAAGTGCTGGAGAGTAGAAGCTGCAGCAGGAACATCCTCCGAAGGAGAGATGGGTAATTCTGGGACTCGTGGATGGAATCCATAATTAATGAAGAATGGAGACTCACCAGTGGAAGAGTGATACAGATGGTTATGGGCAAACTCAGCCCAGGGTAACAGTTCTACCCAATCGTCCTGCGAAGGAGAAAGATAAACGCGGAGAAAACTCTCTAAATCTTGATTGACGCCTTCAGTTTGACCATTGGTTTGTGGATGGTAAGCAGATGAGAACTTGAGTTTTATTTGTAAAGCTGAACAGAGGGCCCTCCAGAATCTAGCAGTGAACTGTACCCCTCGATCAGAGACTATCTACCGAGGTAACCCGTGCAGGCGGAAGTGTTCACGAATAAATAGTAAAGCCAACTTGGGAGCCATTGGTAACCCGGACAATGGAACAAAATGTGCCATTTTAGAAAAGCGGTCAATAATCACCCAGATGGTATTCTAACCCTTGGAGAGGGGTAATTCGGTAACAAAGTCCATGGAAATATGTGTCCAGGGTTTCTAAGGAATGGACAGTGGATGAAGCAACCCCGCAGGAGGCAGACAAAGAGTTTTGTGCTGAGCACATTGAGGACATGAGTTGACATAATATTGTATATCCTTCTTCATGGTGTCCCACCAATATCACCTTCGTAGAAATTCACACATTTTTTGAACACCAGGATGACCAGAAAACTTGGAGATATGAGCCCACTGCAGCAACTTTGGACGAAATTCAACTGGTACAGACATTCTCCCAGGAGGAGGACCCAGAGTAGTGGGAGCTGCTGAAATAGAGACTGGACTGAGAATCAAACTCTTTTCAAAGGAATTCTCCTCATCCGAGGCCGTTAAAGAACGAGACAGAGCATCAGCCTTAGCGTTGAGAGTCCTGGCCCGGTACTTAATAACAAACGAGAATCGAGTGAAAAAGAGCGCCCATCTAGCTTGACGGGAACTCAAGCACTGGGCCGTCTTGATATACAACAAGTTCTTGTGATCGGTATAGATCGTAATTAGGTGTTTAGCACCTTCCAATAAGTACCTCCATTCTTCTAGGGCAGATTTTATTGCTAAAAGCTCCTGATCTCCAATGGTGTAGTTTCGTTCAGCAGGAGAGAACTTACAAGAATGGAAACCACATGGATGTAACTTCCCATCAGAGGAGTACTGTGAAAGAACGGCACCGATGCCTACTGAAGAAGCATCGACTTCCAAGAAGAATGGTTTAGAAAAATTTGGTTGTTGGAGTACCGGAGCAGACATGAAGGCTGATTTCAACCGGGCAAACGCTACTTCAGCTTCTGAAGACCAGTGACTTGGGTCAGACCCCTTTTTGGTTAGGGCAGTAATAGGTGCAACAATGGTAGAAAATCCCTTTATAAATTTCCGGTAGTAATTTGCAAAGGCCAGAAATCTTTGTACCGCTTTCAAGGAGAGAGGCTGAGTCCAGTCCCGAATGGCAGTGAGTTTCTCCGGATCCATGCGAAGCTCCGTACCTGAGATGACATATCCGAGGAATGGAATTGAAGGGACCTCGAAGACACATTTGGAAATCTTGCTGTAGAGACGATTCCTTCGTAGGCGAAGAAGTACTTCTTTGACCTGTACTCGGTGCTCTGCAAGATTCTTAGAAAATATCAGAATGTCATCCAAGTACACCACTACGCTTTGATATAACATATCTCGGAAGATTTAATTTACAAATCCCTGAAAAACGGCAGAGGCCAAACGGCATTACTAGATACTCGTAATGCCCGTCCCTGGTATTGAAGGCCGTCTTCCATTCGTCCCCCTGTCGGATACGTATCAAATTATAGGCTCCTCTTAAGTCGAGCTTAGTGAAACGTGGGCTCCACGAACCCTACCAAATAGCTCCATGATTAGCGGTAGAGGGTATTTGTTCTTAACGGTGATATCGTTTAAGCCACGATAATCAATACATGGTCTTAACCCTCCGCCATTCTTCTTCATCACGAAAAAGAAACCTGCTCCAGCCGGGGAGGTAGAGGGGCGAATTAATCCTTTCAGCAGATTAGACTTGATGTAGTCCGACATAGCTTGGGTCTCGGGTAATGATAAGGGATATGTGCGTCCCCGAGGTGGCATTCTCTCTGGGATAAGCTCAATGGGACAGTCCCAGGGTCTATGCGGTGGTAACTGATCGTCCGCCTGTTCTGAAAATACGTCTGTGAACTCCCGATAGGCCTCTGGAATGAGCTCCTCATCCGACTTGGAAGATGCACGGAGCGGGTAAACAGGAGTGAGACAATTAGAGTGACAAAACGAACTCCAGGACACTATTTGTGACGACTTCCAGTCGACGTGAGGAAGGTGAATTCTAAGCCAAGGTAGACCAAGAACAAGATCATGAGGCATCTCCGGAATTACTAGGAACTCCAGATGTTCTTGATGCAGAGCTCCGACCTGCAGCTTGATTGGCTCTGTGCGACTTGTAATAAGACCAATCGATATTTTGGTACTATTGATGGCGGTCAACGTAATAGGTCATTTGACAGACTGTAACTGTAAACCCTGACTCTGAACACAAGAAAGAGAAACAAAGTTCCCTGCATCCCCAGAGTCCAGCAGGGCTTTAACAGGTTTAGCTATAGACTCAGAAAACAGAAACACGGAGAGTAAACAATCCACTGTCGGAGAAGATTTAGATGTAACCCCTAACTCGACTTCTCCGGAAAAAGCTAGGACTGCCCGTTTCCCGGACGGGACTTGCAGAATTTGATAAAGTGATCCGCGGCTCCACAGTAGAGGCAGAGTTTACCCTCGCGACGGAGCTATCGTTCTTCCGGGGACAGCCGGGATCGATTGATTTGCATGGGTTCATCTGAACTTGGGGTAACTGTTTGCTTAGACGGGAGAGACCGGAATCTGGATCGATCCGACCGACTACGTTCACCACCTCATTCCTGCATGTGGAGATCCACCTTAACGCAGAGTGAGATCAACTGTTCTAAGGAATCTGGCAGATCCCTAGTGACCAGCTCGTCTTTTAGACGATCGGAGAGCCCGTTCCAGAAAGCGGCCCGGAGAGCATCATTATTCCAGCGTAGTTCCGAGGCTATGGTCTGGAAGTGAATCACATACTGTCCCACTGAACGGGAGCCTTGACGGACTCGGAGCAGGTCCGAGGAAGCAGCGGACATTCTGCCGGGCTCATCAAAAATCCTTCGGAATGACGCGATGAAATTGGTGTACCTGGAAACCAAAGGGTCAGATCGCTCCCACAACGGAGACACCCAATCCAACGCTGAACCTTCAAGCAAGGAAATAATGTATGCCACTTTGGCCCGATCCGTGGGGAAGTTGTGTGAGAGAAGTTCAAAATGCACCTCGCATTGATTGAGAAAACCACGGCAATTCTTTGGATTCCCATTATAGCGAGAGGGAGTGGGAAGCTGAAGGTGTGACCTGGTTCCGGACAAGGATTTAACAATACTGGTGGCAACCACTAGAGCAGGTACTGGAACTGGAGCCGGAACTACAGAAGCCAGGGAAGCCTGAATTTGATCCAGCCGGACGGATAATTCCTGGAGATACTGCATCACCTGGCCCTGTGCCGCCTCCTGACTCTGAACTCGGGAAACTAAGTTTTGGATGGCACTTGATTCTGGGTTCCGATCCCCCGGGTCCATGAGGCCTGAGTATACTGTCACTGACCTGGGTTCGGAGTGTTGAGAACTCGGGGGTTCTTCCGAATATCGGAAAGAGGAAGCACAGCTGGGCCGGAGCAGGGATGGCCGGATGTAGGTTTTCCTCATGCAAAACTAGCCGTAGTAACTGGCGTATAATGCTGAAGAATTAAATGATGATTTGAGAACGATGGTGAAGCACACAGAAGAATGAAGAACTTGTGAGCAATGCTGAAGAAATGAATGAGGATTTGAGAATGATGGTGAAGCACACAGAAGAATGAAGAACTTGTGAGCGATGCTGAAGAAATGAATGAGGATTTGAGAACGATGGTGAAGCACACAGAAGAATGAAGAACTTGTGAGCAATGCTGAAGAAATGAATGATGATTTGAGAACGATGGTGAAGCACACAGAAGAATGAAGAATTTGTGAGCGATGTTTGTAAAATGAGAAGCTTGTGAGCGATGTTGAAGAAATGAAATGAGGATTTAAGATTCAGTGTAAATCTGGAAGTATGGAAGGCGTTCCACTTGGAGATATCATGTAATACAGGAAACACTGGAAGTGTCCCCCTAAGAGAAACACTGCAACTCAGAGAATGTCCCACTGAGTGATACACTGTAACGCTGGTAGCACAGTGAATGTTCCACGGAGTGATACACTGTAACGCTGGTAGCACAGTGAATGTTCCACTGAGTGATACACTGTAACGCAGGTAGCACAGTGATTGTTCCACTGAGTGATACACTGTAACGCAGGTAGCACAGTGATTGTTCCACTGAGTGATACACTGTAACGCAGGTAGCACAGTGATTGTTCCACTGAGTGATACACTGTAACTCTGGTAGCACAGTGAATGTTCCACTAGGTGATACACTGTAACGCTGGTAGTACAGTGAATGTTCCACTAGGTGATACACTGTAACGCTGCTAGCACAGTGATTGTTCCACTGAGTGATACACTTTAAATGCTGGAAGCACAAGGAATGTTCCACTGAGAGATACTCTGCAAACGCTGGAAGCACAAGGAATGTTCCACTGAGAGATACTCTGCAAACGCTGGTACACAGGAGACGTTCAGTTTAGAGAACTCACTGAACGCTGCTAGCACTGGTGATCATAGAAGAGACAATACTAAGGTGCCGGAGCTCTGCACGGCATCTTCCTTTGAACTTCCCGCTCTATCCCAATTGGCGGAAGGGGCCGATGACGTCACTCGCCCACCACGCTCCCGTGAACGCTAGGCGCAATGGCGGTGCCCACACCCCGGGAACCCGCCGGAGGCAGCGCCAGCAAGACCCAACAACCCGGAGCCCACGGGGGGGCGGCGACCGCCGGAAGACCCAGTGCACCCAGAGCGGTAAGCGCGGCAGCCGCAGCGCCGCGAGTGTGACATGCATTACCTTACATTTTTCTATATTGAACCTCATTCTCCATTTTGAAGCCCATGCTTCCAATTTAAATAAGTAATTCTGAAGAGACTCAGCATCCTCCACCGAATTTATAACCTTACACAATTTGGTATCGTTTGCAAAAATAGACACTATGGGTGGAATTCTATTGTTTGAAAATTCAGTTGGGTGTCTGTTTTTTCCTTTCTAATAGACAGGAAAAAACAGACACCCAACCAACTTTTCAAACATTTGAATTCCCCCCTATGCTTTCTAGACCTGTTAATAGATCATTTATGAAAATCTTAAACACTAGTGGTCCAAGTACAGACCCCTGTGGCACACCGCTGAGTACCTCAGTCCATTTTTAAAAAGTTCCATTTACCACGACTCGCTGCTCCTTTTTATCAAACCAATTACTCACCCAAGTGCATAATGTGTTCCCTAGCCCAAGTTCTCTTAACTTGTAGATTAGTCTCATGTGAGGTACTATGTTGAAAGCTTTAACAAAGTCTAAAATTAAAACATCCACCGCTTTACCCTGATCTAGGTTTGCACTAAAGGGGGGTACTCACGGAGAGATCTATGCTTAAAATCTAAGCAATCTGACTAGATTGCTTAGACTTTATGCACAGATCACTAGTGTGTAGCCCCCTCAGCGATAGCGATGCGCGGCCCCGCACATCGCTATAGCTGCTGCTAGATTGAGCCTGCATGCAGGCCAATCTAGCAGGTCGCTCATTTCACCCGCTGGGTGAAATGAGTGGCCCCGGTCCACCCCCCACATCGCTCAGCACACATCGCGCTGTGCTGAGCGGCGGGAGAGATGTGTGCTGAGCGGTTCGCTCAGCACACATCTCTCCCGTGTATACCCCCCTTAACTGTTTCAAAAAAGCCTATTAAGTTTAACATAATCTATCCTTCATAAATCCATGTTGGTTCCTGTTAATAACCTTATTGGTTTCAAGGAACTCTTGTATTCTACCCGTTAAAATACCTTCCAGTAATTTCCCCACTATAGATATAAGACTTACTGGTTTGTAATTACCTGGTTTAGATTTAGTTCCCTTTTTAAATATTGGCACTACTTCCGCTGTATGCCAGTCTTTGGGAACCATGCCTGATGTAAGTGAGTCAATGAAAATAAAATATAGGGGTCTTGCTAATTCGGAGTGTAGCTCTATAAGAACCCTTGGGTGAATTCCGTCGGGACCAGGTGACTTATTATTCTTAATTTGTTTAATTGGTCGCAGACTACTTCCTTACTTATATAAACACTTAGCAGTGGGACATTCTCATTTCTGAGGTTATATGTCAATCCCGCCATCTGATCCTCTCTTGTGAATACTGATGAGAAAAACTTGTTTAATTCTTCCACTATGTCAATGTCATCTTTGATTAGGACGCCCAACTGGCCTTTTAAAGGGCTTATACTCTCATAATCTTTTGTTGTTTATGTATTTTAAAAACTTTGGGGGGTTTGATTTACTTTCCTTTGCTATTATCTTTTCTGTTTCTATTTTAGATGCTCTGATTTCTTTTTTGCATATTTTGTTACAATCCTTATAGTACTGAAATGACTCCACCTTCCCGATTTATATTTTTTGAACGCGCTCCTGTTTTTGGCCATTAGTTCCTTAATCTTTTTGTTACTCCATATTGGTTTTGGAATTATTATATGTTTGCTGCCCATGGGAATGAATTTACGAGTATAACTAGCGAGCAATGTTTTTAATACATCCCATTTCTCTGTGGTATTCTTGCCTTGCAGCAAAAAAATCCCAGTCAATGCCCCTTAAAACTTCCTTCATCATGGCAAAGTTAGCTTTGCTAAAGTTTAGAGTTTTAGTAGAGCCTATATAGGGCTGTTTGTAAAAACTGATATTGAATGTGACCATATTGTGGTTGCTGTTTCCCATGGGCTCCCTACTATAATATTCAATATCAATTCCTTATTGTTTGTTTGTACCAAGTCTCAGATTACATTGTACCTAATTGGTTCCTCGATCAATTGAAGTAAGTAGTGATCATTTAGTGTGTTTAAAAACCTATTTCCCCTACCAGTATCACATTAATCGTTTATCCAATTAATCTCTGGATAGTTAAAATTGCCCAACACTATTACATCACCTAATCCTGGTGCTTTTTCGATTTGCTTCAGTAACAATTCCTCATCAAACACATTAATGTCAGGTGGCTTGTAGCATATCCCTATTAGTAGCTTTTTAGTTCCCTTTCCCCCGCATGCACTTTCTACTCATAAAGTCTCCACACTATTTACAGTCCCACTGTGAATGTCATCCTTTATGTCTGGCTTTAAAAAAGACTTTACATAAAGAGATACCCCTCCACCCCGTTTGTTAATTCTGTCTCTCCTGAACAGCGTGTAACCCTCCAGGTTAACTGTCCAATCATGAGTTTCGTCCCACCAAGTTTCAGTAATACCTATAATATCATACTGCTTGTTTGCTGCAAGGACTTCTAGTTTCCCCATTTTCCCTGTGAGGCTTTTAGTGTTTACATACATACAATTAAGAGAAGTGTTTCCTCTTGTGTTATAAACATATATATATTAATTATTGGTGATCCATAATCATCATTAGTTTGTGTTTTGGCAAAACCCTTGGTAATACCCTTTGCGGCTGCTCTTTCCCTCCCCCATTCACTCCCATCCAGCTCACTACCTCATCCTTACTATTCTCACTGCTTGACCCACAATTTCTTGCTAAACCCTCCCCCCAGGCACCTAGTTTAAAATCTCCTCCAACCTCCTAACCATCCTTCCCCCCAACACTGCTACCCCCTTATCATTCAGGTGCAATCCATAGCAACAAAAAAGATGGTGCCTGACTGAGAAGTCTGCCCAATGTACCAAGAACACAAACCCCTCTTTACGACACCAGTCTCTAAACCACACATTTACCTCCCTAATCTCCCTCTGCCTCCTTGGGCTAGCGCCACCATCTGTAGCTGTTAATGCCACTGGCTGCCCAATGGATTCAAAGATGATGGGACCAGACAGGTTCCACACTGGTGACAGGGACCAGCAATCTCATAGTGCTGGCTGTAATTACAGCAGCAGCGAGTGCAGCACAAAGCCTGCAGTTGGAAGCCACTCACACAGATTATGTGCTGTTAGGCACCTCTCACCTTGTCACTTGGTCAGTTGCTTTGAATACTCTAGGGTGACCCTTCCTTGACCTCACATCAAGGGCCTTCCATGATTCTGCCCTATTCACAGGCCCCCTGGGACCCATCGTTTTTTAAGTGACCGCATTTGTAGCATAGTGGAAAATCCGCTACTGGCAGGAGGCATCGAACTCCTCCACTGACCTTTCTCTTTCTCTCTTTACTTATGTGTTCAACTGCCCCACTACCGTTGCACTTGCAAGTATCAATGCTACGTAAAGCTTAACATGTCCAAATTGGAGTTCATTTTATATCCCTGTTAAGGGGTATATTTACAAAAGTGAATGTTTTTAGAAATGGAAATGTTAGCTATACCTGTAGCATTCAGATTCTTGTTATTATCTTCTAGAAGGTGCGAGACAAAAAATAAGTAGAATATGACCAATCATTAGTTGCTATGGGCAACATCTCTAATTCTAAAAACCTGCACTTCAGTAAATATACCCCTTAGTGTCATTACACTCTTTATAGTCTCTCTTGCAGTTTGCATTATGACATTCTTTTAGTTCCCCAAGCCTGTTTCCGTAAAGCCAACCTCCCCTATGGCCTCAACGTTCCTTTCTACATCTAGTCCCTTGCACTTTCCTCTTCTCTCCTCCTTCAACACATTGCCAGAATATGTCTGTTTCTCATTCATGACTTTAATAAGGCTCTCATCCAGTCTTTCATTACGTCCACATTGACTACTGCACCTCCAGCTATCCACCTTCTTCCCTGCCTTTACCCTCTGCAATCCATACAAAATGTCATAACACTGATAGCTACTAAACTATATACTCTATACACTAGTTCCTCCTAGCCTTCAGATTTCTCACTAATTCCTTTTCTTCATATACATCTTACCTCATCATAATATGTTTTCTCTCTTGCCTTTTTAGATCTGCCTGTGACTTGTACCTAGCATCCTCTCTATTACCCACCACTTGCTCCTGCCTTCAAGACTACTCTCATGCTGGTCTCTATTAATGAAACATCCTACCACACGTGCCCAGAGGCTATTGCAAAATCTTCAAACCAGCCTATCCTCTTCCCACCTGAAACTGTTGCTTATAAGTGTTCTACCAGCAACATTTCCATCTATGCTTCTGTTTTAACTAGCTTCGAATGTCCCAGCATTGCCCTCTCCCTGTAGACTGTAACGTTTCATATGCAGGGCAACGTCTATCCTCAGTTTCATTCTGTACCTCATTTAACCTTGTATGTTTTTGTTCTGTTTTTTTTTTAATCATTCCTTTGATATGTCTGCATTACCAGCTATAACTCCCGGCGCCACTGCTCCCATGGACTGATACCCAATGCTGCCGCTGCCCACCCTGCACTTCACATCCACAGCTGCCGCCTCCCAGCCCATGGTGGTCCGGATCTCCTGTGACTGATGTTATTATCCCTCCCTAGTCACCCACTTTCTCCCCATCACCCCTGCCTCCCTAGTCACCGACTATCTCCCCATCACCCTGCCTCACCAGTCACCCCTTATCTCGCTGTCATTCTCCCTGTCACTCCTGCCTCCCCAGTCACCAACTATCTCCCTGTCACCCTTGCCTCCCCAGTCACCAACTATCTCTGTCACCCCTGCCTCCCCAGTCACCAACTATCTACCTGTCACCCCTGCCTCCCCAGTCACCCACTATCTACCTGTCACCCCTGCTTCCCCAGTCACCCACTATCTCGCTGTCATTCTCCCTGTCACTCCTGCCTACCCAGTCACCAACTATTTCTCTGTCACCCTAGCCTACCCAGTCACCAACTATCTACCTGTTACCACAGCTCCCCAGTTACCCACTATCTACCTATCACCTCTGCCTCACCAGTCACCCACTAATTACCTGTTATCCCTGCCTCCCCAGTCACCCACTATCTCACTGTCATTCTCCCTGTCACCCCTGCATCCCCAGTCACCAACTATTTCCCTGTCAGCCATGCCTCAGTCAATCACGATCACTCCTGTATCCCTAGTCACCTACTATCTTCCCGTCATTCCTGCCTCTTGAACCTGATAGGTGATATCTTACTGTTTACTCTCCTCACAGCCCTATATATTGACTCCCACATAGGACCTCATGGTACATACACTCAAATACCCCAACATACTACCTACCCGGTGCCCCACACAGCAGCTCATTGTACATACACTCCTATACCCAACATACTCCCTCCCTGCCCTACACAGCACGTCATGGTTCATACACTCCTGTACCCCCCACTTTCTGCCTCCCTGGTGATGGCATATGGGGGCCTAAAAAGCATAAATTGCAATGGGACCCAGAAAAAATATAGTAGGACCCCAATTTTTTTAAAGTGAGGGGTCCCTGGGACCCACTTTCTTTTCCAATCAGCACGATCACTGCTCATAAAACTCCATTCTAACCTTATTTTATAAGAAAATAAAATGTGAAAAAAGCTAAATGTTGTGTAACAATTTTTCCATCATGAAATACAGCATTAGACACTAAACTTGAGCAAATTGTAATAATACAGGATTTTTCTAGTCATTACAGGGCACAAAATAATGGCCTACTACCTGGCAGTAGATCAATCGTAACCCTTTCAACCTGTAACCCTTTCAAAAGTGAGAAATGGACTCAATGAAAAATTTAGAGTTTATATTTTGTAACAACAGAAATTTGTTTGGGAGACCAAAATGCTAATTTGCTAGATGTAATCAGAAGGCAGATTTAAATAATTAGTACTTTGCCTATAAACACAATACAGAAGTAAAGGTAGTAAATGTGTACAACATATTTAGGCATGAAAAATAATTACTAAGCCCAGAATTCTTAGTTTCTAACCTATTCTAATGCTTTCCCATTACACTCAAAATGTCAGTTTCCCTTTATGTTTTATGTACCAGTGAATAACATACTTAGGGGAACATTTACTAAGCAGTGATAAGAGCAGAGAAGGGAGCCAGTGGGGAAGTGCCCATGGCAACCAATCAGCACTGAAGTAACATCTATAATTTGCATACTATAAAATTATACAGAGCTGCTGATTGGTTGATGGGGCAACTTCTCCAGTGGCTCACTTCTCCGCTCTTATCACTGCTTAGTAAATGTCCCCCTTAATTTCTACAGGACCTAAAATGGCCTAGTCTGGGTGTTTGTAACTAAAATTACCTATTTTGTCTGTTCGAACCTAAAAAGACCTAATTCTGTTACTTGAGTTGAATGTATAAATATACTGTAGAAATGTGTGGAATGAGCAGTTTCTATATGTAATTCATATATACAGATGTGTCCGTTACAGCCTTTCTGTGTAGTCTACGCAGTGTGAGCGCTGGCTCCAGAGATTTGCGGGTGTGAGCGTGCGCATTCACTTGCGATCCATTCGCTTTTATAGGAAAGCTGTGGCTGAGAATGGATCACAGCCTCATGCAGCATAGAGTATTGAGGGAGTAACGCAGCAAGGAAGTAGCAATACACCTCTGTAATAATGGGACAATGTTTCAAACCTAATGATATGTTGTGTGGTTTTGTGTTATTTTCATGCAACATATAAATTGCTAAAATTACATTTTAAAACCTGTAAAATCCTAAAACATGGAATGAAAAAATGTTTGTTTTTTTTAGTTTTTTAGAGCCTAATAATTACAGTAGCTTTATCTCTGTGATATATATGAAGGTACAATATATAGTTATTAATTACTTGCAAAATCTACTCAATCTCATATATAGTTTATTTTTGATATGTCATTTAATAAGGACATTGAAAGAAAATACATATTAAGTATTCATAAAAAAAGAAATGGTGTATTAAGAAAGATACAATGCTGGTTCATGTGGAAGATCACTGGGTTAAATGTGAAATATCTGCTCTCATACATATAAATATTTAGCTGAAGGCTACTCTGCCTTACTCTACTAAGAAACATATAACTGAATTATCTGAGAAAAGATACATATGCCACAGGTTACCCTTCAAGAAGTGATGAGAAATCCTTAAATATCACAAATGCTAAATCTATTCCGGCAGGTGGCCGTTTACTCGGCATTAGGAGGCATTCACTGGCTGAGGTTAAGGACAGAATGCCATCCGCACATTATCCTGTAATCCAACAGAAAACTAGACCTGCATAGTTAGTAATAAATAAAATATTTCTGGGAAATACTTAAACCATTCGATAACAGAAGTTTTTTTTTTTATAGTATTAAAATAATAAATGATAGTCTACTAATATTTAATATTTATAATATTTTAGATTTCTACTTCTAGAATGGTTTTTGCTAGAGATGAGTGCCGGTTTTACTCCGTTTTACTCGGATTTACTTGTTTCTAAAAAAGGCATCTTATTGGCTATCCAAAACAAGAGACATCCGTGAGACAATAAGATGCTGTTTTGAGAACCGAGTAAATCTGAGTAAAACCGAGAAAAACCGAACCCGCTCATCTCTAGTTTTTGCTTAACTCCAAATACTGTGATTATGACATGTCTTGTCTAGACACAGAAGCTCTCCTTTCCTCTTTTGTTCGATCAGAACAAAAATGAAAATGCAGTGTTACTACATTTGAAAAAGGCCTTTCAGGGAGATTGTAAAATCAATGCCTATGTGGGCAAGTGCAGCACTGGTTTTGAGAGGAGTGTTGCAAAGTTAATTTACGTCCGAGTGTAAACAGTTACATAGATCTGCACAATTAGGATATTTTTCTAACTTTCAAGTTATGTAATAACTAGGTAATTGGGTAAGGTACAAATATGAAAGCAGGTTTTGCAAACCATGCTCAGTTTTTGCATTAAAATCTGCAATCGCCACAGAAAGAGCCCGCAAAGGTGGCCAATAAGACTGCTCTTTAGCTCATGAATTCACTACCGTGAGATGTTTTTACATACACTGTGCATTAAATATATGCTGTACATTTTCTAGCCTCTCAAATTACCCCCTCTAACTCTCTCCCTTTCACTAGGTTCATTCAATTCATCATACATCCCGGGGTATGTGTGGGTTTATAGAAGTGAAGATGTTGCCGATGACAACCAATCAGATCCTAGCTATTATCTTCTAGAAGGTGCTAGGCAAATGATCCCTGGGCCTAGATCTCCTGTAATACAGAGAACGACCCATGTAATGGAGCACACATATCAAGTAAATCATCACACTTCCTGGGCCACAAATCACCTGTAATTCATCACACATACTTGGGCCCTTAGCCATTCATGAAGCCATTAGTGTGGTGGAGAGCTGCAGCCATTTTCTTGGAATAGTCATCCAGTAGTGCCAAAAGGGAGAGGTGGAGCAGGTACTAATTACCCGGGATGCTGGAGAAGCACTGTGGGGACCGAGTTCCACTGCTCCCCCCTACCAAGTATACTTATACTTAAAGCCATCTACCCAGTGATATGCTTGGGTAAATGGCACCTGCAGAATGAAAGCAAAGTCTTTGCGCTCTAGTGGACATGTACCATCTTCCAATATCACTGGGAAGATGGTGCTGGCTGGTGAGGAAGGACCTGCTGTATCCTGCAAGTAAGGTAAAAAGCAGGTGCCCTCCCCATACCCCAAAATTAAAATGGCATCCCTTAATTTTTTACATTCTATTATTTTTAGGACATCCCACCCCCCATTCAATACCAGAATCCCTTTATACATCCTCCTTATTCATATTTCTAGTGTTTATCCCATGGTGGGTGGAGATTGATAACATCCTGCCCTACTCTAAGAAGAATGCTAGACTACTCAGACAGTCCAGGAAGATTTCCATGTTTTCAGAGAATTTCAATGACATTCAGGAAGAGTCGGCAAGGATGTGTTAGGAGAGTTAATAAATATAAAAAGTTATATTTGTCATACATTTAGAAAATGTATGAGTAGTGTGTATTTTTATACAATTCAACTGACTGTGTGTACATTCCTATAAGTTAAAGGATTGTCAATCCGAAGAATTCTGTTTGAGGAAAAGAGCAAGACTGCATCTGTATATATAAAGTGATTAATAGCTTAAATTTAGCTCAAATGCAGCAGTGTAAAATATAGGGATGTGGTCAATTTACCTACAATCAAAATCCCGACGGTCAAAATACCGACAACCATTGACCAACGGTCAAAATCCTGACTAGGTTAAAATTCCGACATGGTCAAAATACAGACATTTAAAATACAGACAAGGTCAAAATACCGACATTTAAAATGTCAAAAGGTCAAAAAGTCGACATGAGTTTTTCATTATTTTTTCCATTGAAACCGACTTGTTCATACTTTACCATCCCAGTGGACCTGGAGGGGGAATATAATAGCTGAAGCACGAGCCATGTGAGGGGACGTAATACACTTATATGGTGTCCATGTCGACCTATGTAGACTTACAAACCCCCAAAAATGAAAAACTTGTGTCGACATTTTGACCTGTTGACATTGTAAATGTCAGGATTTTTACTGTCGGTCAATAGTTTTCGGTATTTTGACCGTCAGGATTTTGATTGTAGGTATTTCTCAACATCTTTGAGGGCTGGATTTAAAAGTCCATAAACAAAACAAACCCGATTCTCTGTGCGTTACTATTGCCCTTTTAAATCCGTACTTCAAAGTCACTGAAAATACATGTCTTTCTATGTAAACAGCAGTAATGTTTTTGCACAGATATTAATAATGCCCGTGTTTGCAGTATTTTTAAGCCTTCTCACATCTGTGTTCTCATCATTGCTGCATGATGTATTTAGTTTTGTTACAGCACAAAATATCCATTTGAATCAGCTATAGTGGAAGAATTAATTTAATTCTTTTTTGAATGAGGGTATTTCACATTTTAATATTAAGACTAGATTTCACATAGAGAAGGTGTGATGGTCAAACCAACAAGATTCTTCTTCTTCTTCTTCTTCTTCTTATTATTATTATTATTAATGTATTATTATTTCACAGTCAAGCATTTTAAATGATATATTGTATATTTTTACTGGGCTTTTTTGCAGATCAGTGGAGCGCACTAATGTACAAAAATATTTATAGTGGGAGTAAGGGATGGAAAGACCAGATATTGAAAATGCACTTATTATTATTATTATTATTATTATTATTATTTACAATTCACAATTTATACTACATACAGTAAATTACAATTCTAAATACATGGTTCATCAATTAATTGCAATTTTTAGTTTATTGTGACTTACCAGAAGAAAGGCAGGACTCACAAATTTCCAACAGAGTCTCCAGTATAGGCCAGGCTTGAAACCAAGCATCTTATAAATGTCATCACTAAATCTGTCAACACCTGTAAAGAGGCACAAATACAGTAAAAGGTAACTACAGCAAGTAATGCATTGCTGTAAAAGAAATAGTACTTACCTGTATAAGATAATAAATAAGCATAGCTAGCAATTATAATTGAATTTTTTTTGTCAAAAGCAAAAAATGTAATTCATCTACAAAAAAATCACTTATATATCTTATAAAAATGTTTCACTTAACAAAATTATATTTTATTTTATTTTATATAAGGAATAACAAGTATCAACACTGTCTACCTGTCTCCCACTGTTTCTCTGTCTCCCACTCTCCCTGTCACCCACTATCTCCCCAGTCAGCAACAATCTCCCCAGTCAATCATTAAAAAACGTATCCTGCGCTTGTGTTTGCAGCAGCGAAAATGTGGTTAAATAGTTAAAATATAAAAAAATTGAGCGCTAATACTACTAAGTGGCACCTGAAAAAATATATTATTGGTTATAAAACAGTGTTATGTTTAAAGCTCATTTTTGGAGCAATTTGTGGTTTCCAAGTTGTTGCCTGTCCGTTTTTTTCCTAGCTCTCCCTACCTGTTGTTGACGTGGAATTCCTCCGCTTGGAGGGCTGTCCACAGCTTCTGTTCTTGCTGTGTTGCCGCTGTGTCCAGCAGGAGAGTGGGGAACGGGTGGATGATGTCACTCGGCAGGTGCCTGGTCTGCGGCGGGCTAACCACCTTGAAAAAGTGCGTTACACGCACGAAACGCATTGGTGACTAGTGGTTGTTACAAGGAGAAACACCCACTGCAGTCCGGCAGACCAGATGCCCGCCGAGTGACATCATCCACCTACTCCCCGCTCTCGCTGGATGCAGCGGCAATGCAGCGCGAACGGAAGCCCTCCAGGCTCTAGGCTGAGGAATTCCACGGCATCATCAGGAAGGGACAGCTAGGAAAAAATTGGACAGGCAACAATTTGGAAACCACAAATTGCTCCAAAAAGGAGCTGTAAACATAACACTGTTTTATAACCAAAAATATTTTTTTTTCAGGTGCCACTTAGTAGTATTAGATCTCCCCAGTCAGCAGCTATCTCCCTGTCACCCCTGCCTCCCCAGTTACCCTCTATCTCCTTGTCACCCACTGTTTCCCTGTCTCCCACTATATCCCCAGTCACCTACTATCTCGCTATTACCCCTGCCTCCCCAGTCACCCTCTATTTTCCTGTCACCCACTGCCTCCCTGTCAACCACTATCTCCCCAGTCACCCACTATCTTCCCAGTCACCCACTATCTTCCCAATCACTTACTATCTCCCAAGTCACCCACTATCTCCCTGTCACCCCTGCTTCACCAGTCACCTATTATCTCCTTGTCACCCACTATCTCCCTGTTACCCCTGCCTCCCCAGTCATCTATTATCTCCCTGTCACTCACTATCTCCCTGTCAGCCCTGCCTCCCAAGTCACCTACTATCTCCCTGTCACCCTTTTCCTATATTCCCCTATCTCCCTGTCACCTTGCCTCCCCAGTTGCCTATTATCTCCCTGTCACCCACTATATCCATGTTACCCCTGCCTCCCAAGTCACCTATTATCTCCCTGCCACTCACTATCTGCCTGTCAGCCCTGTCTCCCCAGGCACCTACTATCTCCCTGTCACCCTTTTCCTGTCTTCCACTATCTCCCTGTCACACTTTTGCTGTCACCTATTTCCCTGTCAACAACACCCCTTCCTTGTGAGATCACACCCTCTTTTTGAAGCGAGCTTATCCCATCTCCTTTTACAGAGCTTATTCCATCAAGGGGTGCCAAAATCTATATTTGCTTGCGAAAAAAAATTACGCTCCGGACAGCCATGCATAAACACAATCATTTTTTCAGCTTGTTCATGTTTGAACATAGCTCAGTGTGTTATGCCTGTCTTACTTGCTCATTGTCACGTGATTGTTTCTACAGTATAAACACTCTCAGTTGACAGTGAACAAGTTTCTGAATGTCAAGTGTAACACACTGAGCTGTGGTGACAGTTATAGAACACTGAGCTATGTCTAGTAACAGGTATCTGGTGCCAGGCTCAGGGCTATGTTTGGTGAAAGGAATAATACGCTGAGCTACAGTATATCAGTTGTTATACATTAGTACACTAAACTATGTCTGGTGGCAGGTATGACACTCTGAGCTATGTTTGGTGGCAGGTATAATATACTAAGATATATCTGGTGCAGGTATAACACTCTGAGCTACGGCTGTCAGGTATAACACTCTGAGCTATGTCTGCCAGGTTATCTACCATATATCTGATTCCAGGTATAAGTCTCTGAGCTTGATAGAATTTGATAGAATTTTTATAGAAATTGGCAGCAGATTAGAACCACCAAAAGACACAGCTTTATCTCCATCCACCTATGGATCCGGCCCTTTGTATGCAGGACAGGACATAACAAAGCATTCTGAATGTATGCAGGAACAATGAAAAACTGTATTTACAGTCTGTACACATATCAACATGTGTCCAGCTCTGCAACAGGAATACAGTATATGTGCAAGGATATAGGATATAGAGCGGGAGGGGCTCTAAACTGTGCTCCCTAGCTACTTGTAATGAGAGGTGCTACCTTGCAGAGACTTGTATTACTACACATAGAAAAAAGATGCAGGCACACTATGCAAACATTACTATTCAACACCAAAATAAATATTACAATTAAATATCAGATAAGAGGTTGCTAGCCTAAATTTGGCCAAAATTATGGGCTTACCCACCAATGTACAGGTCAACTCATCAGGTAAGTCCCTAACATTCTAGGGGTTCATGTCTTGGGCTGGTGCCACCCCAAACAAGCCCAGCTAAACCACCCCTGACCCAAGGCATCACACAAATGAAAATCAGAGATGATCCAATACTGCCTCTTAGGATAAAGTTTGGATCAGTAATGCAGCGCCTCCTGCTGCATTACCAATTAACCAATCACATCAGAATCAGGCCCCAGGTGAGACAGCCATCTTGGGCACACAATGAATGTTACTCTGTGGCAGAGGAGCCATACAAGGGAAAAACTAACAGGTGTTTAGTAGTATGATATACCCTGTCTGGACAGATCCACATGAAGCATGTCCTGCACCACGCACAGCAAACAAGCTTAGCATATGGTACATGATGGGGTACATGAGGCAACAGACAGGGGATGCCATAGTTCGCAGTATCAGCATAGGGCAAAGTAGGACAAATTGGCAGGCTAAACAAGAGTTCTTAGAAGTAAAGTGTGTGTGTGTGTGTGTGTGTGTGTGTGTGTGTGTGTCGCCCAATGGAAACTCCAGCAGCCATGTCCTCCTCCGGCAGTGCCAGTGTCCAGGGTATCTCCGTGGGTAGATCTGGGAGCATAAAGGTGAAGTACATTAGTATTGAGTCAGGGAAGGGAAGCAGCCTGGTAGTGGAGTGGAGCGACAGGATGCTGATTTGCCGCTTACGGACATTCCAGCCTCAGTAAGAGAATTTATCTATCACACCTGGCACTACACTACGGACGGCTCCGGCCAGCGCTTCTCACTGAGCGGCTCTATCCTGCTGCTAGCGGTGGCTGCCACTTACGGACATTCCAGCCTCAGTAAGAGAATTTATCTATCACACCTGGCACTACACTACGGACGGCTCCGGCCAACGCTTCTCACTGAGCGGCTCTATCCTGCTGCTAGCGGCGGCTGCCGCTTACGGACATTCCAGTTTCATTGAGAGAATTTACCTACCACACCTGGAAATCCTGGCTAACGCTGATGCACAGCAAATGTGGTACCTTTGTTAATAGCATTTAACGGCACTGGACGGCTCACTCCCTTTTGCACGTAAGTGGGCATATCAAAGGATTTTTACCAGCCCACGGGAGACTCTAGGAAAAAGCCGCTTAATACAGAGATATCTCTCAATATATGGTAACAGTCTCCTTTAGAGCAATCTGCCTAAATTATTTCTTCACAGAAAGGGTCCTAACGGATCACACCGGGTACGCCCGGCACTAAGAACCCAGGAGAGGTAATTAAATCATCTTTCTCTTACAAACCACTTGTTGCCGGGACCTTTCTATATCTTAAAGTACATGCTGCCTCTGTACTTTTAGATAGTGTGTAGTCTTATCTTTTTGTGAACAATACAATCTCAGTGAGTAGCGATTTGATTGTTACATGCATGTCACATTAATTCCTTTTTTATGTTTTTACTAATTATCCACCCATTATGTGAAAATTGTCACTTGCTGTATGTTATTTAGGGTCAGCTCAGAGTATACTCAGATATCTTATCTCTTACGTTATTGTATTTACAATTTCATTGGTAGACTAATATTTTAAATAAACATTTTTACTCATTATTATTGATTGTCAGCTCTCCATTATAAGGTCTTTTTCAACAACATTATAAGCGCAGCCAATCTTTTTCTCTTTGTTTTTAGTAATTGTCAAAGCATATACACAGTGCCTTTTTGGCAGCGTTCATGATGTCGTTTTAAAAGATCATTGGATTAGGCGCTTTTAGCAGATCTTGTTTAGCTAGGGAAGGGAAGCAGCCTGGTAGTGGAGTGGAGCGACAGGATGCTGATTTGCCACAGGAGGCTCTGACGAAAGTTGCAGCCTCACAGCAGCTGGGAAGCATGCAGTTCTAGAATTGTGTCTACTTCAGGAAGACGGCTAGATTGTAGTGCATATTGCTGTGCTCTATTCATTTACTATTGAGTTTGGGGACATTTGCATTTTAAAACTTTTTTATTCTAATTAAAAGTCAAAAGCTCTGCATCACCGAAGTACCTCCTATCTTTGTGCTGTTGTACAGCAGATGTGTTTCTGTGGCATGCAGATCAGGTAATTGGAAGGTGATTGGAAATCATAGTTAATACCCTCATCTTGGCGTTTGATAAATTGCTGGTACTGTTGGATAGTTACTAAAGAACTTGGAATACTGAAGGAAGTTTAAAGAATTTACTTTTGAACTTTATTCCCAAATTATAGCTGATTAGCACACTGTTTCTTACTAATTTTTTAAAAAAGTTAAAAAATGTTCATAGAATTATCAGACTTCTATGCAACAGTTCTGTTTTAGTGCATATTTTTGCTTTTAGTAAATTTATTTTTTACATATTTATTTTATAGTGCTTGCTTTGGCTTCTCACAAAACACAATTTGTATTAGGCTTTCTTTATTTGTTTTCTTTTCTTTGTATAACATTTTTTTTTTACTATTGGCTACTCACACAACACACTTTTTGCACTGCCTAGGATTTTATTATTCTATAACTGGAATGTCTTTTTTCAGTACAGAAATAAATTTTTAAAGGCAAGCGCCTTGAGTCCTGTTGGAGAAAGAGCACTATATAAATAAAATTATTATTATTATTATTATTATTATTATAAATCCCACTCTGCATCAGACTCACAAAGCACATTTCGGAGACAGTGACAAAGGCTTCTTCAACTTTTTTGTTCAGTACCAAAAACAATCATCATACTTACCAATTTTTTTTTTTTTTATAAATCACTAGCATTTTCCAGAAATACCACTGCTTTTATATATCAAGACTGGGATGCACATAAACACTTCGATACAAAAAGAGTATCCAAGTCTGGATACAGAAAGAAACTCTCTGTTAGGGGCACTCTTAACAAAGAGTTTCTTTCTGTATCCAGACTAGGATACTCTTTTTGTATCAAATTCCCTTTACTCTCAGGGTGCACCTCCACACAGTCATTTTTCCTCTAGATAAGAGAAGTTTTTGCTGACATAGTGGAAGACCCATTTTTCTTACAATTATTCTCACACTTTGTCAAATGCAACCAGTGATTCAACCAATCCCTTACCCTGTCCCCTCCAACCTAAACATTTTATGGCTCTGTAGTATCTTTCTGGCACTCTCTCTAAGTTTAGCCAGATACACACTAGCGGATGTGTGTACCCGGCAATGGGGGTGATTCCGAGTTGTTCGCTCGCTAGCTGCTTTTAGCAGCATTGCACACGCTAAGCCGCCGCCTACTGGGAGTGTATCTTAACATAGCAGAATTGCGAACGAAAGCTTAGCTAATTTTCTCGTAACGATTACCCCGCAGTTTCTAAGTAGCTCCAGACTTACTCAGCCATTGCGACCAGCTTAGTCCTTTTCGTTCCTGGTTTGACGTCACAAACACACCCAGCGTTCGCCCAGCCACTCCCCCATTTCTCCAGACACTCCCGCGTTTTGGAACTTGAACGCCTGCGTTTTTCTGCACACTCCCATAAAACAGCCAGTTTCCGCCCAGAAACACCCACTTCCTGTCAATCACACTACGATCACCACAGCGATGAAAAAGCTGCGTTATGCCGTGAGTAAAATACCTAACTATTGTGTAAAATAACTAAGCGCATGCGCTCTGCGAACCTTGCGCATGCGCAGTAAGCGACTAATCGCAGTATAGCGAAAATCGGCAACGAGCGAACAACTCGGAATGACCCCCAATATTGGCTGCAATGGGGAACCGGCGGTATGCCGGCATCGGCAAGTGCATACACACTTGCCGATGCCAGTGGGGAGGAAGCAACGGGGGGAGCGGGCACCATGCTGCAGCCCTCATTAATGAAAGAGTTCAGAAGAGGAAGGGGATCATTTACGACGCGCGGGAGCCAGTATCGTCAACGATATTGAGTGTACACACTAGACAAGATAGTAAAAGTTATCACTCAGAATGGTCCTTCTGAGCAATATCTTTTACTTTCTCATCTAGTGTGTATGACTTAAAGGACTAATATTCTGGATTTTTGTTTATTCATTTGCCTACTGGGGCAATGACACTGTACCAACAAGTATTTACTTGTTTCTGTACAAGCCAGTATCTATTAGTGGTATGTGGTTAAATTACCGGATGTTGGGATCCCGGCAGTCAGGAAACCAACACCATAATCTCAACAGCCAGAGAATGGCGGCGGTCAAATCCCAGCCAAAAACCAGTATTCCAATTGGGGGGAATATAATAGTGTGAAGACCGAAGGTCGACACCTGGCCCGAAGTGTGGCAAGTGCAGCGAGCCTGCGAGGATACACGCTGCGCTCACTGCTGAGATTCTGGCTGTCGGGTTTCCGGCATCCGTTTCATGACCTCCGGGATCCTGACCCCCGGGATCCCATACCGATCCCTCATTAGTGCCTTTCTCTATCCCGGGGCTTTCTCTCTATGCTCATGCTGTACAAGAAAAGAAGCAATGCTATTACCAGTGGAGATAAAGCACAGTAATACTGATACTGACTCAACGCGACTAATTTAGAATGAAACAAAGTAATTAACAAATAAGTGAAAAAATCATTTGTCAGTTGTGCAAACTGTATTTTCAGAATCTTATAACACAAATACAATGACTACAGGCAACTTATTTTCAAAAACTGCTTGTGAAAATGTAGCTGCTATTCAGCGTGCAAAGTGTAGGGACCTGCTCCACCAAGACTTTCATAAGATACGTTAGCAAAGGTTAAGTGAATCTGATACACAACACCAGACAGTGCCAGGGCGGATGGATCTCCATCACCTACAAACTTACAAAACAAGTGGCAGAAAGGTTCTAAATTCATGAAGTCAAAAGCCATACATTATTTCAAGGTCAGTAGCATTTTTAAATGTTTGAAATTATATCCTTTACATACATTGCAATAGTCAAGTGAGTAGTATCTACAATAAATGGGCATATTAATGTAAACCCTGCAGCTAGAGACAAGGGCAGATCCAGAAGAAAATGAGAATGGGAGGGGGGCATCTTAATAATGGGAGGGGTAAGGGGACAGTGGTGACACTGATATTTGAGCCAGAGACAATGTGTGATGGGAAGAGGCAGACGGTGATGGCGATAGGCAGTGGGTGACAGGGAGAGGCACAAGGTGACAGGAAGAGGCAGGCGGTGATGGGGAGAGGCAGAAGGTGATGGAGAGAGGCAGTGGGTGACAGGGAGGTGGTGACGGGGAGAGGCAGAGGGTGACACTGAGATGCAGTGGGTGATGAGAAGAGGCAGTTGGTTACAGCAAGGGGCAAATGGTAACATGGAGAGACTGTGTGTGACTGGGAGAAGCAGAGGGTGACAGAGATAGGGTGATGGGGAGAGGCAGACAGTAAATGGGAGAGGAACAACTACAACTATACATAGGTCTCACTATAAAGTGTACATAACACTATACAGTGTACTGTACATAACACCTCAATTCTACCCCTTCCCTCCTCCACCACCACCCCCACTCAACTGTTGTAAATGGATCTATCAGCTGCAGTCACTGTGCAAGCAGCAGGAGGCAGCAGGCCCCGCAGCTGGGAGGAGAAGCAGCCATGAGACAAGACAGAGGAACACTGTGGGTATAGTGCTCACAGTGGGAGTCAGATCACTGAGGGCTACAGGACAACATTTCTGTCTACTAGGACTGTCTGTGAGAGCCTACAGAGACTTCCTCTGCTGCACTCTCAATATGTATCTGACAAGACCACTGTTCATTACCTATTGCTAATAGGCTATTGGGCAATTTCATCTTGCGCTGAGGCAACTCCCCCTCCTGTGTTGAATGGCTGACAGACATGCCTGTGCATTTCACACAGCAGGACACATGCTGCATGACTGTGGCCTGTTAAGCCATACCTCCTCTCTGAAAGGGAGGGAATTACCTGGCTCCCCACTGGGACAGTCCGATCCTGGATGCGATTCCTAGTGGACGCTGGCTGTATTAAACGGATCTCCATAAGAAAAAAAGAGTGCCAGAAATGATCCGGTATTGGCTGCAGTAATTGTTGGCTAATTACCCCAAGGTGCGGGGAAAGGCTGTTCAAATAAATAACCCTATTCCTAAAAACTGAGATTACCATGCAGAAACGCACTGATTCAGCATAAACTTGGATGCAGCTGCTGAGCAATAATATGCTAATGCTGCAAGAAGCGTCTTGTGTAAAAAGATATCTCCTGCATGCTTCTGTAATCCGCTGCTGTGTCTGAAGATGCAGTATTGGATAATCTGGATGAAAATCGGTCATCTGTGTAACCTTTAGGATATGCAGCCAGGATCCGAGATGTTGCATCAGAATACACAGACACTGGCTTAGGCCATACTTACCGACGTTCTGGCTGCTCTCTGCGGGAGAGAGCAGCCAGGTCGGCTCAACAGGCGGGCCAGGGAGCACTCTGACGAATGGAGTGGGTGGGCCGGAGGCGGGACGGGGTGGAGCAAGGGTGGGGTGGGGCGTGGTTACGGGGATGTCCTCCTTTAAGCCACGCCCCCTCTCTGTAATGCCGCAATCACCGGCATTACAATGCAGGGGCCAGCAAGAATCGCGTCATCGTCTGCCCGGACCGCCCACTTTACACACAAAGTGGGCGGATGGGCAGGGGGGACCCATCAAATCAGGAGACTTGCCTGCTCTTCCGGGGGGCCGGGAGGGTCACCCGATTTTCTGGAGCCTCCCGGCCATTCCGGGAGAGTAGGCAAGTATAGCTTAGGCACATCTCTAAAATGGGGCTGACATGTCCTCATTTTCAATAATGCTCTCTGTCACCGCCCTGCCCCCAAACAGCTGCAACCTCATTTCCCAGATGACACAGGAACCATTCGGTTTGTGTACATCTCTAAATGCTAGAGATAAAAGGATGATAATCTGCATGTTAATCATTCTGGGACTGTAGCAAAGTATGACAATAGTGAAGTGCAAATTTTAAATCCTTTTTCTTGATCACCTGATTCAGAGGTGGATGCAGTCGTATGCATCCCGATTGGTACTGTTCAGAGACATAGGGGGTCATTGCGAGTTGATCATAGCTGTGCTTTTGTACTTGTTGAGTAATTCCTGGCCAGCGCAGCTCCTGCAGCTGGCCGGGAGTTGCTCGTCGCTGTCCCTGGTCGCAGCGGCTGCATGTGACGTCACGCAGCCGCTACGGGCAAGCAGGATTTTTGCCCGGGCGCCACCTTCCTGAGGGTGCCACCACCATCCGGAGAGCGCAGCCGCCGTGGCAAGATCCGCTACTAGTGCCGCCCGGTGCTGTGTAGATGCGGTGCTGTGCAGTGTGCAATGAAGTCATCGTGCACCGCACTGCATTGTGGGAGCGCCACAGACGCTATAGGTCATAACTGACCTCTAGTGTCTATGCGGTGCTATAGGAGAGACGTCGTGATGTCACTCCCATAGATCTGAGGAGCAGCGCCAGCGGCCAGAGATGGAGGGCAGCAGCGGTCAGGAAGCAGGAGCGAGGATTGTGAGTATTAATTTATTTATTTATTTTTTGTAAGCGGCGCAACTAGGGCGTACAACTCTACAGGGGGCACAGTACTGGGGGCAATACTACTGGGGGGCACAACTCTACAGGGGGCACAACTCTACAGGGGGCACAGTACTAGGGGCAATACTACTGTGGGCACAGCTACAGGGGGCACAGTACTGGGGGCAAAGCTACAGGGGGCATAACTGACCACGCCCCTTCTCCATGAAGCCACGCTTCAATTTTTTCGCCCTGGGAGCCACAAGGTCTAGATCCGGCCCTGACTGGTTTATGACTTCCTTATGCCTTCTCCAGGTTAATACATCTTCCCTAGAATTTTAAAAGAAAGCAAAATATACTCTGGTGATGCAAAGTAAACAGTATTTCTGGTGCCCTACACAACCCTATAAAGCAGTATTCTGCATTTTGGGCACTCACCCGACCCTGGGTTTGGCCGGTAATCAGTCACTTTTCAGTTGCTCATGCTGTAGGTCAAAATATCCAACTTTATTGGCACTGGTTCCCAGGATTCAGTCACTTGAACTTGCACAGACTTTATTTCACACCTTCATCTTACACCATATGTGGGGGTTTCACCTTTAAAGATAGCAAACTTTCGGTCAGTGTCTAAGATGCTCAGATGATGTTGGGTGCAAGTAAACACTCCAACTTTTAATCTATTTATGGCTAGATTTGGATTTGCTGAGACAAATATGGAGGACTAGGTAGTATGAAGGGTGTGGAATAAAATAGACAAGTCAAGCAACCAAATGTTTAATAACAATATTAAGCAATATTATTCTACATATTGAACTATCATCAACTGGAGTCATATTGTATGGGGGAAATTTACGACATATCATTTTCGGGTGATTTTGCAGATTTTGGGGTTTTTTTGCTGTAATGTCGCAATTTTGCATATTGTGAATAAACTGAAGGCCAATTGCCATGAAACTCACTTATCACAGACCAAATCATGGCACATCACCAATCAGAAAAAACATTGCCAAAATCATGAATTTACAAAGAAATGTTTAGTGAAATCACTCAAATTCACACCAAAATCCAATCCACCAAATCAATGCACTTGCTTTTAGCAAGTGTGTTTGCTGCGTAGCCTACACGGATCAGTGAGATCAATGCAGTCGTTTGTTTTTTAAGTGAAGTAAAAAGTTGTTTTAGGAGAAAAAACAGTGCTTGGTACCCCCGACCCCCCAAAAAAACATAACCAGCACTGGGCTCTGTCAGCAGGTCCTGATTGTTTGCCCTCTTATGAAATGATAGCTGACAATCAGTACAGAGGTTGAGCAGTGAATAGTGACTTAACACAGGTTACAGAAGAAGAAGTAACATTTCTGGGAAAAGTATAGTATGGATCTCAGCACAAAAATTAAGAACAAATAATACATTACAAACTTTGAGAGGACTACATCACCTACAACAAAAAAAGAAAGCCCAGAAGTCCATTAAAATGCAGGGGCTCTGGAGAGCTTAACTTCTGTGGCTCAAAGGGGTAGCATTTTGAGTCTACTGCTGTAAAGTGTGATGGCTGCGTTGATTCGGCCAGGCAAAACAATTCAATTCCCTCTTTAGGGGCAGTTCCCATAATATTCTATGGCTGTTTTATGTGTATTTGGGAATATTGTCTTTGGTGATGCAGATGTTAGCAGGAAAGACCTATACACAGCCCAATCTATTTAGCTTTTTTTAAAATAAAATGTAACTCAATATAAAAACCCAGATGAAAGACAACAGCATTAAAATAATAAATCTATCAATATTTTAAACATATATAGATGAATACATGACCTGGTTAAAGCTACACTATTGCATTGAAGATATAGGGGTAAATGTAATAGCCTGTATGATGTACAGTAGGCATCAGCAAGTTTCTGGCTACTCTGCCCAGTCTTTTAAAAGGGCAATCATTTAAGGTTGATTTTACATTTGTAATTATTGCCCCTTTTAATCTTCTGTGAGACTCATCGGAAAGTCACTAATGCCTGCAAGTTGAACACTATTGCATTTATCCCATAATCTGTGGATACATATGACTTGCTTTATATACTTTTTATGCTGATTTACCATTAATAATACAAATGGTAGCATGCTTTAGTGACTTTAGCAATCAATGCCGACTCCATTGGTGGGGCTACAGCGCAGTCCAAATTTCAAATAGGGGAGCCACACTACCTGCCACTGAGTCAGTTTGGGATGACAGTTAGTGGCACTTGGTGTGGCTCCCCTATTTGAAATTTGGACTGCGCTGCAACCCCACCTCTAGAGCTTCTACTGATTATAAGTAAATGGAGTAGGAGGTGTATGGAAGTTAGCTGCATTGTATGTTCTGAAATCAGTGCAGATCTTCTATGCTCAGATACTGTATAGAGTATGTGCAGTGCTAAACAGTTCTGTAACAGGGCTGCCCTGTGCCTGCCAAGCACATTGACCATTGATGTTACGTCGAGGGGGTGGGCACGCTAGTGTTGGAAAGTGTGGCACTGCACAGAGCCTCCTCTGGAGGGTCCAGGGGGTCTGTACAGGCTGCAGTATGAACATCTGGGGTGTCCAAAGAATGCTCCAGGTGGTGCTGCAGCAGCTATACTGGCTGCAGGGTGTCATTCCAAACACCCTGCTAGCCAGAAGCAAGGACCTTGGGGCAGCGATGATGCTGCCCCTAGAGCCCTGTGCTCAGTGCGAAGGCACCGCTCACATACCCCTAGTAACAGCCCTGATGCTAAACATTTTAAGTTTGGTCCAAAAATAAACTTGCATGCAATTCAGAATTAACCCCTAAGTAT
Source organism: Pseudophryne corroboree (assembly GCF_028390025.1). Taxonomy (NCBI): domain Eukaryota; kingdom Metazoa; phylum Chordata; class Amphibia; order Anura; family Myobatrachidae; genus Pseudophryne; species Pseudophryne corroboree. The sequence continues at coordinate 226,647,568 of NC_086454.1, read as the reverse complement.
CAAAGTACAGTACTGCAGTCATGTGTACTCCTCTACCGCACAAAGGGATAACACTTGTATGAATCCAATGGAAACTAGGAATCATTCACAAATTCAGGCAGTAAGATATTTGTAGATAATGCCAGCATACTGCAACTTGTTTCATCACAAATATATTATGAACCACCAAATTACTTTGAAAATAATTTAACAAGAACTCAATAAATTCATTAATGAACAATAAATCTTTTACATTATTTCATTAACATAGCCCAGTCTAGTTCAGTAAAATGTGAGTGGGGTAGCAAAAAGAAATGTCTCACGATGCATTGGGTAATAACATTGACACTTCTGCTGATGCAAATAATTTGAGACATATTTAATTTATATTATAACTACTTTAAAGGCATTGTTCATATAAGCAAACAAACTGAGACATAACATAAGAAAAAGTATATTTTGCTTTCATACTTGAGTTTCATACATACCGTAAAACCATGATACTCCTATGGCCTCTATTAAAACCGCAAACAAAATGGATGTTCCAGCAGCAAATGTATCCAGGAGTGTGAGTACATAAATCCCACCCTGTCATCAAATATGAAGGATAATTATTAATTGTGCAACAATACATTTGACAAATTTTGGTGTGTCTTATCTGACGTCCATTCATTTCAGAAGATTTATCATTATTGGTTTGAGTCTCATCAAACCAAGTACAGTAAAGAATAACTACTGCTATACAAAACTAGAATCTCAGATTTCCATAGAGGTTGAACCACCTACTGTACATCCGAAAATACGATGACCAAAATAATTTGAAATCCAACATTTTTTGACCGTGGTTGACCCAGTGACCCCTTTACTTTCTGAAGGTTCAATGTACACAAACTTTGTTTCATGCACAAAATTATTAAAAATATGTATAAAATGACCTTCAGGCTATGGGTATAGGGTGTATATTAACCATAAATGCATTTTGTGTTTAGATTTGGATCCCATCCCCAAGATATCTGAATATATGATGCAAATATTACAAAATACAGAAAAATCCGAAATCCAATGGTCTCAACTATTTCGCATATGGGAGACTCAACCTGTATCTGAAAATGCATCACTTGTATGATCTGTCACTGAATTACACAGATTGCTTACAGACAGGGATTTTAATCAGGATGAATAATAGTAGGAAGTTGGACATGTCACATCTCACCTATTCAAAATCATTTTAAGTGTTACTTCTATCAAGTACAGAAAACTCTTTAACTATTACTGTGGTAGCTAAATAGTTAACCATCTACCCACCATAAAATAATTTGCTTGACAAATAACATACAGGGCTAGATGTATGAAGCAGTGATAAGAGTGGAGATATCTGCCAGTGGAGAAGTGTGCCATGACAACCAATCAGTTGCTGCATATAATGTTATATTGATTGATTGATTGATTGATTGATTGATTGATTGATTGCCATGACACACTTCTCCACTGGCACACTTCTCCACTCTTATCACTGCTTCATACCTCTTCCCCAGTATTACCTGGGTATGATAAGTCAACATGCTTTTGAAATTCCCTTGTTGAACTACCAATAATACAGTAAGCATTGCATGCTATCATTATTTAAAATCTGTTATTTAAGTTTCTCTTACGTCCTAGAGGATGCTGGGGTCCATTTTAGTACCATGGGATATAGACGGTTCCGCGGGAGCCTTTGGCACTTTAAGACTTTTCAACAGTGTGAACTGGCTCCTCCCTCTATCCCCCTCCTCCAGACCTCAGTTTAGAAAATGTGCCCAGGAGACTGGATGCACACTAGTGGAGCTCTACAGAGCTTTGCTGGAAAAAGACTTTCTTAGGTTTTTTATTTTACAGGGAAGCTGCTGGCAACAGCTTCCCTGCTTCGTGGGACTTAGGGGGGGAAGTAGGAACCAACTTCTCAATTAGTTAATGGTTCTGCTTCCGCTGACAGGACACCATTAGCTCCTGAAGGGTACTGAACACAGCCCAAGCCTGGCCAACGTTCACTCCCACAGCACTGCCGCCACCCCCTAACAGCCAGAAGTCAGAAGGCCGGTGAGTATATTACCAGAGTCCTGCAGAGAGGGGATCCTCCGGTCATCGTTGCCGGCATACAGGTACACGCGCTCTGAGGGCATGTTTTAAAACCTTACTCTCACTGGCAAAAAGGGTACATACATGTACAGCCGCTGGTGTGCCATCCCCAGCCAGTAAAAATATTACATTGCTGAGGCTGAAGGGCGGGACTTGCCAGAACACTCACTGGGTGGTTCATTATAATTAGGTCTGTGGGCCTATTATTGGTATATGCGCTGTAAGTGGGCAATATTTCCACAATTCACAATAAGGTGCAGTGTGTGGACTGGCAGATCCCTCTGTGTCTCTCTGACAGACTTTAGTGTGGGTCTGTCCCCAATAGCTCCCCTGTGTGATAGGTGTGTTTGTGTGTGTGTACAAGTGTGTAACATGTCAGACATTGGGGAGGGTTCTTCCCAGGAAGAACCCATTTTAGATACACAAGAGGGTAATGTGGTGGCCCGTCCCTCTCAGAAGGAGCCGGAGTGGGTGAGAATGTTGCAAAAGAATATGTCAATGCTTGCAAAGAAATTCTCTGAGTCTGAACAACAGACTAAATATTGGAGGCAGTGTGTGGAGGATGCTTACTGACCCCTCCATATCATCCACTCGGGTCCCATCCAGTTCCCAGAAAAGGTCTCTGGCACAGATAATGCAAGGGGACACAGACACAGATTCCGACTCTGACGTCGACACTTGGGATTTGAGAGGGGTAGACCCCAAATTAGCCAAAAGCATACAATGTATGATAGTTGCTATAAAGGAAGTGTTGGAGTTTCCTGAAACAACACTGGTTCCTGAGGAAAAGGATTATTTTAAATTAAATAAAAAGCAGGTTGTGACTTTTCCTCCTTCAAAGGATTTGAATGCGCTCTTTGAATAATCCTGGGCTAACCCAGAGAAGAACTGTACCCTTTCCCTGAGGAAAACAGGCACAAATGGGAGACACCCCCAGTGATAGACACCTCAGTTTCTCGGCTGTCTAAGAAAATAGTTTTGCCTGCCACTGGTTCAGCCACTTTAAAAGATCCATTAGAAACAACCATAAAATCCGTCCACGATTGCTTGTGCATGGGTAGGTAACGCTGTGGAAAAATGGTCTGACAGCTTGCTTGTTAACATGGACACAGTTGACAGGAATGAAATAGTCCTAACTCTCGGCCATATCAAAGATGCTCAGGTTACTTAGTTGAAGCTATGAAGGATATTGGGTTGCTGAGTTCAAGATGCTCCGCTATGGCGATTTCAGCCCGCAGGGCACTGTGGATCCGCCAATGGAATGCTGATGCAGAATCAAAAAAGAATATTGAGGCGCTTCCTTACAATGGAGATGCCCTCTTTGGAGACAAGCTGGATGCCATGATTTCAACAACTACATCAGGCAAGTCAGCATTTCTGCCTTCCGCAGCTGCTCCACCTAGGAAAGGATTTCATTCTCATACGATGCAATCCTTTCGGCCCAACAAGTCCAAAAAGGCAGAGGGTACCCCCTTCTTCACAGGAAGAGGTCGAAGAAGAGGTAAAAAATCTACAACATCGTCAGGCTCGCAGGAGCAGAAGTCAACAGCTACTTCTGCTAAAACATCAGCATGACGCTGGGGCTCCCCTGCGGGAGTACGATTGGGTGGAGGCACGTCTACTGTCTTTCAGCCAGGTCTGGGTTCACTCAGATCTGGATCCTTGGGTATTGCAGATAGTATCCCAAGGGTACAAACTGGAATTTCAGGACCTTCCCCCATGCCGACTTTTCAAATCAGCCTTACCAGCTTCTGTTCAGGACAGAGCAAAAGTGCTGAACGCAATACATAAAATATGTCAAGACAACGTAATTTCCTTAGTTCCTGTGTCACAACAGGAAAAAGGGTTTTATTAAAGCCTGTTTGTAGTGCCGAAACCGGATGGCTCGGTCAGACCGAATTTAAACCTAAAGACTCTGAACCTTTATTTAAAAAGGTTCAAATTCAAGATGGAATCCCTGAGATTCCAGCATGGAGGAAAAGGAATTTCTGGTATCGATGGACATCAAAGATGCTTATTTACATGTTCCCATCTACCCGCCACATCAGGCATACCTGAGGTTTGCGGTGCAGGACTGCCACTACCAGTTCCAAACATTGCCTTTCGGGCTCTCCACGGCTCCGAGAATATTCACCAAGGTGATGGCGGAGATGATGGTTCTTCTTCGCAAGAAAGGAGACAAAGTCATCCCATACTTGGACTATCTGCTCATAAAAGCGAGATCCAGGGAGAATCTAGTGCAGAACATTGCACTTTCCCTGACGGTGCTTCAACAGCACGGTTGGATCATAACCCTTCCAAAATCACAATTGGAACCCACAATGAGGTTATCATTTCTGGGAATGATATTGGACACGGAAGCACAGAAAGTATTCCTTCTGGTGTAAAAGGCTCTGGAGATCCAGAGGATGGTCAAACAAGTTTTAAAACCAGCACGCGTATCGATTCGTCAGTGCATCCGCCTGCTGGGGAAGATGGTAGCGGCCTACAAGGCTCTACAATTTGGCCAATTCCACGCCAGGGTGTTCCAATGGGACCTACTGGACAAGTAGTCCGGATCGCACCTACACATGCACCGGAGGATAATCCTGTCAACAAAAGCCAGTATTTCACTCTTGTGGTGTCTTCAAAGTTCTCACCTCCTGGAGGGACGCAGGTTCTGGATTCAGACTTGGATCCTGGTGACCATAGATGCAAGCCTCCGAGGTTGGGGAGCAGTCACGCAAGGGGAAAGCTTCCCAGGATGATGGTCAAGTCAAGAAGTACTCCTTCAAATAAACATTCTGGAATTGAGAGCTATGTACAACAGCCTTCATCAAGCGGCACACCTTCTCCAAGGTCGTCCCATACAGATCCAGTCAGAGAATGTAACGTCAGTAGCTTACATAAACCACCAGGGCCGAACAAAAAGCAGAGTGGCAATGGCAGAGGTGACAAAGATACTACTCTGGGCAGAAAGACATGCTAAAGCTCTGTCGGCAATTTTCATTCCGGGAGTGGACAACTGGGAAGCAGACTTCCTCAGCAGACACAATCTTCATCCAGGAGAATGGGGCCTCCACCCAGAAGTCTTTGCAGAGGTAGCAGATCAGTGGGGCATTTCTCAAGTAGATATGATGGCATCACGTCTCAACAAGAAGCTTCAGAAATATTGTTCCAGGTCAAGAGACCCACAAGCAATAGCAGTGGATGCACTGGTGACCCAGTGGGTGTTTTCAGTTGGTGTATCTGTTCCCTCCACTTCCACTAATACCAAAAGATCTCAAGATCATCAGAAGAACAAGGGTTCGAGCAATTCTCATTGCTCCAGACTGGTCAAGGAGGGCTTGGTATCCAGATCTTCAGGAGTTATTACTGGAAGATCCTCAGACTCTTCCTCTTCATGAGGACCTGCGTCAGCAGGGGCCGTTTGTTTATCAAGACTTACCGCGGCTGCGTTTGACGGCATGGCTGTTGAGCGCCAGATCCGAGCCCATAAGGGTATTCCCAATGAAGTCATTCCCACACTTATTCTGGCCAGAAAAGGGGTAACGTCCAAACATTACCATCATATTTGGAGAAAATATGTATCTTGGTGTGAATCCAAGAAGTCTCCTACGGAGGAGTTTAAATTAGGACGTCTTCTCCTATTTCTACACGCGGGTGTGGATGCTGGCTTGAGATTAGGGTCTATCAAGGTCCAAATTTCGGCCTTGTCCATTTTCTTTCAGAAACAGTTGGCTTCCCTTCCTGAGGTCCAGATGTTCGTGACGGGGGTTCTGCACATCCAACCTCCCTTTGTGCCTCCTGCTGCGCCATGGGGTCTTAATGTGGTGTTGCAGTTCCTTAAATCGGACTGGTTTGAGCCTCTACAAGAGGTAGAGTTGCAGTTTCTCACTTGGAAAGTGGTCATGCTGTTGGCCTTGGCCTCAGGCAAACGAGTGTCTGAATTAGGAGCTCTGTCACACAAGAGTCCTTACTTGATTTTTCATGGAGATAGAGCTGAACTGCGGACACGTCAGCATTATCTTCCAAAGGTTGTGTCTTATTTACATATCTACCAACCTGTGGTGGTGCCAGTGGCTTCTGACACCTCAGCCGTTTCAAAAGTCCTTGGATGTCGTCAGAGCGTTGAGGACTTATGTTACAAGAATGGCTCGGATAAGGAAAACAGAATCTTTGTTTGTCCTCTATGACCCCAACAAGATTGGGGGTTCTGCTTCTAGGCAGACTATTGTGCTCTGAATCGGAGGTACCATTCAGCACACTTATTCCACGGCAGGATTGCCGTTACCGAGTTCGGTATAGGCCCACTCTACAAGGAAAGTGGGTGCTTCCTGGGCGGCTGCCCGGGGTGTCTCGGCAAATTTGCCGAGCAGCTACTTGGTCAGGGGTAAACACTAGAGATGAGCGCCTGAAATTTTTCGGGTTTTGTGTTTTGGTTTTGGGTTCGGTTCCGCGGCCGTGTTTTGGGTTCGACCGCGTTTTGGCAAAACCTCACCGAATTTTTTTTGTCGGATTCGGGTGTGTTTTGGATTCGGGTGTTTTTTTCAAAAAACACTAAAAAACAGCTTAAATCATAGAATTTGGGGGTCATTTTGATCCCAAAGTATTATTAACCTCAAAAACCATAATTTACACTCATTTTCAGTCTATTCTGAATACCTCACACCTCACAATATTATTTTTAGTCCTAAAATTTGCACCGAGGTCGCTGTGTGAGTAAGATAAGCGACCCTAGTGGCCGACACAAACACCGGGCCCATCTAGGAGTGGCACTGCAGTGTCACGCAGGATGTCCCTTCCAAAAAACCCTCCCCAAACAGCACATGACGCAAAGAAAAAAAGAGGCGCAATGAGGTAGCTGTGTGAGTAAGATTAGCGACCCTAGTGGCCGACACAAACACCGGGCCCATCTAGGAGTGGCACTGCAGTGTCACGCAGGATGGCCCTTCCAAAAAACCCTCCCCAAACAGCACATGACGCAAAGAAAAAAAGAGGCGCAATGAGGTAGCTGACTGTGTGAGTAAGATTAGCGACCCTAGTGGCCGACACAAACACCGGGCACATCTAGGAGTGGCACTGCAGTGTCACGCAGGATGTCCCTTCCAAAAAACCCTCCCCAAACAGCACATGACGCAAAGAAAAAAAGAGGCGCAATGAGGTAGCTGTGTGAGTAAGATTAGCGACCCTAGTGGCCGACACAAACACCGGGCCCATCTAGGAGTGGCACTGCAGTGTCACGCAGGGTGTCCCTTCCAAAAAACCCACCCCAATCAGCACATGATGCAAAGAAAAAGAAAAGAAAAAAGAGGTGCAAGATGGAATTATCCTTGGGCCCTCCCACCCACCCTTATGTTGTATAAACAAAACAGGACATGCACACTTTAACCAACCCATCATTTCAGTGACAGGGTCTGCCACACGACTGTGACTGATATGACGGGTTGGTTTGGACCCCCCCCAAAAAAGAAGCAATTAATCTCTCCTTGCACAAACTGGCTCTACAGAGGCAAGATGTCCACCTCATCTTCACCCTCCGATATATCACCGTGTACATCCCCCTCCTCACAGATTATCAATTCGTCCCCACTGGAATCCACCATCTCAGCTCCCTGTGTACTTTGTGGAGGCAATTGCTGCTGGTCAATGTCTCCGCGGAGGAATTGATTATAATTCATTTTAATGAACATCATCTTCTCCACATTTTCTGGATGTAACCTCGTACGCCGATTGCTGACAAGGTGAGCGGCGGCACTAAACACTCTTTCGGAGTACACACTTGTGGGAGGGCAACTTAGGTAGAATAAAGCCAGTTTGTGCAAGGGCCTCCAAATTGCCTCTTTTTCCTGCCAGTATAAGTACGGACTGTGTGACGTGCCTACTTGGATGCGGTCACTCATATAATCCTCCACCATTCTATCAATGTTGAGAGAATCATATGCAGTGACAGTAGACGACATGTCCGTAATCGTTGTCAGGTCCTTCAGTCCGGACCAGATGTCAGCATCAGCAGTCGCTCCAGACTGCCCTGCATCACCGCCAGCGGGTGGGCTCGGAATTCTGAGCCTTTTCCTCGCACCCCCAGTTGCGGGAGAATGTGAAGGAGGAGATGTTGACAGGTCGCGTTCCGCTTGACTTGACAATTTTGTCACCAGCAGGTCTTTCAACCCCAGCAGACCTGTGTCTGCCGGAAAGAGAGATCCAAGGTAGGCTTTAAATCTAGGATCGAGCACGGTGGCCAAAATGTAGTGCTCTGATTTCAACAGATTGACCACCCGTGAATCCTTGTTAAGCGAATTAAGGGCTGCATCCACAAGTCCCACATGCCTAGCGGAATCGCTCCGTGTTAGCTCCTTCTTCAATGCCTCCAGCTTCTTCTGCAAAAGCCTGATGAGGGGAATGACCTGACTCAGGCTGGCAGTGTCTGAACTGACTTCACGTGTGGCAAGTTCAAAGGGCATCAGAACCTTGCACAACGTTGAAATCATTCTCCACTGCACTTGAGACAGGTGCATTCCATCTCCTATATCGTGCTCAATTGTATAGGCTTGAATGGCCTTTTGCTGCTCCTCCAACCTCTGAAGCATATAGAGGGTTGAATTCCACCTCGTTACCACTTCTTGCTTCAGATGATGGCAGGGCAGGTTCAGTAGTTTTTGGTGGTGCTCCAGTTTTCTGTACGTGGTGCCTGTACGCCGAAAGTGTCCCGCAATTCTTCTGGCCACCGACAGCATCTCTTGCACGGCCCTGTCGTTTTTTAAAAAATTCTGCACCACCAAATTCAAGGTATGTGCAAAACATGGGACGTGCTGGAATTGGCCCAGATTTAATGCACACACAATATTGCTGGCGTTGTCCGATGCCACAAATCCACAGGAGAGTCCAATTGGGGTAAGCCATTCCGCGATGATCTTCCTCAGTTGCCGTAAGAGGTTTTCAGCTGTGTGCGTATTCTGGAAAGCGGTGATACAAAGCGTAGCCTGCCTAGGAAAGAGTTGGCGTTTGCGAGATGCTGCTACTGGTGCCGCCGCTGCTGTTCTTGCGGCGGGAGTCCATACATCTACCCAGTGGGCTGTCACAGTCATATAGTCCTGACCCTGCCCTGCTCCACTTGTCCACATGTCCGTGGTTAAGTGGACATTGGGTACAGCTGCATTTTTTAGGACACTGGTGACTCTTTTTCTGAGGTCTGTGTACATTTTCGGTATCGCCTGCCTAGAGAAATGGAACCTAGATGGTATTTGGTACCGGGGACACAGTACCTCCAACAAGTCTCTAGTTGGCTCTGCAGTAATGATGGATACCGGAACCACGTTTCTCACCACCCAGGATGCCAAGGCCTCAGTTATCCGCTTTGCAGTAGGATGACTGCTGTGATATTTCATCTTCCTCGCAAAGGACTGTTGAACAGTCAATTGCTTACTGGAAGTAGTACAAGTGGGCTTACGACTTCCCCTCTGGGATGACCATCGACTCCCAGCGGCAACAACAGCAGCGCCAGCAGCAGTAGGCGTTACACGCAAGGATGCATCGGAGGAATCCCAGGCAGGAGAGGACTCGTCAGACTTGCCAGTGACATGGCCTGCAGGACTATTGGCATTCCTGGGGAAGGAGGAAATTGACACTGAGGGAGTTGGTGGGGTGGTTTGCGTGAGCTTGGTTACAAGAGGAAGGGATTTACTGGTCAGTGGACTGCTTCCGCTGTCACCCAAAGTTTTTGAACTTGTCACTGACTTATTATGAATGCGCTGCAGGTGACGTATAAGGGAGGATGTTCCGAGGTGGTTAACGTCCTTACCCCTACTTATTACAGCTTGACAAAGGGAACACACGGCTTGACACCTGTTGTCCGCATTTGTGGTGAAATACCTCCACACCGAAGAGCTGATTTTTTTGGTATTTTCACCTGGCATGTCAACGGCCATATTCCTCCCACGGACAACAGGTGTCTCCCCGGGTGCCTGACTTAAACAAACCACCTCACCATCAGAATCCTCCTGGTCAATTTCCTCCCCAGCGCCAGCAACACCCATATCCTCCTCATCCTGGTGTACTTCAACACTGACATCTTCAATCTGACTATCAGGAACTGGACTGCGGGTGCTCCTTCCAGCACTTGCAGGGGGCATGCAAATAGTGGAAGGCGCATGCTCTTCACGTCCAGTGTTGGGAAGGTCAGGCATCGCAAACGACACAATTGGACTCTCCTTGTGGATTTGGGATTTCAAAGAACGCACAGTTCTTTGCGGTGCTTTTGCCAGCTTGAGTCTTTTCAGTTTTCTAGCGAGAGGCTGAGTGCTTCCATCCTCATGTGAAGCTGAACCACTAGCCATGAACATAGGCCAGGGCCTCAGCCGTTCCTTGCCACTCCGTGTGGTAAATGGCATATTGGCAAGTTTACGCTTCTCCTCCGACAATTTTATTTTAGGTTTTGGAGTCCTTTTTTTTCTGATATTTGGTGTTTTGGATTTGACATGCTCTGTACTATGACATTGGGCATCGGCCTTGGCAGACGACGTTGCTGGCATTTCATCGTCTCGGCCATGACTAGTGGCAGCAGCTTCAGCACGAGGTGGAAGTGGATCTTGATCTTTCCCTAATTTTGGAACCTCAACTTTTTTGTTCTCCATATTTTATAGGCAGAACTAAAAGGCACCTCAGGTAAACAATGGAGATGGATGGATTGGATACTAGTATACAATTATGGACGGACTGCCACGGTTAGGTGGTATAAAAAAACCACGGTTAGGTGGTATATATTATAATAATAATACAATTATGGATGGACGGACTGCCTGCCGACTGCCGACACAGAGGTAGCCACAGCCGTGAACTACCGCACTGTACACTGGTTGATAAAGAGATAGTAGTATACTCGTAACAATTAGGATGACACTATGACGGTATAAAGAATGAAAAAAAAACCACGGTTAGGTGGTAGGTATATAATAATAAATAATACAATTCTGGTCGGACGGACTGCCTGCCGTGTGCCGACACAGAGGTAGCCACAGCCGTGAACTACCGCACTGTACACTGGTTGATAAAGAGATAGTAGTATACTCGTAACAATTAGGATGACACTATGACGGTATAAAGAATGAAAAAAAAAACCACGGTTAGGTGGTAGGTATATAATAATAAATAATACAATTCTGGTCGGACGGACTGCCTGCCGTGTGCCGACACAGAGGTAGCCACAGCCGTGAACTACCGCACTGTACACTGGTTGATAAAGAGATAGTAGTATACTCGTAACAATTAGGATGACACTATGACGGTATAAAGAATGAAAAAAAAACCACGGTTAGGTGGTAGGTATATAATAATAAATAATACAATTCTGGTCGGACGGACTGCCTGCCGTGTGCCGACACAGAGGTAGCCACAGCCGTGAACTACCGCACTGTACACTGGTTGATAAAGAGATAGTAGTATACTCGTAACAATTAGGATGACACTATGACGGTATAAAGAATGAAAAAAAAACCACGGTTAGGTGGTAGGTATATAATAATAAATAATACAATTCTGGTCGGACGGACTGCCTGCCGTGTGCCGACACAGAGGTAGCCACAGCCGTGAACTACCGCACTGTACACTGGTTGATAAAGAGATAGTAGTATACTCGTAACAATTAGGATGACACTATGACGGTATAAAGAATGAAAAAAAAAACCACGGTTAGGTGGTAGGTATATAATAATAAATAATACAATTCTGGTCGGACGGACTGCCTGCCGTGTGCCGACACAGAGGTAGCCACAGCCGTGAACTACCGCACTGTACACTGGTTGATAAAGAGATAGTAGTATACTCGTAACAATTAGGATGACACTATGACGGTATAAAGAATGAAAAAAAAAACCACGGTTAGGTGGTAGGTATATAATAATAAATAATACAATTCTGGTCGGACGGACTGCCTGCCGTGTGCCGACACAGAGGTAGCCACAGCCGTGAACTACCGCACTGTACACTGGTTGATAAAGAGATAGTAGTATACTCGTAACAATTAGGATGACACTATGACGGTATAAAGAATGAAAAAAAAACCACGGTTAGGTGGTAGGTATATAATAATAAATAATACAATTCTGGTCGGACGGACTGCCTGCCGTGTGCCGACACAGAGGTAGCCACAGCCGTGAACTACCGCACTGTACACTGGTTGATAAAGAGATAGTAGTATACTCGTAACAATTAGGATGACACTATGACGGTATAAAGAATGAAAAAAAAACCACGGTTAGGTGGTAGGTATATAATAATAAATAATACAATTCTGGTCGGACGGACTGCCTGCCGTGTGCCGACACAGAGGTAGCCACAGCCGTGAACTACCGCACTGTACTGTGTCTGCTGCTAATATAGACTGGTTGATATTTAAAGAGATATTAGTAGTATACAACAATACTATACTGGTGGTCAGGCACTGGTCACCACTCCTGCAGCAAAAGTGTGCACTGTTAATTAATATAATTGTACTCCTGGCTCCTGCTAACAACCTGCAGTGCTCCCCAGTCTCCCCCACAATTAATTATAAGCTTTTAATTTATACATTGATGACTGTGCAGCACACTGGGCTGAGCTGAGTGCACACAGACTGAGTCACACTGTGTGACTGACTGTGCTGTGTATCGTTTTTTTTTTCAGGCAGAGAACGGATATAGCAGAGAGAAGTGAACGGATATATTATATTAAATAAAAGTTAACTAGCAACTGCACTGGTCACTGACTGTGGTAAACTAACTCTGTCTGCGACTCTGCACAATCTCTCTCTCTCTATCTAATCTATCTCTATTCTAATGGAGAGGACGCCAGACACGTCCTCTCCCTATCAATCTCAATGCACGAGTGAAAATGGCGGCGACGCGCGGCTCCTTATATAGAATCCGAGTCTCGCGATAGAATCCGAGCCTCGCGAGAATCCGACAGCGTCATGATGACGTTCGGGCGCGCTCGGGTTAACCGAGCAAGGCGGGAAGATCCGAGTCGCTCGGACCCGTGAAAAAAAACATGAAGTTCGGGCGGGTTCGGATTCCGAGGAACCGAACCCGCTCATCTCTAGTAAACACGTTTGCTAAGTTTTATAGGTTTGACACCTTGGCTGCTGACGACCTTCAGTTTGGTCAGTAAGTTCTGCAGGAACATTAGCACTTTCCTGCCCGTACTGGGAGCTTTGGTACATCCCTATGGTACTAAAGTGGACCCCAGCATCCTCTAGGACGTAAGAGAAAATAGGATTTTAATTACCTACCGGGAAATCCTTTTCTCGTAGTCCGTAGAGAATGCTGGTTTTATCTTTTTACACAGGTTTTCATGTGTTAAGATGTGTTACAGCTGTTGCTGTTGCATTATGCATGCACGTTAGCATGGATTATGTTGAAAGCCATGTTAGGCGGCATATTTTGTATGGTGTGAGCTGGTGTGAATCTCGCCACTAGTTTAATGTAAATTCTTCTCTCGAAGTTGTCCATCTCCTCGGGCACAGTTCCTATACTGAGGTCTGGAGAAGGGGCATAGATGGAGGAGCCAGTTCACACTGTTGAAAAGTCTTAAAGTGCCGAAGGCTCCTGCGGAACTGTCTATACCCCATGGTACTAAAATGGACCCCAGCATCCTCTACGGACTACGAGAAAAGGATTTACGGGTAGGTAATTAAAATCCTATTTTCTGTCACTGTGACACAGTAAGAAAAACAACAAAATATTTAACTTGTTTTGTTGTGCATCCAAAAAAAATTTGGTGGGGCATTACACATTGCATTCAATTTATTTCAACTGAAACGTGAAGGAGGTTTTTCAAGACAAACTATGGGGTAGATTTATTAAAGCAGCAGAAGTTCTGACAGTTGGATTTAAAAGGGCTGTAATAGTAAATATGAAGCCAGGAGTGTCTTACATTTAATTTTATTGCTTTTTAAATCCTGCCACTAGAACCACCGAAAACACATTATACCCCAATATCAAGTCATCCAAAACAGTATGCAGTATGCCTTTAATACTACTCCACTGTTGTTGTTGTTGCTGTTTTTGTTGTTTTTTTGTTAAGATTTAACTTTTTTAAACCCTATTTCAGCTCCAGATACATTGTTATTGAAAGGCACTGAAAAAGTAAATGTGTAAAAGAAATAACTATTGCGAACAATACTGCCTTACCCATTGATTGTTTAACTCAGCGCTAGACAAATAACATCTGCTAAATAATAATATAAAATTTCCTGCAGTTCCTAGAGCAGGCCTCAGGGTCTGTGTCCCCACCTTCTGCCCGCACTTTGCTTCTTTACAGAGCTGTCACTGTAAATCCTCTCTCCACGGTATCAGCCTGCAAACATTAGAATCAGTTCCTGGCCTTTCAGACACAGCACTATAGAATGTTGTGATGTTACTGTAGCCAGAACTGCATTGCTTTATTGTTACATAAGCTGTGCAATGCATGCATGTTTTGTACAAATAGTACAAAACATACCTATATATTATGCATAGTGCCATGCCTATAAACGTCACCTCACACAGGTTTCTGAATAACTAGAACATGGCATTCTGCATACTAATCCCCACAGGGTATAAAATGAAATATTGGAGATTACTGTCCAATGGGGGTAATTCCAAGATGATCGCAGCAGGAATTTTGTTAGCAGTTGGGCAAAACCATGTGCACTGCAGGGGAGGCAGATATAACGTGCAGAAAGAGTTAGATTTGGGTGGGTTATTTTATTTCTGTGCAGGGTAAATACTGGCTGCTTTATTTTTGCACTGCAAATTAGATTGCAGATTGAACACACCACACCCAAATATAACTCTCTCTGCACATGTTAAATCTGCCTCCCCTGCAGTGCACATGGTTTTGCCCAACTGCTAACAAAATTCCTGCTGCGATCAACTTGGAATTACCCCCAATATACAGTATACTATAATGGAAGTCCAAATGCTGCCTGCTCCAGGCCTCTTCAGTCCATGAGTCAGGATAAAGTATTCCCTTCTGATACCTAAATACTTTACTATGGTAAAGTTTCACAATTATCAGCCTTTGGATTTGAAAAAATCCATCTTGGAATTAGGAGTGAGGATTGAACTCAGAAGTTTCTTCAAAAAGAAAGTGTATGGTTCTTTAGATTAGGAAGTCCCTTTCAGGTCATGGATACCACTGATGTATCCATTACCCTCCTTGGCTATTTAGGACCTTTATGAGTTAGACTAAAATAAACAAAAGTCTGATGTAAACAAAATCAGATTATTTAGATTCCTGTAAAACACATCTACAGTACTTTCATGGACGCTATTAAGTCCATCAGTTTTGTAGACTTGGTTTACATACTGTGCTTTGCTTCTATAATGGAAAGGAAATCTTCTTCTGGCTAATTGTAGCTTCTTATCAGCATTTTAATAGGTTATTGATGAACATAGATGGATGTTTCCAGATTCTGTAAGGGGCAGATGTTCTGTTCCACCTATAACAGGGTACGTGAACTAGGGGTCAGTATGCAGTTCAGTTTCAGACCTTTGCTTCTGAATCTAATATTAAGGTACTTGTTGCTATGTATAGTGAAAGAGGATGTCAGAGTGCTTCAAACAGACTGGCTGAGATCAGACAACCATCCTTGGCAGCTTATCACTCACCGAAATAATTTCCAGTTTCCAGAGAGTGATAGCAGGATAGAGGTTATCTGCCATCCATGTGACCACTCTCTATTTATTTATTTATTTTTTAATATTGGTTAGAATCTTGTACAAACACCTTCTACTAAAGACTATGTGAGCTGGGACATTTTTGTTCATAATTGTGAAATGCAACCAGGGGCGGATTGGGATGGAAAACCAGCCCGGGAAATGGAAGCAGCTCTAATGGGGGTTGGGTCTGTTAAGGGGGGCGGGATCCCTCCTTCTAAAGCCTGATTGTATGCAATTGCGGCCTTCCATGCGTGTTTTGCTGCAGTAGCAGAGGCAGAACTCTGGGAGGCAACGGAGTCAGCTGCCGCCGGGCTCCTGCTTTGAAGGGGGGCACCTCTCCTCCTGTTCCGTTTGTTCAGCGACATTAATCAATTAAGTTAATTGACAGCAATCGGTATCTCTTCCATAGCCGACTTCCCCACTAGTCACTGCACCTTACAAATCACACCCTCTTTATTATAGATACTCTGGAAGCAGACACCTTACTGATGAAGCTATTTGCTCCTATAAAGGAAACATAAGAATTATGTATTATTACTAACTATATGAAATTATTTCTCTGACAATTACTTCATATAGTTAGAATTCTCATACTTCCTATGCAATAGCCAGTGCCGTTTCTTGCGGCGGGCGAGCCGTGCAACCGCACGGGCACCCGCCGCGGCACTTCTTCATACTTTGAAACCCCCTTCTCCCTCCTCCCGAGTGCCCAGCTCGGGGGGCGGGGTTTCGCAGAATGACGCGATTGCGTCGTGACGTCACGACGCAAACGTGTCATTCCGCGAAACCCCGCCCCCCGAGCTGGGCACTCGGGAGGAGGGAAAAGGGGAGCCGCGCAGACGAGGAGGGAGAGGCGGCTGAAGAGCGGCGAGAACCGCTACAAATGTAAGTCAGCCCCTCTCCCTCTCTCTCCCTTTCTCCCTCCCCACCACCTGCAGTAATGTGTAAAATGGAGACCTGTCTGCCTTAATGTGTAAAATGGGGACCTGTCTGCCTTAATGTGTAAAATGGGGACCTGTCTGCCTTAATGTGTAAAATGGGGACCTGTCTGCCTTAATGTGTAAAATGGGGACCTGTCTGCCTTAATGTGTAAAATGGGGACCTGTCTGCCTTAATGTGTAAAATGGGGACCTGTCTGCCTTAATGTGTAAAATGGGGACACCTGTCTGCCGCAGTGTGTAAAATGGGGACACTTGCCTGCGTACTGTGTAAAATGGGGGCACGTGTCTGCCGCAGTGTGTAAAATGGGGACACTTGCCTGCGTACTGTGTAAAATGGGGGCACGTGTCTGCCGCAGTGTGGAAAATGGGGACACTTGCCTGCGTACTGTGTAAAATGGGGGCACGTGTCTGCCGCAGTGTGTAAAATGGGGACACTTGCCTGCGTACTGTGTAAAATGGGGGCACGTGTCTGCCGCAGTGTGTAAAATGGGGACACTTGCCTGCGTACTGTGTAAAATGGGGGCACGTGTCTGCCGCAGTATGTAAAATGGGGACACTTGCCTGCGTACTGTGTAAAATGGGGGCACGTGTCTGCCGCAATGTGTAAAATGGGGACACCTGTCTGCCGCAATGTGTAAAATGGGGACACCTGTCTGCCGTAATGTGTAAAATGGGGACACTTGCCTGTCGTACTGTGTAAAATGAGGACACTTTTTCCTGCCGCAATGTGTAAAATGGGGGCACGTGCCTGCCGCAATGTGTAAAATGGGGACACTTGCCTGCCGTGCTGTGTAAAATGAGGACACTTTTTCCTGCCGCAATGTGTAAAATGGGGACACTTGCCTGTCGTACTGTGTAAAATGGGGACACTTTTTCCTGCCGCAATGTGTAAAATGGGGGCACGTGCCTGTCGTACTGTGTAAAATGGGGACATTTGCCTGCCGTGCTGTGTAAAATGGGGTAGCGTGCCTGCTGTAATGTGTAAAATGAGGACTTTTTTTTTTAATATCCTGTGGTGGCCGTGTTGATGAGATCAGATTAGGCCACGCCCATTTTAATGAGGTCACGCCCCCTTACCGGGAGCGCGCGCGCCTTCGCGCGCGCATGCTTTTCCTCTTTATATCTATGGGGGGGGGGCGCATTTTTAAATCTCGCACTGGGAGCCAAATTGGCTAGAAACGGCCCTGGCAATAGCAGATATCTCCACCAGTAAGGTGCATGCATCCAGCGTAAAAGGTTGTGGGTTCTAATCCTGGACATGACACTTGCAAATTAATTGTCAGAGAAATAATCAGCATTGTGAGTGACTAAGTAGATCTATGTAGTGTTTGGTTGGACCCCTACATAGATCTGCCTAGTTGCAACGGGTTTTGTAGTAGCTTCATATAGTTAGAATTAGAGATGAGCGGGTTCGGTTTTACTCGGATCTCAAAATGGCATCCTATTTGAATTACGGATTATATATGGGGGGGGGCACCAATATTTTTCTTGCCTCCAGGCAACTGGGACAAATTTACGCCACTGTGCAGTAGCATCTGAGACCAGGGGTGGATTGGGAACTAAAAGTGGCCCTGTAAAATGTAGTAGACAGTGGCCTGACATGGGCAGCACAAGAGATATAACATACTATGTAGCCATGGCAGCTTTACTGGATGGCAGAGTTGCTGTGCTGCAGAGATGGAATAAATTGGGACAATGCAGTGTACTAAATGCTGTTAGCTGCCTGTCATGTGGAGCATGGGGCCACACGACAACACACAAAACAGGCCCCGCAGACACGTCGGCCTTCCAGGAATCTTCCTGGTGAGCCCTATAGCCAATCCACCGCTGAGTGCAACCAAATATGTTGGTGCCATATAAATAAATGTTTACAAACGTTAACACATGATGTTTTTTCCAACCATCATGTGGGTGTAAAATGTTTCTATTTTCCATGATTTTTCTTGCTACAGTTCCATTGTTTATCTGGACAATGTTTGTTCAACTGAACTTCATGTTTTTTTACTACACAGCATTGGACTTCCTTCACAATATTCAAGTCCTTTTTCTGTATTATACCATCACTGCCTTTAGTTTCAGCAATTAAAACTGGCTTTAGTCAATCAATGCTACATGAAGATTAATTGACTGAACTAAATACTATTATTTATTCATTAAAAATTACTTGGCTGCTGATGCTCCTGTAATTGCCTTCACCAAACAAGATGTTGGTCTTAAACAAGGCATACAGATGCTGTTATCACTTATCATACTGGTAAGAAAAACATACCAATTTCTTTAAGGTAAACATGATCACTCCATGGAATCTAGAGCAATCCTTCCATGTGTAACAAGGCTGTAAAATATAATATTTGAAGAATGGGTTATAGTGGGTAGACAGTAGCAGATCTTGCTACGGGCATGCAGGATTTTTGTCCGGGGCACCGCTGCCATGGCAAGATCCGCCACTAGTGGTGCCCCCCGGTGCTGTGCTGTGCGTGATAACGGCATTGCGCACCGCACGGCATTGTGGGACCGCAACATAGACGCTAGGAGTCATAATTGACCTCTACTGTCTATGCTGTGCTATGGGAGAGACGTCATGATGTCTCTCCCATAGGTCCGGGGAGCGGCGTCGGCGGCCAGAGACGAAGGACAGCAGCAGTCGGGAAACAGGAGCAGGGATGGTGAGTATTTTTTAATAGGGGCACAGTACAGGGGGCATAGTACTGGGGGCACAACTGCTGAGGGCACAGCTACAGGGGGCATAACTGACCACGCCCCTTCTCCGAAGCCACACCCTATTTTTTTGCCCTGGGCGCTACAAGGCCTAGATCCGGCCCTGTGGGTAGATCATGTACTATAGTAAAAAAACAAAAAAAACAAAGGAGTATTTTAGTTTACGGCTAAACAATCACCATAGTTAAATGTATGCCCTTATTGATCAATGAGTGATACATTTCACTGTGAGTGATAAATTGCACCAGCCAATCTGCTCATAACTTCCATGTCACAGGCTGTGTTTGAAAAATGACAGTTAGGAGGTGATTGGATGGTGCAATTTATCACTCACAGTGAAATTTATCACTCATTGATAAATAAGGGCATATGTCTTAAAAATATTTCAGTGTAGGTTGAACTCAATGGACAAATTGTCTTTTTTCAACCTCAGAAACTATGTTACTATGTTACTACAGGTTGAGTATCCCATATCCAAAATGCTTGGGACCAGAAGTATTTTGGATATCGGATTTTTTCGTATTTTGGAATAATTGTATACCATAATGAGATATCGTGGCGATGGGACCTAAGTCTAAGCACACAATTCATTTATGTTTCATATACACCTTATACACACAGCCTGAAGGTCATTTAATACAATATTTTTTATTTTTTCTGTATTAAACAAAGTTTGTGTACATTGAGCCATCAGAAAACAAAGGGTTCACTATCTCAGTCTCACTCAAAAAATTCTGTATTTTGGAATAATCCGTATTTCGGAATATTTGGATATGGGATACTCAACCTGTATCTCTGTGCTTTATTTCACATGACCTATACTGTACCATTCTGTATGTGAAAGCAAATTGTTTGCAGTGAAACTGTAACAATGGGCCAGATTCAGAGTTGTACCCAGCTGGATACACACCTGGATGACGCCCAATACGCTGCCCTACAGTATAGACGTTTGGTAAGTGCATACATAGTTACCAGTTGTCTGCCTGATGTGTCGTGCCTGACTTTTCAACCGGGCGAGCATTTAAAAGTGCCTGCCCACTTCAGATGTCAGTCACCAGCGGTAGCTGCAGGAAGTACTGACTGCTCATACACACAGCCAGACGTGGCTATATATCTGAAGCCATATCGGCCATCTGCTGTGAGGCAATAAAGTACGAGTTCAGAGGCCACACGGGATGCCAGGCAAACTAGTTTTTTTAAAGGGGCAATCATGTACAAGGCTAAATTATGGCTCGTACATGATTGCCCATTTAAAAAACGTCCAAGTTCGGACAGTTTACCACACGGCCACCAAACTTGGACTTCATTACGTTCCACCCGATATTACATCCCACCCGATTTACGATCTGTAAACGTCACACAATTTTAAAATAAATAAATTATGTTAACCCTTTCTAATGAAGTCTGCACAGATCATACTGATCTGTGCACTGCTTCTCCCAAACTCACCTGTCTCAGGCAGATCTATTGTTTGAGCATATTTGCAGTCGGTTTCCCATCCTTTTTCAATCGGTTTTTAAATTGACCTTTAGTAAATATGCAGAACCTATTCTTCTCTGTGTGAAATAATCCATTTTTGGTCTAATGTTCTGAAGTGTTCTAAAGCTGGGTTTTTGGTTGGTTTTGCATAGATTTTGCAAAAGGGCAGTTAGTAAATATATCCCTGGATCACTTTTGATCTCTATAAGATTGCTGTATGCCAAGCATCAACAAGAGCCTAATTTTACTAATTTTGTGTCTCTTTTGTTTGGTCATCCATAAATGTATTTCACTGTCACTTTTCCCCCCTGCTCAGTGGCATAATTATATTTTTGTTTCAGACCTATCACACTGAGGCATCTCTATTACTATAGAGAGCAATTCTGTTTTGTCACAGCTGCAGAGTACAGTTGTTTTTATTTAATGGCAATACATAAAAAATCGCAGCAAAAGAGTAGAAGGATCAGGGAAAACATGAATTCATTAGTTAGCATGTAGCATTTTAACTTAAATTTTAAATAATAGTGTCCCAAAATGTAATACTTTAAAACAAGGTATTCCCAGGCACCAGCTAGCAGAGCTAAACTGACAATTCATTTACAGTAAGTACATTGGAGATACCACTATAAATATACAAACATATTTAACATAGCAACATAGTTAATGAGGTTGAAAAAAGACAAGTTGTCCATAGAGTTTAACCTTTATTTTTGATCCTATACTATTCTCTATATAACCATATATTTACCCATAATGACACATGTGAAGACCGTTTTTTATGCATAATTTGTCTAAAATACATTCATTTTAGATGCTATATCCTGGGATATCTTTTTCAGTTAGAAATTTACAGTATCTAACCTGTTTTTAAATTATTTGCCCGAGTCCGCCATCATTACTACCTTCTCTGGCAAAGAATTCCAGGTCCTTACTACCCTTACTGTGAAGAACCCTTTCCTTCGCTGGGTATGAAATTTCCTCTCCTCTAACCTCAGAGGGTGTCCGCATGTCCTGTGTAGAGATCTCTCAATAAACAGATCTCCTGTTAGCTCCATGTATTGTCCCTTTATATATGTATAAATATTTATAATGTCTCCTCTTAGATGCCCTTTTTCAAGTGTAAACATATTTAACCTAGTAAACCTTACTTCATAATCCAGTGCCTCTAACCCCTTTATCAATTTTGTAGCTCGCCTCTGAACCCTATCAAGCTCTACGATATTTTTTTTTATAGTTTGGTGCCCAGAATTGTACACAGTATTCAAGATCTGAGTGTACCAATGATTTATATAACGGTAGAATTACACTTTCATCCCTTGTCTTAATTCCCCATTTTATGCACCTTATTTGCCTTTGTTGCTGCAGTTTGACATTGGGTACTGTTGTCAAATCTATTATCAATGAGCACCCCCAAATCTTTTTCTAATACCATCTCCCCATAAGCCTCATTCTCCATTTAGTTGCCCAGACTTCCAGTTTAAATAAGTCATTCTGTAGGGACTCTGAATCCTTTTCTGAGTTAATTACCCTACATAGCTGGTATCATCTGCAAAAATTGACACTTTGCTTTCCAGACCTATCCCTAAGTCATTAATAAATATATTGAACAGTAATAGTGCAAGTACTGACCCATGCGGTATTCCACTGAATACAGTGGCCAAGTTGGAGTACATCCCATTAAGCACAACTCGCTGTTCCCTGTTATGCAGCCAATTACTTATCCAAGTACAAGTAGTGTTTACTAGGCCGAGCTCTCTTAGTTTAAAAATAAGCTTCATGTGAGGCACTGTATTGAAGGCTTTAGCAAAATCTAAATAGACCACATCAACTATGTTTCCCCGGTCAAGATTATTGCTCATTTTCTCATAGAAGCTAATTAAGTTAGTGTGACATGACCTGTCCTCACAAAAACCATGCTGATTCCTATTAATAACTTTGGAGGTATCCAAGTACTCCTGCATGCAATCCCTAAATATTCCTTTCAATATTTTCCCACTGTAGATGTCAAACTGACCAGTCTATAGTTGCTAGGATGAGTTTTGATTTCCTTTTTAAATATAGGGATTACCTCTGCTATACGCCAGTCCTTTGGTATCATGCTTGTTTTAATTGAATCAGAGAAAAGCATATATAAAGGCCTTGCTAGTTCTGAGTTTAGCTCCATAAGAACCCTTGGGTGAAGTACATCTGGACCAGGAGATTTATTAATCTTAATTTTGTTTAGTCTCTCACAGACTACTTCCTCAGTCAAACAAATACTCAGCAATGGTACTGTACATTATAATTTGTTATGTTATTCACTACCTCCACCATCTGATCCTCTCAAGTAACAGTAACACTGATGAAAAAAATGTGTTAAATATATATGCTTTGTTTGTCATCATTAATCAATACTCCTAACTCTCCTATATTCTCTTTTTTTAACCTTTTACCATTTATATACTTAAAAAACTTTTTAGGGTTTGTTTTGCTCTCCTTAGCTATTCGATTTTTGTTTTTTATTTTAGCTGCTCTGATTTCTTTTTTGCATTTCTTGTTAAAATCCCTTTAGTACTCGAATGACCCCGCCTTCCCATCTGATTTGAACGCTTTGAAAATGCACCTTTTTTTATTCATTCCTTCCTTAACCTTCTTATTAAGCCACATCGGTTTGTATTTAGAACTCCTGTATTTGCTGCCCATGGGAATTAATTTATGAGTATATTTATTAAGTAGACTTTTAAAAGCATCCCACATTACAGCAGTGTTCTTACCATAAAACAAAGTATTCCAGTCAATGTCCTTCAGTGCTTGCTTCAGCATGTCGAAATTAGCTTTTCTAAAGTTAAAAGTTTTTGTTGAACCTTAATAGTGATGCTTTTGAAAACTAATATCAAATGTGACCATATTATGGTTGCTGTTTCCAAAGGTCTACCCTACTATCCATCGCAGGCGTGCACTCCCGGCATGACTAGGCAATCCGTACACCTAGTAACGCCGGGAGTGCACAGAGACGCTCTCATTCTGAGAGCGTCTCTGTGCACTCGATGGAGACGCTCTCCCATTCTAGTGAATGGGGCGCGTCTCCATCACGGAAGCACGCCCAGGCAGATGGAGACACTTTCAGCATTATGCGCATACACAGACGCAGCCACAACTAGCGTGGCTCCATCTGTATCTCAACATTATTAGTTAGTACTAGGTCCAGTATAGTCCTGGTTCTAGTAGGTTCCTCAATTACTTGAAACAAGTAGTGATCTTTTAGCATATTTAAGAACATGATACGTTGTTCCAATTTATGTCAGGATAATTAATGTCCCCGATGATTAGGACCTCCCCCAGTCCCTCAGCTTTTTTATTTGTTGCAAGAGTTGTAACATGCTGCCGTGTTTTGTTCTGTTTTTGTTTTTATGCAATGACCCAAAATGGAAAGTTATAAGGAATTCATGTGGTCCATGAGTAGTATAGGCTCTGCTACAGTACTTTAAATAATAATAAAATAAAAATACACACACTCACATCAGTAGCACATACTTCCAAAATATAGAAATGTGGTATCACTATCCAAAACAATTCATTAAATAGGACTTATAGTTAGGGTGTTATTACTCACATTAGTTATGCAGAGCAAAGCCAGCAGGAATGTAATTACAGCAACTAAGAAGGTAAAGAGTTTCCGATGTCTCTTCAGAATACTGAAATCATCTGCAAGTCCTGTGATCACTGCCTCCATACCACCCATCTGCATTGCAAGACATAAAAATCAATGCATTTATATATTAATTTTCTATGATGTTTCATGTACTGTAGCAAACAATGACATTAAGGCAGACCACATAGTTCCTACAAATAGCACACTTTGAAAATTGTGACTGCCTTGATGATGACTCTGATTTTAATGTTTTTCTCAAAGACATTAACTGCTAAATATCTAAATATTATTGAGCATATGTCATATCTTTGCAACAGTAAAACATACCGGATAATAAGATCTATCTGCACAAAAAAACCCTGTCAATGATTCACCCCAAATTCACCTCCAATCTATCCAATCATGACCACTTTCCACCAAGTCATGTCCAACTTTTGGAAAAGGCCCACCTATATTACATCTATGTAAGCACTGTCATTTTAAAAGTCCAGAGACATTTTGGAGTTAGGAGGATAATGTTTTGTGCTCACAACAAATTTCTCTTGACTCAGTTGAATAATTGATATTAAACATTACTATAAAAGTTACAAAATTGAACAAACTGTACTCAAAAAACCTTGTAACACTGAGCAGCAAATAGTGAGGGTTATTCAGATCCCAAAGGATCTGTGTTGGGATGCACAAAGCACCGATTATTGAAAAGTACCAATTATAAGAAGCCAGGGATCGCTGTGGCTGCATGGAGATTTCCTGTCTTGTGAGATGGGCAGCTTCTGTGTCGCCATAAGTGCTGCAAGCTGCCTGATGGTGAGTGAGTGATCCGATGCTGTGTCCTAGGATCACTACTGCAGCAGGAGGCGTCTGCTTGTAACAGACGCCTCCTGCTGCATTACCATACAGCACTATCACTGCTGCTTGCAGCAGTGATAGCAATTGCAACCAAATCTTAATCATGCCCAGGGTGCCAACTTGCTGAGAACCCTCATTACCTGAAGGGAGCCATAGTGCATGTAATGTGCTCATTTATTCTTGCAGTGCCACAGGCCATATACATTCACTATAGAGGAGATCAATGTGCAGCAACATATTATACATCTTATATTGAGTTATGGAAGGACTATGATTTCATCATGATCCGGTTTACGGCCACAGGTAAAAGGAGGCTTCCCAGGTGGAAGAGACACCCCCCTCCCCCCCATATACAGGATGGAAGGCACTATATGGAGGATTTTTAAGAAGGGATTGAACAACATTACAACTGATCTTTTTTCTCCATGTCCTATTTTTCCTTTAAAAAAAAAAACCACTCGAGCAAACATATATAGGATCGCAAACCTATGTATGTTTGCAGCCGCAATTGGGTAAAAGAAAATGCAAACTTATTGGGGATTTGGCTTTAGCTGCCTGAGGCAAGTGAAACAAAATACCTGATAAGTGACGGCATTGGGACTAACTACACCCAACATGGGCAAACAATCAGGAGCAGTCTATTATACATAATTGCCTAAAGATCATTTGTTATACAACTCTTTGTGATAAAATGTTTCAATTAATGAAGGCAAACTGTACTCTTCTATTACATATTAATGCATCATCGATGAAACTAATATTGTCATAATTAAGGTTTACAGCCTTCCAAGGATACTCACAGCACTATCGATTCCAAGCGTAAGTAACATAATGAAAAATACTATAGCCCAAAATGTTGATCCTCGAAGGGTTGAAATTGCCTCTGGGTATATAATAAATACAAGTCCAGGTCCTGTAAAAAGAAATATACACCTTCATAGCATTTAAAAAAACTTGCAATCAATATATTTGATGAACACAGTAGCTAATAAAAAAACCTGACCATAAAACATGCATCTGATGCCTGATGCAATGTTTTACAGTCAAGTGAAGAAGCCTGTACACAAAGTGTAGCTCAAATGTGGAGAGAAATTAATCAAATCTTCTAAATAATAACAGATGAAGAAGTTGCCTATAACAACTATTCAGTATCTACAGTAGCTATCATGTAAAATAATGTATTAGATCAGGGGTCAGGGAACGTTTTTACCTTTTACCCCAAAATATATTTAGATACACCGACGTTACCCCCTTGATTTGAAAGGAAGGAAATCAGATATTATTGTGCATGTATACTGGTTATCACTGTTTATATGGCATTTGTGAGATACTGTATATATATATATATATATTTATTTATTTATATATATATATATATATATATATATATATATATATATATATATTACTTTTTAGCAAGATTTGATACATCTACTCCAAATTCTCTTAGGAATGGAATTGCATATTTAGACAGAGACCTCAAAAATTTTTCTGTAACAGGATAGTGATTTCTTGACAGAAGATTGCCCTCAAGTTGATTGGATTGATGCTGCACTGAGTATTGGGTCTTGTCTCTTTTCTTACAAATTCATGGTGAAAGATATATTTTTCTCATGCTGGTGGGTAAGCTGTAACCTGAAGACATAATATGTGTACACATATAACCTGAAGGACGCATGCTGACATGATTTGAACTGAATAATTATTATATGCATTGTGAGTGAGTAATAACTGTAAAATCTAAATCAATAATAACTAAATCTATATTATCAAACTAGCATAATGATCTGAGAGTAAGGAAAAAAAACACACAATTTTAAATAATGTTCATATATTTGTACTGTATTTACTTAGTATTTGATTTTTGGCAGCAAAACAATTTGTTTCAATTATTTTTACAATGTACATTTTATAGAAAAACCACCATTATTCTATAATAGTGCGGCCTCTTAGAATTGACTTATCTTTGGGGGGTCATTCAGACCCGATCGCACGCTGCCTTTTTTCGCAGCCATGCGATCGGGTCTGAACAGCGCATGTGTAAGGGCCGCAATGCGCAGGCGCATTGGCTGCTGGTGACGGCCGTCGCCGGGCAGCGATGAAAAGAACTAAGAATTCGTTTGCAGCGGCGAATGCAAGATTAATAGGAAGAGGCCGTCCGGGGGTGTCAACTCACCATTTTCAGGGAGTGTCCAGGAAAACACAGGCGTACCCGGCCGTTTCCAGGGAGGGGTCCTGACGTCAGCTACAGCAAGGATCATCGCAGCGGCTAAGTAAGTCTTGAGCTGTGCAGAAACTGCACAAACTTTTTGCTTGTGCAGCTCTCTGCACAAGCGACCGCACCACAGCAAAGCCATTACCCCCTCCCCTGTAGTAAGCGATTACCTGGTCGCAGCAGTGCAAAAAATAGCCTGCGTGCGACCAGGTCTGAATTAGGCCCACTGTCTCTTCTTTATACAAAATACTTAAATATTAGTTCAGTATTGAGAGAACCATCCAGTGATATATAGTCTATATTAGTTACATGGGTTGATTTTTTCCTATTATTATATTCAAACTAGAGATGAGCAGGTTCAGTTCTCGGAGAACCGAACCCCCCCGAACATCCCATTCCAAGCCAGTTTCCGAGTCCGGCTCTGGACTTCCCGCCAGACTCGGAAACCAGAACGAAGCAAAATGTTATCGTCCCGCTGTCGGATTTTCGCAGGTTTTGGATTCCATAAAACAGCAGCGTGTTGCCACCATTTTCACTCCGGAGTGAGGGAGACAGAGACCTCTGTCTCTCTGTGAGTGGTGGCGTCGGGTGAGTGTGTGCTCTGTAGGGGTGCTGTTCTTGTCACTGTGGTGTACCTGTGCTGTTAGGGGTGCTGTCCTTGTTGTCACTGATGTTTCATGTGCTGTTAGGGATGCTGTGGCTGTACATGGGTGTTGCTGTCACTGTCTTGTACAGGAAGCAGGGGCACTGTCCTCCTGTATGCTGTGAAAATACAGGGGTTCTGGCTGTAAAAAATCTGGAGTGCAGCGAAGATAAATGTAAACTGGCCCTATCTTGTATGCTGTAAAAAATCTGGGGTGCAGTGAAAGTAAATGTACACTGGCCTTGTCTTGTGTGCTGTAAAAAATCTGAGGTGTAGTGAAAATAAATGTACACTGGTTCTGTCTTGTTGCTGTAAAAAAATTGGGGTGCAGTGAAAATAAATGTACACTGGTTCTGTCTTATATGCTGTAAAAATCTGGAGTGCAGTGAAGATAAATGTACACTGGCCCTGTATTGTATTCTATAAAAAATCTGGGGTGCAGTGAAAATAAATGTACACTAGCCATGTATTTTATGCTGTTCAAATACAAGTACTCTGGTCCTGTATGCTGTAAAAATACAGGGGTGCTGTTGTTAAAATGAAAGTACACTGGCCCTGTATGCTGCAAAAATACAGGGGTGCTGCTGTTGATATAAAAGTACATTGGTCCTGTATGCTGTAAAAATACAGGGGTGCTGTTGTTAAAATGAAAGTACCCTGGCCCTGTGTGCTGTAAAAATACAGGGGTGCTGGTGTTAAAATAAAAGTACACTGATCCTCTATGCTGTAAAAATACAGGGGTGTTAAAATAAATGTACACTGGCCCTGTATGCTGTAAAAATACAGGGGTGCTGTTAAAATAAATGTACACTGGCCCTGTATGCTGTAAAATTACAGGGGTGCTGCTGTTAAAATAAAAGTACACTGGCCCTTTATGCTATAGAATACAGGGGTGCAGTGAAAATAAACATACACTGGCCCTGTCTTGTGTGTTGTAAAATTACAGGGGTGTTGTGAAAATACAGGGGTGCTGGCACTGTCCGTAGTTGCGATGTCTAGGCCTGACCTTCACAACACAGCATGGGAAGAGGAGGCTCCTACCACCATTTGCATACCCTCTGCAAGTGCTGGGAGGAGCACTGCCAGTCCAGTTGCTGATATTGAGATTGAGGATGTCACTATAGAAGTACACCAGGATTAGGAGGATATGGGTGTAGCTGGCGCTGAGGAAGATGGTGAAGATAAGGATTCTGATGGTGATGTTGTTTGTTTGAATAAGGCACCAGTGGAGGCAGTTGTTGGCCATGGGTTGAAAAAACCCATTGTCATGCAAGGGCAAAATACCAAAAAAGCCACTTCTTCATGTGGAACTATTTCTCCACAAATCTGGACAACAGGTGTCAAGTCATCTGTTGCCTTTTCCAAGCCATAATAAGTAGGGGTAAGGATGTTAACCACCTAAGAACATCCTCCCTTATACGTCACCTGCAGCGCATTCATCAGAAGTCATTGTCAAGTTCAGAAACCTTGGAAAATAGCGTAAGCAGTCCACTGACACCTAAATGATGTGGTTTGTTTGAATATTATTTCTCTGTGAGGATGAGAATGTAAACACTGAAGTGGGAAAGGAATCTGAGGATGAGGATGACATCTTGCCTCTGTAGAGCCAGTTTGTGCAAGGAGAGATTAATTGCTTCTTTTTTGGTGGGGGCCCAAACAAACCAATTATTTCAGACACAGTCATGTGGCAGACCCTGTTACTGAAATGATTGGTTTCTTAAAGTGTGCATGTACTGTTTATTAGAGATGAGCGGGTTCGGTTCCTCGGAATCCGAACCCGCCCGAACTTCATGTTTTTTTTCACGGGTCCGAGCGACTCGGATCTTCCCGCCTTGCTCGGTTAACCCGAGCGCGCCCGAACGTCATCATGACGCTGTCGGATTCTCGCGAGGCTCGGATTCTATCGCGAGACTCGGATTCTATATAAGGAGCCGCGCGTCGCCGCCATTTTCACTCGTGCATTGAGATTGATAGGGAGAGGACGTGTCTGGCGTCCTCTCCATTAGAATAGAGATAGATTAGATAGAGAGAGAGAGATTGTGCAGAGTCGCAGACAGAGTTAGTTTACCACAGTCAGTGACCAGTGCAGTTGCTAGTTAACTTTTATTTAATATAATATATCCGTTCACTTCTCTCTGCTATATCCGTTCTCTGCCTGAAAAAAAAAACGATACACAGCACAGTCAGTCACACAGTGTGACTCAGTCTGTGTGCACTCAGCTCAGCCCAGTGTGCTGCACAGTCATCAATGTATAAATTAAAAGCTTATAATTAATTGTGGGGGAGACTGGGGAGCACTGCAGGTTGTTAGCAGGAGCCAGGAGTACAATTATATTAATTAACAGTGCACACTTTTGCTGCAGGAGTGGTGACCAGTGCCTGACCACCAGTATAGTATTGTTGTATACTACTAATATCTCTTTAAATATCAACCAGTCTATATTAGCAGCAGACACAGTACAGTGCGGTAGTTCACGGCTGTGGCTACCTCTGTGTCGGCACACGGCAGGCAGTCCGTCCGACCAGAATTGTATTATTTATTATTATATACCTACCACCTAACCGTGGTTTTTTTTTCATTCTTTATACCGTCATAGTGTCATCCTAATTGTTACGAGTATACTACTATCTCTTTATCAACCAGTGTACAGTGCGGTAGTTCACGGCTGTGGCTACCTCTGTGTCGGCACACGGCAGGCAGTCCGTCCGACCAGAATTGTATTATTTATTATTATATACCTACCACCTAACCGTGGTTTTTTTTTCATTCTTTATACCGTCATAGTGTCATCCTAATTGTTACGAGTATACTACTATCTCTTTATCAACCAGTGTACAGTGCGGTAGTTCACGGCTGTGGCTACCTCTGTGTCGGCACACGGCAGGCAGTCCGTCCGACCAGAATTGTATTATTTATTATTATATACCTACCACCTAACCGTGGTTTTTTTTTTCATTCTTTATACCGTCATAGTGTCATCCTAATTGTTACGAGTATACTACTATCTCTTTATCAACCAGTGTACAGTGCGGTAGTTCACGGCTGTGGCTACCTCTGTGTCGGCACACGGCAGGCAGTCCGTCCGACCAGAATTGTATTATTTATTATTATATACCTACCACCTAACCGTGGTTTTTTTTTTCATTCTTTATACCGTCATAGTGTCATCCTAATTGTTACGAGTATACTACTATCTCTTTATCAACCAGTGTACAGTGCGGTAGTTCACGGCTGTGGCTACCTCTGTGTCGGCACACGGCAGGCAGTCCGTCCGACCAGAATTGTATTATTTATTATTATATACCTACCACCTAACCGTGGTTTTTTTTTCATTCTTTATACCGTCATAGTGTCATCCTAATTGTTACGAGTATACTACTATCTCTTTATCAACCAGTGTACAGTGCGGTAGTTCACGGCTGTGGCTACCTCTGTGTCGGCACACGGCAGGCAGTCCGTCCGACCAGAATTGTATTATTTATTATTATATACCTACCACCTAACCGTGGTTTTTTTTTCATTCTTTATACCGTCATAGTGTCATCCTAATTGTTACGAGTATACTACTATCTCTTTATCAACCAGTGTACAGTGCGGTAGTTCACGGCTGTGGCTACCTCTGTGTCGGCACACGGCAGGCAGTCCGTCCGACCAGAATTGTATTATTTATTATTATATACCTACCACCTAACCGTGGTTTTTTTTTTCATTCTTTATACCGTCATAGTGTCATCCTAATTGTTACGAGTATACTACTATCTCTTTATCAACCAGTGTACAGTGCGGTAGTTCACGGCTGTGGCTACCTCTGTGTCGGCACACGGCAGGCAGTCCGTCCGACCAGAATTGTATTATTTATTATTATATACCTACCACCTAACCGTGGTTTTTTTTTTCATTCTTTATACCGTCATAGTGTCATCCTAATTGTTACGAGTATACTACTATCTCTTTATCAACCAGTGTACAGTGCGGTAGTTCACGGCTGTGGCTACCTCTGTGTCGGCACACGGCAGGCAGTCCGTCCGACCAGAATTGTATTATTTATTATTATATACCTACCACCTAACCGTGGTTTTTTTTTCATTCTTTATACCGTCATAGTGTCATCCTAATTGTTACGAGTATACTACTATCTCTTTATCAACCAGTGTACAGTGCGGTAGTTCACGGCTGTGGCTACCTCTGTGTCGGCACACGGCAGGCAGTCCGTCCGACCAGAATTGTATTATTTATTATTATATACCTACCACCTAACCGTGGTTTTTTTTTCATTCTTTATACCGTCATAGTGTCATCCTAATTGTTACGAGTATACTACTATCTCTTTA
This sequence comes from Pseudophryne corroboree, assembly GCF_028390025.1. NCBI lineage: Eukaryota > Metazoa > Chordata > Amphibia > Anura > Myobatrachidae > Pseudophryne > Pseudophryne corroboree. Next base: position 226,615,011 of record NC_086454.1, on the reverse strand, counting down.
TCAACCAGTGTACAGTGCGGTAGTTCACGGCTGTGGCTACCTCTGTGTCGGCACACGGCAGGCAGTCCGTCCGACCAGAATTGTATTATTTATTATTATATACCTACCACCTAACCGTGGTTTTTTTTTCATTCTTTATACCGTCATAGTGTCATCCTAATTGTTACGAGTATACTACTATCTCTTTATCAACCAGTGTACAGTGCGGTAGTTCACGGCTGTGGCTACCTCTGTGTCGGCACACGGCAGGCAGTCCGTCCGACCAGAATTGTATTATTTATTATTATATACCTACCACCTAACCGTGGTTTTTTTTTCATTCTTTATACCGTCATAGTGTCATCCTAATTGTTACGAGTATACTACTATCTCTTTATCAACCAGTGTACAGTGCGGTAGTTCACGGCTGTGGCTACCTCTGTGTCGGCAGTCGGCAGGCAGTCCGTCCATCCATAATTGTATTATTATTATAATATATACCACCTAACCGTGGTTTTTTTATACCACCTAACCGTGGCAGTCCGTCCATAATTGTATACTAGTATCCAATCCATCCATCTCCATTGTTTACCTGAGGTGCCTTTTAGTTCTGCCTATAAAATATGGAGAACAAAAAAGTTGAGGTTCCAAAATTAGGGAAAGATCAAGATCCACTTCCACCTCGTGCTGAAGCTGCTGCCACTAGTCATGGCCGAGACGATGAAATGCCAGCAACGTCGTCTGCCAAGGCCGATGCCCAATGTCATAGTACAGAGCATGTCAAATCCAAAACACCAAATATCAGAAAAAAAAGGACTCCAAAACCTAAAATAAAATTGTCGGAGGAGAAGCGTAAACTTGCCAATATGCCATTTACCACACGGAGTGGCAAGGAACGGCTGAGGCCCTGGCCTATGTTCATGGCTAGTGGTTCAGCTTCACATGAGGATGGAAGCACTCAGCCTCTCGCTAGAAAACTGAAAAGACTCAAGCTGGCAAAAGCACCGCAAAGAACTGTGCGTTCTTTGAAATCCCAAATCCACAAGGAGAGTCCAATTGTGTCGTTTGCGATGCCTGACCTTCCCAACACTGGACGTGAAGAGCATGCGCCTTCCACTATTTGCATGCCCCCTGCAAGTGCTGGAAGGAGCACCCGCAGTCCAGTTCCTGATAGTCAGATTGAAGATGTCAGTGTTGAAGTACACCAGGATGAGGAGGATATGGGTGTTGCTGGCGCTGGGGAGGAAATTGACCAGGAGGATTCTGATGGTGAGGTGGTTTGTTTAAGTCAGGCACCCGGGGAGACACCTGTTGTCCGTGGGAGGAATATGGCCGTTGACATGCCAGGTGAAAATACCAAAAAAATCAGCTCTTCGGTGTGGAGGTATTTCACCACAAATGCGGACAACAGGTGTCAAGCCGTGTGTTCCCTTTGTCAAGCTGTAATAAGTAGGGGTAAGGACGTTAACCACCTCGGAACATCCTCCCTTATACGTCACCTGCAGCGCATTCATAATAAGTCAGTGACAAGTTCAAAAACTTTGGGTGACAGCGGAAGCAGTCCACTGACCAGTAAATCCCTTCCTCTTGTAACCAAGCTCACGCAAACCACCCCACCAACTCCCTCAGTGTCAATTTCCTCCTTCCCCAGGAATGCCAATAGTCCTGCAGGCCATGTCACTGGCAAGTCTGACGAGTCCTCTCCTGCCTGGGATTCCTCCGATGCATCCTTGCGTGTAACGCCTACTGCTGCTGGCGCTGCTGTTGTTGCCGCTGGGAGTCGATGGTCATCCCAGAGGGGAAGTCGTAAGCCCACTTGTACTACTTCCAGTAAGCAATTGACTGTTCAACAGTCCTTTGCGAGGAAGATGAAATATCACAGCAGTCATCCTACTGCAAAGCGGATAACTGAGGCCTTGGCATCCTGGGTGGTGAGAAACGTGGTTCCGGTATCCATCATTACTGCAGAGCCAACTAGAGACTTGTTGGAGGTACTGTGTCCCCGGTACCAAATACCATCTAGGTTCCATTTCTCTAGGCAGGCGATACCGAAAATGTACACAGACCTCAGAAAAAGAGTCACCAGTGTCCTAAAAAATGCAGCTGTACCCAATGTCCACTTAACCACGGACATGTGGACAAGTGGAGCAGGGCAGGGTCAGGACTATATGACTGTGACAGCCCACTGGGTAGATGTATGGACTCCCGCCGCAAGAACAGCAGCGGCGGCACCAGTAGCAGCATCTCGCAAACGCCAACTCTTTCCTAGGCAGGCTACGCTTTGTATCACCGCTTTCCAGAATACGCACACAGCTGAAAACCTCTTACGGCAACTGAGGAAGATCATCGCGGAATGGCTTACCCCAATTGGACTCTCCTGTGGATTTGTGGCATCGGACAACGCCAGCAATATTGTGTGTGCATTAAATCTGGGCCAATTCCAGCACGTCCCATGTTTTGCACATACCTTGAATTTGGTGGTGCAGAATTTTTTAAAAAACGACAGGGCCGTGCAAGAGATGCTGTCGGTGGCCAGAAGAATTGCGGGACACTTTCGGCGTACAGGCACCACGTACAGAAAACTGGAGCACCACCAAAAACTACTGAACCTGCCCTGCCATCATCTGAAGCAAGAAGTGGTAACGAGGTGGAATTCAACCCTCTATATGCTTCAGAGGTTGGAGGAGCAGCAAAAGGCCATTCAAGCCTATACAATTGAGCACGATATAGTAGGTGGAATGCACCTGTCTCAAGTGCAGTGGAGAATGATTTCAACGTTGTGCAAGGTTCTGATGCCCTTTGAACTTGCCACACGTGAAGTCAGTTCAGACACTGCCAGCCTGAGTCAGGTCATTCCCCTCATCAGGCTTTTGCAGAAGAAGCTGGAGGCATTGAAGGAGGAGCTAACACGGAGCGATTCCGCTAGGCATGTGGGACTTGTGGATGCAGCCCTTAATTCGCTTAACAAGGATTCACGGGTGGTCAATCTGTTGAAATCAGAGCACTACATTTTGGCCACCGTGCTCGATCCTAGATTTAAAGCCTACCTTGGATCTCTCTTTCCGGCAGACACAGGTCTGCTGGGGTTGAAAGACCTGCTGGTGACAAAATTGTCAAGTCAAGCGGAACGCGACCTGTCAACATCTCCTCCTTCACATTCTCCCGCAACTGGGGGTGCGAGGAAAAGGCTCAGAATTCCGAGCCCACCCGCTGGCGGTGATGCAGGGCAGTCTGGAGCGACTGCTGATGCTGACATCTGGTCCGGACTGAAGGACCTGACAACGATTACGGACATGTCGTCTACTGTCACTGCATATGATTCTCTCAACATTGATAGAATGGTGGAGGATTATATGAGTGACCGCATCCAAGTAGGCACGTCACACAGTCCGTACTTATACTGGCAGGAAAAAGAGGCAATTTGGAGGCCCTTGCACAAACTGGCTTTATTCTACCTAAGTTGCCCTCCCACAAGTGTGTACTCCGAAAGAGTGTTTAGTGCCGCCGCTCACCTTGTCAGCAATCGGCGTACGAGGTTACATCCAGAAAATGTGGAGAAGATGATGTTCATTAAAATGAATTATAATCAATTCCTCCGCGGAGACATTGACCAGCAGCAATTGCCTCCACAAAGTACACAGGGAGCTGAGATGGTGGATTCCAGTGGGGACGAATTGATAATCTGTGAGGAGGGGGATGTACACGGTGATATATCGGAGGGTGAAGATGAGGTGGACATCTTGCCTCTGTAGAGCCAGTTTGTGCAAGGAGAGATTAATTGCTTCTTTTTTGGGGGGGGTCCAAACCAACCCGTCATATCAGTCACAGTCGTGTGGCAGACCCTGTCACTGAAATGATGGGTTGGTTAAAGTGTGCATGTCCTGTTTTGTTTATACAACATAAGGGTGGGTGGGAGGGCCCAAGGATAATTCCATCTTGCACCTCTTTTTTCTTTTCTTTTTCTTTGCATCATGTGCTGATTGGGGTGGGTTTTTTGGAAGGGACACCCTGCGTGACACTGCAGTGCCACTCCTAGATGGGCCCGGTGTTTGTGTCGGCCACTAGGGTCGCTAATCTTACTCACACAGCTACCTCATTGCGCCTCTTTTTTTCTTTGCGTCATGTGCTGTTTGGGGAGGGTTTTTTGGAAGGGACATCCTGCGTGACACTGCAGTGCCACTCCTAGATGTGCCCGGTGTTTGTGTCGGCCACTAGGGTCGCTAATCTTACTCACACAGTCAGCTACCTCATTGCGCCTCTTTTTTTCTTTGCGTCATGTGCTGTTTGGGGAGGGTTTTTTGGAAGGGCCATCCTGCGTGACACTGCAGTGCCACTCCTAGATGGGCCCGGTGTTTGTGTCGGCCACTAGGGTCGCTAATCTTACTCACACAGCTACCTCATTGCGCCTCTTTTTTTCTTTGCGTCATGTGCTGTTTGGGGAGGGTTTTTTGGAAGGGACATCCTGCGTGACACTGCAGTGCCACTCCTAGATGGGCCCGGTGTTTGTGTCGGCCACTAGGGTCGCTTATCTTACTCACACAGCGACCTCGGTGCAAATTTTAGGACTAAAAATAATATTGTGAGGTGTGAGGTATTCAGAATAGACTGAAAATGAGTGTAAATTATGGTTTTTGAGGTTAATAATACTTTGGGATCAAAATGACCCCCAAATTCTATGATTTAAGCTGTTTTTTAGTGTTTTTTGAAAAAAACACCCGAATCCAAAACACACCCGAATCCGACAAAAAAAATTCGGTGAGGTTTTGCCAAAACGCGTTCGAACCCAAAACACGGCCGCGGAACCGAACCCAAAACCAAAACACAAAACCCGAAAAATTTCAGGCGCTCATCTCTACTGTTTATACAACACAAGGGTTAGTGGGAGGGCCCAAGGACAATTCCATCTTGCACCTCTTTTCTTTGCCACATCATTCCAGGGGTGCTGCCGTAAATGGGGTGTTGACCCTCTGCCCTATCAGTCCAGGAGAACTGTCCCACTGCCGTTTAAGTTCAGGGGTGCTGTTGTCTGTCTGATGTGCTGTGTAATTCTCATGGGGTGCTGCCTATGCTGTATTCTCCAGGGGTGCTGCCGTATAATTCCAGGGGTGCTGTTGTTCTTGATCCTAGGTTTAAATGAAAGCCTAGAGCAGATACTATACAAGCTTCAACATCACAAAGAGATTTGTGAAAACATACCTGGAATGGTCGAAATGGAAATTGCTATTTTGACCAAGAGTTTTTTAAGAAAGTTGGGAGAGACCACATTTGTGGCCAAAGTCAGTGTGACTCAGAAGAGGCTGAATCATAATCTAGCGCACCTGCTGGAGAGGTAAAAGTGAGATTTTCTGCCGGAGCAATAGAGAGAGCTTCTTCTTAATTATTTCATGTTAGGGACTCACTCAAATGAATGGCTCCAATTAGTCAATCTTAATTTTGATTTATTATTGATGTTCCACATTTTGCGATTATTTATTTGGAAGTTGCACATTTGTTGTACAGGGATCTTCTTTTCCTAAGAGATGTGTAGGGTTATCTCAAGACCTTGCGGTGTTAGTAGAACAAAGTTTCAGTGAACTTTCCATTGTACTGCAGCACTAGATGGGCCAGGAGCTCCTGTGAGGTACAAACAGTTACTGAATAAGACCCAGTTTGGAGTCTCATGGTGGCATACAGCCAGGAAGGTATCTGGCTTGCCAGACTGAGGCATGCTGTCAGCAGAGAGGTTAGCATTGCTTCCTCCCACAGTCCTACTTATAGTATGAAATGATTGTCAAGTGTAGAGTGGTTAGCTCCACTAGGGCAGGGGCTGAATAACAAAAAAAAAATCACTGCACAGTCCTGCTTAGTACTGTACCGAACACACCTAAACTCTATTTGCCTTATCCAGGGCTGCTGTGGGGGCTCAGGAGGAGGTGCTAAAACATTTAAGAGGCTGCTTTATTTAAAATTTAAATATGAAAAAAGTAAACAGACACACAGGTATGCCCACATGCGTGTAACTGTGAGCTGTGAAAAACAAAATTAAGGCATCTTCCACAAAATATGTAAATAAAAATGCAATAAAAAAAATGGAAAAAAAGAAACCCACAAGATTTTCACAAAATAAGTCTCCAGACTTCGTAGCGGGAATAAGGGCCCTCATTCCGAGTTGTTCGCTCGCTAGCTGCTTTTAGCAGCATTGCACACGCTAAGCCGCCGCCCTCTGGGAGTGTATCTTAGCTTAGCAGAATTGCGAACGAAAGATTCACAAAATTGCGAATAGAAATTTATTAGCAGTTTCTAAGTAGCTTGACACTTACTCTGCCACTGCGATCAGTTCAGTCAGTTTCGTTCCTGGTTTGACGTCACAAACACACCCAGCGTTCGCCCAGGCACTCCCCCGTTTCTCCAGCCACTTACGCATTTTTCCCAGAAACGGCAGCGTTTTTTCGTACACACCCATAAAACGGCCAGTTTCCGCCCAGAAACACCCACTTCCTGTCAATCACACTCCGATCACCAGAACGAAGAATAATCCTCGTAATGCTGTGAGTAAAATACCTAAATTTTGAATAAAATAACTAAGCGCATGCGCTCTGCGAACATTGTGCATGCGCAGTAAGCGACTAATCGCAATATAGCGAAATTCGGCAACGAGCGAACAACTCGGAATGAGGGCCAATATCCAATCTTGATCCTTTGGTATACACCAGTTTATTTGCATCCCAGCATTAAATCCGAGATTATCTTAATCCCTGAATATGGAGAGGGGGTGTAAATTTTGAGCCTTTGGCCCCTAGTTTTTCCAATAATGTGGTAATTATATATTTCCTTGGTTGAAGTCCTTTCCGTTCCACACCAATATAGGACTGGAGGTGAAAGCCTGTGTGTTGTTCCTGATTGTGTGTGTCTCTCTAATTTTGAATCATCTTCTTGACACTGTCCTCTTCCTCTTGCCTCTTCTCATAACGTGAAAAGTCATCAAAGAAGGAGGTGGTATGTTTGTAGCTAGCTATGATTTGGAAAACTTGGCAAGCTTTTTCCAGGGGGTCCACCTGTCGCTGAAATGATGGGTTTATTAAACTGTGCATGTCCTGTTTAAACAACATGCATTAAGGGTGGGTGGGAGGGCACAAGACAATTCCATCTTGCACCTTTTTTTTTTCTTTCTTTGCATTATGTGCTCTTTTGGGCCTAGTTTTTAAAACTGCCATCCTGTCTGCCACTGCAGTGCCACTTCTAGATGGGCCAGGTGTTTGTGCCGCCCACTTGTGTCACTTAGCAAAGTCATCCAGTTAAATCGGTGCAACCTTTTGGCCTAAAAACAATATAGTGAGGTGTTCAGAATAGACTGGAAATGAGTGGAAATGAATGTTATTGAGGTTAATAATATAGTAGGATCAAAATTACCCCCAAAGTCTGTGATTTTAGCTGTTTTTGTGTTTTTTCAAAAAGTATCCAGATTCAAAACCAAAACCCGAAAGGGTGGTTTTGGCAAAATCAATCCAGATCCAAAACACGAGCAGAGATCTAGATCCAAAACCAGAACACAAAACCCCAAAAGTGTTTGCCGCACATCTCTAATTCAAACATACACTGGAGACTTGTGGATTAACCATATAATATCCATCTTGATTTATAGTTCTAACAGGTGTTTCCTCTCCAACCTGCTTTCCCTATCCATACTTTTCTTGCTGACTTCGGGATCAAGGAGGTGGCTGGAATGGGAACAGAGCTCTGCACTCCATGTGACACTCCATGTGACTGGATTCTCAGCTTTGTAATCATCATGACCCATGTCTTGCCCCACGTGATGCAGGAAAGTTGGCCACATTCCCAGGAGACAAGAGACTCTCCCCTAAATTAAGGTGTCATGCAGAGTTCCCGGGACAATGAGCAGTTTTGATTTAACATGCACATGTGACTTGTGAAGAATTTGTGGGAGATTTATCAAATCTTTGAAAGAGATTACATGGAGATGTTGCCCATAACAACCAATTAGCTTCTAAATGTCATTTTACAGACTGCGCTAGAAAACTGAGTTAGCAGCCATATCTCGCTCCAAAGTTTGCTAAATCTCCCCCTTTATGTGTAGTTTAATGTGGGGTAGAGTTAGGTGATCACTTTGAATATTAGTGATTTTCTAGGTAGAAAACTACCACCATTCATACCTAGTAAACCCCTGATCTAGCACTAGAGATGAGCGGGTTCTGTTCTCTGAGAACCAAACCCTACCAACCCCCATGTCCCGAGCCCGGAGCCGAGTCCAGCTCAGGACTTCCCAGCAGACTCGGAAACCAGAACAAGGCAAAACATCATCATCCCACTGTCGGATTCTCACGGGTTTGGATTCCATATAAGGAGCAACGTGTCGCCGCCAATTTCACTTCAGTCCTGGAGAGTGCAGTAAGAGGACGTGTCTCCTCAGTGTCTGTGTGGGAAAGTGGTGTGGCGCGTGGGGTGGTGACCTGCTCTTATGTGTCATTCCAGTGCTGTGTTGTGCTGCATCATTCCAGTGGTGGTGTCCTGTGCTGCCATAAGTCCAGTGGTGGTGTCCCGTGCTGCCATAAGTCAAGTGCTGCTGCTGTATAAGTCCAGTGCAGTGGTGCTGTGTTGTGCTGAATCAGTCCAGTGCTGGTGTCCTGTGCAGCCATAAGTCCAGTGGTAGTGTCCTGTGCTGCCATAAGTCAAGTGCTGCTGCTGTATAAGTCCAGGGCAGTGATGCTGTGTTGTGCTGCATCAGACTAGTGGTGGTGTCTTTTGCTGCCATAAGTCCAGTGGTGGTGTCCGTGCTGCCATAAGTCCAGTGTTGCTGCTGTACAAGTACAGTGCCGTGTTGTGCTGCATCAGTCCAGTGGTGGTGTCCTGTGCCTTATAAGTCCAGTTCTGCTGCCATATAAATCCAGGGGTACTGCCGTGTAAGTCCAGTTCAGTGGTGCAGCCATATAAGTTCAGGGGTACTGCCTTATAAGTTCAAGGTTACTGCCGTATAAGTCCAGGAGTACTGCCGTTTAAGTCCAGTCAAGTGGTGCAGCCATATATGTTCAGGGATACAGCCGTATAAGTTCAAGGGTACTGCCATATAAGTCCAGTGGTACTGCCATATAAGTTAAGGGGTACTGCCGTATAAGTCTAGGGGTACTGCCGTATAAGTCCAGTCAAGTGGTGCAACCATATAAGTTCAGGAGCAGTGGCGCACCCAGGGGGGGTTTCCGAGCACCCAGAAACCCCCCTCCACTAAAAAAAAAAAAAAAAAAAAAAAAAATTTTTTTTTTTAGATGCATGAGTATTATTAATAGCTGTCTAGCGTCCTCAGCAGCCTGCTGTCTTCCTGGTGGCACTTGTAAGGGCAATAAAAGTTTACTTTATCTTAATTATAGTACATATATATCCATGTGCATATATATATATACACATGTATATACATACATACATATAAACACACACACACATGATATATATATATACATGTGTATATATATATGTGTACTGTATGTGTGTGTACATATTATATATATATATATATATATATATATGTATGCATGTTTAATATGCTATGTATGTGTGTGTGTGTATGTATATATATATGTGTAGATAGAGATTATATATATATATATATATATATACACACACACACACTAGTTTTACGGACCCAACATATACTGGGTCACCTCAGTCCCCACCCCCGTGATTGGCTCCGCCCAGTTCTGGAAACCCCCCCATGCAAATCCTGCGTTTGCCACTGAGGAGTACTGCCGTATAAGTCCAGTGGTACTGCCATATAAGTCCAGGGGTACTGCCGTATAAGTCCAGTGGTACTGCCGTATAAATCCAGTCCAGTGGAGCAGTCATATAAGTTCAGGGGTACAGCCGTATAATTCCAGGGGTACTGCCATATAAGTAGAGGGGTACTGCCGTATAAGTCCAGTGATACTGCCGTATAAGTCCAGCGGTACTGCCATAGAAGTCCAGAGGTACTGCCATATAAGTCCAGTGGTACTACCGTAGAAGTCCACTCCAGTGGTGCAGCCGTATAAGTTCAGGGGTATTGTCGTGTAAGTCTAGGGGTACTGTCATATAAGGTCAGTGGTACTGCCGTATAAGTCCAGTCCAGTGGTGCAGCCATATCATTTCAGGGTTACTGCCGTATAAGTCCAGTGGTACAGCCGTATAAGTCCAGTGGTACTGCCGCATAAGACCAGTGGTACTGCTGTATAAGTCCAGTGGTACTGCCATATAAGACCAGGGGTACTGCCGTATAAGTCCAGTGGTGCAGCAGTATAAATTCAGGGGTTCTGCTGTATAAGTCCTGTGGTACTGCCATATAAGTCCAGTCCAGTGGTACAGCCGTATAAGTTCAGGGGTACTGCTGTATAAGTTCAGGGGTACTGCCGTATAAGTCCAGGGGTACTGCCGTATAATTCCAGGGGTACTGCCATATAAGTGCAGTCCAGTGGTGCAGCAGTATAAGTTCAGGGCTACTGCCGTATAAGTCCAGTGGTACTGCCATATAAGTACAGTCCAGTGGTGCAGCCATATAAGTTCAGGGGTACTGCTGTATAAGTCCACTGGTACTGCCGTATAAGTCCAGTCCAGTGGTGCAACCATATAAGTTCAGAGGTACTGAAATATAAGTCTAAGGTTACTGCCATTTAAGTCCAGTCCAGAAGTGCAGCCATATAAGTTCAGGGGTTCTGTCCAGTGATACTGTCGTATAAGTCCAGTCCAGTGGTGCAGCCGTATAAGATAAGGGGTATTGATGTATAAATTCAGGGGTACTGCCATATAAGTCCAGTGGTACTGCCATATAAGTCCAGTCCAGTGGTGCTTCCGTTTAAGTTATGGGGTACTGCCGTATAAGTCCAGGGGTACTGCCATATAGGTCCTGTGGTATTGCCGTATAAGTCCAGTCCAGTGGTAAAGCCGTATAAGTTCAAGGGTACCTCTGTATAAGTTATGGGGTACTGCCGTATAAGTCCAGTCCAGTGGTGCAGCCATATAAGTTCAGGGGTACTGCCGTATAAGTCCTGTGGTACTGCCGTATAATTAGAGTCCAGTGGTGCAGCTGTATAAGTTGAGGGGTACTGCCATATAAGTCCAGGGGTACTTCCTTATAAGTTCAGTCCAGTGCTGCGGCTGTATAAGTTCAGGGCTACTGCCATATAAGGTCAGGGGTAATGCTGTATAAGTCCAGTGGTACTGCTATATAAGTCCAGTGGTACTGCTTTATAAGTCCAGTCTAGTGGTGCAGCCATATAAGTTCAGGGGTGCAGCCATATAAGTTCAGGTTTACTACCGTATAAGGTCAGGGGTACTGCTGTATAAGTCCAGTGGTACTGCCATATAAGTCCAGTGTTACTGCTGTACAAGTCCAGTCTAGTGGTGTAGCCATATAAGTTCAGGGGTGCAGTCATATAAGTTCAGGGGTACTGTTGTATAAGCCAAGTGGTCTGCCATATAAGTTCAGGGTAACTGCTGTATAAGTCCAGGGGTACTGCCAAATAAGTCCAGTGGTACTGCCTTATAAGTCCAGTGGTTCTGCCGTAAAAGTCCAGTCCAGTGGTGCTCCCATTTAAATTCAGGGGCACTGCTGAATAAGTCCAGGGGTACTGCTATATAAGTCCAATCCAGTTATGCAGCCGTATAAGTCCAGGGCTACTGCCATATAAGTCCAGTGGTACTGCCGAATAAGTTCAGTCCAGTGATGCAGCCGTATCATTTTAGTGGTACTGCCGTATAAGTTCAGGGGTACTGCCATATAAGTGCAGTGGTACTGCCGTATAAGTCCAGTCCAGTACTGCAGCCATATAAGTTCAGGGGTACTGCCGTATAAGTCCAGTGGTGCTGCCGTATAAGTACAGTCCAGTGGTGCAGCCATATAAGTCCAGGGGTACTGCCGTATAAGTCTAGTGGTACTGCTGTATAAGTCCAGTCCAGTGGTGCAGCCGTAAAAGTTCATGGGTTCTGCTGTATAAGTCCAGTGGTACTGCTGTATAAATCCAGTCCAGTGGTGCAGCCATATCGGGGGATACCGAATTGGGGAAAAACAAAACACAAAAAAAAAACCACTGCTTTCTCTCCCTCTCTCATCATTATATGCAGCTCAAACTTATAGTAATCTGTCATTGATGACCAAATGTATACGTATTGCTCCAGCTTCATTCTTTCACTCCGCCCACCATGTTCTGCAGTTCCTATCACACCATCACAGGCTTCTATTCTCCAATCCCTTGGCATTTTTAAAAGAAAACACAGGCGCATTCGTGGGAAGCGAGCAGGCCGGAAATGTATTTCCCCCGGTAACCATCTTTGCCCACCTGCTCACCCCCATACTCAAAGAACAATCAAATAGAAGTGATACCCAAAAGACGGCCCTGTGTTTGGAAGGACAGAACTGTCAACTCTCACTTTGTGACCCTCATACCCAGAGCTCCTGCACTTAACATAAAGAAAACTGAAGGCCCTCTGGTATGCCCAATCAGGTCAGTCCTTTGTAATGCCAGATCTATAAGAAACAAGACTGCAGCAATTGCTGACCTTATTGAATCTGCAGATCTAGCCTGTATTACAGAGACCTGGCTAGATGAAAATGCAGCACCTATATTGGAGGCTGCAGTACCAACAAACTACTCTGTCATCCACAACCCAAGACTGGACCGCAGGGGTGGCGGGGTGGCTATCTGCTTCAAAAAAGAACTTAAACTTAGGGTCCACCCTATTGAAACTACTCGCTCATTCGAGTGCATTGCTGCCCGGAGTTCGACAGGATTAGGTTTCAGAGTACTTCTCATTTACCGGCCCCTTGGAGATGGAAAGATATTTCTACAAGAAATTGCAGACACTGTTGCTGGCCTGGTTCTGGAACATCAAAGATGGCTCATCCTCGGGGATTTCAATGCATGGGTGGATGATGAGCTCTCACGCCTTGGCCAAGACCTCCTGTGCACAATGAATGGTCTGGGCTTCACACAGGTCATTCCCTATGCCACACATAAAAGCGGTCACACTCTCGACCTTGTCTTTCAGATTGGATTAGAAGTCACTGACCTAAAAATAAACCCAGTCATCTGGTCAGACCACTACTCCCTCTGGGTCTCAGTTGCAACCCCTCAAATAAGATCTCTGCCCGTGGAGTTGACCAGGTATCGTCTAAGGAGGGGTATGACTCCCCAGGCTCTTGCAGCAAATCTGGATCTCTCTGCTATACTTGGTGCCTGTGAATATCCCTGTTCCCTAGTCCGTTATTATAATAGGGATGTTATGGCTGCAATTGATATTATCGCCCCTGTGCGTTTAAGACCTCGTAAACCACAACGTCAAGCTCCATGGTTCGACAACAGTGTTAGTGAGCTCAAGAAAAGGGGGTGTAGACTGGAAAGACGATGGAGGAAGACTAACCTAGTGGATGACAAAATAAAACTAATAAAGCATAACGAAGAATATCAATCGACAATCACTCGTAAGAAATCACAGTTCCTGTCAAATGAAATCACAGCAGCAAACAATAGGCCAGCTCAACTTTTCCGCACAGTGGAGATGCTTTGCAAGCCAGCATGCCTGCAGACTGATGAGACCCTCTCCCAGGCAAGATGCAACGAGTTTGCAAACTTCTTTGCAGATAAAATATCCCCCATCCGGGCTGGAATCTCCACAGTGCCATCAAAGGAGTGCCAAACTACAAAGCCTGCCAATATAAGCTACCTGCCTTCATGGACCAGCTTTGACCCAGTGGATATAAAGGACTCTGCTGAAATTGCTTGGATTTTGCGTCCCACCATCTGTGATCTGGACCCAGCCTCAACCGAGCTTCTAATAGGTTGTATGGATATAATTGGTCCTATCTTTGCAAAAATTGTTCAATGATCTTTGCAGACAGGCATTTTTCCTGGACCCCTAAAGGAAGCAATTGTTAGACCGCTTCTTAAAAAACCTAATTTAGATCCCGACTGCATGACCAACTACAGACCGGTATCAAACCTTCCTTTCCTAGGAAAGGTTATTGAGAAAGTGGTTGCAAATCAACTGGAAACCTGCCTGACAACCCATGATATTTATGATCCATTTCAATCAGGATTCAGGAGAAGACATAGCACTGAAACAGCTCTGGTGTGTGTGTTAAATGATCTTCTGATGGCAAGAGACAGAGGTGACTGTTCAATATTAATCCTTCTGGATCTCTCGGCAGCATTTGATACCGTGGACCATGGGTTTCTGATTCAGCGACTGATACATTTCTGTGGTCTGGATGTCACAGTCCTAAGCTGGTTCAAATCATTTCTCACAGGCAGGTCACAGAGTGTATCATCTGGATTATACTCATCACCACCAGTGCCATTGCCATGTGGTGTCCCAAAAGGTTCTATACTATCCCCCATGCTTTTTGCAGTATACATGCTCCCATTGGGCGAAATAATCAGGCGCCATGGCCTGGTCTACCACTGCTATGCAGATGATACACAACTGTACTTGTCCTTTGCTCCGGGCACTGATAACCCAATAGCAACCCTAAATGGCTGTCTAGCTGAACTACAGGAGTGGATGAGCGCCAGTTGGCTGCGACTGAACCCGGATAAAACAGAGGTCCTTATGATACGACCGCAACATCAAAGGACAAGACTGCAGCATAGCCAACCAACTGGACTTACACTCGGGGATTCAGAATTACAGACCAGTGATCGTGTGCGGAATCTTGGCGTTGTCCTGGATGGTGGCTTGACACTTAAACATCAGATATCAGCCACAATCAAATCCTCATTCTTTCACCTGAGGAACATAGCCAGAATCAAGCACCTAATTCCCTCAGATGACATGCCAAAAGTCATACATGCATTTGTATCATCACGCTTAGACTACTGTAATTCCCTCTACCTTGGTCTACCAGCAAAAGAATTGCAACGCTTACAGCTGGTGCAAAACACAGCTGCCAGGCTATTAACCAACCAGCTCCATTCTAGCTACATAACACCCACCTTCTACTTCCTTCACTGGCTGCCTGTAAGATGGCGAATCATCTTCAAGATTGGCTTACTGAGTTTCAAAGCATTACATGACCAAGGCCCAAGGTACCTGAAACAGCTTCTTACCCCATAATGCCCCACTCGATTACTGCAATCTGTAGATGAAGGACTTTTAGCAGTACCCAGAATCTACCGTAATTCATCTGGGGGTCGAGCTTTTAGTCATGCGGCTCCAACTCTATGGAACTCACTTCCCCACACAGTGCGAGAGGCCCCAACTATAGAATCCTTCAAAAGTAGACTCAAGACTTTTCTGTTTACTCAAGCATTTCCATAATGTCCTTTTTAGTTTCTTCATGCTTCTGTATTTTAAGAAAATGTACTTCATTATTTTCTGTACTATATTATGCTATGTATCTGTTTAGCGCCTTGAGTCCTATTAGAGAAAGAGCGCTATATAAATAAAATTATTATTATTATTATTATTATTATATCATTTCAGGGTTACTGCCATATAAGTCCAGTGGTACTGCCGTATAAGTCCAGTGGTACTGCTGTATAAGTCCAGTGGTACTGCCATATAAGACCAGGGGTACTGCCGTATAAGTCCAGTGGCACTGCCATATAAATCAAGTCCAGTGGTGCAGCAGTATAAGTTCAGGGGTTCTGCCGTATAAGTCCTGTGGTACTGCCGTATAAGTCCAGTCCAGTGATACAGCCATATAAGTTCAGGGGTACTGCCGTAAAAGTTCAGGGGTACTGCCGAATAAGTCCAGGGGTACTGCCGTATAATTCCAGGGGTACTGCCATATAAGTCCAGTCCAGTGGTGCAGCAGTATAAGTTCAGGGGTACTGTTGTATAAGTCCAGTGGTACTGCCGTATAAGCCCAGTGGTCTGCCATATAAGTTCAGGGTAACTGCTGTATAAGTCCAGGGGTACTGCCAAATAAATCCAGTGGTACTGCCTTATAAGTCCAGTGGTTCTTCCGTATAAGTCCAGTCCAGTGGTGCACCCATTTAAGTTCAGGGGCACTGCCGAATAAGTTCAAGATTACTGCCGTACAAGTCCAGGGGTACTGCCATGTAAATCCAGTCCAGTGGTGCCACCGTATAAGTCCAGGGCTACTGCCGTATAAGTCCAGTGGTATTGCCGAATAAGTTCAGTCCAGTGGTGCAGCCGTATAATTTTAGGGGTACTGCCGTATATGTTCAGGGGTACTGCCATATAAGTGGTGGGACTGCCGTATAAGTCCAGTCCAGTGCTGCAGCCATATAAGTTCAGGGGTACTGCCGTATAAGTCCAGTGGTGCTGCCGTATAAGTCTAGTCCAGTGGTGCAGCCATATAAGTCCAGGGGTACAGCCGTATAAGTCTAGTGGTACTGCCGTATAAGTCCAGTCCAGTGGTGCAGCCGTAAAAGTTCATGGGTTCTGCTGTATAAGTCCAGTGGTACTGCCATATAAATCCAGTCCAGTGGTGCAGCCATATAGGTTCATGGGTACTGCCGTATAAGTCCACCAATATTGTGCATGTATTACTTCTTGGCAAATTCCAGCACGTCTCATCATTCCCCACTCTCCCCTACATGTGAATGATTTGCTGCAAGTGACAGTTTTAAGGACTTTGGTGTTCAGTGATGAACATTGGCATTTAGCATCATGTGGCAGTGTTGCACAAGGTGTGGAGCTTGCTGTGAGGTACCTGGGTGCTAGAAAAGTGTGGTGGGCAGTTTTTGTGTTTTGGTTTTAGACCTAGATCCTAGCTCGTGCTTTGGATCTGTATTGGTTTTGCCAAAACCACCCTTCGTGTTTTGGTTTTGGATCTGGATGATTTTGGGGGAAAAAAACATAAAAATGGCTAAAATCACAGAATTTGGGGGTAATTTTGATCCTACGGTATTATTAACCTCAATAATATTCATTTCAACTCATTTTCAGTCTATTCTGAACACCTCACACCTCACAATATTGTTTTTAGGCCAAAATGTTGTACCGAGGTGGCTGTATGACTAAGCTAAGCGACAAAAGTGTGTGCACAAACACCTGGCCAATCTAGGAGTGTCACAGCAGTGGCAGACAGGATGGCAGACTTAAAAAATAAGTCCAAACAGCACATCATGCAAAGAAGAAAAAGAATTGCAATGAGGTTGCTGTATGACTATGCTAAGCGACACAAGTGTGAGGTACAAACACCTGGCCCATCTAGGAGTGGCACTGCAGTGACAGACAGGATGGCAGTTTTAAAAAATAGGCCCCAAACAGCACATCATGCAAAGAAGAAAAAGAATTGCAATGAGGTTTCTGTATGACTAAGCTAAGCGACACAAGTGTGCGGCACAAACACCTGGCCCATCTAGGAGTGGCAATGCAGTGGCAGACATGATGGCAAATATAAAAAAAAGGCCGCAAACAGCACATCATACAAAGATGTAAAAGAGGTGCAATGAGGTAGCTGTATGACTAAGCTAAGCGACACAAACAACTGGCCCATCTAGGAGTGACACTGAAGTCTGACAGGATGTCACTTTAAAAAATCTAGTCCCATAACAGCACATGATGCAAAGAAGAAAAAGAAGTGCACCAAGGTTTCTGTATGACTAAGCCAAGCGACACAACCACCTGGCCCATCTAGTAGTTGCATGCAGTGGCTGAATGTCGAAAGTGGCCCGCAATTTTTTAGTCCACTGACAGCATCTCCTGCACGCCCCTGTCATTTTTTTAAAAAAAATCAGCAATTGGTGGACTTATACGGCAGTACCCCTGGACTTATACGGCAGTGTCAGACAGGATGGCACTTTAAAATACCATGTCCCAAACAGCACATGATGCAAAGATGAAAAAGAGGTGCACCAAGGTTGCTGTATGACTAAGCTAAGCGACACAAGTGTGCGGCACAAACACCTGGCCCATCTAGGAGTGGCACTGCAGTGGCAGACAGGATGGCACTTAAAAAACTAGGCCCCAAACAGCACATCATGCAAAGAAGAAGAAGAGGTGCAATTAGGTAGCTGTATGACTAAGCTAAGCGACACAAACAATTGGCCCATCTAGGAGTGGCACTGCAGTGTCAGACAGGATGGCACTTTAAAAAATCTAGTCCCGAAACAGCACATGATGCAAAGAAGAAAAAGAAGTGCACCGAGGTTTCTGCATGACTAAGCCAAGCGACACAACCACCTGGCCCATCTAGTAGTTGCATGCAGTGGCTGAATGTTGAAAGTGGCCCGCAATTTTTCAGTCCACTGACAGCATCTACTGCACGCCCCTGTCATTTTTTTTTTAATTCTGCAATCGATGGACTTATATGGCAGTACCCCTGGACTTATACGGCAGTGTCAGACAGGATGGCACTTTAAAATACCATGTTCCAAACAGCACATAATGCAAAGATGAAAAAGAAGTGCACCAAGGTTGCTGTATGACTAAGCTAAGCGACACAAGTGTGCGGCACAAACACCTGGCCCATCTAGGAGTGGCACTGCAGTGGCAGATAGGATGGCACTTAAAAAAACTAGGCCCCAAACAGCACATCATGCAAAGAAGAAAAAGAGGTGCAATTAGGTAGCTGTATGACTAAGCTAAGCGACACAAACAATTGGCCCATCTAGGAGTGGCACTGCAGTATCAGACAGGAGGGCAGATATTAAAAAAAAGGCCCCAAACAGCACATCATGCAAAGATGAAAAAGAGGTGCAATGAGGTAGCTGTATGACTAAGCTAAGCGACACAAACAATTGGACAATCTAGGAGTGGATTTTCAGGTGTCAGACAGGATGGCACTTAAAAAAAAATAGTACCCAAAAAGCACATCATGCAAATGAAGTAAAAGAGGGCAATGAAGTCGCTGTATGACTAAGCTAAGTGATACAAGTGTGCAGCACAAACACCTGGCCCACGTAGGGTTGGCACTGCAGTCCCACTGCACTAATGGCGGATACTGGACGCATTTCTAACACCAGCATAGTTGTTATAGCCTCAGAAATCCGCTTTGCAACAGGGTTTATACAGTGTATATTCGGCAGTATCACTGGAATTATATGGCAGTACCACTGGACATATACAGCAGGATCACTTGACTGGACTTATACACCAGTACCACTGGAATTATATGGCAGGATCACTGGATTTATATGGCAGTACCACTGGACATATACGGCAGTATCACTGGACATATACGGCAGTATCACTGGACATATACGGCAGTATCACTGGACATATACGGCAGTATCACTGGACTGGATTTATACGCCAGTACCACTGGAATTATACGGCAGGATCACTGGATTTATACGGCAGTACCGCTGGACATATACGGCAGTATCAATGGACATATATGGCAGTATCACTGGACATATATGGCAGTATTACTGGACATAAACAGCAGCACAGGGACACCACCACTGGACTGATGCAGGACAACACAGCACTAGAGATGTGCACCGGAAATTTTTCGGGTTTTGTGTTATGGTTTTGGATTCGGTTCCGCGGCCGTGTTTTGGATTCGTACGCGCTTTGGCAAAACCTCCCTGAAATTTTTTTGTCGGAGTCGGGTGTGTTTTGGATTCGGGTTTTTTTTTCAAAAACCCCTCAAAACTGTTTCAATCATAGAATTTGGGGGTAATTTTGATCCTATAGTATTATTAACCTCAATAACCACAATTTCCACTCATTTCCAGTCTATTCTGAACACCTCACACCTCACAATACTATTTTTAGTCCTAACATTTGCACCAAGGTCGCTGGATGACTAAGCAAAGCGACCCAAGAAGGCGGCACAAACACCTGGCCCATCTAGGAGTGGCACTGCAGTGTCAGACAGGATGGCACTTAAAAAAATTGGCACCAAACAGCACATGATGCAAAGAAAAGAGAAAAAGAGGTGCACTGTGGTCGCTGAACGGCTAAGCTAAGCAACACAAACGCCTCAATATCACAGGAATTTTTCGTTCTAATCAATGGTATTATTGGTCCAAATCACTGGAAGAAAATGACAAAATCATTGGAATTATTCGTTCTAATCAATGGTATTATTGGTCCAAATCACTGGAAGAAAATGACAAAATCATTGGAATTATTCATTCTAATCAATGGTATTATTGGTCCAAATCACTGGAAGAAAATGACAAAATCACTGGAATTATTCGTTCTAATCAATGGTATTATTGGTCCAAATCACTGGAAGAAAATGACAAAATCACTGGAATTATTCGTTCTAATCAATGGTATTATTGGTCCAAATCACTGGAAGAAAATGACAAAATCACTGGAATTATTTGTTCTAATCAATGGTATTATTGGTCCAAATCACTGGAAGAAAATGACAAAATCACTGGAATTATTTGTAAACATTTGTAAAAAGTCGCTGCTTTCTGATTACAGAAATGCTCAGATATTCCTGCGAATCCACAATCCCTTCCCAGAGGAAAAAGAAATTGAGAAACCGTTGTTTGAGAACGTTTGTTCTCTTTCCCTCACAAAGGAACAAACCACTTTCCAAGAAGACTGACGTTTTTGGGATTTTGGAGACATAATGTTTTTGAATATAAATCCCAAAGCAGGTGGTGCAAAAGAGTACTAGAGACCAGCCATGTAGTTTCTGAAATATTATGACAACATTTTACTTTATTTCATAAGCACTCATTCCTAACTTTTTTTTTATTTTATTTTCCCCTATTTTTAATTTTCTTCTGCATAGCCCAGTAAAATGTTGCAATGTTAAGTATTGACTTGTGCCTTCTGGGGGTCCACTTCTTCACCAAACCCATCCAAATATCATCCTAACCCTCTGTTCCACGTTCTCTATGTACCCCATCTGCGTCACCCATGTCTGTCTACCCCTCCCCTTTAGATTGTAAGCTCTCACGAGCAGGGCCCTCTTCCCTCCTGTGCTTATTCTTTGTCTTACTTTAATAATCTTCAACTGTACCACATCCAGCAGTTTTCTGCCACCTGATACTTATTCCAGTGTCATCTGCTGATGTAACTATGTGTATGTACCCTGTACTTGTCCTGTACTGTCATCAACTGTAAGTTGCTGTTTTCCTGTTTGATTATTTATGTACTCTGTAATTGGGCGCTGCAGAACCCTTGTGGAGCCATATAAATAAAGGATAATAATAATAATAATAATAATAATAATAATAATAATAATAATAATAATAATAATAATAATAATATAGGGTGTATAATCCCAGGTGTATCTCACACATCATACAGTACAGTATATAGGGTGTATAATCCCCAGGTGTATCTCACACATCGCTCAGTACAGATTACAGGATGTATAATCACCAGGTGTATAACACACGTCGCACAGTACAGTATACATACTGGTCACAACAATGCAGCAGATATTGAGCACTGATCAGGATACTAGAAGTGACACAGAGCTGCAAGATACAGCAATGGCCTATTGTACTGTACTATTTGTACTATTTGTATGTGTACTAATGTATACTGCTGGTCACCAAAATGCTGCACTGTCCTACTATATACTGCTCACAATAATGCAGCACAGATATGGAATTGATACTTGCAGTGACACAGAGCTGCAAGATACAGCAATGGCCTACTGTATAGAGATGAGCGGGTTCGGTTTCTCTGAATCCGAACCCGCCAGAACTTCATGTTTTTTTTCACGGGTCCGAGCGACTCGGATCTTCCCGCCTTGCTCGGTTAACCCGAGCGCGCCCGAACGTCATCATGACGCTGTCGGATTCTCGCGAGGCTCGGATTCTATCGCGAGACTCGGATTCTATATAAGGAGCCGCGCGTCGCCGCCATTTTCACACGTGCATTGAGATTGATAGGGAGAGGACGTGGCTGGCGTCCTCTCCATTTAGATTATAAGAGACTGAGAGAGATTTACTGGAGCTGACTAGGAGGAGTACTGTTACTGTAGAAGTGTAGAGACTGAGTGGAGAGAGTTTACTAGTGAGGACAGTGCAGTTTACTTTATAATCCGTTCTCTGCCTGAAAAAAGCGATACACAGCACACAGTGACTCAGTCACATACCATATCTGTGTGCACTGCTCAGGCTCAGGCCAGTGTGCTGCATCATCTATTATCTATATATAATATTATATATATCTGTCTGACTGCTCAGCTCACACAGCTTATAATTGTGGGGGAGACTGGGGAGCACTACTGCAGTGCCAGTTATAGGTTATAGCAGGAGCCAGGAGTACATAATATATTATATAGTGAGTGACCACCAGACACACAGTGCAGTTTATTTAATATATCCGTTCTCTGCCTGAAAAAAGCGATACACACAGTGACTCAGTCAGTCACATACCATATCTGTGTGCACTGCTCAGGCTCAGGCCAGTGTGCTGCATCATCTATTATCTATATATAATATTATATATATCTGTCTGACTGCTCAGCTCACACAGCTTATAATTGTGGGGGAGACTGGGGAGCACTACTGCAGTGCCAGTTATAGGTTATAGCAGGAGCCAGGAGTACATAATATATTATATAGTGAGTGACCACCAGACACACAGTGCAGTTTATTTAATATATCCGTTCTCTGCCTGAAAAAAGCGATACACACAGTGACTCAGTCAGTCACATACCATATCTGTGTGCACTGCTCAGGCTCAGGCCAGTGTGCTGCATCATCTATTATCTATATATAATATTATATATATCTGTCTGACTGCTCAGCTCACACAGCTTATAATTGTGGGGGAGACTGGGGAGCACTACTGCAGTGCCAGTTATAGGTTATAGCAGGAGCCAGGAGTACATAATATATTATATAGTGAGTGACCACCAGACACACAGTGCAGTTTATTTAATATATCCGTTCTCTGCCTGAAAAAAGCGATACACACAGTGACTCAGTCAGTCACATACCATATCTGTGTGCACTGCTCAGGCTCAGGCCAGTGTGCTGCATCATCTATATATATTATATATCTGTCTGACTGCTCAGCTCACACAGCTTATAATTGTGGGGGAGACTGGGGAGCACTACTGCAGTGCCAGTTATAGGTTATAGCAGGAGCCAGGAGTACATATTATATTAAAATTAAACAGTGCACACTTTTGCTGCAGGAGTGCCACTGCCAGTGTGACTGACCAGTGACCTGACCACACTGACCACCAGTATAGTTAGTAGTATACTTATATTGTGATTGCCTGAAAAAGTTAAACACTCGTCGTGTGACTTCACTTGTGTGGTTTTTTTTTTTTATTCTATAAAAATAAAACTCATTCTGCTGACAGACAGTGTCCAGCAGGTCCGTCATTATATAATATATAATATATACCTGTCCGGCTGCAGTAGTGATATATATACATTTTTTATATCATTTATCATCCAGTCGCAGCAGACACAGTACGGTAGTTCACGGCTGTGGCTACCTCTGTGTCTCTGCACTCGGCAGGCAGTCCGTCCATAATTGTAATACCACCTAACCGTGGATTTTCTTCATTCTTCTTTATACATACATAGTTACATAGACATCTTCTCTTTATCAACCAGTCTATATTAGCTGCAGACACAGTACAGTACGGTAGTTCACGGCTGTGGCTACCTCTGTGTCTGCACTCGGCAGGCAGTCCGTCCATAATTGTATACCACCTAACCGTGGTTTTTTTTCATTCTTCTTTATACATACATAGTTACATAGACATCTTCTCTTTATCAACCAGTCTATATTAGCTGCAGACACAGTACAGTACGGTAGTTCACGGCTGTGGCTACCTCTGTGTCTGCACTCGGCAGGCAGTCCGTCCATAATTGTATACCACCTAACCGTGGATTTTTTTCAGTCTTCTTTATACATACATAGTTACATAGACATCTTCTCTTTATCAACCAGTCTATATTAGCTGCAGACACAGTACAGTACGGTAGTTCACGGCTGTGGCTACCTCTGTGTCTGCAGTCGGCAGGCAGTCCATAATTGTATACTAGTATCCATCTCCATTGTTTACCTGAGGTGCCTTTTAGTTGTGCCTATTAAAATATGGAGAACAAAAATGTTGAGGTTCCAAAATTAGGGAAAGATCAAGATCCACTTCCACCTCGTGCTGAAGCTGCTGCCACTAGTCATGGCCGAGACGATGAAATGCCAGCAACGTCGTCTGCCAAGGCCGATGCCCAATGTCATAGTACAGAGCATGTCAAATCCAAAACACCAAATATCAGAAAAAAAAGGACTCCAAAACCTAAAATAAAATTGTCGGAGGAGAAGCGTAAACTTGCCAATATGCCATTTACCACACGGAGTGGCAAGGAACGGCTGAGGCCCTGGCCTATGTTCATGGCTAGTGGTTCAGCTTCACATGAGGATGGAAGCACTCAGCCTCTCGCTAGAAAAATGAAAAGACTCAAGCTGGCAAAAGCAGCACAGCAAAGAACTGTGCATTCTTCAAAATCCCAAATCCACAAGGAGAGTCCAATTGTGTCGGTTGCGATGCCTGACCTTCCCAACACTGGACGTGAAGAGCATGCGCCTTCCACCATTTGCACGCCCCCTGCAAGTGCTGGAAGGAGCACCCGCAGTCCAGTTCCTGATAGTCAGATTGAAGATGTCAGTGTTGAAGTACACCAGGATGAGGAGGATATGGGTGTTGCTGGCGCTGGGGAGGAAATTGACCAGGAGGATTCTGATGGTGAGGTGGTTTGTTTAAGTCAGGCACCCGGGGAGACACCTGTTGTCCGTGGGAGGAATATGGCCGTTGACATGCCAGGTGAAAATACCAAAAAAATCAGCTCTTCGGTGTGGAGGTATTTCACCAGAAATGCGGACAACAGGTGTCAAGCCGTGTGTTCCCTTTGTCAAGCTGTAATAAGTAGGGGTAAGGACGTTAACCACCTCGGAACATCCTCCCTTATACGTCACCTGCAGCGCATTCATAATAAGTCAGTGACAAGTTCAAAAACTTTGGGTGACAGCGGAAGCAGTCCACTGACCAGTAAATCCCTTCCTCTTGTAACCAAGCTCACGCAAACCACCCCACCAACTCCCTCAGTGTCAATTTCCTCCTTCCCCAGGAATGCCAATAGTCCTGCAGGCCATGTCACTGGCAATTCTGACGATTCCTCTCCTGCCTGGGATTCCTCCGATGCATCCTTGCGTGTAACGCCTACTGCTGCTGGCGCTGCTGTTGTTGCCGCTGGGAGTCGATGGTCATCCCAGAGGGGAAGTCGTAAGCCCACTTGTACTACTTCCAGTAAGCAATTGACTGTTCAACAGTCCTTTGCGAGGAAGATGAAATATCACAGCAGTCATCCTACTGCAAAGCGGATAACTGAGGCCTTGGCATCCTGGGTGGTGAGAAACGTGGTTCCGGTATCCATCATTACTGCAGAGCCAACTAGAGACTTGTTGGAGGTACTGTGTCCCCGGTACCAAATACCATCTAGGTTCCATTTCTCTAGGCAGGCAATACCGAAAATGTACACAGACCTCAGAAAAAGAGTCACCAGTGTCCTAAAAAATGC